>NW_027131485.1:15022500-15622500 GCF_026122565.2 Emydura macquarii macquarii
AAACATAAATATGATAGTGAAATTTAACATTCAAATTATGTTGGCTTCCTAATATAGGACCTGATTCTGCAGGTTCTCTCTGGTCTTGTTTTCCACTGCAGTCAGTGATGGTTAAGAACACATTGCATAGCTCAGGATCAGATCCAGCTACGTTTCTTTGCTTTCCTGACATCACAGTATGTATGTATCGAAGGCAACTTTTATAGTGAAAAATGCACCAAGAAATGATTGCATAACATTTTGTTTTGATCGCCAAGCTCAAAAGGTTGTTTTTTGTATTAACTGTGACGTCATTGAATATATTCTAGATATGCTTCTTCCTAATGAAAAATACATAGTTAAAATTACTAACAACCCTATTGTTTAAGCCTGAACAGGAAATAGAAAAATTTGTGACTACTAAGTTAGAGAAATCTGTAACTTAAGTTTCAAACACAGCCTATTAAATGAGGATGAAAGCTCTAGCAAACAATTTCACTGGAATGCGCTAGAGATCAATTCATTATGTATTTCATATCTGTTCTTTGTAACAATTGACAACTTTTGGTATGTCACAGCAAAACAGCAATGGCTTGGGTTCTTTTATTTCCTGGTTGAATGTAATGAGAGCACACGTTAAGAAATGATTTGGAATTTTGTGTTCTTTTAGTTTACACTTCACATTTCAGTGAAGAACGTAAGTTTGTCCATAGCTTTAAAAACCAAAGTTGTTAGAAAGTTCATGAGTATGCAGCTGTTTAGACAGCTTGTTTGGAATTCTGCACCCTAATGTAAATAAAAGCTGAAGCTGGTTACTTGGCAGTGGAGGAGCTCTTTTTCTGTGCCATGGTAGTTACAGAATTTTTTTCCCCATCTCCTTGTTGACAGAGGATGTATCCATCAGATAATCATTGGTTATTTAAGTAAGGGGGGGAAATGTGTGTCTATATATTTATTTAAAGATAGTGACTCTTCTAATTTGTTTTAATATTTGTTTGTAATAATGCTAATTACATTTTACAGTTAATTGGAGGTGTCCCTGTTAAGTTCCTGCTGTGGTAAAGCAAAACATTCTTTCTTGTAAAAAACTATTGGTATTCTTGCCTAAGTAACATATTGCATGTACACTAATAAGCTTACCCATAGATTTTTTTGGTTGCATACTTTTTTCTCTTGGTTAAGAAATAGTGTATTGTATATTTCAATAATTGTTTGCTCGCTGTCATTCATTTGCCCTGTTATCAGTTACTATGAATGATAAATGGGTAGATATGGTTCAGGGTACCTGTCAGGGTACTATGTATATACACATCTTGGTTAAATTATAGTGGTAGTGTGAGAGGCTGCTGAAATCATGATTTCATAATCTTTTTCCCCCCTAAACCCATGTTCAGTAGTTCAACATTCTGAAACATACACCTTTCAGGATCATATGTTCTGAAATTGGTCTCTGCTAAAAGTGAATATTTTGGCAAGTTAGAACAAAGTTAGCCTTTTTAAAGTAATAGGATAGTAGAAAAAATACATACTTTTCCCTGTTATAAATTAATTCTAGCAAAGTTTTTGAGGGCTTTACAGCTGTACTGGTTGGGGATTAAAAATAGAACAAACCAATATAATAACTATAGCTAAAAAGAAATAATAGCCCTCATTGAGGAGCAGTGCCATTTGTGTTCATCAAAAAATTGTTTTGATTTCACCAAGTTATTACCCTTTGAAAACCGTGTACTGAGCCTATTTTAATTAAGTTTCTAAAGTGTGCCGCTAAAATATAATTCACTATGCATGTTTGGCTAACTTAGCTGCATTGCAAAAACTTTGTAAGGTGCACAGGGGCTAAGGCAAAGGCATACCTTGTAAAGTGGAAAGAGAATGGAAAAATTCCTTCATATTTTTGAGATTGTACAGGCAGGATCCTTGCTGAGATGCAGCGGCTCTTAACCTTTCCAGACTACTGTACCCCTTTCAGGAGTATGATTTGTCTTGCCTACCCCCAAGTTTTACTTCGTTTAAAAACCACTTGCTTACAAAATCGGATGTAATAATACAAAAGTGTCACAGCACATGATTACTGAAAAATTGCTTACTTTCTCATTTTTACCATATAATTATAAAATAAATAATTTGGAATATAAATATTGTACTTACATTTCAGTGTATACAAACGAGTTGTATGAAATGTTAGTTTGTGCTGACTTCACTGGTGCTTTTTATGTAGCCTGTTGTAAAACCAGGCAAATATCTAGATGAGTAGATGTACCCCCTACAACATCTCTGTGTATCCCTAGGGGTACAGGTATCCTTGGTTGAGAACCACCACTCTGATGTACCTTAAGTGGGTCACAGCTGAGGAATCTGTAAACTATTTTTCAAGGAACTGAGAAATGTGCTTTGTCCTTAGTGAGCTGGTATCATACGCAACTAATTTCTTCAAAATTAAGCTTTCCTTAAAAAAAAGTAATGCTTCTAGATTTTATAACAGTAGTCTTTTAAATGTGAATCAAAATACATTAGTGCTGTGCTGTGTTTCTAGGTCTGCAGACATCTCCTATGTCTCTGTTCTTCCTCCTATCTTACTAGCAACAGCAGAATGAAACTAACACAGCAAGCACTCTGAGAATGTTTACTGCTGCTACACAGTATGCTGTGTGGAGAATTTTGTCTATTTCAGGTTGCTGCTGCTTGGGAAAGATATGAACAGCAGTGGAGGCAGGCAATGGGGCCTTCACATTTATCTGGCACCTAATAACCAGAAGTTAATATGAAAGATGAAACAGTCTACTTAGGGCCCAGAGATAACACTTTGGTAAGAATCACAGTATTTATCATCTGTTTTTAAAGGTCTGTGCCCTATTTCACAGTATGTTGCATTGTATATGTTGTGATTGTCTAGTATTCTGCTTTTTTTTTTTTAAATGCACATCTACCTGAGAAAAACTCAAGCTGGTAAAAATAAGACATAGAAAAAGTATTATGATGTCACAATCTAGTCACTAATATTCCTTGCAAATATAAGTATGCATCATTTAACACACACAAAGCCAGGAAATACACTGTAAAAGCTGAACATTCACCTTAATTCTGCATTCTAGTGTATGCTTGCTCTGTTGTTGGTTGAGACTGCCTTTTTTGCAGCAAGGTGCCAGCTGATGCCAATGCTCAAGAAACTCTCTCTCGACACTTCAACAATCTTGCTGAGGCTAAAAACTTTTTTTTTTTTTTTTGGTGGGGTGTGGTGAGAGAGAGAGGTAGCCAGGAAACCTTTGGAGTAGCAATTCTGGTGGTATCTGTCCTCTGAGGCATCTATCATCCTGGTATCTAAGTGCTGCTACTAAGAATATATACATGGAATTTGAAGTCCTCAAATTTCATTGAACATAATCATTCAGATTATGGAAGATAAACTGTACTGGTGGCATTATACACTGATCTATTTATAGAAGTAGGGGAAGATAATGTGTCCATGCCATTTGTTTTGGATCTATCTGTGGCCCATAGCAGAGATTGACAGATGCTGTTTGATTGCCTTAACTTCTTTGTTAGTGGAAGGTATGAAAGTGTAGTTTCAAGTCATTATCCATCTGCCTTTTAAGGCTTTAATTTGTCACCCGTCCTATTTGACTATTATGTGAGGCCACTGGGACGGTTTGGGAAAGAAGACATGGGTTGCAATGTCTTCATTATACCAATAGCATACAGCATAAGTGTCTCTTTTGTGTGACCTGGCTGCTATTATGGAATGACCTGGCCCAGTGGTGACTCAGATTGGGTGTAGAAGCGATATAACTGATAGTATCTCAACCCAGGAAAAAAAATAACGTTGGTAAATGGAGAAAACAATCAGAATTGCTGACTGAAGAGGGAGTAGAACCTCTCTTTGTTTCACAAGTTTGCAATGTGAGACTCTCATTTTGCCTTGTACTACTTTTGGATGCTGCAGCTATAGGAACACCACTTTTTTCTATCTGCACCTACTGAGCAGAGTCTTTCATATATGGACGTTGATACAGTTTTCCATGTCTTTGTTATCTCAATCCTATTAGTGTAATAATGTGCTCCATGTTGGGGTATGTCCAGAAGCTGGAATTAGTACAGCATGTGTCAGCATGCTTATTAAACAGTACTTCATGCAGAATACGTTTTGCCAGTACGCCGTGATCTTGTGCTAAGTTGCCTATTAGTTTCAAATGAAGTTAGTTTCTCCTATATAAAGTCCCAGATGGTTTGTGACCTGGCTACTTAAGACTGCCTCTCACCTCTTAATACCACAGCTGTGATTGGAAAAGGCTCTCAAACTAACAGCCTTCTGGCTTAAAAAGAGGGAACATTTTCTGTTTGGGGCCCTGGATTCTGGAAATCACTTTGGTGTGGCTCCACCTAAGGTGTTTCAAGTATTGTGCAAGGCTCACTTTGTTTCTTGGGTACTAAGCAGATGTGGAGTTATTGTTAAATACTATGATGGGCAAATATTGTCTGGATAGGATTTCTTTGTATTTTATTTTGATGTTGGGCACTTCATTTATTGTAAAAGCACATGTAACTAGTGGTGAGCACTTAAAAAAGCCTACATAAAATAAATATTCATTACAGTATGGGCTATAGCTGTTTATATTATCAAATAGCCCATGTGTAATGCAATTGTTGATGTTGCAGCAAGTGTTGGTTTTGGTGGGCAAGTTTTGAGTTTTTGTTGGCTAACAATGGGTGGTAGATATATAGTGATTTTTGTTATTATTAATGTAAATGTGCTTAGTGATCGTTAATAGGATTTTGTGTGTGTGTTTTTACACCTGTACGTACATAATAGCCATGACAATGAATTGCCTTTCTCGGCCTTACCAAGTGGTGTAACAAAATGTAATTAAGCAGTGCCATAGGAGATTACTTGGAAATTTCATACTCAGTATGCACCAAAGGCTTATAGTAATCTGTTAGAACTTAATGACTTAAAATATTACTCTCATATTTACATGGCGGCTCATCTTCATTATGGATTTATCCACATGCAATATTTGACAGGTAAGGGACAGCCATTTGATTTATCCATTTGTTAAAAAAAAAGTTTTAAGGTAGGACTTTCAAAGCTCTCATCATTAACCTAATTGTGCTCTCATCCAAGTCAAAGGGAGTTTTTATCACTGATTTAAATGGGAGCAGAATTAGGCCAGCATGGAGGATTTTTTAAAATCCCACTCTTAATATTTTTTAAATGGGAAATGTATGTTTCCATCCACCTCACTTTCCTTACTCAATTAAGGTAAATAAAGTTTTGGTTTAATGGTAATCATCTTTAGTCTGAGGCCAAACATGGAAGCTTGCAACCAAAAAGGAGACATTTAAGAAGGTTATAAATGAATGAAAAAGAGGGGCTATAGAGAAGATGAGTTGCAAACTTCAGCTACAGTTTTTGTTAACACTTAAGGTACATTTACAAGCATCATCACAAAATGGTTATGCATGTGAAAGTGAATGCTTGAGGGTTGTTCAGTACTGTGACTAAGTTACAGTTACAGAAACACGGTAACTGACTTGACATTGCCACCTATGAAAATTAAGTATTGAAGAGCCTTCAAAAGTCACTTCTTGCCTTCGTTACATTTTATAGTGGTATCTTATTGGATTTCAACAAAACTCCTATAGAGACACTGATTGGAAATCTCTGAAAAAGCTGTTTATCTTTTTTTTTTTTTTCTGACAACAGTGATGTGTGGGCGCTTCTTTTATTATCTGTGTATTTGTCTCTGCTTATTCAAGTATTTAGAGTGCATTTAAGAGAGGGTGAATTACATATGGAAAATGTGGTATTATAAAGAGACAGTCCTAAACAGAGAGGAAGAGGGTAAGAAATTTGCATGAAGATGACACAGGTTAGCCACCCGAGTACAAGCCCATCCAATCCTCTGGTCTGAATGCTGGTGGCAAGACTGTGCCGCTGCCTGTGCCAGCAATGGTCCACACTGTTATTTTTAGCACACGGAACAGAGCAGAGCTAGCATGTGTCTGTTTATCCAAATTGGAAGTCATGCTTCCAGCTACAACATAGATATACTCTATATGCCTTCTTCCTCACTTCACTTTTACAGGTTATCTTGATACATACACAACTTGTGACAGATGAAGTGAGAGGAAATGTGACATTAGTAGCAGAAGTTTTTAACAGAAGATGAAAAATTTCAGCGTACCATTTTTTAATTTTGTGCTGTGGCTGTGCTAGAAGTAGAGAAGGGATTCCTCATCTCGACTTCAGTACCTGTAAAGAGCTTGGTGGAAAGCCTGTTTAATCCATGGTGTGTCTACTCAGTGACAGAATCCAGTTGTTCCATCATGTACAATTTTTTAGTTGTTTTTGGATAGAACTGTTTAGACCCAGACCAAGCTGTCTACCTCCATGGTAGTAGAATTTGAAAAGGGAGAAAATCTCAGTGTCTTATCTGCTTGTTATTCAGTCCGTGTCACTCAGATTGATTCTGGAGGTACTGGAGGGAATTCAGTCTATGACCTAAGCATTGATGATACCCAGCTTTCTGATAGATCTCAAAAAGTAATTGTAAATGCCTAATCATCATTCTGTGGGGATGTTTCTATTGGGGTCCCAAAGGAATCTGTTATTGGCTAAATGCCATTCAATATATTTATCAATGATATGCAAGAAAAGTTAAGATAATTGCTGGTGAAATTTGCTGATGACAAAATTGGTGGAGTTGTAAATAATAACAGGGACAGGTCAGTTAAACCAGTTGATTGGGATCACTCGTTAAGGAGGGCTCATTTGAACAATATGTGCTTTCATACAAGAAATGTAAGGTCATACATTTAGAAACACAGAATGCAGGTCACACTTATGGGAGACAGAATCCAGTAATGCAATGATACTGAAGAACCAATTGAACATGAGCGCTGAATGTGATGTTGTAGCTAAGAGGGCAGACATGATCTCTGGATGCATAAGCAGAGGAATATCAAGTAAGAGTAGGAAGGTAGTATTTCCTCTGTATGCAGCATTAGTGAGACTATTACTGATATACTATGCAGAGTTCCTGTGTCCCCACACTTCAAAAAGGATGCTAAAATTTGTAAAAAATTCAGAAAAGAGCTACAAAAATTATTCAAGTTCTGGAAAACAAACTTTATAGTGAGAGGATTAAGACGTTCAATCTATTTAGTTTATCCAAGAGACTGTTAAGAGGCAGCTTGATCACAGTTTACCTTTATGGGCAGAAGATTTCTCATAGGTCTTTAATCTAGTAGGAAAAGGCAAGTCAAAATACAGTGGTTGGAAGGTGAAGCCAGACAAATTCAAGCTAGGAATGTGCCATGTATTTTTAATAGTAAAAGAAATTAACCTTTGGAACATCTTAAGTAAGGGATGTGGTGTGTTGTCTATCACCTGAAGTCATTAAATCAAGCTCATACAAAAGTATGGGGACCTGTGCTATGCAGGAGATCAGACTAGATGATCAGAAAGATCCCTTCTGTCTTTAAAATCTATGAATCTATGTCTTCATCACGCAGCACATGTGGATGATCAGCTTACCTAGTACCTGAATGAAACTGGGGCTTGGATGAAGGTTAACTGACTCATGTTCAACCCAGAAAGGACGAGGTTGGGGAAGGAAACCCAGGGAATTGGAATATCCACAACATTGACTGAGGAAGTTCACCATCATGTGTTGTTCAGGTTTGTAACAGAGGGTTTTTATTAAATATGCCCCTGCTTTTAGATGGCCAGATAGCAGCTGTTTCTAAAACAGCAAAATGTCATCTGTGCTTGGCAAAAAGGGCGTGGTGGCTTCTTTCAGGTGCGGGTTTACAATCCATTATCCATGCTCTTCTCACCTTGAGGTTAGACTATCAGAATGGGAGTACACCGTAAAACCTTTTGGAAGCAGTGGCTAGCACAGAATGTGTCTCTCCAGTGAAGTAGTACTTCATACAGAAAGTAGTCCTGCCTGGCTGATAGACTACCTCTCTCTCCATGTCAGATTACCACACTCTTGATTAACAGATGCCTTTGAACTATGAAGCTCCCTTGAGATAAAGAGAGAGGACAGATGGTAGTGGGCCCTCCATGAGGCCCTCAGAATTGAAATGTTATTTATTACAATGGCCCAAAATAGCCCAGGTTTTTGTTACCTTGTTGATGCAGCTGTGTTTTTGGGCTTTAGATGAGTGAACGGCTTATTGGGGACTTAATTTTTATTTTTGTTGTTTTTGAGTTGTGGTGGAGGGAATTATTGTTGGGGTTGTGCTTAGTTCTTTGTTGAGAATTGCTGTGGATCAGATGGTGGGTTCCTGTGTTAATTAGATAACTGTTTTAAATCATGGCATAGGCAGTTAAAGTGCAAGAGAGATCCATTTTTATATTAGAGATCGAAATAAATAAATAGAACTACTGGGACTGTCAGTGAGTTTCTGGGTGGCAATTAAGTTATTGGTTTTGGCCTAATTTGTCTTAAATCCTTTGGGCTTTTGATATGAGATATCATCTCTTGCCCCATCTTATACTTCAACAATTATGATCTTCAGAGGTATTTTTACAAAGTCAATCAAATAAAACTTCATCTTGTTCTCATATTACATACCTACATACTTGTATCTATTATTGAGCTATCTGTGTACATTTCAATATGAATCTATTGCAATTTTTTTGATTTTTATAATACAAACCTTAATGTGATTACTTTTAAAATCTGCATTATTTACAGCAAAATGTCAGGCCAATTTATTTTATCAAGGGAAATACCCAGGTAATTGGGCTTTTACTGAAAAGATGCTGAAAAATTTTATATGTATAAAAACATGAAAAATCTGTATTCAGTGTTGTTGTAACTGTGTCAGTCCTAGGATATATGAGAGACAAGGTATGTGAGGCCCAACTTCTTTTATTGGCCTAACTTCAAGCTCAAAAGCTTGTCTCTATCACCAACATAAGTTGGTCCAATGAAAAATCTGGTCTTCTATTAGAAAGCTTAACTAGATTTTACAAAGTTATTTGCTTCCACCTGCTGACCATTCTAGATATTGCAGTAATGAACCATGGAAAGTTGAATAAATATGAGGCAAAACATTTATGTTTACTTAAGTATTGCCTTTTTCTTAATACAGCTCATGACGATAGTATGAATTAGGTTATTTTTCCTTATTGTATTTTATTTCTTTCATATAAATAACAATTAAGTTGGAGTCATAGACTTTAAGACCAGAAGGGACCACCAGATCAAAAATGAATACAAACAACTTTTGCAATGTTCACTGAACCTTACAGTTTGCTTATTTTTATGTTTGATTAAGTCCTTACATGCTGTGGTGATGGGTACTATAAAAATCCTAACACAGTCTATTATTACAAAAATGCAAATATTAAGTCAATTCATATTTGTATTAGGGATCAACACACACTGCAATTGTATACATGTACTTATCCTGTTGTTTTGTTGAGCTAATTAATGATGTCTCAAGTGTATAACTGCAGCCCCTGGTATTTGTTAAAATATCTATATACAAGTATCATCTATCTCCGTATGCACTAAAAAAGAAATTATAAATTGAAATGCACAGAAAAGAGAGAAGGTGTTTTTTGGAGTTTTTTGGAAGGTTTTTCGAGTGTTTTGTTTTGTTTGTTAGGGAGAGAGCTTGTATTTTTGCTGAAATAAGCAAAACAAAAAACACACAGACCAAAAGAATACTAATCTTAGGAGAAAACATAGAATATATCAAAATTTGACATAGCTTTTTTCTCCTACATCATTGCATAAGTAATTTTATTTAATCATTTGCTAAATAGAGGCATTCTAGGTATTTTCTAATGAATGTCACCATTTTTGCCACTAAATTACAATACAAATAATATTTTAACATAGTTACTAGAAATCTGAAGCTGCTGATTCATGAAACATGTTATTGTTTAATAAAACTTCCCAATGTTATTGAAATGTGTTGAAGAATTAGAGAATATGAGGAAGAGCCGCATTATGTGACTGGAATGTACAGCAACAATTTGCTGCGTCCCGTACATTGACATTTAAGCTAACTAGTAGCCTGATGATTTGACATACTGCTTTCCAAAGAAATTGAGAAAGATGACTCTCTCTCATTCTCTTCTTCCGGTATCTGGTATCTGGTTTGTAGCAGTGGGCTTGTTTCATGTTATGTGGTCTTTTATTTTTTGACAGAGGAAGAAATGGATAATAGGCAGCATACCAAATATCTTGTCTTGTAAATGAAAGCAATGCTTAATCACTGAACAATGCTGGTATTAGAAGAATTTGAAGGGTTTTTTTAACACATCATCAGCACTAAGCAATTTAACATTAGCCGTTGTGGGCCAGATTCACTTTCTGCTGGTGCAGAGAGGCATAAATTGCATGCACATAGTTTACAAGGAGAGATACCAGAATCTTATCCCACTAGTCCACTCCTCCTCTCTCACACACCATAAGGACTTCAGGTATGTAGCTGGTCCTGATATGTTAATAAAAAAGGTGACAGACATTCCCTGGCTTGGAGACCAAATTTGGAGAACCTGCTGGCTAACTTGCTCAGGTTTGTCTCAGGGAACTTCTGGCTCTGCAGATGGTTCAGAGCAGCATATGAAACTTCACACACAACCCTGCACTGGTGGAATTTCTGCTTTTGCTTGAACTTGCAAAAGGGATTAAAATGTGCTTTCTGTTGTGTGTAATATAATACACTTATAATAAACCATTACTGACAATGTGTCTCTCTCTCTTTTTTTTTTTTTTTTTTTTACATGTGTACCCTTTATGTAACTATGGAGCCCAAGGTCAAAGGAAAAATTCCACTTGTGTCAGTTGGTTCCTCTCAATCTATCCTCTCATATATAAATTTTGGGGTGTGTTTGGGGAGCTTCATCACCATTGCTGACAGTGTCCCACTCACTCATCACACTGTCCAAGCTATTTTTGTTCCTATAATTTAGGCCTTAGTATAGAAAATCCTCAGTAATCTAGCTTTCAACAAGTAGTTGCACAGTTGCCTCTTTATGTATGGCCTCCTGGTAATTAATTGGTTATGTCATAGTAGTTCCATCACTAAGTTAAGTCAGAGTCCAGTCATAAAGAGGACTTTTTGGTTAAAGGAGATTTTCTGCAGCCCTTTTCTGGTTGACTTTAGGACACAATATAATATCCATGTATTTCAGTAGGCAATATTCTTGACTGTCTTGCAGCTGGCACCTTGTTGTGTGTATTCACTAAGCTGGGGCGGGGTTGAGGGAAGGGGGGGTTGTATTCATTTGAAATGATCCTCTAGGTTTCTACAGATGGCTTGTTTTAGGGTTATTTGGTTTGCTCTTGGGTCAGATCCTGTGATTCTGGCTGCTTTTTTCATTTTATATTGGTTTTATTTAGTGACCACTTAAAATATATTTCATAATCAAGAAGAATCCCTGTCACTGCAGTTTTAGCACTGGAGGTTAGACAAACACCTGTAAGGAATGGCCTAAGGACTATATTTAGTCTTACTTCAGTGCAGGGGACTGTCCCCTTCACTCCTACATTTCTGTAATTCTATGTTTTATCAGATGCAATCATGTAATGAATGGTTCTTTGCATTTTGCCGCCTAAACTTTAACTTTGAATCAGTTTTAAATTCTTCCATCCCTACTTATGATATATTTGGCCTATATGTCAGTCCTACTATCTCCTTGCTAGGCGTTATTACTGCTCACCATTGTGTTTCCTCCTCATATTGAAGAAAGGAAGGATTCAAGGGCTTGCTAATAAGATCACTAGGTTTTGTATATCCACGTTGGGGATTCAAATCGACACCAGGTCAGCAGTGGCTAGAAGTTATTTTGGCTGAGTAGGAGCTCTTGATAAGTTGTGTTTGGTGCATTTTAAAAATTTTTTGCACTTCTCACTGCTCTGCATCATGAATGAATCTGTAACATGTACAAAATTTACTTTTGTCAGGAAATCCAGCATTTTTTCTCTTCTTTCCAAGAGTACAGGAGCTCTTACTAGTTGTTGTTTTTAAATATACAGTCAATAAAGATTGCCATCCAGGTAATAAGTGGTAAATTATAGGTCTAAAATGGACCCATTAATTGCATTCTATCACAGATTGTTCCTGTACTCCACTGCTTCATTTTAGTGATATAAAATGTAAAACTTGTTACTCATGTATTCTTTAAACTTGCCCCCTTAAAATTCGTTCTTTCCTGTAGGAATGAAATGTCTTTGTACAGGACTTCACCCAGCAGTGCATAGAAATTAGGCAGGGAGGAGTTTTAGAAGAGTAGAATTGTAAGTGGTTGTTACTGCTATCGAGGGTGCCATCTGCCATAGTGACTGGTAGAGTTGCCAAAGATGATTCAGACAAACATTTTAAAATGTAAAAACCCTAGATTAACAGAAACTGTAAAATAACAAAGGGTTTCTGTAGTCACTCCACTCCTTGAGTACCATCCTAAATTAAAATTTCTGTTCCTTAAGCTATAATAGAGCTCTCAGTGGCCTGGATGTGGGTAGTCATCCTGAGTAGTTAGAGCAGGAGCCAACTGCTAGAACCAAGGGTCAGAATAGAAATCAAAACCACAGGTCAGGGCTGGGTTACACAGAGTGAGCCATCACCATCACATGACTAATGCTTGAGCAGCTGCTGAACTGCTGGGTTTAAGAGCCAGTCTGATGACTCTTTCAACCAATCAGGCAGCTTAGTACAGGCCAGCTGTGCTCATTTGGTTGCCAAGAGTGTGGATCTGCTCCAGCCTGGATACCTGACAGGAGAATGTCCTTACCCTGATCTGAATCTTTTGGAGATTCAAAGATAAGTGAATATTAAGTAGGCACCATTGGCCACTGATTTCAATAACACTGTACCCTAACCTACACAGACCTCAACATGCTTTTCCAGTTGAGGGCATGGTGAGTCTCCTTATGCTCATTTTACAAATTTTACAAGAGGCACTGAGAGATTTAATGACTCATTTTAATCACACAACAGGTCAGTGATAATACAGATTGTATCTCAGTTTTGTTTAACTCTGGTGCCTTATCCACTGGGACAACATTGCCTCCCTGGTAGCAGTAACTTTGTAGCCTGTTTTCTGCTACTGTTGGTTCCTGCAGCTGAGATGCCTCCAATTATCCCCAGTTGCGCTGGCATGTGTTTAATTGCACCCTTTCCCAGCAAGGGGCTCTGCTGACTGAGACACAGAAGATACTCTTATATAAAACTAGGGAGAAGAAATGTTTACTGTTGTGTGCCGGTTAAGTAGTATTATAGTTTTCTATACTGACTCTTTTAATGTTTATGGATTCTGCTGTTAAAATGAGTGTTTTTAATGGGAAAGGCTAATGGCAAAGTAACAAACTACCATAGCATATTGCACAGTGTAGAGGAATAAAGGATTGTGAGGTATTTACAAAGCAATATTTGGCATCCTGCTGGTTTGCAATAGCTATAGCTTGGTTCCAAGGGGAGCTGCTTTATTCTGCACTTATTTAGTTTAGGTCAGTATTTGAGTGAGAGGCATGTTGGTCCTTGGTAATATGAAATGATATGATTCTACTTTGATGAACTAATAAATATGTTAAAGCGCATTCTATGGTCTCCAAATGGTGACCTACGACATAGATAACAAGTGAAAAACATTGGCTAATGAAGTCTGCACTAGTATCACATTCGAAAAAGTGTTGTTGTTATAATAATCTTTCCCAACTTCAAAAAAGAAGAAGAATAAATGAAGGGGATTTTTGTTAAAGGCAAATTGATGCAATCTGCCAGAGACAGGTGGTGCTTTCCTAGCTATAAACTGGGACAAGAAAGGGAGCAATATACATCTAGGTTCAAATGTTGAAATGTGTCAAAGTTGAAAGAAAATGCATGAGTATAACACTTCATGGAATAGAACATGATCTCTGTGAGATAAATGTTCAGGACAAGAAGAATAAGGAATATTAAAGGTATGGATTGAGGTGTGCGAACAGAATTAAATTAAAAACTTCACTTTTTGGGTTTAAAAGCATTCTTTTCAGGGGAACAAGTTTGGTTTTTAAACAAACATCTTTTAACAGAATATATTTTACTGAAAAACCTCTTTAAAAAACTTTTTTCTTTTTGGTTCAAGAACCAAAATAATCTTGCAGGAAACTTTGGGGGTGAGGAAAAAAAACAAAAAACCTCCCCACGAAAAATCATTGGTTTGTTTGTTTACCCTCTATGGGGATATGGCTTAAAGAGTAGGGTTTTGAGGTACATGGGAAAATCTGCATTGTGCCTGTCCAAATAAGATCAAGTTTAAGTTGACTATGGTTTGCTTTTTTTCGATAAATTACATGTGCAGAAAATATAGGGAATGGCACTATTCCCCTTACATTTATTTGTACAGGAAATAATTATGTAAATTTCTTAATCAAATGTTCCAGGTTAACATAACAACTTTTCCTTTGATAGAAAAGGCCCTGCAGCTTTGTTAAGGGTTACAACTGAATTTCAGAAACCTCTGCCCACCAGATTTTTAGACTTCCTTAACTGACATCAGGATGAACTGCTAGATGGAAGAAGCAGAAGAAGGCCAAGTCAGGGCCTGCAGCAGTTCCCTTACCTGAGCCTTCTCTGCTCCAGACAACACTTTTCACAACAAGCCATTCATGTTGCAGTAATTAAATGAATGCTGGAGCCCCACACACCCAGCCTGAGTAGAAGTGAGTTTGGAAAGCAAACAAACAAAACTTTGTCACTTTTAATTCGCCCCTTATTCTAGTTGACTGCACATTTGTGTTATAGCTTGTTTGCAAATTCTAAAGATTACCTGAAGAATAGTGGAGTTAAGAATACAGTTTACATGTACAGTGAATTATCTGTGCATATTTTGTGAGATATTTATGCTCTAATAGAGTAACCTGAGCAGAAGGCTGATATTTAGAATTAGCAACTAGTAAAAATGCAGAACTGCATAGCTAAACTGAAAATGGAAGTGAGATTCCAAATAGGTGTACTATCCATGCAGAAACAATGCTAAACTACTAAAATCACATGCCGGAGTGAAGGGTCTTAAATGGCAATCAAAGTCTTAATTTGCATGCATAAAAAAATAGGAAGTCAATTAACTTGGGATGTAATTTTCAGATGTGTGGAGCATCTAACCCTCCGACTGAAGTCAATGGAAGGCTGCAAATCAATAGGCATGAATATACTCTAGTAGAGTACCGCAAGGCTCTATTGTACAGTGAGTTCCAAAAACTGAATATCTTCAAGATATAAAGAAGCCAACTAAAATAAAAACAAGAGTTCTAAATAGTGCAACACTAGATATTCAGTAATAGTACAAATATGGTCAATTTTAAGGCCAGATTCCTCACTGTTAGCAGCAGATAGATTTATTGCCTTGACTGTTGTTGATTCCACTCATGCTACAGGTTAATTGATCCTTAGTATTACATTTTAAAGTTAGCATTAAAAAACTGAAAACTATATTTCCTCAAAACATAAGCACAAAAAGGAGACTTACTCTACAAACTGAAAGAAGTTAGAATTTCATTTTCTGCATTGGTCTCATTGTATTGGAGCAGATTTGTGTTTTATGATCTTTAAATCCTATCTCTTAGCTTATGGGACATTTCCTTCTAATAAAGCTTTATTAAGCTTACTTAAGCCCCTTAAAGTTAACAGTATAACTTTAACTTTAAAGGTACTGTATGTACAAAAATACCCCTGCGCAATAAAAGGTTGAGAAACAGCTTTTAGGACTTTGATACCCTTTCTTCACTCTGAGTTTTTCAATAACCATGGTGTATGTGCTCTTGAAAGTGGTACTTTTTCTGACCAACATTTTTGGTTTTTTCCTCCCCTTCCTCATCTATCTATCTATCTTTTCAGGATACTAAAGCAGAGGGCAGTTCCTGTGTAGAAACAGAGGACAGAAAAGTAAGTGATTAATTTTAATGTCATTTGTGTTAAAAGGCTATCAAATCGTCTTTATTAGTATTGTATAATTTTTAAGTTTAATCAAACTTTCTAAATTTGAGTTTTTTATTTGAGATGCATTTTTAGCTTTAAAGAGCCTTTGTGTGAAGAAATGTTGGAAAATTATATTTAGGCTTTGAGGATTATGTGGACACTATTTTGCCTATTGAATGTACTCAAGTTAAAAATTCATTTAACTTTTTGTTCAGAAGGGAATTGTAACTTTCCATTTTCTTAAAGCATATAATATAAACAGTGTAAAATCTATTTCTATTGCAAGTTTGCTTTCCATTGTGCTCAGTATCAAATGTTTATTAACAATACCATCACATAAAGCTCTTTGCAGTAAACTTCAGTGTATTGCAATAAAGTACGATAGTCTCAAAATATTTAGGTGATAATTACTTTTCAATACCTCTATCAATGCTTGACCTGGCAATACTCTTTCTCTGCTAAACTGGTGATGTGGAATAAAGTTGACCCTTAAAATATCTTTTCCAGTTGTAATTGTCCAAGGAAGTACAAAACATATGCATATTTATTTTTTCAGTTCTCTCCTTCATCTAAACCGCTAGTCCTTAAAAGGTTTAGGAGTGGTAACTATAATGTCACTTAAAAACTGAGTAATGTCAGGAGGGATCTTGCTTTGTTAAAACTTAGTACTGATATTAATGTGTGCCTGCTACCAGCTACATGAGAACTTCATAAACCGAGGTCTTTTTCTGAAGAAATGCTTAAACTGACCACTGGTCTTTTCCAGCCTGGAAAGAGAAATGTAGATGTGTCTTATTCTAATGTTACTAACATAACCCTGTCAAAACTGCATGTTGAAACAGCAACTTTTTATCTTTTGTTTAGTATTACTTTAATTATGCCATAAAATGAAGGAACGCATCTTCCAAACAAACTTTCTTTCTGAACATTGGTGTTGGAGATGATATATTTCTGTGTAAACAACTAATTTTTCAGCAGCTCCTCTATTCCTTAAAAAATATTTAACCCTTTCTGTGAGTACCAGATTTTTAAGAAGTCTGATTTTTGCCTCAGTTACCTGTTTATTGTTCAAAAAGTAGTTTTTAATTGATACATTTTCCCCAAGTTTTATACAGCACTGTTAGTCAACTTTCTTTTTGTATATGGTGTAATGTAATACTAGAAGTTGTACAGCTGTGTGATAGGTCAGAACAACACTCATTTGCTTTTCTGAGATCTACGAGAAGGATATGGCAATCTCAGTAATGGAGTGAAAAAGCTATTTTCAGCTAAACAAAGACATATATTTAGGATTTTATTTAAGGTGCTCAAATACAGATGGAATTAGTGTTAGATGTTTGAAAATGAGAATTATCAATGTACTCTGGTGATATAATTCCTGTAATACCCAGGGATAGGATGTTTTTTCTATTTAAAGATAGGAATATTAAATATTTAACTCAGGTAAGTGTTGAACATGATAGAACTATCTTATGTTGATCCCAAAAATCTCCTCATGGTTAGAGGTTAAGTAAATACAGTAGTGTTTAGTTGACTGTTCGGATTGCTCCTGAATGGTTTTCCATAGCAGAGCTCAAAAATGCTTTTGATTACATTTAGTGATGCTTCATGTGACCAAGGATAGCAGAGTTCATATAGATAAAGGAAGACCGTCTCTGCTATGCTGTTCAGAAGTTTAAAAAAAAAAAAAAAAGAAAGAAAGAAAGAAAAGAAGTGCGCTCTGCACATGAAATTTAAATAATTTTCCTAGTTGCTGTTAACATTCTGATGATATTTAAGGTTCTGAGGCTGTTTTAAATTAAAATTCATATTAACAAATTCTGGTGCTTCTAGTTTTGGTGGAATTTTTTTATACATTACTAATTTTATGTCTGCCTAAAACTCCATCTGCATGCTGTTTGTATGTTTTTGTTGTGATAAAATAGTTTACATACAGTGGCCAGTTTTCCCCTCCTTCCTATTTGACCTTTCTTTTTTGAGATTTACCCTTGCTTAGCTCCTGCATCTTAGCCAGGTGGAGGCTGAGCATGTTTTTGTACAGTCTTCATTACCCCATTTCATTGACTTTCTAGTTAGCTTCCCTGTATTGGCTTGAAGACCATAAATAGTCTCTGCACCTAGTTTTCAAAGAGGGTGATTAAATACTGTTCCAGATATTTTAGTGCAGAATTTCAACATCATCATCAATTCCTACAAAGAAGTAAAACAAAAACTAAATGTTTGTTTTGAAAAAGTCTTTTAAAAGGTTTTAGATGATGTTTGTATTGAAGATTTCTACATCAAAGTACTTTTTCATTCTGTAACAATGTACCTATAGGATTTATTTGTGTGTGTTGGTATGTAAAATGTAACTTTTTCAACTTATTTAATACATTTCACATACTGTTCCCAATGATTTAGAAAAACCTACTTGGATTTTGCAATCTTTTGTTTAGGGGAACGGGGAAATCTTTTGTAGGACAGCTATAAATATTGACAAAAGTACCCCATTCAGAGCGGAATTTGAACCTGTCATGCTGTTTCTGATATTGTGTCTTTTTTGGAAAAGAATTTTCACTTATGATATGAAAACAAAGGTTAAGACTAATCTCTGGATGACTGATGTCGGATTGCTAAATCGATATTATGGTACCTTTAAAGTGGAGGCCTAATTTTCAGAGGTGCTGAGTATATGTAGCTTCATATAAAGTTAGTGCAAGCAGCAAATACTCAGCACCTCTGAAAATCAGGCCACTTCTGTTTAGGGAGGGCCTCCGTTCACCTAAGTACTTAAGTAGGTGCTTTAGTGAAGCAACAAGGGGGGAGGGGGGGCTTTTATTTAAGTACATGCTTCAGGCCTATATGTGGATTCAGGAGCTTAACTTTAGGCACCCAGGTTTGAACACCTTTGGCTTAAGTTTTAATTTTGGAAATGGATAAATTCTGAAACATGTTTGATTAATTTTTATAGTACAAATGTTGAAAAAGTAGGCTGTCCATGGCCAGAAAAAAATTAGACTGCAACCTCTTTAATATATAGTCTCAATCTGCTTTACTACTTCTCTTGTAACTTTCATTTTATATAGTGAAACAGTGTCACTCTGGCCAGAAAGATCTACTTAGCTCATCTTTTAATTCAGGTTGTATATCCTATATCTCATGCTAGATGACTACAATTAAATACCTGGAATTTTTTCTATTGCATTTCTGGAAAACCATGTAACTCAGTCCTACATTAACCACTAGGATGTTAGGCATTAGTTGAATATCTTTCAGTGGGAAACCATTCACCTTGTACTCCAGGGAACAATCAATTTCATTACTATGTTGAATAACATTTTGATCACTAAAATGAAAGGAACCATTGTATAAAATATCAGTTTTCTAATAAGTATATATTAAAAGTGGAATCTTTAATTATGAATTTTTTGAGGGTGCCTTAGATATTCATAGGAAAGATTTCATTATTGTTTCCATTTTTTCTTTACATTAAAGGATGGTTTAAATATATAATTTTCCAATTGGTGGTTTAGTCAGAGTTCATAAATGTTTGTATGGGAGTTTCATATTATTTCATGGGTATATAGATTGGTCTGATTTGAAGCAATGGTAAATAGGCCTCTGTGAAACAGTCAACAGTAGTGCCACTGAAGTCAATGGAGCTGCACACATGTAAACAGGTGTGTGTGTGTGTGTGTGTGTGATGGGATGTTCACCTCACTCCAGCCCCTGAAGAGATTAAGGTGGCTAGGTGGGCCTGGAGGAAGAGCAAGGGTGCAATGTAGACTAATTAAAGGATTATGCTCACCTGGACAGGAACAGGCTGACCTTGTATAAAGCCAGGTAGCTGAGTGCAGAATGGGGCTACAGTGTGGAAATCTGCAGTCACTCTCTCTGAGGTAGGGAGATAAGGGTGCTTGGCCTGGAGGAAAGGGCATATCTGATGGAGGGTAGAGAAGGAGCTTGATAGAGGCAATGCAGGAAGCTGTCCAGCGGAACAGTAGCAAGGTGTGGGACAGTGCAGACCTTAGCTGCTGGTCATAGGTTGCTTAAGATAGAACCCAAAGAAGAGGGCAAGCCTGGGTTCCCTTACCAGCCACTAGGGAATTGGAGCCATTAAGGGACAGTGAATTGGAAGACTGCTTGGGATAGTTGGTATAGAGACATTTTGGTACACAAACCCTCCCACTCCCAGAAGGGGAAAACAACAGTGAGCTG
Source organism: Emydura macquarii macquarii (assembly GCF_026122565.2). Lineage (NCBI taxonomy): Eukaryota > Metazoa > Chordata > Testudines > Chelidae > Emydura > Emydura macquarii. The sequence continues at coordinate 15,042,601 of NW_027131485.1, forward strand.
GCTGGAGGTCGAAGCCACGAAGAGGGAGCAGTTGAGTCCTGAGAGAGAGATGGAATAGAGTACCTTGTGACAGTGTGACGGACGGAAGAATTAGGCCCATTGGCTTCGACTGGAGTTTTGAATGTGAAAGGAATGCAGAATCGGACCCAATATGAGTGTATTTAAGTTGTCTATATATATTTCAGATTTCTTTGGGCATTTGAAATTATGCATGTGTGTTATCTGCAACTGATTTGGTTTATCCTCAACAGTTAGCAGAGTACAGATTTTCCAGCACCCTCTCTAGTTTTCTCTTTGGTTTAGAGGTATTGCATTTATCCAGTGATTGATCAAATAGTATCATAATATTAATTTACTATTCTAAATTGAGACTTGATGGTCTGGGGCTCACTTTCTGTCACTCAAATGAATTTGAAATGTGTAACTTCCTTTGTAACTTTTTCCTTGACGGTTACTTGTGCTCATGTCTGATTATTACTCCCTGTTAGGTGAGTGAGTGATTGGGACTCTAAACACTCAGATTTTGGTTTTGGTTTTGGTTTGGATAAATATCCAGACATTTCAGCCTATATTTATACTACTTGTACACAGTGAGTCTGGAAATCTCACAAGAATAGGCATTATCGTGGTATTTCAGCAAAACCATTTCTGATTATTATGAGAAACTGTAACTGTAGTTGTTGAAATATTAATATTTCAAACATCAAAACAAGCAACTTTCCATCCCCAAAGTGAACCATTTTTGTTCAGTTAAACTGAGGAACATTACAGGAGTGGTAGGATGATTTGTGTTTATTTCATTCAACTTGTTTCTTCTAATATCATTTTTCTAGGTCATTTTTCCAGGTCTAATCCTTATGTCTCAACAGGTGTTCTTTTGGGATAGGCAAACAAGCAGAAATTTTAATTTTATGTAAAATAGTGTTTAGCTTAGAATCAAAGATACATTATTATGTTGGAATAATTTTTTTGTCTTCCAGTGTACTATAGTGTGTTGACCCATTGTAATTAGAGTTGATGCCTCACAGTAGTGTAACCTATGAATAAATCAAAAGTAATGTCTCATCTGTATGAATATGCTTGCCCATCTGTAGATTGCCAGCAAGAGGCACCACTTAAATCACATTATTGTGAGGTCTTAAATGGGGCTTAATTGGTGTATATACACCTTGTGGTGGCCCTCTGCATAGGGGTGCAAACTGCAATCATTTTTAAATTTTGACTTCTGAAGTTTTAAACATCTTGCCATGACCATTTGTCACAGAGATGTGTGTTGTTAAACACACTAGTCTATTAATATTTGAGATTCAGTTCCTGATTACCAGTAGGAAAGAAAAAATTAAGTCTGGGAGGGGAGGAGGAAGGGGGAAATGAGAAGATGAGCTGCCCTGTGTCTTATGCCATAAGGATGAATAGCATGTCTTAAGGCTGAAGACTGGGAGAGCTGGATGATATTATTCATGTTGTGAGATTCATGGAACACTGTGAATTCATCATCCCTTTGTCCATGTGATTGTCATGATGCCATCCCCCTGCATCTACTGGAGGGTTTTTCTGTGTTATCACAGCACCCACTATTGCATAGTAGCTGTTGGGCAGGGAAGTAGGATAATTTTTATTAATGCTGTCTCCTGACTTTCTACTTTTGGTTCCTGCACTTTTCATAATGTAAGAATCTCACAGAGCAATTGTAGACAGCGTACATGTGAAGACCATCAGCCAGCCCACCCCCACTACTGTTTTGAGATATTGTGACAAATATCAAGATAGTCCTTGATGAAGGAAGCATGCAAGATTGCAGCCAACAGCCAGGGGCTGCTGTTTTTATCAGTTGACTTAATACAGGTACAACTCTCAGCTAAGACAGTTTATATTAGATATACGATGATACCTGTGCCTAGTTTTTGAAAGTGGAAATCCCAACATAGAGAAAGATAGATAGAAACATAGTTCTATCTATTTGTGCTTCTCTTCTGTCTTCTCTGTTCATCTTTCCCAAGTTTTTGGAATCAACTTGAGCTCTTGAGGAGGCACAACAAATAAAAAGGTAGTTTAATCTAATTGTAACACTGCTGTAGAAAGTATTTCATGTTACTTTCTAGTGGCTGGTCCAACTATCACTTCTGCTACCTACCAGTTCATTCCTTTAGCTCAAGTGGAAGAGATCTATACATTTCAGTCTTGGGTGCAAACCTCTCAGAGAATCCATCCTGGAATCATTAAATAAATGTATCACAGGCTCAGTCTATAAAAACAATACATTTTTTCAATGGAATTCTTGAAAACATATAGTAGGAGTTCAGAAACTACTTGACAATGCCTGCAAGGGTATAAAGAAATATTCTGGTTCCATCTGTGTTGGGCACCACAGACAATACAGTACAATTAGGATATGCACCATTATCATCGTCATCATCTTTGCTATTTTATAATGAAATATGTCACTAATGAAGTATGTTATTACTAATTAATGGGAACTTTTCCTACTTAATAACAAAAAATAAAACTGGATATCTACACGTTTAATTTCAATAAAATCTACTTCTCGTGTCTGTGGAAGAGTAGAATTTCACCTTTATTTGGATGTGCTGGTATTTCAGTCATAAGACCCAATTTTTGGACTACTCATAAGGGTAAAGATAAGCATGTTTAAGTGCTTACAGGATTGGAGTTATAGTTGGTTTTCCTAATTTTCTAGCAATGGCTACAAGAATACCTCAGGCTACCCTCAGTCTTTCACTCTAAGCGTACAAATGTGTTCTTTTGCTTTTGATTGGGAGAAATATTAAATTGCTGATAATCAGTTAGAGAACACCCTTTAAATCCATTATGAAAATCAAGCTACGGTAATATTACCATCAATTTTGTGGGATCCACTATGAAACAAAAAATGATAACTTTTCAAAGGGAACGGTTTATGCATAATTTGATTGTTATGCAAAGCAGTTTATAAAAACATATGAACCACTCGTCAAACTGCCCATTTTAGGATACAACTTGAAATAACTATGAATTTTTAATTGATTAATCCCCCCATCCATTTTAGTATTCCTTTTCAAAAATATCAAAAATAAGGGTGTTGGTGTGATATTTCCAAATGAGAAATGTTAGACATCTTCTGAGGAAGTAAGGTTTTAAATAAATTTTGAAGACTCAAGAGATTGTTATAACCTTTGAGGGATGGTTGCTAGGAATGAGCTCTGGACTTTCAGAAATGCACCCATCATTAATAATTAGACACCCCTCTTAAGAAGTCCAAGGGGAAAAAAGTCCATACACATTAGTTTTGCTTTTCTGTTACATACTCCATCTTCATTTTTAACATAAAGACTAATTTGTATAGATTTCTATTTTGGAACCAGATCTCTCAGTTGCAATGAAATGGTTAAGGCTTGGATGATATAACATGAATGTTTTCTGTCAAACCTTGCAACGAGCATGGGAATCCCCGCCCCCTCCTCCCACATAAATAGGGATGCAAGAAGCAGGGAATAGGCCTTAACACACTTTTTGCAGCCCCCCCCCCCCCATATTGAATTAAGCTGTGGTTTTGTAGGGTGTAGGGTCAAGTGGAATGTGAACTAGGACAGCGCAAGAAGTTGGCTATCACAGCTGTTCAGAAGGGGCAGGTGGAGGGTTATGTGAAAGGGAGCAGAAATGTACTGCGTGTATACTTTTCACAAATTGCTTGTTGTTTGTTTGCTGTTTGTCTATAACAATAAGTCTGTCTTGTCTAGTTAGACTAGAAAGTTTTTGGGGCATGAACCCTCCCCTATTTTTGTGCTTGACACAGTGGGGTCCCAAATGTGGTTGTGGCTTTTAAGCACTATTGAAATATGTCCATGTTTTAAAGGTGGTTTTTCAGGTGAATAGTTACACCTGTTAGGTTTGGTGGCCCATCCAACTATTTTATTTTTGGCTCAAAGGTAGAGACTTCAGAATGTGGGAACAGGAAGATTGACAATCATTTCAGATTTCTTCATTTCTATCTTTTGAAGTTGATGGGAGCAGTTTTCAAGTCTGAGATTAGATTTAACCTTCAGGCTTTCAGCCTATCAATGGGAAAAATATTAATTAACCATCAATCCTTAATCTACATTGCGATGCAGATCTCTCTTTTCTTCCCTGGTCACTTGCATTGAACCTTTTATATATGATTTAACCTGATTCCCCTGCAACAAAAAACTCAGGTTTAGGAATGATTAGTGATATGTAGTTTATCTCAGGACTGTTTAATATGGACCAAGATTTAGACATATTCAATATATGGTAAATTCCTCATTCTGCAAACTAGAGAGCTAGAGGTCTGTGTATGCCCAGTAACCTAGATCAATCTTCTTTATGTGAATCCTAAACATTGTCTGCTCTCCTAGTTTTATCCCAAATCTAACAATATTTTGTACTTTTCAGAAAGCCACTGCTCCTGGAATTATGTATCTATGAAAGAATCTCAGCTATTATGGAAAAGAAAAGGTTTCAAACTTCATAGTTGCATAGAGAAGCTTGGAACCTTAACCCCTCAAAACTTAAACATCAGAAGCCAAGTAATAAGAACCCAAAATATATTTGTAAAAATCTTGTGATTATTTTAAGCCAATCTGAAGATGTTTTTTGCCCTGATTCATGTTTTTGAGCTCTTGGTGTTGGTCATACTGTGTGTCTTCTCCTTTGCAAAGGTTACTACACTTTGTTCTCCACTGAAACCGTTTTCCACTGGCTAAAGCAGTGTGCTGGAGGCAAACAAAAGTCCATGAGCATATAGTCAAAGGATATAGCAAACAGAAGGATTAAGGGAAAAGGGATGAAGCTCTGGAAACAACATTCCGATTAAATATTGGAAGCCTTGTGGAGGTGGTAGTAACATCCCACTTACCACATGCCCTGGGTCAGACTAAATTCCCTAACTTCTCTGTTTGCGATAGCAAATGTGAAGAACTTCACTAATTAGCATATTGCCATGTGTGTTAACATGTGAAGACATCAAATAATGTTTATTATAAAATGTTTGGTAATATGAAATATCGATATGTCTCAGGACTAAATCTCTTTCAAGTCAGTATCATGATCTTTCCAAAGAAAATCAAATTCCCCTCTATTTGATATAACCGAATTTTATCCTAAGGCAAAGGCATAGGAACATACTATCCACCCACTATTTTAATCAGAATATTGGACATATAGAGACAGATATTTAGCTGATGTAACTTCACTGGGGTTTCACCTGTTTACATAGGCTGAGAACCTGGCCAATAGTCTTGTCCTTTTTCAGAAATTTTCCAAGTGCAGCCACTTACTCTCAATATTGTTATTAGTTTAACAATGTATTTGTATTTTAGCCTCAAGTGCCGAAAGGGGTGAGAATTTTGTGGGCCCCACATGGATCAGGAACCTCACAGAATACTAAAGGAGAGTGAGAATAAGGGTATGCTACACTACAAAATGAAGGTATGCTTATAGCACCCATAGATGGGTAGACAAGCACATGCTAACTCAAGGCTAGCACATTAAACAGCAGTGTGGCTATGGTGACACAAACAGCAGCTTGGGCTATCCAACTGAATATGTATCCTAAGGGTCAGGCAGGATTGTACTCTGGTGACTGGCCCAAGCCCATGTCACTGTGGCCACCGAATTATTTTTAGCATGCATGTGAGCTCGAGCAAAGCTAAAGTGTCTGTCTTCCTGTGATGGGAAGCATTCTTCCAGCTGTTGTGTGGACATACCCTAAGATACTTTCTCCTCTTCCTGTCCTACTCTATCATTGGGGTCTAAGGCATATAGCAATTGATTGGTACAAAGTAGCCATTCATTCTAAAATTGTATTTTGGGTTCCACTGTGCCATGAGGTCTTATCATCAAGGTGTGTTGGTGCAGATACTGTGGATCTGAAAAATGACATGAGTTTTAAATGGGTGCCCCCAGAACTATATCCCCAATCCTTTTCTTTGTGGTGTTTTGGAATAGAAAAAATTTAGACCCACAATGAATTGAATAGAATCTATGTTAAAAAGATTTTTTGTGCCAGAGAGTTGCATTCCATTCCATTTTCAGTCTGACAAACATGTTTTGTTCCCTAGCTTTGGTTTCTACACTTTTGTTTGATTCAGCCCACTTCCTTTTTTTATAGACTCACCAGTGCTGGCATCTGCAATGACATTCTCTCCAGTATTCCCTAGAGGCACCATAATGCTGACCATTAACTAGCAGCTAAGTGTTATTAGCTCAGTGGTCCAAGGTCACTCAAGAAATCTCACTACGTTTTCTGTCCTCCAGCAGGAAAGTAGTTCACAAAGAGAACACTTTCGAGATGCCTCTTGACACAGAAATTCAACACTTCCGTGCTCAGAGTGCTGAGGGTTTATGAGAGCAATAGGCTTTATGGTGTGCATTAGGCCAATAACGTGATAGGTCAGTAAGTTAGAAAATTTCCCCATAGTGACATAATTATCTTCCTGAGGAGTACGGTATGTGTAGTAATGGCTTTCTCTGCCTATTGATGACAATATTTTGTACTTTTTTAATGCCTTCTGTCAGAGGAGCTTAAAGCACATTACCAACATTAATTATAAACACCAGTGAGGAAGGCAATTATAGTATTTATATTACCCAAGTTACATGTGGGGAAACAGAAGCATGGGAAGGAGACACAGACAAGGTCACAGTGAGACAGAGATACAAATGAGAACAACCCAGAGTTCCTAACATATATTCTGATCTCACCACAAAGCACTCTCCTCTCAATTATACTTTTTTTTCCTTTGCTTGCTTGCTTTTAAATTTCACTAATGACAGAAGGCTTAAATGAATAACGTTTTGACTAATTATTTGTGCTTGATTATTTGTAAATAAATTTGGATGTTTCAAAGTAATGTTGCATCCTAAAAATGAGTAAAAATTAAATCTGAAGCTACTTTTTTTCTCATACTGGAATATTAATAACCACCTGTGTCATTTGATTATATGTTCTGATCCAGGGCCCAACCCAACTCCCACTAAAGTGTAAATGGAAAGATTGCCGGGGGAACTTTTGATTGACTTCAATGAGAGTTACATGACCTCTAGAGTCCAGCCTGGCACAGAATACCATGAGAGAGGCTCTTTTTGCAGAATTTCTGGTTCAGTAAAGAACTTCTTAAAATCTTTTAAAGCCTCTTCAGATGAGATTCTCCACATAGTTTTACGAAATCTTGAGGTTTTGATAAACTCCAGATAAGCTTCTGAGTTTTTGAGTGCTTATGTGAATTGAACCCAAACTCCAAATTGCTTGATGTTCACTCATTGCTGTTAATTAGTGTAATAAATCGAAATGGTCCCTAGTTTACTTGCTTGCATGAAAAAGTCACTTATGTCTATCGTTGGATAACTCAAACTCACACCACAACTTTGAGCATGACTTTAAGAAGCAAAACAATGAACCTGACATTTTTAACATGAGAAAATACTCAGAAGTCCAACAGAATAGAATTGCTTATTGTTTCCTGGTATGTAGACTGACATAATAAGGGGTCCTAATGGTAAGTTTTATGCCTTTTGAATGATCATAATACCAGTCCTATTACCACTCTCTTGTTCTTTCTGACACTCTGACATGCAATTATGGAATTTCACAATTCAAGTGATGACATTGCTGCTGTGGATGTGTCCCTATATCTCCACTTAATCCAACTGCATCTAGCAAGCTTTAATTTGATAAAGTGCAATTGAAGTGACAGCTGATGACAGAGGTGCCAAAACAATAATCTGACCTCCCACTAAAGTGTCAACATGTTGGACTGCGTGATTTTTACAGAAGCTTGAGTGCTCAAAAGGCACATTGACAATATTTTTCTTATGCTAGAAAACCTGCAGTTAAGACAGGAGAATAAAATGATTTAAACCCTAATATGCACATTTGTGATGGGGCTTCCCCTCATTTACTAGTTTTCCCATTGCTTTTATGTGAGCACTTGATCGGTATTGTTCAAAAAGTACTTTCAGAACTGCAATGTGATGCTTTCTCTGAAACCTTTTTATGTTTTTTAAATAAATCTTAAATAGTCTGTGCACCTTTTGTAATGATTTAAATCTTGAAGAAACTGTTTCTTCTTTTCTCTTATGGAGCAGCTATTTTTTTCTCTTTTCATGCCCCTGGAGGGAACTGTGGAACGGCAAGGAAATGACTTCGCTAAATCAAATTTGATGATATTTTTCTCTTTTCCTCCAAGTGGAGTAATAAATATGAATTGGCACTAGGAATTTTTATAAGGTAAATGAATGTGAACATCGCACCTGTCATTGAATCTTCTGTGTTAAGTATAAGTCACTATTATTAAAACTACTATTATTATTTGCACAGTGGTTGTGAGTCAGACTGGCATGGTCATCCTTACTCTCTGCCCTTTGTTTACAGTATATATTAAATCTAGAGAATACAAATAAAGTTATGTTTTACACATTATTTTGTGCTGATTCAGTGGTGTTTTGGTTGGGCAAAATGTTCATACTTGAATGATTTCATTCATATAAATGGGAATTCTGAGTTCTCAGTACCTCAAATGCAAGTTTCTTCTTTAGGTACTTAATTATGGATTTTAGGTATCTCGGTAGTCTGAAAATTTTGGTAATGATATTTATATCTGCTTACTTTCAAATCTGATTCAATGCCATAGCTAAATGGAATCGTGTACATTAGGAGCTGTTATATAAGAATTCTCAATAACGTTGTTTTTTTTGAAAACTAAAATAGTACAGTTTTGGATCATTTAATATGGCTTGCACTCTTGCCTTTCAATTGATATTCTGTTAATTCAAAAATATAGTTTCTGATCATTTAGCTACTGGGTTGTCAATAGTCTTCTGTTAAATTCTGGATTGTTGTTTGAGGATACCTGCATTATGTGAAGTTTTATTTGGCTGCTTGTTTGTTTTCTTTTTGTACTTGCTAGCTGTCATGAATTTAAATGGTTCAGAACTGACAATTGCTTAGTAATAGTTCCTGGAAAGTTCAATGAACACATCACAAGCAGCATTCTGTATTCTTTAGGTTTTAGTGATATTAAACATCACATTTTTCCTTTAGAAGAATAAATACCTTACTACTAATAGAGTGTTAGGAAATGTTTCAACAGAGAAGATATTGTGCCAGGTTGATGGTGTAACTCCATTAAATATTTCAATTATTTATATTTTACCTCAATATTTTTCTTTAAGCCCACAAAGTTCTTAAAAAGGGAATTAAAATATTCACATTTTTAATGTAGTATAAAATTTCAATCAAGTGGAGTATTATGAAGGCTGAGTGAGAGTTAAGGTCTGAAGGATCATTTGATGGGAGCTAGCTGTCAAAATATGCTGAAAAATAATTGGTCTATAAACAGATTCAAATTTACACAGACTATATCTAGTCAAGTAATTTGTCAGCTAATGTAAAAATAAAAATACAGAGGGGAATTAGATTTTAACGTTATACAGAAATCTGTGTAGGCCTGTTAAATCAACTTGATATGAACTGGAAAGTGATCTATGACTTTTTTTAATAAGTGCTGGATTTGGGACTGAGGAACAAATTATAGCAGTGGGGCTCAGTGGTTTAGCTTTTCTCTTTCATGTTGCTAAACATATGCTCTTGAACAACATTTTTCCAGTAATGTATGAACTTTCCCAGGCTCCTAATACATTTACTGTGTGAATGATATAAAAAAATTGATCACATCCTTGGCTTAAAGATTTGTCATTAGGATGTTGTTACCTGTATTAGTTTAAACATATGTTACCATTAATAACCTGACATTCCATGTGCATACCTCATAGACAGATGCAATCGTACAGGGTGGGATGACATTGAAAGAGTTGTTTTTAAATCAAAGTGTATTTGTGCATCGTGGTCGGGTTTGCCTCTTCCCCTTTTTGGTGGTGTTTGGAAAGTTATAAGCTGGAAATTTAAACAAAAAAAAAATTTTTTTGGAGCAGCTGGAAAAAATGGTTAAAAAAGAGTTGGGAGATTTCATAAAGAAGGACTGAGATGGGAAAATGCACACACTAATCATCTCATTTGCAGAGGCTTTTGCCTGCATAGCTAGTCATAGTCACTCACCAAGGTTTAAAAAGTAATCACCTTGGCTACTTTCCAATTAACCACATCTTATTTTCTGTGATGAAGGGAGTGAAATAGTCCAATGTGCTGCTGGCAGCTAGAACACTGAAATTTGTGAAACATCCCTGTTCTTAGCACTGTTCTTGTGAGACATCCATGTTCTTAGCACATACAGAACCATGCGAAATCTGTGGATATCGGCTCTATATCCGCAGACCATGTTTGTGGGTTGCAGATGGATTCGGATCCAAATTTTAGATGTAGAGCTCTGCAGATCTGCGAATATCTATGGACTCAGATCAGATGCAGATACACATTTTGTATCAGCGCAGGGCTCTAAACATCAGTGCAATTTCAGGTCCTAGTTCAGGAATGTACCTAAGCATGTGCCTAACTGTAATTATTTTAGGAGTCACATTGTAGCCACATGCTTACAGGAGGTACATGCTTAAGTAATTTGCTGAACGAGGTTATTTAGTAAGGATATGTCTACTGCAACCCTGGAGTATGATTGCAGCTCATGTAGACCTACACAAGCTAGCTTTAATTAGCTATCTTGTGTTACAGAATAGTGAAGCAGCTTCAGGATGGGCTGGCCACTTGAGTAATTATCCAGGGTTTTGGAAGGGCTTCGAGAGCTTGCACTGAAGCCTAATGCCAGGGCTTCACTGCTCTGGTACCTGATCTAGTAAGATTAAAGTTAGTTTGGATGAGCCGCAGTAATGAGGTGTGATTGTAACATAGGCATACCCTATTACCAGTGATTCTCAACTACTGGAGAAGCTGAGTATCAAATGGCATATTGAAATGGCTACTAGGTAGAGGTGATGGGGACTTTTGTGATATCCATTACCATGGGTATTGTGATAAAGTCAGGCCAGAGGGCCTCAAAAGGGCATACCGGGGCCAGAGTGTGAGCCCTAGAAGGCCAAAAGCCCTTTTTCCTGCAAGCAGGGGAGAGATGATTGTAGGGCAATTAGAGACACCTGGACCCAATGAAGGGCTAGTCCAGGTGTACTTAAACCCTGACTTCCCTAAAGGGAGGGGGAGAAACACAGGAGGAGGAGGAGGAAGCTGCTAGAAGGCTGGTAGCAGCTGGAGGAGAAACTTCCCCCCCGGCCAGGAGACAGTGCTTCTCTGCAGCTATAGAAAGGGAAAACCCCTGTCCCAGCCAGCAGAAGGAAGCTGGAGCAAGGTACCTCCAAGGGGAGACAGAGTTACTGGGGACTCCCTGGCCCACTACAAGGGGTTGAAGCGTGAGACCCACTAGGGAGAAGCTAGCTGTTTGCCACAGTATCCATAGAAAATGTGAGGGAATTAACTTTCCTACTTGAATCCTCATATGGGCAATAAAAAGCAAGGTTGTGCTGACCAAGAATACATCCATATTGTATGTGGGCCTGCAGATGTTCCCTATTCATTTGCTATAAGAGACAATGATATTTCATGCAGACTGCCTAGAATTTTCCCACAGAACTTTTATTGCACCAGTTGGTGCTAATGCCACTTATTTCAAAGCCTGGCAGAAGCTCAAAACAACTTTATATGAGGTATGTTCAGAATATACCTGTTTCAAACCTGTAGGCATGCTTATATGATTGTGCATGCTAGGATATGTCGAGTCTCATACTGTCATATTATCACAGAAGCTCTGAAAGGTTTTGCCTTTCAGTGTGATAAAGTAGTCATGATCTGATCTATTATTCAGTTTCTCCTCATGAGACACAGCTTTTTTGTAGATAAGTGCTTCACACTCCATGCTTTTTGACTGGCACTGGCTTTCAATTGAGCATTACCTGCAGCTACTTTAATTCCAACTTCAACTCTTTATTAGCTCCTGAATTTGAATTTATTTTTCCTTTAATAATACAGAAGCTGAAAGTTGAAATTAAAACTAGAGCAGATTTGCATTAAGCATTACTTAAAATGTTTACTGTGCCAACTATTTAATCTTAACACTGGGTTACTAGTTTGTTTGTTTTGTTTTATAGCCCTGCAGTTTAATGGTTCCCATATTTTGTGCAGAAATAGTCTTTTTTTAATATGAAATCTGTCATTCTGTAGAATGAAAAATATTTTTGGAATTGACACAGCTGGAGTGGTGGAAATTTAAGACTCTACTGTTAGGATTTTTTTTTAAAGGGCCCAATATTTATAGTTTGAAATCCATCATTAGGCACCTAAATAATTGGCCAGGTTCTCAAAAAAGCTGAATGACTTGAGCTCCCATTTTAATTGCATATTTACTCTTTAAAATTGGACTTGTATGTTTTGAAAAAAACACATATAATTCATCACATTGACTGGACTTTACCACCTTAAAATTATTGTAGGCTGGGTGGACATCTTTCACTGGGATGGTGAAGTCACAGGCAGCTGTACAATGTCTCAATGTGATCTGTATAACCACCACAGTGTGGAGCAGTCTCCAGTGCTCAGTATTCCAGGAGTACCACAGCAGCCAACAGGTTGTTTATTGTTGCATAAAGCGCCTGGGAGTAAGATTTAGTAAACGTAGGCATTGCTTTTCTGACACCTTCTGTGTGTCAGCCTTTTTTGGTTTTCTTTTTATTATTTTTAGTAATATCTTCCAGATACTGTCTTATTGTGAATTTTTGTTTTAAGTTGTTAGGATATTTTCCACTAATATGCTACTTACCAGTACAGGTAGTTTACTATGATTTCACAGCTAAGGCAAAAGCTATATTTCTTCTTGTTTCACTAAATGCTTGTTTCTGCCACCCGTCCTCATGCAGAATATGTATGAAGCTACTTGTGGAACTTAGTTAGGAGAATCTAGCCTTCTATATGCTTATCTGCATAAATCAACCGCTGTATATTTTTTTCATGTAGTGGGTATCAGTTACTCATTGACTCTTACAATGAATTTTCGATGTTAAAGAGGAAATGATGATCTTTATTCCAGGTTTGTAGGTATTAAATTATGAATAGTAGTCAAATCTTGCATTGACTGATTAGTGGGAGAACAGAACATTTGAACTAATAAAGCACTAGTTAAATTGTCCTTTAGAGTTCAATACTTGAAAAATGAATTCAAAATATTTAATTTTAGCAAAATAAAATTTGGTAAGCCCCTCTGAAAGAGCTTTCAGGGTTATTGGAGGCCTAAAAATGTTTTCATCTGACCACTTGAGACAGGAGAATGAATCATTCTGAGATTTATTGCTTGATATAAAACTCAGATCTTTTGGGGATAGCATTGGTATTCTGTTAAATCATTAAAAGTAAACTCCCACCAGGGTGAATAACCTCATAGGGAGTACAGATCAAGGCTGGTGTGGAGAACTCAGTTTTCTCAGAGAGGCTTACCAAAACTCTGTTGCCATCTGATTTCCTTTGAAATCAATGGAAAAACTACCATAAATGTCAACAGGCTTTGTATTGGACCCTGAATTTCCATTAGGTCTCTATTAAGAGCCCTATTACGAACAGCTTGGCTTAGAGACTGAATGACAAGTAATGTCTAGGGAGACACACTCTCTTCCTGGCCAGTTCTACCCATTGAGGGTTGTTTGCTGGCTCTCCCTAAGACCGCTTAATGGAGCCCATGTGCAACAAATTGCATGATGGGGTCCTATATTCTCTTGTGTAGGAGACTTTACAGCTACTTTTGTCTGCTTCAACACAAGTGGCTGGTACACTTTGTCTCCATGTTCTTCCACCATGGTTTATGCCTAATTATTACAATTTATATCTCCAGTAAATGTGGGCCTACTGATGCAAACTTTGAAATGGTTTGTGTGGCATTTTTAATGCTCATCAGTGCTTTAATGTTAATTGTAAAATGGGCATATATATTTAATTCACCGTTCAACATAATAATGTTGTTTCTTAAAGAAATTGCTTACAACCTGCGAATTCAGTCCCCAAGATTAAATCACAGACTGTCCACTCAACCATTTAGTTTTTGCCGTCCTTAAAACCATTATCTAAAGGCTCTCACTATTGTTTTTTCATGGCAATAACCTCTGAATATACTGTGTAGGACATTTCTCTCTCTCTCTCTCTCTCTCTCTCTCTCTCTCTCTCTCACACACACACACACACACACACACACACACACACACACACATCACCATAAAGACTGTTTTGTTAGACTTTATATGCTATGTGCTGTCTTTGTTCAGGGTTTGCCGCACATTTGATCCCTTCTGTGGACCCCTCCAGGTCTTCGGCACAAGCCTTTACCTTCTGCAGGCGAAATGTCACAAACTTCCACTCTCAGACTGGATGCTGGGCTACAGAACCTTGGGTACCAACTGTGAACCCATTCAGACCTGCTGAGCAATTATTTGTCTGCATTTCTTCCCTTTGGGAGCTGTGATCAGCAGGGAATACGGTGACCCAAAACAGCCTTCTTAAAACTAGATCGAGTCTTTCCATCTTATGCAAGGGGATCCTGATAGGTCTAGTTTCCTAGACACCCCAGCTTTAGGAGGTTCCTTCCCCTTCCTCAAAACCCCTGTTCCTTTCCCCTTCAGGGATTGAGTCTCTTTCAGTTCCCCCCAATCTTCTGATATGTCCTTCCCCCCCCCCTTTCATGAAGGGTTGATTCAGTGTTGAGGAAGCTGGTCTGGCAAGCTCCCAGGGAGAGGGGGAGAGCAGAGTGATGATAGCATATCACAGTTAATAGTCCTGGGAGTTAGCTGAGCAACTCTTATTTGCGCTATTTTCTATCTTCCTGGGAAGTTTCCTGATGACCCACTATATGCATATATTAAATATCTCTACAATACACAGACAAACATATCGAGCATATAGTATTTATAAACTGCAAATTCATCATACATACACACATTCGCGCACACACACATTTGAGAAGATAACAGGTTTGCAATGGCTGCTTGAGCCTCCACTTACAACTGACAGACAATACTTCCGTTCCTACCCATAAACCCTAAGAATGCTGAAGTTGATTGGGGTGAGGTTCCCAGGCCATGCATGGGTCAATAGGGGAAGCCTCATCCCATTTTTAGCGGGGACTAGGGTCACAGCCTTTATTGCCCCTATACATTAGTCAGCTCCACAGACAGAGCAGGCACAGCAAGACCTGCAGGAATAAGTTGATTTCAGCACTTTGGTAGGGGACAGAGGCCATTGATTCACATGCCAAATCAGAAGCTCTGGCCATCATGCAGTAGGATTAACAGGGTGCCCATAACTGGATAATAAAGTCTATGAATGGACTCTGCGAAATGCCTTTCCTGCACCTGCTGGTCTCCTTGCCTTCCCACCAATTTGTGCACATGCACAAAGGTCCCTTATAATCAGCCAATCCCTTTCCTACACTGTAATCCCATTAATTTATGATTGCAGTTTCCTCTGTACTATTGGCGTCAGGTATTTCTCAACTGAGATTTGCCCCCCCTAGCAGTGATTATCTTCTCTGTCTTTTACACATAAAACTTCATGTTTTGTAGTCTTGTGCATTGTGTCCTAAACTTTCAAACATGGCTACCTAATGTTAGGTTTGTAAATCCATTTTAGGTACCTAAAGAAAAATCATCTTTTTTTATGGATGCAAAGCATGCACTATTTCCAAACGATTTATTGCATGTGAAGATTAGTCCACTTACTTAAGTGACTAAATATAAATGTAGGTGCTTAATAATATGCACCCATATTGGAAAATTTTGAACAATGTATTTATTTGTTGTCTTTGAAACATTATTGATGATTCTTGTGTGAAGGGTAAAATAAGGGTTAATTCATTTTTCTTTATTCTTTTTAGTTGGTATATTTTTATTGTCCTTCTGTTTGATAGCTGATACAGAGACTTCATGCTTTATATATAAACTCTGTGCTGTCCAATTTGATTTATGTCATCTCAGCAGTTTTGCACAGTTCAGCTGAAATTTTCTTCTAGTTGATCAAGGTCAGAAAACCCAGGGATTATACCATTTATCTCAGCAGCTTGAATACTGAAATAATTCTTGTGGAGACTTGATGTAATATCAAAAGAACTGGTAGTGGTGGGGAAAATCCTAGCTCTTTGTGGTCGTGCACTGGCTGTTATCAACTTAAAAAAAATGTTTCTCACAAAGTGCAGTTCATGGGCTATATCCTTGCAGAAAACAATATTGGTTTTCAAAGAATAAAAGTGGAAATGATTTTTTTCTCGCATCAATAGATTGTGCTACAAAAGGAGCAGGTTCCATTCATATCCTATTGGAAAATGATAAATATAAGTTGGGAATGATAATGATTCTATATTAATTTAAAACTAAAATGGTTATGTTATAAAGAGGTCACACACTCCCTGCCTTAAAACCAAGGTCAGGTGGTAGTGAGGATCATAGCTATTTCTTTGCTTGATGGAACTGCGTGAAATCCACCAGGTTAGGTTTGGGCATGTTTCACAAAACTTTCTGGTGTGTTCATTTCACAAAAGGTCACAACCTTGTTTCTATTTTGGTCTTTCCCAAAAGACAGAAATGTACCTTTAATGAAACCCCTCCTTGACTTTCATAGAATCGTAGGACTGCAAGGGACCTCGAGAGGTCATCTAGTCCAGTCCCCAGCACTTAAGGCAGGACCAGTCATTATCTAGATCATCACTGAAAGGTGTTTGTCTAACTGTTCTTAAAAATATCCACTGATAAAGATTCCACAACTTCCCTAAACAATTTATTCCAGAGCTTAACTATCCTGACAGTTAGGGAGTTTTTCCTAATGTCCAACCTAAACCACCCTTGCTACAAATTTAAGCCCATTCTTTCCTATCCTATCCTATGCTCAGAGGTTAAGAAGAACATTTTTTCTCCCTCCTTGTAACAACCTTTTATGTACTTGAAAACTGTTATGTCCCCCCTCAGTCTTCTCTTCTCCAGACAAACAAACCCAATTATTTCAGTCTTCCTCCATAGGTCATGTTTTCTAGACCTTTAATCATTTTTGTTGCTCTTCTCTGGACTTTCTCCAATTTGTCCACATCTTTCCTTTTGAAATGTGGTGCCCAGAACTGGACACTAATACTCCAGTTGAGGCCTAATCAGTGCACAGTAGAGCAGAAGAATTACCTCTTGTGTGTTGCTTACAAAATTCTTGCTAATATATCCCAGAATGATGTTTGGTTTTTTTTTTTTTTTTTTTTGCAACACCTTTACATTGTTGACTCATATATAGTTGTGATCCATTATGACCCCCAGATCCCTTTCTGCGGTTCTCCTTCTCAGGAAGGTATTTCCCATTTTGTATGTGTGCAACTGATTGTTCCTTCCTCGGCGGAGTACTTTGCATTTGTCCTTATTCAATTTCATCCTATTTACTTCATATCATTTCTCCAGTTTGTCCAGATGACTTTGAATTTTAATCTTATCCTCCAAAGTACTTGAACCCCTCCCACCTTGGTATCATCTGCAAACTTTATAAGTGTACTGTCTGTAGCAGAGATGGCCAAACTTACTGATCTTTAACTGTCAAAGAGCCACATGCAGCTCACAAGCCACAGTTTGGTCACCCCTGCTTTATGCCATTATTTAAATCATTGATGAAGATATTGAACAGAACCGATCCCTATGGGACCACACTTGATATGCCCTTCCAGTAATAACTATTCTCTGGGAACAGTTTTCCAACGAATTATGTATCCATCTTATAGTATAGCTCCATCTACATATATAGTATAGGTCCATCTACATTGTAGTTCCCTGGTTTGTTTATGAGAAGGTCATGCAAGATGGTATCAAAAGCTTTACTAAAGTCAAAATCTACATCTACCACTCTGCCCTCCCATCCACAAGGCTTGTTACCCTGTCAAAGAAAGCTATCAGTTTGGTTTGACACAATTTGTTCTTGACAAATCCATGCAGACTGTTACTTATCACCTTACTGTTTTCTAGGTGTTCACAAATTTGGTAAGCAAACTGTTCAATTTACACATACACTTGCACACACATACTCTCATTCCCCTTCCATGGACTGTAAGTGTTTTTAGTCTTTCATCACCTATACCTTCTGGATCTGGTATCCCAGTAACTTAACTGTTCAAGGGAGAATTGTCTAGGAAGGTTGCCCTTATCCACTTCTGATCCTTCAGGAGGATGAATATGGACATAAGAGAGGGCATTACTTCATGCTAAATCCTCCTGGTTTCTTTTGAGGAGCAGACCTCCTTTTCACCTCTGTTTTTTCTGCTGAGTGACCAGAAAGTAGTCCCATTCTTTTGGAGTGTGATGCAGTATATTTTAGCTTGAATTTCTTTGAGGAACTTCACTAAGTTTTGGATTCATAATGAAACCAGAAGCCATTGGAGCTTCTCCTGATTTCAGGTTTCCTTACTAAATTTTCATAGTTCATATGGTTCTCTAGCATAGTGCTGCGAAACCTGAAGTCTTGTCATATGTCAAGTGCCTCACCCCGACCAAGAGTGAAGGAGAGTTGTAGTTTAAGCAAGATATATTATTCTGTGCTCTGCCACAAACTTCCTCTGTGAACTTGGGCAAGTCACTTGGGCCAAATTTCCAACTTCGGTGCCTAAAGTTAGACACCTAAATGCACCTGAACAAATGGCCTGTCTTTCAAGTATGCTGAGCACAGTGAGCACTGTGATTGCTCAATGTCTCTGAAAATCAAATAATTTGTTTAGGCACCCATAGATGTATCTAGGTGCTAAACTAAATATTTTTATATTTTTGTTCTTCATCTCTCTGTGCCCCAGTTGCATCATCTGCAACATGAGGTTCCCTATTACCTCCAAACCTTCCAAGAGTGTTATGAGGCTAAATTAATTGCTGTCTGTAAAGTGCATTGAGGTCTGCAGTTGCAAAGTACTATATAAAAACACACAACAGCTACAACTTTTCGAAGCATCTAATGGCTTTGACAAAGCCATATGCAATATCTGGAAACCAAGGAACACTTTTTTGCTTTCAATTTCCTTTAAACATTACAAAGCTACACTGTTTGTTTAAAACTTTTATATATATATATTAGTGGATTAGTTTCTATCACATAATATCAGTTACTGTATGCTGACAGAATGTTATAAAGCTTATGTAAACTACTCTTAGGATAAAACACAGCCTGTGAATATGTAAAAACTATTGTGTAAAAATCAGTAAATGAACAAATTTGAAGCAGGAGAAAGAGTGTCAATAGGAAATTTGTGGGAATAAGTTCCAATATCACAACCCTTGCTTTCCTCTCACACACGAGTTTCAATTTAATCTTGCTGAGCAGAATGTTAACATTTAAAAATCCACATTTATAGAACAAAGCACCTTTGAAATATTGGTCTGAGTTTATATACGCTCACAGTAATCAAGTGGATTCAAAATTTACTTGAATATGGTTTTCCATCCCCATTTCTGCAGTTTGCTTAAATACCATTCTGACAGGAGAAAATGGTAATTGTCCTGAAGCTTTTGTTTATTCAGTGTAATGATGCAAATAATTTCCACTTTTTCCAATATATATGTTCGATTCCCCTTTCTGAATTTTTTTGATGATTTAAAAGTTCTGTATTGTAATTCAAAGTTCTTTTAATGACACTAGTTAGTCATAGCACAGCTTCTGGGACCAGGCATCCTGTCTGCTGGGAAGCCAACTGGATATGCATTATTTAGTCAGTAAGCTACCATTATTTCCTTTGTCATCTTAACTTTTGTAGGTATATAAGTAAGCAACCCACGAGCCACTGAGTAGTATGGGGAAAGCAGGATACATTCAACTTTATTATTTATAACCTATTTCACACAACAGTATCCCACACATATTAAAATACACAGCATGAAATAATACTGTTAGAAAACCAGCTAATAAATAACAAAAACAAAAATAAGTTAATAAGTATAGCCAATGGGGTGGAGGGAGGACGTACCAGATAGAAATTGAAAGAATAATGGAGTTGCGGAGGAGGAGAAAGAGGGAGAGGAAGGGGAGGAGAATGAGGAAGGAAGGAAGAGGCTCCTGCCCCATCACAAATATTTGAAGGGACAGAAATGAGACAAGATTATATAGGAGGAGAGGAGATCAGAAAGCGATGTGATAGAGATGAGCTAGTCATTAAGAAATTTTAGAAACCAAGCAGTTTGAACAGGATTCCAAAATGAATGGAGTATGTATAGATGTTTCTTTTATATATTCACGCTAAGAAATATAGCAGTAATGTGAACACATTGCTGTGTCAGTGTGATTAGGCAGATAGCTGCGCTCTGCACATGCAAGAGTCTAGAAAGTTAAGGGATAGGGAACAATCTGGGCTCAAGTTATTCATGTTGCGTACTTGTAAGAAAAAAGTAAACCCTACAATAATCACTCTTTCTTTGTCTATAATATGTAACAATCATAATTCTAATATTCCACAGTTCAGTTAACTACAGGGCCATGCTGAGTGCTTGCGTGTCTTCTCTCTTAGAGAGAAACCTCACACATTCTTGGGAGAGTGAGGGAAGAAGAGAATAGTCTGTGCACATGTGGTCCTGGCACTGCCACTGGTTTACTTTGGCCTTGTGCAAGTCATTTGCCCCCTTAGTATCTGTTTTTCCATCCTTAAAACACTGTTTTTCCTACTTCACAGGTGCAGTGTGATAATTATTGTTTGCTGCCATTGAAGATACAAAATATATTGGTACATTGTATTTAATTATTAATAATTGGCACCAGAGTAAAATTTTGCATGCACATCAGGAATATAGCACATTTCCACACATGTGAACTGCAAACTAGATTAGTTTTGTTAATGGTATGCAAGGTGATACAGCTGCACCACAGAGTGACATAAATGCATGATTGTTTATATAATATACATTGTGATTAAAGCTGACCTTGTTTTAAAGTATGTTTACTGTTAGCTTTGGGATTTTGTTTTAAATGTTCCATGCAGCTAAGGCACTCCTGAAAAATCTTTGCACATGAAGTTCTCACCAGTCAGGATGATGCAAAATTCTCAATCACCCTTTTATTCAGAGTTGTCTTCTACATCTCTGAAAAGGTCAGAGAGAACTATGCGGCTGAACACTGTTAGAAATGGTATTTCATTGTAATTCATCAGGTTTGAATTCTGTTGTGGGAAGATGGAGGGATGAATTATCAGAAATTAAAACATAGCTACTTGGTCTCTGATACTACTACTAAAAGTAATATAGATCATGAAATGGATGCCAGAAATACTGGAATATCGAGGGGTTTGAAGTGGTTTATAGTCCGCTTGAAGAATAGAAGGCCTTACCCATGCCTAATATTACTCAGTCCTATCAGTCTTTAACTTTCATGAATGCAGAATTTGAGAGAGAGAGAAGGAATAAACAAAAGGAAGTGATCGTGAAATATGTTTTTGCCATTACCTCTGTTAGACATGTTGAAACAAACTTACCCTATTGTTTAAACTATTAAAACTTAGCTGTTGAACATATGTTTGGGGTTTTCTGAAGAAAAAATACTGAAAAGAATACTGAAAAGAAAAAATACTGGCAGCAAGACAGCCATATTTTCATGAGCAAGAGCTCAGGTAGCTGCTGAAATGAAAATAAATCAGTATCAAATTGTACAATCTCTTTAACTAATTAATACATATATTTGTAGTTCTATATTCCGTGGATGTACGTATTACAATAGTTATATAAAATATATTTTTTATGTAACCCCATCATTTTTTTTAAAAAGTCCACAAATTGTTAATCATTATAAAGACTATCTACATTGAAAAAAGCACAAAAGACAAGTTTCAAACCCCCAGAATAAATTGAGTACTAAATTAAAAATATCAAGGTACTGAAATTAAGTAGAAATTAAAGAATATGCCTAGAAGCAGAGTAATGACCTGTCTGTTCATTGCAGCCTTACATTTCTGTCAAAGACAAAATCTCATTAAAAGTATATCTTTGATTAAGGAACAAGTTTCAACTGTATGAAACTTTGTTCCAAGTCATGTGAACTAGGGATTTTTTTTCTTGTAAAAAGGGTGAGTGCGTTAGCTGTCTTCGAGAACAATAGTAAAGGTTATATTCATACAGTTTGGGGGGAAAGATAATTGCAAAGATATTAAAGAGATTTCTTTTGTTAGGAGTGATCGCTTCCATGATGATTTAAAGATGTTCAGACCTTATCTACTGTAGTTTTCTGTAACTGTAGTAAATCATTAACTGTAGAGACTTTTTAATAGTACAAGAGAGTAAGATTTTTTCAACAGTCACATGTTAGATTTTTCTTTAATGAGTCTGGTGGAAACAAAACTTCCTTTGCAAGTGTAACTTTTTATCCAGAGTAATATTACATTTCATAAACTCATTGTATGCTTTCAACTGAGAAGGTATTAGGAAAGATACTTTGATGAATCACATGGCTTCAGTAAGTTGCAAGCTCACTGTAGAAATGCTGAGGTTCATAAACATTAAATTCATCCTTGGACTGGACTGGTGGTACATTTGAGATCATTTAGTGCTCAAACCCCACGAGGCTTGAGATTTCAGTAACTGACGCTGATATGTATCTTGCCCTTTTCCTTCCCTCAATTAATGTACATACAGGTCATATGGCTCTGCAGTGGGCACTTACCACAGCCAAATCTCAACCCAGGACATTCATGGTCCATAACAAGAAGCTGTAACAGGCAATCCTCTCCCCCCCCCCCACCTCCCCCTCCAAAAAAAAAAATTACCAACAGGTCTTTTCCAGTCCCTCCTTTTGGGGCCCCAATGTGGTGTAATAGGACCTAGTAAGATTAGTAGGGTGGGAACTCCAGAAATAAGAGACTGGGAGAGACCAGTTGGTCATATATTTTGGGGATGAGGGAGGTTGCCTGTTACAGCTGCTTGCTATGAAACACGTGTCCTATGTTGAGTTATGGCTATGGTGAAGTGCACACATAGCAAGTCAGCTCACTGAGCAGGAAGGAAAGCCCTACTAATTAGCATGAATATCTGCATCTGGTCACTCCCAACATACAACCTGTTGAGTACATTGAGAAAAATCAGTGTTCAGATTCTCTACCTGTCCAACAGTAAGTTTATGCAAGCAGATAATTTCTTATAAGGGGAAAGGAACTCTCATCATCTTGGTATTCCTTTGCTAATGTAGGAGCTTTGGTGGCACCACATGGTTACTTTCACTGTATTAGTACTATGATCTCTCTCTCTTCCTCATCAGAGCCAAAGGCCAATAGTGCACCATACCTATTATATTTGTGTAACTGTGAC
Organism: Emydura macquarii macquarii; assembly: GCF_026122565.2. Taxonomy (NCBI): domain Eukaryota; kingdom Metazoa; phylum Chordata; order Testudines; family Chelidae; genus Emydura; species Emydura macquarii. The sequence goes on from NW_027131485.1 coordinate 15,065,830, forward strand.
CTGAAATTTCTGTCTGTATAGGTTAATCCTCATGATCCTATACATCTATAACATTTCTTTTTATTAGAAACTTTTATCTAAAATGCTACTCTATGGCCTCAGCAACTTAATATCCCATTGCTATATATTTTATAGCTGGATAGTAAGATCTTTTGTTTGAGTATATTTATCCCAGCTTGTTTTAGAAATATCATTTGTCTAGACCTGCCTCCAATGAGAGGCACCGTGGCTCACCATTTCTGTTTCTCCACTTCTTCTGTAGGTACAGAGGCCTTAGAAGTCTTATATGTAACACCATCCCTATTTTTGTATATATCCTTTTACCTTATTGAATCACTCTTTTACTCTTTCTTACCTTTCCCCAGTGCTACTGCAGTTACTGTTGCATCTCCCTTCTATTGGATACATAATTTGTATTTCTGATGTGTCTACCATATTTTATTGTTTGATCTGAGTGCTCCTTAATACTTAGCAACTCTCTCTCAGCTCACAGACCTCCCTAATGGTCTCTGCCAGTAGTCTGGTTGTGTTTTGATTCCATGATCCTTTTTGTAAAAGATCTCTCCTTCCCCCAAATGTTCCCCAATTCCCAACAAGTTAACCCCCCATGCTCTGCACATTGTCATTCACACACTGCAATCTTAATTTCCCCCAGTGAAGTTGGCCCTTTTGTCTGGAACAGGGGACATTTCAGACAAAGCTACTGAAAAGGCCTTGGAATTAAGCTTTCTTTTTTAAACTAAATTTAGCTTCCAGGTGCACTCACCTTCAGTTTCCTGAACCATTGGTACTTGAAAACCAACTAAACCCACATATATCTGTATCTACATTTGTATGCCCACACTTCATCCCAAATTCAGTCCAAAATATACATACATATTTTGAGAACCAATATCTGGTACACCCATTAAGTTAATTAAGGTCAAGTGGGTATTGATTCTTGTATTTAAATTGGCTCTTTTGGAACCATTATGATTCCATTGAGAATATATCATGTAGTATATGCTGAGGAGGGTCTACCTCAAGCACAGCATTGGTATGGAACAGCCCCTAGTTGAGCCCCTAGTTGAGGCTACTTCAGCTCACTTGATAAAATGACTGCCTGTAGGCCAGAATGTTGTAATCTCAGCTGCAATTACATTTGGCATGTGCGAAAACTAAATGCAGCTACTAGATGGGAGCAAAATATTTTTAAATGTAGGTTCTTAATGTTAGTTTCCTGAATAAAAGTGGCCTGGTTTTGAGAAGAGTGGAGCGCTCACAATTCCTGTTGAAGTCCGTAGGAATGATGAATACTGATGACTTCTCAAAATAAAATCACTTTTAATCTGCCTAATTTTGAAAACTTGGCTTAAGTCCACTCTGCATCTAGCCATTAGGTGGTAAAGAACCTTGCTATTACCTGCTGATCTGACAAAATCTAGCACATCCATGACCACGTAAAAAATCTTAAATCTATGTAATCAAACAGGGTAAGTTTATGCTGCAAACAAAAGAAATCTTTCATATTTTTATTGTAAATGCTCACTGTTCCTATTCAGCTGCTGCTTTTTTACATTAAACACCTAATTTTTTAAGCATATTTTTCTATTTTCCTGGAATAACAGCCTGATGAAATTCATTTTTATTTAAAAGAAGATGTTGTTATAAGTGACAAGAATACACACATTTTTATAACTTAGAGTTATAAAACTTCTGTTCCTTAAAACTAGTCAATAATTTGTTTCAAACTAATACATTGTATGTCAGGTTTTATGCTTCTGGTATAAATAGTAGATCCAAATTAAGAGATGAATGATAGAAATTCTGGTTGGTCCTTACCTAGCCAGAATGAAACTCCATTATTTCTTTGTGAACATGTTTTCACGGGTCCAGATTACTACGGGGGCACCCCTGAAAGTCAGAGAGCCTCATTTCCAAAAATTAGAGGGGAAACACTGACCTTCATTTTAAGAAATAAAGTACCCTAGTTCCCAGCATGGTAGAATACAGAATGAACTTGTAAGTAGATTGTTTAATTTCTTTCCTACTATTTTCTATCCCCTTTTACAATGTTTAAAAAAAAGAGATAAGTGGCTTTTTCCAATAACAAATAGTAAAATCAAATCACTTGTTTAACTTTTGAAATGTCATAATCACATATTTTACTACCTTTTCAAATGTTTAAAAGATACACCTTCATGAGGACTAGAGTTCTCTAATGGTATACATATAAGTATATCCATTGCTATATAGATCATCTGTTTTGAGCTTCCCTGTTCCTACTGTGTTTTTAAGGTATGACATTCTAATAGTGTGTCTGTATTTTTCCAGCATGTATTGTACATTTGTATATGTAAACACAACAACTATTTGCAGTGTTTTCCACTGATTTTTAGATTTAATAGAATGCAATTAATACTACAACTTGGTCAACTCTTAATTTAAAATTTTCTTAATCTATCTCTATTCTAGCATATAATGGTGGTTTAGTTTATATAACCAGAAGATGGCAGTGTAGGACAAAAAATATGCACTCAACTTAGTTTACTAACACTTAATTAGCAAAAGGAGTAAAAAAGCTCATTTTTCTATATCATTGTATTTTATTATTATTTTAAAATTATTTTAGCGCTTGTTCATCACAGTCATCAGGCCATGGAGAAGATCGTGTATTGTCATATTGCCAGCTACAGATCATCTGCACAATTAATTTAGTTTTTCCTTCTTTAGAGCTTATTCTGTATCATTTTCTATCTAATCTCAGTGCACTTAAATACATGTTAATACAAGTAAAGCACTTTGTGTAACCAAGTACTGGATAAACATTAGATAATTTTTGCTATACCTCTGAAGGCGGTATCATGACCTTAATTGTACAGAGAAGAAAACTGAAATGAAGAACTGTAATGACTTACTAAAGGCCAAACAGCAAGTCAGTGACAGAACTGAGATTAGAACACAGGACATCTGCACATCCAGTGTTTCTATCAATCACTCTCATCTCTTCTGCTGTGCTGCCTTCCTTTTGCTGTACCTTCTCCCATGTGTTTGGAATTTTACAGATGGGGAAACTGAGAGTCAGAAGTTCTGACCTACGTTTTAAAATGTGTCCAGTGATTCATTGCCTCAATGCCTAATGCCCAATTTGTGTTACCCATTGTCCACTTTTCAAAGATGCTGAGCACTTGCAGCTCCAAATGAAGTCAATTGGATATGTGAGTGCTCAGTGACTCAGAACCTACATGTCTCAAGTCAGAACCGCCTCCCGCAAAAACATACAAACCTTTTGAAAAATTTTCCAGAGGCACAGAGGAAGCCTGTGGCAGAGTTAGAACTAGAACACAGGTCACAACTTCAGTTGCATCCTCAAACCTTGCCCTTAGATCAAGAAGGACATATCTTTCAACTTCTTCTATAACCACAGCTAAAGTCGCTCCATTCCTTCTTCAAGTGTTAACACGGCCTTCCCTTCCCAAGACTTAGAAATGTGTACAGTTTCAGTTAGCCTTGAGAGACAGCAGTTCTGAACTTGTGCTTAGTGTCTGGCACTCCAACTTGTTTCCTCACTGATGAATGGCTGTGTTCAGATTTTTATTTCTTTTAATACTGCCTGTTTAGATCTACTTTACCTGCTTTGAATATTAATGACAGTTGAAAACTAATGACATTATGTAACCAGACATTTTGAAGCAATGGAAAACATACCAGTAGATGTGCCTTGCACTCATGCATGTATAATACATTCCACAACATCCCACATACAACTATGAACAATTGATGCAGACTGTTATATTGAGGTGCTTTGTCAAAGGCTTCCATAGAAATTTTTTTTGGACTCTCCGTTCTTAGAAAAACAGCCTTTTGGAAGCTTGAAAATGGCTTTTTCTGTTGTTTTGATCATTTTGCCAGACTGAAAATGGAGTGGTCTTGATTTGTTTTTCTAATTACTTTAAGGGCAACATGACTTCTTTTCTTTACTGCACTTTGCTATCGTGTATGACATCATTAATGGAATATATAATTATGGCATTAATAATTTGCTGGTTCAGTCACATGAGAGAAGACAGAAAAAGTATAGAAAATTGTGTGCTTGTACATCCCACACAGAGGAAGGTGTTACCTATTCATATGAACATCTTCTTCCAAGAGGGTCTCGCCATGCAGTAGAAGTTTTAAGATACTGTGGAATTTGTAGTTTAAATTAGTTGGCACTGATCTGTTAAAAGAGGTACTGTAATTGCTTGGTTCTTTATGACATTTTTTTTAATTCAAAAGACTCTACTACTTCATCTTTAAAGTCAACAAATTATGAAAGTAACTTTGAAAAAAAATTCAGCTAATTTATGGCATTTCTAATGGATGTAGTTGCATAATACTATTGGTGCAATATGGTTCTTTAGCTGTATCACCTTACTATATTTGGTCTATAAATTTACCTTATCTCAGATTAGTTAACATGTTTCTGCATGTGTATAATATTAACTTATATCCTCTCTCCTGCCTGGCTCTTTCTCCATCTAACCACCTTCAAAAGGTAAATAAATAACAGAAAAACATGCTGCTATGCCCTTCTCTTCTTGAAATAAATGACTTATTTCAACAGTAGAAAATTGACTGTGGTATTGGTCAAATGAGCAGTCACTCAAGTGTTTCCTATTATGTATATGAAAATCCTAATAGTGAAACATCTTTTAAATGACTAGTGACTTCAAAAAGTAGCTGTGCTTTACTTCAAATGAAACTGCTGAATTGGAAAAACTGAAGCATTTGTATTAAATCTTACTATTCAGAGGTAATTTCAAAGTTATTTTTCCTTGCACAAAATGACAGCATCTGCACACCAAATCAAACTGAATAAACAAAATGTATTTAAGTGGTAGTAAACATTTTATGTCATTTTATTTGAACTGATCCTTTGCTGAAGGCTGAGTGTCACTTATGGTTCAACCACTCAATCATTGTGTGTGTGTGTGTGTGTGTGTGTGTGTTATATCTGGAGGTGCTATAGTGGCACAGAGTCAAGGCTGCAATGAGGTTGTGTAAAGTCTGTCTCACTCAGTATCTTAAAGTTCAGGTTGCTCAAGTGTGTGTCTTCACTACAGTGCAAACACTAAAAAACATATAGGAAATAACAAATTAAGTCAATACTCTCATCAAGAATAATACCATTCTACAAGGATTAACCACTACCATGATGGCACATATAAAATCCACACACAAACACCCTTTCTGACACTTTTTTATTACAACAATACCATCATCCCTCTGTACTTGCATACAAAAATTTCCAATAGTACTCCCCACTTCAAGGAGAGGGAATATCTCTCAAAATAGCCTGTAAACTGTAAGAGAAAAGAACTGACTGTTATGGTTATTGGGCTAGCTGCACTTGTCATCCTTCTGATTTCTCCAAGTACGTTCTCTTGGGTGTTTGGTCTCATGTCTTTACCTCTTCCATACTGGAATTACAAATTTTCCCACTCTTGTGCTGGACCATACGCTAGAATACCTTCTGTATCAACTGTGATTACCCAAACAGGTCCAACTGGATTTGTCACCTAGGGTTCTCCCCTTCCAGAGTCAGTGGTGAATACAGTGACCAGACAGCCTTCTTAAACCCAAGAACTGTTTAATCTTATGAGTCGGAATAAAGCATTTAGAGAATATTATGTTAAAACAACAAACAATCTGTGTGCATCTCTGTCTTACCTAAATTCCTACCATCTGGTGACAATGGGCCAGACAGGCCTAACTTCTTCAGACACCCCATTGAGTCCTGGGTGTCAGCTTTAACAGCTCCTGAACAACAACTGCCTGACTGATAGAGTTAACCTTCTTACCTGTTTCGATCTGCTGGCTCCCAGCAATAGCCGTGTGTGGCAAAACAAGTATGGTAACTTGTCTGGAATCCAGAGACGGGGTCTTAGGCACAGTCCCTTAACAGCCCTGAAAGGTTTACCAGGATGTGGCTTATCTTATTTTGCTTCCTGCTTGTTTTTCCAAAGTCATGTTGATATAACCCAGTAGAGTCATACAACAAGCATCTCAATAACCAGGTCAACCTACAGTACTCATAAATTATTACATAGCTTCCCAACTGTCAAAATGATCACTCTATCTCTAGGAATGTGTGTATGCATTGTGATATGGTGAAGGCAGAAGGCAATAGAAGAGTGCTGGATGGGAGATATGTGAGCCCCAGAATGCTCCGGGCTTTGTTCCCTGCTGACTAACTCAGAGCCCTGGGGGCAATTAGGAGCAGCTGAGGCTGATTAAGGATCAGCCAGGTGCTCCATAAAAGGGCTCCGCTCCAAACACACAGGGCACAAGTTGGAGGAAGCAGAGGTGTTGTGCTGGGTGGAGTGGAGTGGAGCAGGAGCAGATTGGAGAAGTGAAGTGGGGGAGAGCAGAAGAACCCCAAAGGAGGTACTGAGCCCAGGAAGGGGCGGCAAGGACATAGGGCCGGAGAGGCCGGAAAGACTGAGGGGGGAAAAGTAGCCCAGGGGAAGAGGCTGCAGCTCAAACAATACAGAGCCAGCAGTATACCGCTATGGTTCATAGGGCCCCTGGGCTGGGACCCGGAGGAGCGGGTGGGCCCGGGTCCCTACCCCTCTCCCCCAGGGAAGACGGGGTGACGGGCAACTTCCTGGCCCACTACAAGCAGGAAGGTGCGAGACCCACTGAGGGAAGCCGGCCATCAGCCACAGCATCCAAAAAGAAAGTGAGTGAAGGGGAGTCGCAAAGTAAAGGGGAAGCAAACTGAAACAAAAGGAAGAGAAAATGGAATTTTAATTTCAGACTGGCACCTGATAATTACAAAAATGTCATTTTGAGCACTTCAGCTCCATAACACATGCACTTAACTCCCATGTAATTTAAGTGCAAAATAAGATCAGTGTTTGCTGTTTGTTCCCCTACCCCGCCCCCTTTCCATTCTTCTAAAGATGAATCCATTTGATAGACCATGCATCTTAATTTGGTAGGGGACTAGGGGCAGGATCCTTGTATCTTGATTAGAGAAGGAGTTTGCATGACATGAATACAGATAGTTCTATGAATCATCTTTTGTGTGCGTGTCTGCTTAAGAGCCAAGGCAAGATAATAGTTGACTTCTACCATGCCTATCTGAGAGAGCTGATTGATAGAAATTTAGTTTGGAGTGTTGATGATAAGCAAGCTAATCTTCTTTGGATAATCTTTTTGAAAACAAAGCTTGTTTTATTTCTTCTTTGGGGAGTTAGCCATGACTGAAACTAATGTGTAGAAAATGTTCTTTAGTTTGAGTACCCTGTTCAAAGGGATTTCAATGAATTTTATATTGCCTGTTCTTTAAAACACAAGCAAATGCATCATTTTTTAAAAAATACTACTGCTAAAGCAAATTATTTCATTCCATGGATTCTACATTTTAGCTTGTAATGCAATAATTATATCTTTACACTTAAGTTTGCCTACCTATAATGATGTTTTCCTGCTAAATGTCTGTTTTTTCTACCTTAAAGTTTTTTTATAATGCCCATCAGTGTGATATATGAATACTTCCCAGGTAAATTAGGCTAACGTGGCAAGCTTGTTATTTTATACACATGTTTATATGGACATTTGTACGCGTGGCTTCATTGAATAGGGTAATCTGACAGATCATATTTGTATCATGGGTATTATGATCAGCAGTCGTTTTTCTTGCTGTAGCCCCCAGGGTGGGACTCTTGAGATAAGTGGAAGAGCCTCAACTCTGGTGCTGGCTTCCTCTAGCCAGGCCGTTAAAGACTTATTTGTAGTGACCTGCAGCATGGAACAAGACCCATCAGGTATGTTATTCACAGGCAAGTCATGCAGCTGAATGGGATTGGTCCACTGACAGGTGAACAGCCAGAGAAAGTGCTTAATGAATAGTACCTGCCCCTTTCTTCTTTAGAAGCAATATCTCTATGCCAGGCATTACAGTATAACAACATGTGTAAAAATATATCTACAACTTGGGAATACCTTGTAAAACTGTACTTTGTTCTCTCTTGCACTGAAAAAAATATTAGTGATATTACAAAGAACTTATGCTAGAACATATTTGCCATGACTTATTTAAATATACCACATAAAGACATTATTTGAATCCACTGGTGTAAAGTGGAGAAGAAAGGAATAAGTCTAATTAAAGCTAAATTGCCAGTTTTATGCATTTGACTCTTCACTGGATTTTAAGGTGTATATCTTATTATTTTATCCAGCTTCTTTGTTGCATATAGATACATTGCTATCCATAAACATTATTCATGACATGAAACAAGTAGCAAATAACTGAAGTACTAAGCAGATACCCAAGCGGAAGGTACTGGATTCATTACGGTACTTAGTTGATGTTTTTCAATTACTAGTATTTATTTCTGTATTAGATCTAGATAGAATCTCTGCATCTGCTGTCTGTCCAGTTCTGGAGAGAATAATCACCTTGGGTAAAATTTACAAAAGTGCCTTTATCTTCAGAAGTGACTTAGGAACCTAAGTCTCGTTGAAAATGAATGGCACTTAGACTTCTAAGTGCCTAAACTGCTTTTGAAAATGAGACTTAGGCACTTTTGAAGTTTTACCCTATGTAATTTAGAGCCCCAGTACAATTTTCAAATATACAAAAAAAAAATATTTGCAATATATTTCACAGATTCATGGATTATAAAACCTGAAGGGGTGATTGTGATCATCTAGTCTGACTTCCTGTGTAACACAGGCCAAAGGACTTCCCTGGATTAAATCCTATTTGAACTAGAGAATATCTTCTAGAAAACTGTCCAAACTTGATTTAAAAAGTACCATATAGGCAGCACTCAATCAAAAATGCTTTCTGCAGTGGAAATCCATATAGTAAAACAGTTAGAATAAGAATGGCCCTACTGTACTTGTGACACTCACTCTGAGAAAAATAGGTATGTGAAACATACCTGTATATGTTACAGTTAGCATTTATTAATGAGGAGGCAGCATAACCTAGTTGATAAGGCACTAGACTGTGACTTGGGAGGCCTGCATTTTCCTCCCAACTCTGCCACTGGCATGTTGGATGACCTGGGGTAAATCACATCACTTCTGTGTGTGTCAGTTTCCCCATTTGTATAATGGGGATAATGATACTGAGTTCCTTCATAAAGTGCTTTGAAATCTAGGGGTGAAAAGTGCCATATAAGAGTTAGGTGGCGGTATTATTATTATTAATAATAATTATTATTATGATACTTTCTCATAGGTGGGGAAAGCCTTTCTTAGGTGGATTAGAATCATAATCCATCCCTTAGGAGGTGAAATGGATGTCCTTGGAATGTAGTACTTGATCTTTGGTTGGTAGTAGTTGTAGTGCTTTTGGCGCAGTAATATTAATCACTGGCACTCTGTCATATTGTTAATTACATCTCTCCTTTAAGATGAATGGATGAGTGGCCATGTCCCATCAAGTCTATAGGTGTGTGTAACAAAGCATGGAATTTAAAACAGATGTAATTCCCAGCCTTGGGGGGGGGGCTTTTCCTTCTCTTCTTTATTTATTTTTATTGTAAGTACTTAAAGTTCTTAGATAAATGGCTGATTGTATGCTCACTATTCTTACTTTTGTTGCTACCATCACAATTTCAGCATGTCTTTGTATTTAAGTGACTATTCATTAAAATTCTAATGTCATTAAAGGAGGTTTTGGAACAAATTGATAAATTAAACAGTAATAAGTCACCAGGACCAGATGGTATTCATCCAACAGTTCTGAAGGAACTCAAATGTGAAATTGCAGTGCTACTAACTGTGGTATGTAACCTATCATTTCAGTCAGCTTCTGTACCAGATGACTGCAGGATACTTAATGTGTTGCCCATTTTTATAAAATGTGCTTGAGGTGATCCCAGCAATGACAGGCCATTAAGCCTAACTTCAGTACCAGGCAAATTGGTTGAAACTACAGTAAAGAACAGAATTATCAGACACATAGATTAATAAGATTTGTTGGGGAAGAGTCAACATGGTTTTTGTAAAGGGAAATCATGCCTCATCAGTCTACTAGAATTCTTTGAGGAGGTCAACAAACACGTGGAAATGATAATCCAGTGGCTATACTGTACTTAGATTTTCAGAAAGCCTTTGACAGGGTCCCTTACCAAATGCTTTTAAGCAAAGTAAGTGGTCATGGGATAAGAGGGAAGGTCCTGCCCTGGATCAGTAACTGGTTAAAAGATAGGAAACGAAGGGAAGGAATAAATAGCCAGTTTTCAGAATGGAGAGAGGTAAATAGTGGTGTCCTCCAGGGGTCTGTACTGGGATCAGTACTGTTCAACATATTCATAAATGATCTGGAAAAAGGGGTAAACAGTGAGGTGGCAAAATCTGCAGATGATAAAAGACTACTGAAGACAGTTAAGGCCAAAGCAAACTGCGAAGAGTTACAAGGGGATCTTACAAACAGGTGACTAAGCAACAAAATGGCGTATGAAATTCAGTGTTGATAAATGCTAAGTAATGCACTTTGGAAAACATAATCCCAACTATACATAGAAAATGATGGGGTCTAAATTAACAGTTACTGCTCAAAAAGGAGATTTTGGAGTATTGTGGATAGTTCTCTGAAAACATCCACTTAATGTGTGGTGGCAGCCAAAAAAGGTAATAGAATGTTGGGAATCATGGGCAAAGGGATAGATAATAAGACTGAAAATATCATATTACCTCTATGTAATCCATAGTACGCCCATATCTTGAATATGCATGCAGATCTGGTTGCCCCATCTCAAAAAAGATATATTGGAATTGGAAAAGGTATAGAAAAGGGCAACAAAAATGATTAGGGGTATGGAACAGCTTTCATATAAAGAGAGATTAATAAGACTGGGACTTGTCAGTTTGGAAAAGAAACGACTAAGGGGGTGTATGATGGAGATATATATAATCATGACTGGTGTGGAAAAAGTAAAGAAGGAAGAGTTATTTACTCCTTTTCATAAAACAAGAACTAGGAGTCACCAAATGAAATTAATAGGCAGCAGGTTTAAACGAACAAAAGGAGGTATTTTTTTCACATAATGCATAGTCAATCTGTGGAACAACTTGCCAGAGAATGTTGTGAAGGCCAAGACTATAACAGGGTTCTAAAAAGAACTAGATAAGTTCATGGAGAATAGATCCATCAATGGCTATTTGCAGGATGGGCAGGGATGTAAAACCATGCTCTGAAGTGGCCTTAGCCTCTGTTTGCCAGAAGCTGGGAATGGGTGATCGGGGAGGGATCACTGAATGATCACTTGTTCTGTTAATTCCCTCTGAAGCACTGGCATTGACCACTGTCAGAAAACAGGATACTGGGTAGATGGACCATTGATCTGACCCTGTATGGCTGTTCGTATGTTCCGAAACAATTTTTGAATGGCACCTGTATCACAGTAGTAATCTGGGAAGCCATAAAATGTACACACATGGAGTTTCCTGGTGCTTGTCTATTAAACTCATTGTTTGGTCATTTGGGTTAGCACCTATCATTTGTCACCTGGCCTTAGTGTTTAAAAGGTTTCCAGTGGCAGCACATTAGGATGCATATGGGTCAGGATTGTGAGCCTGGGGAAGGATGGAATTCTCTTATTTTCAATGTTTAAGGGGCACTCTATATATGTTGGCATTGTAAACACTTGAGAATCCTGGAGGATATTTCACTATGGCTAATTGCCATGTGGTGGTGTTGAAGTTCACCCCTCCTGTAAGAAGGGAAGTTTTTTTTTTTTTTTTTTTTAAACAGGAATTTGATGAAATACCATGGAATTCACCTTTCAGGGCAAGTGAAATTGTAAGTCAGCATTACCTTACTCTATCTTATTTTTCATGGAATGTCTTGGTTCACAAATAGATGTTCCTAAATATGTACCTCCTTACTTTATTCAGTGGACAAATCTCCAATAAATTCTTTTTTTTTTTTTAATGTTAAAATTACAGTGTAATGCCAGATCTGACACTTCTCTTGTAAAATGAGTGATTTATCTGCCTTCTGCATTTGCTGATGAAAATGAAAACTCAAGAGGAAATGCTCTTCCTGTGTTTTAAATGAAGAAAAATTTTCTCTTGCAGAAATCTGTTCATATAAACATGGTGTTATATATGGAAAATTTATTGAACAATGAAAATGTTTGCACTTCACCTATGTTTGCATTCATAAAGTCAGAACTACAGTGGTTCTTGCCTCAGGCCATTGCAGTCCTGTTGCAATTTTATTTTATATTCAAATTTGTTTTGAAATGGCTGGTCAGAAAGTCCTGTCTGATGAGAGGTGAACAAGCAAGTCATAATTAATTGTTCTTAATCTTGGGAGGTGCTCAGATGCTACAATAATGAACATCAATAAGAGAACCTTCATAAATAATTGGATTAAATTTGCTTTTTTTATGTTCACAAGTTGTCTGTCAACTGAGCATGATATTCTTCAATGTATTATCTTCTTTGTCACATAATTTATATGAATAATTCTTGATTTGAAGACTGTTGTTGAGCAATTTGTTGTGAGTATTTAAAATCTAAATTGTTTAGTTTTGATTAAATGAACAGCGTCACCTTACATATTTTTGTTTCTTGAGTTTGCTTATAGTCAGGTTTCGGAGATGAATACTTAAAATTACAAAATCCACAAATATTCTTTTATCTTTTTTTTAAATGTGTGGTTTCCATCAAAAACAAAACTCAGTTGCTAGATTTGCAGAAAACAAATGCCAAAAGGATGTGAACATAGTTGAAATGAAGTGATCCAAAATGTAATTGAACACTTTTTACTTGTATTCTCTCAAGTCTAGCCTTTAAAGGGAGAGTTTGAATTCTGTTTACACTCATTTAAAGTTTGCATGAGTTAACAAAAGTTGGGTTTTTTTTAAATCACCAAAGTAAAACCTATAAACTTGGCAACTAATTTAAACTCCAGATTCCTTTAAAGATGATCATGAGAACATGGCTTGAGACCACAAGTCAATGGCAGAAGTCACATCTGTCTGCGGATACACGTGGAAAGATGCTGCTGTTGGCAAAGCGATAGTCGTTATGACCCTGATCCTGAAAATACATTAAGCATCATGTCGGATACTAGCTAGTTGTATTTCATGGTACAAAACAAAGTTAGCAAAGTATGTTGTATGAGTATAGAGTGTTTCAGATCAGATGAAAATGGTAAGAATTATTTGTGATAGAAAACTTAAGATTTTTTTTAGAAATTACCAAATTTCCATTGCCATAGTGAAGGAGGTCATTGTGAGCAGTCTCATTTATTTGAACAATTGAGATATATGAAAAACGGTTCATGTTTGCTTGCATTTTTGGAAGCAATTCAGCTGATATGATGACTTCAGTTTGTAGTGGATATCAGATGAGTAAAATCCATCCTCTGATTGTCGCTTCTTTATTCAGACAAAAGCATCTGTAATTCCTCACTATCTTGAGACATCTGCTATGTTTTTTCTGTTTGTGATGCTAATTTATAGGCTAGCCTTTCATCCATGTAAGGTCATTAAATGTCTTTGCAGGATAACTAGAGTTCAGCTTTCAGTGAACAACAAACCAATAATATTGTTCTCAAATATGGGTTCATGTGAGGAGTAGAATGGGCAGGGAATCAATCTGCAGTTCTCCTCATCTTGACTGATTTCTTTTAGAAAATAACAATTACTTGAGTTCATACAGATTAATTGCCTGGGTTATTATACCAACTGTCTTCATCAGGATCCCATAATAGCAAGAAGGGAACATCTATGTATTTACTTCTCCTTAACCACATGTAGAATTAGTATTGATTCCTGTGTCCATTTTTCAAATGTCAGAGGTTAAATCTAAACTTACACAATGCATATGCTCAGCCTTTTTAAAATAAACAGTTAATATATTTGTGCTGTGACTTTGCATGACTTTTAATACATTAATATTTTAAGAACCCCAACTTGATTTTATTTATTTTTTTTAAATCTCATGAATTTGAGAGTCTGACTCATGATTTTTGAATATTTGGCATGGACATTGCTGTTTCTCTCACTTGCTAAACAAACAGCTCAGCAGCAAAATAAAATTGTTTAAGATTTCTCATCATACCTTTCCCATTCCATCACACCTATGGGGAAAGAAATGGGCCTTGCAGAATGCCCTGAAAGTCAATGTACTAAGGTTATTCCCTTAGTATAATATAGTATTAATACATTCCAAAGCTGAGAACTCTGTGTCATAGAAAACTCAATGTTAGCTGACCCTGTTATTTTTTGATGCAGTGGTACTCAGTGAGAACATAGCTGAACTTAGGTACACAACTCTATGTAGCTGCATCTCCCAATAAATCAAGTACAGATGGAAGAAAATAATCAAGCTACCTCCATGGATGCTGGGGCTTCCAGGGAGAATTATTTGTTCCATTTTGTGTCACAGTTTCCATGTTCCCAAAGAGTTTCACAGGATTCCAGAAGAAGAGCTGAGGACTTAACTAATGAAGTTTGGTGAGCAGTAAAATGGAAGGGCCTCTGTGCTCCAATAGTATCCAGTTATCTGGCCAAGGGAGAACATGAAAGTAAAATATTCAGTACAACAAAAAGGCACTGGACTAGAAACTGGGAATTTCTGCAATTTTTGTGTTCCTGCTGGATTTCCTTGCTTTGAAAATGGCCAGGTTTTATCATCTCTGAGACGGTTGTAAACCTCTATAATGATTTCATGGTAGGCCTTCTTCAATATGTCTGCTGTTATATTATGTTGCTAGCTTTGTAGTTTAGTTGCCTCCTTTTCAAGGTATTTATAGATTCAGTGTTGCTTACAGGTAATGCAACAGATTTTGCTATGAAGGGATTTCATGGATGAATGCATAGTGGTTTAGATGTAGATTGCGTTGGTTTTGATAATGAGGTCCTTTAACAGCATAACCCACATTTCTTTTGTGACAATTTGTAATTTTCTGTGGTTTCTCTGCTTACTTGGTGGAAACCATTTATCTGACAATAACAACATTGCAGTGTTTTACTTTTGCATATAAAATTTTTCATTTTAAGATGGGAAGTAATATTTTTTCTTTTAATATAAATAATTCTACATTTTTGTATCTTATTGAAAATTGTGGTTTGGAACTTTTATGAAGGATACAGTATTTTTATAAATATATTCCAGATTGTATTAACCCATCTTTATAAGGGTGACTAATCTTTGTGTAGAAGCAGAAAAACAAAACTTAGGAAGAAATGAAATTTAGCATTTCTTTAGAATTTCACACCATCAAAGCACATCAGGTCCCGATCTGCAAGTTACACTTTGAAATTAGTGGTTTTCCATGCTGGTCCCCAGGGTTCACCAATGTGATATTTTTTGGCCTAAGTAATTAAACATCCTGTAACACTTCTGTGAGGTATACAGGGGCTTGATCCAATAATAATTGAAGTCAATTGGAAACTTACCATCGATCTTTGGCTCAAACCCTAAACTGGTGGTGGTATCCCAATTTTTACGGAAAGGATAGGGCACACAGCCAGTGGTAGAGCTTGGATTAGAACTCCCTCACCTGTTTTCACTCCAATTAATATGCAGCCTCTAGAAAATATAATATGTGTATTAAAAATGCCTACAGTATGCAATGGGCAAGAATGTTTTTGTTCGTTTGTTTTTTAAGACACTATTTAATTAGGGTAATTTACATGCCACATTTCATTTGGGAAAAGTTGTGTTTCCTCTTAATTTTTCAGACTAATATGTAGTCTAGGAAATCATAGATATCAACGATATCTATACATAATCTTCAGCACTCCCATTTGACTTTATAACTGCAAACATCTGAGGGCATGATGTGGGCATGAAAAGTCTGTGGTGATCAATGCTTTTCTGTTACTGACAATTGGAGTATTTCTTTAGTACATGGAGATGCAGACTTTTGCCTTTGAGAGGCCTTTGCCACCTCAGTATTGGATTACTGTAGTGTTCTCTAGATGGGGCTATACTTGAAAACAACTCAGAAATTTCATCTGGTACAGAATGCAATTGCAAAGTATGCAGTAGTACTTCTTGCAGGAAGCACATCGTGCCTTGGCTCCAAAGTCTGGACTGACTTAGATTTTGTTTCTGCGTGAGATGTTAAAACATGGCTTTTGGTCTAAAATGCCATATGTGAATTTTAGCCTGACTGCACTAGACTGCCTTTCCCTATGTGATTTGCATTTGTATTCAGCTGAGATGCTGGAACTTAAATTCCTTTATTTGAGAGGTGGCAGCAGGGCTGGTTGTCATTCTAAGTGAAGGATCCTTGACTCTGGAGTGTTCTTGTCCCCTCACGCTTTCTGTTCAAAATAAATCCAGAACTTCAAGATGATCTGTTTCCACAGGCATTTTCTGAGTGGATGTGGTGATTTTTTTGTCCTGAGTTTGGATATTTTCTTTCAGGGTTCACCCCTAGCACAAGGTCTATTCTCCATTGAAATGTCACCTAAACCTTCAAAATATGGCTTACGTAGCACATAGGTGATGCACAGACTTTGTGCTTGCCTTCTACAGGGGGGTGAATTCCATCCTTAGAGATGTTTGGGGTGGGGAGGGGTGGTTTTTGTTTTTTTAAATAGCAATCCAGTTAGTTGTTCCCATGTGTGTTTAACATTTGTGAAGTACCAAGCATTCCAGAAAAACACTTTAATATATTGAAAGAAAGAAAGAAAAAAGATCTATTTATCTCTCTATATATATATTTGTAATTTTATTCCACCTCTCCCCCCGAAAGAACCAACCTGATCAAGTGAAATCAGTATTTCACATTAGGTTCACAGTTTCAAAAGGCTTTTATTTAATTGGAAATTATTTTACTGGATTAATTTGGATACATTGGTTTAACATATCTCTCAATTTATATGTAATTTCTGGGCTAGATACTCATTTGATGCAAATGATGCTACCTGGATTTACACCAGCTGAGGACCTGTTCCTCCCACTTTGTTTTAAGGACTGGATGTTTGATATTTACACTGATGATCTTAAAGATTATATTGGAGTAAGAGAGATTATTTTATCTTCAATGAAACGTATGTTCAAAAATGAACACCATTTTACAATGGTTTCCTAAATAAACTACAGAGCCTAAAAATTCCTGTAGTACCTGACTGATTATAATACTGTACTAAATCAAAAGTGACTGCATTTAAAACTTCCATAAAGACAGCTCAGTCTTTTTAAATGATGGTCTGGCAAATGAAAGATCCTTTATTCTTTTCTCCCCTTGTTTTTCCTTGGGGTAATGAAAAATGAAAAATTTTGTGTAAATGTCAAAAACATCATAAAGAATAAATCTCAGGGGTTGGTTAATGAAACCTTTCTGCCTGGTGGCAAGCGGCAGGCCTTCATCGCTACAACAATTGGCACTAGGATGCTTTGAGCTGTAATATCTCAGGAACTGTGTAGTGCATTCCATCACTGATTCCTAATTTACTTAGTCTCCTAGGCACCTGACTGAGACAGAAACAAAAAGCAGTGAAGCTGTTATGATATCTTTTCCTCCACCCTTCTAGGCTGTCTGTAACTTACAAAGATTTATACTGTATTCATTGTCTATGTCTTAACACACACAAGAACACATGAGGTGTGAGTAATTAGATACCTTTTGTTATCTACCAGTGCTTAATTATTAGCTGCATTATACAGACAAATTGAATCTACAGAGGATTTCTGATTGCATACCTGATTTCAAATATGAAATCTGTGAAATCTGAGACCATAAATAATGGTATACAATGTGTGGAACAAAAAACAAGAATGAGAAAACACTGAATTGTAGATGATACTTTATTAGGGCAATTTGTAATGCATGGCAGTGGGTAGTTCTGTGGAATTAAGTGGGAAACGTTTGCATTGAGGATTATGTACTTGTGATCCTAGAATGCAAATCCCTTGTGAAAAGCTTTAACACATTAGAGGTGTGTGTTTGAACTGGCATGCTTTATGAGGACCTCATTCCTTCCAGAAACATTTCATTACCTTAGAGTGGATGACATTTTTTCCCATGTGGATTTTCAGTAATATTTATATATCACAATATTGCCAAGGCTGTAGTAGAAAGAACATACACACATCCCAGTTTCAATGGGGGAAGCAATAGTTACATCTCACAGACTTACTGACCTGTAAATATCACCAGGACAGGCACATTGATAGTATGCAGAGATTGATTGATTGATTGAGTTGTTTTTTATTACTATAGAGGTTTTTACACACGCGCTCTCCTCCAAAATCATGTGTACATTGTTTCAAGCTACCTCCTGGATGTGCTTATGTCCTCTGCCTTGATCTTGTCTTTGTTATGCATTAAAAAAAGCCGCTGACATGTTTTCTGGCTACAATATGCTTGTCATATTTTTTTCATTAAAAAATATTTCATTTCAAAGATAAAAATCTGTATTGTTCATTTACTTGCAATTACTGCTAACTGGGACTGGTTTCACACATTTTTCATGAGAATCCTATGAGGATACTAACCATACAATATCATGCCTAGTGCCTTTAGTACAACATCGGCTACTCCTCTGCAAAAGCAGATGACAAAACTGACCAGGGACAATTCCATATTGATAAAGCTTTGTGAGGAAAAACAAGATTATAAATCATATAAAATCAGAGAATATGGTTTAAATAAGTCACTTATTTCAGCTGCAAGGGGCTTCACCCCAGTAGTTTTTCCTCTTTCACCCAATTTTAACCTCTGAAATCTTTATATGAATAGACATGAAATTAATCTGAGTACAGAATTTAGAAACAAATGTGCATTTGCTTTAAGAAAACTAGTTTAGATATATTTATACAGAAACACAGAAATGTGTTTAGCCACAGAGGTAAATTTTTCTCCACACAATCTGGCAGTTCAGCTGTTTCTGAAATCATCAACTTTCCTCTTCCCAAAACTTAAATCCTGGTTCCTTCTCTCCATTCTTTGCCGTGGAGACTTTCAGTTCTCTTTAAATCCTCTTTCTGGTTCAATAGGTGTGGTTGTTTTTGCGACAGTGCTTTATTGTGCTTCTCGAGACTTTTGAGGCTTCTCAGAAAGCTTTGTTCTTCAAGTGGCTGTCCATATGTATTCCACTCTTGGTGCACATGTACTCCGTGCACTGGAGATGAAAATCTTTTGGTCAGCAGTTGACTGTTGACTGTTGGCACCCTGCTCATAGCAGCAGTCTTTTCCGCCGGGCTAATTTCCCCCCTCGGTCCTTCTAGATTCTTGAGCCCGGTACCTTCCTCAGCACTTCTGTCTGCTCCTTCACACAACTCTGCACTTCTGAACAAAGCACAGCACTCTTACTCCTCCAGCTCACGCCCTGTCTGTCTGGAGCAGAGGGGTTTTATGAAGCACCTGGCTGGTCCTTAACTGGCCTCAGGTGCTCCTAATTGCCCCTTAATGACTTCTAGCTAGTCTGCAGAGAACAAAGCCCTGAGCATTCTGGGGCTTACATATCTCCCTTCCAGCACCCTCCTACTGCCTTCTGCCCTCGCTATATCACAAGAAGCTGAAATTGCCTCATAAACCTTAATCTAAACCCTGGTCCACATCTGGCGATTCGGTGGCATTCGATGGGAGTTATGCAAACTACGCAGAATAGCTTGCATTCCCATCGACGCAGTGCTAAGCTACTTGACGGGGTGGTTTTACTCAGTCGACTTCCTGATCGATTGAGCAGGTCTACACTGACTGCTCAATCGATCCAGAAAGATCCATCTGGCGGCAGCAAATTTGCTGCCGTCAGTATATACATGGCCTAAGAGTATTTCAAAGCCCAAAATGGGTACTATTGGAGCCCTGAGAGAGCACAGTACTGGACTTTCAATACCATCTCAGGCACAGAGTACAACTACCTCCAGTGTAGCATTTCCTGTACCAATGTCTCACTTGGTAGCATACACCATGGTACTAGCACACTCAGTGCCAACTACTTTGGCACTAGCTACTCCACCACCATCAACCCCTGCACCACTTGCGTCCACAAAACTTATTTTGCACCATTGATTGCTACTGATTCATTAGTACTGAGCGCATCTTCTGCACCTATTAGAATGTAAGCTATCGGATAGTCTGACCCAGCCAGACAGTCTTCTGCAACCCATTCAGGGTTAGGACTTTGTCTCCCATTCCCCCAAAAGGGTCTACTATTGCTCAATTTATTACCCATCAAGCTGTGCACACCGGGGAATTATCAGAGAAAGCACATCCTCACTGAGGGGAACACATTGTACCAGTTCCCATCTTGTCATTGTCCTAGATGAGGTGACAGTTTACATCAAGTCAAATAGATGACTATAGATTTTTTCAAGACATGCTCTACAGCAGTGGTTCTCAACCTTTTTTTCCTGAGTACCACTCGGGCCAGGTACATTCAGGTCAAGTACCATTTGACCTGACTGTACCCGACCCGAGTACCACTCAGGGAAAAAAAGGGGGGGGGACTTGCGGTGGTGGCGGGGTTTCGCGGCGGCGGGGAGAGACTTGCGGTGGCTTACATGGGGAAACAATACCCGCCGCCGCCGAAACCCTTCCGCCGTTTGCCCATTTTCGGCCGCAAAGTTTCACAAGGGAGGGGAGGGTGGGCACTTCCGGCGGCGGATTTGGTGGCGCGGTACGGCTTGCGTACCACCCAGCCTTCTCGTAAGTACCACCGGTGGTACGCGTATCACTGGTTGAGAACCGCTGCTCTACAGCATAGTGGAGTCCCATTAAATGTCTCCTGAGGTGGCTCCCATGAGCCCTTGGACATACTCTGCACTACTGTACCTAGTTGCCTAACACTTTCTATTATATTTCTTGTTATAGCTGGTCAAAAACATCCGGCATACTCTGACATCAATCACACCAACCTCTAAGATTGTGGATAAGAGGGACCAGATATCATCCACCAGTTTTAAATATGTATTCTGTGTTGGTTTCCCTCGTCATGTCATGCCCATAAGACAGACAGATAATGAGCTGAAATAGCTTGATATGTATATTTGGCAGGGATTCAGTAGCTGGTTTGCAATTAAGGATTGTTAACTACCAAGTAATCCTTGTAAAGCATGATTATTTAAACTGGCACAAAATCTCTGAGTTAAGTCCTTTGTTTTGAGGGATAGCTGTTAACCAAAACATCTCTGCAAGCCATGTTAGACACTTCTGACACCACAGCCTGGTCTATAGGGGTCTCCTTCAATCATCAGGATCTGATTCAATCATCAGACATCTCAAAGGAACTGCAGACAATAATTGAAGACCTTCAAGGGCTCTAAACTATTCAGTGCAAAGGTGGATGATGCTCTTGACTCGCTGAGGGACTCTCAAGCTACTTTGCATTCAATAAGAACATGTACGCTAGTTCTTTAAAGAAAACAGGGAAGACCCCCACCCCCACCAGGGGTCTTTATCTGTATTCTAGCTAAAGATAATCACCCAGCACCTTCTACTGCTAGAGCTTCACTAAGCCTCAAAAGAGAAGGTAGCACTTTCAAAAGTGAAGACCCTCAGGATTCTGCATCAGCAACCTCGCATGCTGTAGCTGCCTCCAAACATCCATTTTGATGGATTGGTCGAGAGTTGTGATACTACTGTTTTACAGAATATTTACTCCTCCTTTCTTCTACCTCTATTGTTTTTGTGTTCTAAAAATAGTCAGTTGGGGGTACTCTTCAGTTTCCCCCTCATTATCGCCCACTTCCCTTCCACATTCCAATTCAAGGGCCTCTCTCATGAGAGATTGTTGTTTCAAGAATGATTTCAGTACAATAAAAGAAATTCCACTGCAGTGCAGTGGGTAGGGTTTTAATTATTTTCTAATCCCAAAACAAACCCTATCCTTGACTTGAGGAGACTCAATGCATTCATTTACCTCTTCTGATTAAAAATTGTAACCCTTGCCTCAATAATTTTATCATTAGATCCACTAGACTGGTTTGCAGCTCTGGACCTTCAAAATGCTTGCTTTGATACCTGTATCTATGCCTCTCATAGGAAGTAGCTGAGGTTTCAGATAGGAACAAGAAGATTATCAATACAGGTTTCGATTGTTGACAAATCGAGAAGTTGCACCAATTGCCTAGCAATAATAGTGGCTCATATCTCAGAAAAAAAGGGATAATAGCGTATCCAGAGCTCAATGACCGTCTGATCGGAGGAGAGTCACTTCAGCAAGTAAAGAATTAATCTGATTTTCTGATTCATTATGGAATTAGGGTTGAAAATTAACAAAGAGAAATCTCTTTTTACCCCAAGACAGAGAATATTTATAGGTGCAGTGATACTGCCAGAGCAGTGATGGGCAACCTGTGGCCCAAGAGTCGCATGCGGCCCATCAGGCTTCTGAGTGCAGACCATGAGACATTTTGTTAAAAGTTGCTCACGCATGAAAGAATCATACAAGAAGCACACTGATTTGACAGTTTGTTGAATTTTTGGCAATTAAATATTTTTTGTAATTTTTGTGTGTTGTTATTGCAATAAGTAATTTTGTAATTAATATTAATTACATAATCTACTGATAATTTTGATTAATTTAACTAAATTCCTCTATTTAATTAAATTCATACATAGTATTTATTTTTTAATATGTCAACGCTACATGAGCCTCGCTTCCAGCTTCTGTCTCCTAAACACAGCAGTGTGCCATTGCCGATGGTCATGAGTGGTTGTGCTTACCTATATTTACTATTTGAAGCTGATGACAATTCTATTAATATATGAATGAATAAGCATTTTCTATAACTCGTTTTGAAATATTCGGCCTGTATTAAATGTATTTAATCTTATTTGTGGGGTCATGGCTAGTGCACATGCCCAATTTCAATCTTGCAGCCCACTGAGATAAAGGAGAACCACTCATACAGCCCACTGACTAGCCCAGGTTGCCTGTCACTGTGCCAGGGGTTCCCTGCCTCTCTTCAGATTCAAGTTCAGCACTATCCTTATCAACCACACACTTGGGTGCAAATCTGCTTGTCTCCTGATGGTTTCCTATACATCCATGTCACAGCATGCCAGGCTATACCTATGTTGCATTCAGAGCAGGGTGAAGTCAGTGTGCCTACCAAGCAGACAGTCTAGACATGTCAGTGCAAGTTCCTCCTGAGAGCCTTTCATCACTGATAGGTGGAGTCAAGAATTCAGAGGTGTACTATTCATCTCTTTTCTTCCCCACCAAGACTCTGGTTACCCTCTTGGGATGGAAACACATGATCTGGACCATCATCAGCTTCAGGGTCTATGGACTGAAGAGGAGACAAGATTATACATAAATGTACTCGAATTCATGGCAGCTCATCAAGCCTGCATTATGTTCCTTCCAGTGATTCAAGGACTGACCATACAAATTATGACAGATAACACAATCACTATCTTATGTATAAACTGACAGGGAGGAGCAATATCCAGATTCTGATCCCCTCCCCCTTAGAGCTTGAATGCTGGCTAAATGGCAGAGGTAAAAAG
This sequence comes from Emydura macquarii macquarii, assembly GCF_026122565.2. Taxonomy (NCBI): domain Eukaryota; kingdom Metazoa; phylum Chordata; order Testudines; family Chelidae; genus Emydura; species Emydura macquarii. The sequence continues at coordinate 15,089,246 of NW_027131485.1, forward strand.
TTCCTGCTCTTCGGACATTTCAAAATTTTTTAATCCAAAGTAGAAACAATTACACCAGGCTCATTCCCACTGCCAAGTGGGAGAGTTTCTCAGGATAGGCAGAGCGACATCAGTTAGGTTGGGTCATTCTTTACATTAAAGAGATCAGGATTAGCTCTTAGTTCCTCTCAGGTGATTAGCTATATCAGCATGCCACACTCTATACAAAGATACAATTTTCTCCCACGTAGCTGTGACCAAATTCCTAAAGGATATGATGTGTGTTCGCCATCCCCCCTACCCCAGTTAGAGAACTGCCTCCTCCCTGGGACCTTAAGGTATACCAAATTTTTGCCCAAGGTAGTCCTTGACTTTCATTTTAACGAGGCAATACATTTCCTGCTTATCTTTCCCAAACCACATAGCATTAGGAGAGGCTAGATTGCATATGTTAGATGTCCTTTAGAACACTATCCTTCTGTCTTATGCAGACTAAGCTAAGTCTCTCCGAGACTCTTTTTATAGCATTTGCAACCAGCACCTCTTCCCCAATTCAGTGTTAATTTCCTTGTCCTTCAGGTAGTGGTGATGCTGTGAGCAGAGAGAAAGGGAGGAGTTTTCTTATCAGCAAGTTAAAGTAGTATGGGTTGGATGAATTGGCTATAAGGTGGATAGAAAACTGGCTAGATCGTTGGGCTCAATGGGTAGTGATCAATAGCTTGATGTCTAGTTAGCAGCCGATAACAAGAGAGTGCCCCAGAGGTCGGTCCTGGGGCCGGTTTTATTCAACATCTTCATTAATGATCTGGAGGATGGGGTGGATTGCACCCTCAGCAAGTTTGCAGATGACATTAAGCTGGGGGGAGTGGTAAATATGCTGGAGGGTAGCGATAGGGTACAGAGTGACCTAGACAAATTGGAGTATTGTGCCAAAAATATATATATAATGAGGTTCAACAAGGACAGGTGCAGAGTCGTGCACTTAGGACAGAAGAATCTGATGCACTTCTACAGACTGGGGACCGATGGGCTAGGCCGCAGTTCTTCAGAAAAGGACCTGTGGGTTACAGTGGACAAGAAGCTGGATATGAGTCAACAGTGTGCCCTTGTTGCCAAGAATGCTAACAGCATATTGGGCTGCATCAGTAGGAACATTGCCAGCATATCGAAGGAAGTGATTATTTCCCTTTATTCAGCAGTGGTGAGGCCACATCTGGAGTATTGTGTCCAGTTTTAGGCCCCCCACTGCAGAAAGGATGTGAACAAATTGGAGAGAGTCCAGCAGAGGGCAACAAAAATTATTAGGGGGATGGAGCACATGACTTATGAGGAGAGGCTGAGGGAACTGAACTTGTTTAGTCTGCAGAAGAGAAGAATGAGTGGAGATTTGATAACAGCCTTTAACTACTTGAAAGAGGGTTCCAGGGAGGATGGAGCTAGGCTGTTCTCAGTGGTAGTGGATGACAGAACTAGGAGCAACGGTCTCAAGTTGCAGTGAGGAAGGTCTAGGTTGGATTTGAGGAAAATCTTTTTCACTAGGAATGTGGTGAAGCACTGGAATGGGTTACCTAGGGAGGTGGTGGACTTTCCATACTTAGAGGTTTGTAAGGCCTGACTTGACAAAATCTTGGCTGGGATGATTTAGTTGGGTTTGGTCATGCTTTGAGCAGAGGGTTGGACTAGATGACATCCTGAGGTCCCTCCCAGCCCTAGTCATCTTTGATTCTATGAATGGTTTGGGGAATTTGCTCTCTCCTTTTATAGTCATTTCTCTTGTGGAAGAATCATCTCCAGCTGAGGTTCAAGAGACAGAAGGGCTAGGGGGATGGGAACCTCCAGCTGTTTTCTTGCAAAAAATGTAGATTTCTCACTCTCACCTTTTTTCTTGACCAAGTATGGCCTCTTCACCAGGTGCTGGTCCATTTGATTTTGTTGACACCTGGCTGAGGCGTCAGGTTGCCATTTGAGGAACTGGTTTGTGCCTACTTTTCTAAACTTATAACATGTCAGTAATGTCATACAGTCGACTCATAACTTTACATACAGTGTTGCCACACACATTTTACCAATACAATAATGATTAGCAAATTGAGTTTTCAAATGATACCTCACAAGGCATACTTCGTTGAAAATTTACTCTAGTTTTGTAAAAGGGGTGAACATAAGGCGTATTACAGACTGTTACAAAGGTGTGTTCATTTTGTTTTATATGTAACCATTTGTTTCTTACTATATTCTTATTCATCACTTGAATCTTGACTTTTTGATGATAAACATATTCTTGATTTCACTAACATCCAAGTGCTGGGATGTTAAGCAAAGTGCTAGGGCTGAGTTGAATGTTGCAAGCTCGTGTGTTCTGTTCCTTTGGGGACAGCAGACCTGGTATTTCTGTGAGTAGTCAGTGACAAGCTGGATATCACATCGTATCTCTTCAAAGCGATTCAGCAACTGGGGTGCACCTGATGTTAACCTGCAAGGCAAAGAAAGGGCTGGCATAGCCCAGAGGAGAATGGCTACCAGGAGTGGCTACAAGGCTGGCAGTGTTGGAAAGCTGATGCCCAGCTAAGCACAAACAAGACTCCCTCGCTCTGGAAGCAGGGGGTAACAAAGGGACTCTGAGTCCTGGAGACAGACATGACCAGAGGATTAATTAATTATTCTATGTCCTTTTATTTTTTACTGCAACCTGTAGTCACTCGAGTAGTCTCCTTGAAAATAACACAACTCTTTGGGTGTATAATGGTTGAAGGATGACACAAACAACATCTGCAGTTGGTACCTGCAGAATATAGCTGTTAATTTAATTAATTCTTTATCTAGTGCTGTAAATGTACACTGCACTGTAGGCATATTTACAGACTGCAGCAAGGGCTTTTCATAAGCAACTTCAGTTAACTGATATCCTTTCTGCCAGCATTTGACCAAATTTAGAGGCAAAGTGTAAGGTAGTGAGGACTGTGAATGGATGCAGAGAATCTGAGAGTCTTCTGCCTTGGTGTAACTTATACAGTGAGGGACCAGAAGCAAGGGGAGTATCAATAAAAGAAACTAAGATCTGGTCTACACTGGCCGTGGATTTCGGTGGCAGTTGATAGGAGATACGCAAGCTATGTACAGTAACCTGCCTATCTCCCGTCGACCCTCTGTCTACTTACCGTGGCGTTTCTGCTGTGCTGCGCCAATGGAAAATGCCCTCCCGTCGACTCAGCGCTACACTTCTTGTTGAGGTGGATTTACAGAGTCAACTTCTGGGTTTGATTGAGCGAGTCTTCACTGCCTAAAGCTATGTCTACACTAGCACTTGTGTCAGTTAGGGGTGAGAAATACACACTTCTGACTGACATAAATTTTTTGTTGACAAACGTGCCAGTGTTGACAGCGCTATATCAGTGGGAGATGCTATCCTGCCGATGCAACTACTGCCGCTCATTGGGAGTGGTTTAATTATGCTGATGGGAGAGCAGCTACACAGGAGACCTTATAGTGGCACAGCTGTGGTGTTGTAGTGTAGACAGAGTATTAGTGTGTGAATGTGTAAGTTAGAACAGCGCACACCCTATTTTAACTGCTGCTTTTGGACTCTTGGCTTGTAATTTAACACTCCCTCAGACTCACTTAACCACTATAATTAATTAGTAACATGCATTACTTTTCTGGACATAATGTCTCTGAGTTGAGCCCACAGGCTGGCTCCAGTAAACTAATTCAATCTCATTCAACTCAACTCTGAGTGCAACTGTTCTTGTTCAAATGCTGCCCATAGTTGTAAAAGCTGGGTGCTAAACCGGTAATCACATCCTTCTTTGTCTCATTTGAGTGCGATAATTTGGCAGGTTACAAGGAACTTAACCCCTGCTGATCTAATGACTTCTTTGTTTTGAGGGTCACAACACACATGGAAAGTGGTTTGAAATAAAAAATCATCAGTTATCCAATTAAACATAGATATATGGAGTATCTCAATTGTTCACTAGTTGAGCCAACTGGTTATCCTGTTGAAATTGTCTGCAGTTATGTGAGCTCTTGAGAGATTCCTCTCTATCCTCCTGTATATAATTTGTTTTTATTAACTTTGCTTTTTATTGTCGTATCTATCTCTTTTGCTATGTGGTATTAGCAACTCCATGTATATCTTTAAGCTATTTGATTATAATTTTAGAGATCATATATGATTTTTTAACTTAAAATCATATAAATCAGTGTGATAAATGATTTGGCCATGGAGGAGAGGGGGGTGGGGGGGAGAGGGAGAGAAAGCAAGCAAGCACGCTCACATTTGTAATAACTTATCCTATATATAAATATAAATTATATACAGAAAAGTGGATGGATTCAAAGCCAGATTAGGTAGGTTACTGAAAATGTGACCTCATGGACATATTTAAGTAAGTCAGTTTTGTTAACAAGTTGGCGCGCGCACAGGTGTCTGCAACAAGGAGAATGGTGAGTGTTTAATTTTGTCTTAAATAAGCTGTTTTGTTAAGCAGGATCATAGAAAGGAGTCTGCTATTTAGCTGAAGTGGAGAAGAGTGTTTTATTTTAGACTTGTCCAAGATGCACTTACCCTTGTACTTACGCTCCTTCAAGAGGCTTCCATTTCTGTGGTGTTGAAGTGGGAGTGTTTTGAAGTAGGGAGCCACTCAAAGTGAGAGCGAGCATAGAATTGACAGAAATAGCTTTAGTTGATCTCTCGTTAGGCCAGCGAGCTTTTATAAGCTTACTCAAGCTCTCACAGCTAAAGCTTTCATGATCTGTTGCATTGTGACAATTTAGTAAACAAGACAAGAAGCCTTCTTGAGAGTAAAGTTAAAAATCCAGACTATTCTTTGAAATATTTTTGGTCATTACAATAGTTTATAAAGCTGTGAAATATTAGGTGATGTACAAGATACCTTGTGCAGGAACAGCCAATTTGGAATCACAGTTTGTAACTTTACACTTCCTATAGCTGGTAGGTCCTGCAGGTCAGGACTATGATTAGTAGTTAGGTAGTGATGTTTGCTTTGTATAAGTAAGAAATGTATTCTGCTTGTGGATTTTTTTTTTAAAGCTTTGTGTTTTTAATTGCTTCTATAAGCACAAAAGTAGGCTTAATTCCAGTGAGTGCAGGGAAAAGTTGTTTAACTGTCCCACAAATGGATACAAATGGAAACTGCTAAAATACCCAGGTGATTGGTGACAGGGCATATGCATGTAAAAATTTGAACTGTGCTCTCTGTCCCCTGGTCCATGACCTGGAATCTCCTCCTAGGCTCCTATCATGGCCTCTTTGTGTTTTTTACAGAAATACAGAATAAGGGCAAATAATGTGTGCCTTGTGTTCCCACCACTGGCTGTAGAATTTCGGATGGCTGCCAGAACTTTCTAAATGGAATTTCTTTGCATCCTACCTTATCAACAAAACTGCAAGACAAGTTTTGGTTCCAAAATGGCTATTGCTGGTCATGATGTTCTAGGATTCAGCTTGGTTTTCATTTATCAGGCTGAGTTTGTGATGCTAGCAGTTAAGATAAATCTTGTTCTGAATTGTAAACTTGATATTGGAGTCACTGACAGACTGAAAGTGGAACAACAACACACCACTTTTGCAGTCACTGTAACCACTGTTTGGAAGCACCTTCGAACTGAGACATTTCTGAAGTATCTTTCCCAACCTGCTCTAAAACAAAATCCACACAATGTGTGGATCAAAGACTTTTCTGAAATTTTGCTTTATAAACACAGAAAAGAACAAGAACCTAACGTAAAGTTCAGTTCAAGCCTGATCTCCAGGCTTGGCTTTTCCTATAGTCATTAAACTTCTCAGCCCACACCATAAATCCTACCTCTATCGGTAGCCACTCCTACCATCCAAATAGCTGGTGGAGAAACAAGCCACCTGAATCAGTAGAACCACTTAACCCTTTACCCTCAGGATCGACACCTGCTTAACAAAGTAACGTGTGTGGGGGCTAACATTTCCAACCTGCTGCAGCATCCAGTTTTGATTACAAACTATGATGTTCACTGTTTTCCTTATGTATGGAAATGTTATTACTTCAGATAATTCTGGACAGATAATTCTTTTCTATGATTTAAGATGCTCTTAATTGCTTTACTGAAGGGAGATAGAACACCTTTTAACCAAACAGCTGAGCGATTTGCTATGACAATTCTGCCACTGTGCATTCACTTAATTTCCAATTAATCAAACATTCAATAAATCATTAGTATAATTACACCTGCTCAGATATTCCTACCCCAGCACATTAGCTATGCTCAGGCAGGCTCCGTAACTGGCTGTGTGGATGGATTCATTTGTCTGACCCAGTTGGTTGCACGTCCTTGCTCCTTGTGAGTCTTGAGAAATGATGGGCCAGAAATTTTAATTATTTATAGCACCACAAATTTGCTTGATTTTCTTTTCTTGCTTCTCACTTGAATGCTCTTACAGCAACCTAAAACAAACATCACTGTAACAGTGACTGGTTAATTTCTGAAGCTTTTTTAATCATTTTCATCCCCCTACTGTGCCACTTTTCTAATTACACTATCTCCCCAGGTGTGCAATAATTCCCTCATCACCATATATCTCAACCACAGATTATTAAAATAATATAACTTGTGTCATATAAATGTAACAGAATGTATCTTAAAGATGCTTTATTGAAAGCCAGTAAATTGGTTCATCAGACTAATGTTTTAAGGCCTGGTTTTTAAGGGGTTGCATGCACAAGTATAAACCTACTGAATTACTGCAGTAGTTTCATGTAAATTGATGTAATCTTTTTTGGCAACTAGCTAAGCAAAAGACAGAAATCTGAGAAGGAAATTTTCAAACATTAAAGAACTGACCCTCACAACACCCATGTTAGAGGTAGATGTTATCTATCTTCTTTGTGCATAGTGGAAATCTGAGACACAGGGCGTATGTGACTTGCCTCAGGTCCCATGGCAAGTGTGTGGTAGGATTGCGATTACTCAGTACTGAGATCTCTTTACTCGTAGTCCCATGCTCTAGGCATTAAATCATGCTTAGATGTGTGATTTGCTGTTATCCTCCAAGTAAACAGGGCAGAGCATGCAACAGCCAGCATATTCAATAACTGAAATAATGGGATCTAAGTGTAATATAAGCAGTTTTTAAAAAAAAGATATTTCAACTTTGGCTCTGTTCCTTTATGAATTCACTCACTAGGTGAGACTTGTTCAGTTTGTATTTTGGTATACATATTGGAGGTGAGTTACAATATTTTACTCCATTGGTGGGTGAGATCTTTGGAATTAACCAAAGGTTTCATGACTTAACTAATAAGGAAAATGGGTTATCTATCCCTTGGCAATCCATTCTATATTCTGTTTATGCTTTCTTGTTTCCTTTCACCAAATAGACTCTTCATAGCATTAAGGGGAAATTCTTTAAGCTAGAGGGGAAAAGACATGAAAGAATCTATTTGAAAAGCATTTTCAGAGAAAATTACACTAATTGGACATTATTGTAATTACTCAAACATTTGTCAAGTTTTCTTTAATAATTATTAGCAGAATGCAGGGGTTCTGCTCTTTCAATCTGTATACTACTCCATGACAGAGAGAGAAATGCCCCTGCTGAGCACCACCTCTCTATCCCGCTTTATCTAGTGTGTGGTTCTCACTGACCACCACAGCCTGGGAACAGTTTCCTTAGTGTCTGAGAAATGGGGAATGGAAAGCGTTTCTTTATTTATGAAAGTTAGTGTGTTGCTCATTATTCTGTCTGTATTGCTTCAGTCCTGAAAAGATTATAAACACTAGCAGTGAGGTTGCATTTGTATTTTGAATATACCAGTGTTTTATAGACAAATTTATCCCATGAGATTGACCTTTGTTCTTTCATCATCTCAAATTAACTGTGCTGTTGGTCTAGCCTTCCTATTCCAGTTCCATCTGCCTCAAACCTTCCCACATCTCCAAAATCCAGAACAGTTTTTCCAAATCAGGGATTCAAAAGCTGAAGCTTTATTGCAGTTCATTATAAATAACTTACACGATTAAACATAACAAGCCAGAAAATTATCCATAATAAACAAGGGCTCAGTTTGTAGTTGGCTGGGGAGAAAGTCATAGTCCTTTAGAGGTCTAATACCTTCACCAGTTTAAACTGTGGTATAAAACTTCACCTGCCATGTCATTGAAAGCTCCTTTACAGCAGATCCCTCCAAGGTTTAGCACAACATTAGCTCAGTCATGCCTGGCTGCTCAAGTACATAATGCATATTTTTTATGAGGTTTCATTCCTTCTCTGGAGAAACTTCCAAAGAAAAACTGTTTGTTTAGCACACTCACATACAAAACTATACTGTCACGGTCAAGTTTTTCTTTTAATCTTCCCAATTAGACAAATGAATAGTATTATCTGAAAAGTATGCATTTTATTTTGTAATTTATGGCGCTAAAACAGAAAATAAATTGACTGTTATATATCATCAGCAATTTTATTTGTCAAATAGGTTTTGCAATTTTACAGAGTGCAGTTTTAAACATCCAGAACTTTGTGTGATAACCTGATTAATTAAAAAAGTCCATTAGATTGAAATGTATCATAATGTTTTACTTTGTGAAATGTAACAATTTGTATCAGCAGTGCTGTGTGGATGAATTTATCAGCTGAAAAGTGTCTGCTGGATCTGACAAGTGACAAAACAGTTTGACTCCTGGTTCACATTTTCAGAACTACATTGTTACTTATTGATGAATGTGACTGACTAGCACATTAATGTACAGTCAGAACTGGAGGTTTTTACTGTATGTAACCTCTGCTGCTGATTTGAAATACAGGCAGGAGTTCGGGTATGTCTGAATGTAATTAAACATTTAATAGCATTCGGTTATATACTGGGCATGGAAACCTTGCTATGCATGCTTATACTTTATAAAATGTTATTCACATAAGTGACTCCCTACATAAAGGAATTCTCAGTCAACTTATACACTTTCTGTGTTGTTATACAAACTATATATAGACACAAATGTACAGAGGGCATGATGCTCCTGTACAACCCAGCTCCGACAAAGCAATCCGATACCAGGAAGAACTGGCATTGTGGACTTCTCCTTTGCCATGCCCTGACCATCCCCTGGCATGGTATCTCTACAAGGACTGGCACATCATCCACTTCCTCTACCCCTGCCACCTTTTCACCAATAGGGAGTTCGCCTTTACCAGGGTAATTCTCTGTTGGTCTTTTAAAGCTGAAATGTCGGGCCTGAGCAATGCAAAGGGCATGGATTGTACCAGAGGATCTAGACCAGAATTATTGGTGCTGGGCAGGGTGATACAAAAGCATTTTATTTTAAAGGGTTATTGATTAAGGCACAAATCATGGATTTCAGTTTAATGTACTGTCTTTATGTGATGGGCATGTCTATTTGAATATGTATTTTTTTGATGCTGCCCTCTGAGCCTTTGTAGCTAGGCCCACAAAATGGATAGAAGACCTGTACTACTGCTAGCTAAAGGAGCTTTCCTTTAGTTCAGGAGGTAGAGGTCTCTGCCTGGAGCTATAGTATCAAGGTTCAGTGTGAATGTTGCACATATTAATTACTTGTTGCCAGTACCATGTGGATTTGTTACCAATAAATGTGCCATTCACAGTGGGGGATCACTTGCATGTTCCTTACCCTAGCTGTGGACCCAAACAACCTTAAGTTCTGCTTGTAGTAACACTGGACAATAGCTATATAATTATGATTAAGGAATTTTAATGTTTGTCCTTAATTAGATTAAACAGATGTTTAAAGATGCATTAGATTCCTGTGGGGGGAGGGAGGCCTGCATTGTGTCACTACACAGTGGGGCTAAGTACATTCGGGTGCTCTAACTGTGGATTTCTATATATATAGTTTATGGCCATGAGGCCTGATTATCCCATGGAAAAAATGATTTTAGGGTATGGTAAAGTTTGCTTCCTATGAATCATGCTAAGGTGAGTCTGATTCCAGAACTCAGTTATCCAGAGAGCTGCTGGAAGCCCTGTGCCTCCTGTCCTCCGTCTTTCCCTACCGCTAGCTGCCACAAGAACCTCACAGAGTCATGTTCCACAATCTGGAGGCTGCCAACATAAAAGTTAGCATAATCTGAGCAGATCGCCAAGGTCCTAGAGCAGATGTTACATGTAATTCACCCCTCCATGCCTCTTCCTCTCTCTCAAACGTGACCCATTGCCTCTCGGTTTGCAGATTCTCATCCCTTTGGAAAGACTCCAAAGTATTAAGGGAAAGGAGATATGATGCCACCTCGGCAGCACTCCCCACTTCCTCATAGGAAATGTGGAAATAGGTAAATGGAGAGTTGCCAAATACATGGATCTAGAGGGAATGATCAGACCCAGGTTTCCTGTATTTTTAAGTGTGTTCTTCCTCCACCTCCCCACCCACCACAAAAAATTTTTTAACACTGCCAGTTCACCTGTTTTGAATATCACATCAACTTGTGGAGAGGAGAGAAGGACACTTTCTATTCTATTTATGCTATTTTTCAGTGTTACAATAAAATATTTTGCCATGGATGCCAAAGGTGATCTGTTCCTTTTAATGATAAAAACAAACAAAAAAGTGTTTAAAAGGCAATAGACATGCTGGAAGCTGCCACAGTACCATCATTTGTATTGTGTGTAACCGAGTCTTCTGGAAGCCTGCAGAATCTTACAATCTGCACTGCACCAGGGGCTGGGCATCTCCTCTGCAATACATGTAAGAGCTCCTTATTTTAAGTGGATAGTAAGTATAATTTAAAAGCAGGATAAATATGACACTTGCCTTCTAAATTAGACAACAGGTTATGTAGTAATAACTTTTAAGACTAATAAATGCAGTTACTTACATGTTTTTCAATTAATAAAAACATTCTTTCTGTATCATGTATAATTAGATGATTTGTACAAGCAATCTAAATTGAGGGCCATAGTCATCAATACACTATGAATTATATGGACAGAGCTTCATTTTTACATTGTTTTTCTGTGCAGCATGATGGGTGTGTTGACTACAGTATTCATCAGCAAGAAATCCAAAAGCATTCTAACTTCTATGCAAAGTGTGAGCGCCCTCATACTTGAATTAATATTTTTTAAATGGCATGAGCAGCCTGGTTCTCTCTCTCTCTCCCAGAAGGGAGTAGTGTAATTTTTGTGCACTTTTACACATTATTTGCAAAGGCAGAGGCAGTGTCTGTTAGTAAAGAGTAGACAGGAATGGGTTGATTTCATGGCAGAGGGTGGAAGGTTACCGCTTACTCTATTGATGATCCTGCCGCTGCAGATTTTTATAATCACAAATAGTCTGTCACCGCTAAGACTGTTGCAGAGTATACATTTAGGCCCTAGGGCATGCACTCCAGATCTTTATCTGCTAGGATAAAGAAAGTTAACCTTCATCCCAAAGGGCAGAACTCTTTGTTCAGATGGACACAAAATCCTGCTACTGCAGCCATCACCTAGTCTTGAAGGGGATTACAAACAAAATTGAATGGGGTTCAGAACAAGAGCCTAACTGTATCACTTTGATGCTCTAGAAAAGACATAAAGCAACTCAAATACAGGGGCAGTGCAGGATTTTCCTTACATTGACTATAAATCAATGGCTCTAAATATCAGGTAGGCAGGGGGAAATAGATACATTTGATGACAGAAAACAGGTTTGTGCCAAATAATTGGAGAAGTAGTTTGAAACACATTTCATTTGGGTAAAAAGATTGTACCCATAATGCTAACAAGATCAGGTGCAAGCTTGACAATACCAAGCTGTCTGCCATGTAAGTGCCAGTTGCTGCAGTTAGACTTGCGGAGGGAACAGCCTAATTTGGGCACCTGACTTTAAAAAATGGTCTGTTTTTGTTTGTTTGACTCCCTCCCTTCTATTTATGCATCAGCATGTATTGTTCATCTCTGCTGCTTTTATTTCCTTTTTAGTCCTTACTCCAATTTATTGCTAAAGAACATGTGCTAACAAATATCTTGTCAGTTACATGGACAAGACATGCTTTGTAATTTATATTCAGTGTTTCAGCCTGGAAATAGTTCATGAATGTGGCTGATGGGAATTCTTTATGTTTTTAAGCAGAATATCTTTTTTATTATTTCCCAGGGCACTGGTATTGAAATATCTGTGCAGATATTACAGACACACACACATACCATAGGATTAGTTTTGTGCAGAAATGATTACATATTTTGCTGTGTGAGGGGAAAATGGTATATCCTACTCAAGTGAGTAATTCCAGTGGTTTCACAAGTAACATTTAATATTCTAGCCATCAAAAGGAAAAACTTTGTCTCCTAATATATATAAATGCAGTGTTTTGGCTAGGTTGTTTTAAGGTTGAATAAGCAAAGCAAACACAGTATGCTTCTAATAAGTTTAATAAAAGACACAATATAAGGGGTATGGATTGTAGAAGCCCTGTTAGTCCCAAAATATTACAGAAACAAGATGGCAGAGGTTATATCTTTCAATTAAACCAACATCTCTTGGTGGAAAAGACAGGCTTTCAAGCTTACACCGAGCTTTTTTAGGTCTGGACAGAACCTGACGAAGAGGTCTGTGTATGCTTGAAAGCTTCTCTCTCTCACTGACAGAAGTTGGTCTAATAAAAGATATTACTTCACCCACCTTGTCCCTACAAAATAAGGGAACCATTTGTACAGAAAAGCCATAAATTGAAATTTAAAATAAGCTAAGAAAAACACAACATTTTACATCTTAGGACACAGGTTTTTTCATTTTGATGTTTAGAATGTTAAATGTCACTTGTGATGAAGATAAATGTGTTGCCTTATTACAACTCATTATGCACAATATCTCTTCCTTTTTTCAGAAGTAAACTGGATTTTTCTGATGGTTTACAAGTCTCTGTAAATCATCTTGCCATATAACAGCTTTAGCTAATGAACTTTTTTTTGGAGAGAAACAAAGAATCAGTTAAGTTTTTAGCATCTTATAGTCATCATGACAGCTTCTTAATTCTTGTCAGCAACAAAAATCAGCCATTCTGCATGTACAGAGAAAGGGAAGCAGTGTCTTGCATGGGATAAGTACAATTTGCACAATTATGTGATTGGTAAAACAAAGGTTTTTTTTATAGACAAACCAGGAGGGGGCAGTAAATTTCTTTTTTTGTTATTAAAAATGGGTCCAACATTACCCATACGGAAGTCTCTAACTTCTCTGCTGCACTTGGAAATGGCTATTTTTCGTAAGAAACAAATATCTTTACTACATGCTTTCTTGAATATTTTTAATCACTATTATTGTGTTTAATTATCTTTTCAAGACAGTTTCTGGGTTGTTTTTTGTTTTGTTTTTAATAAATGGGAGAATGATCAGGACTCAAACAGTAATTTATATCTTTCATCTCAGATATAATCAAAATGATCTCAAATGGAAAAGACATTTTAACTATTTTGTATACTTCTTTCGCATACATAATATGCTTCAGTTTTATCAGTCTTATGGACATTACTCTTTGGTTAGAAGTACCAAGGGCTGAACTTTAAAGCCAGCATGATTCCCTCATGTTTCATTCATCACCCTAGACAGAGCAAATGAATCATCCAAGACTACATGTGTGTACACAGACTGGAACCAGGGTGAATTTAAATGTATGCCGCAGGTGGCGAGTTTACTTTTCTCAACTTTGTGACTTTAACTTGAAGGGGAAAAGAATCTGCAATGTGTACCCATGCACTTAATTTCTCAGATTAGTTTTATTTGTCTTCAGGATGTCACTGTGGGATGGGTTGGGACTGGAATAGAAATTATTATTGGCTATGAAGTATAAATGAGAAGGTGAACAAAAGTGCAAATCCACTGCTGATAATGCCACTTGTAAGAGTACAGTAAGCTTCCACTGTAGATGATTATTTTTTCATTATTTGCTGTTGAGCACTAAACCGAGAGCTTAGGCACAATTAAGTGGGTTATAAAGTACTTACCAAGCCACTTCAGCTGTGAAGACCAAAGACTGTTATCACATTTCTCAAGAACATAACATAAAAGGTTAGGTTGGAATGAACCTCAGGAGATCATCTAGTCCAACCCCCTGCTCCAAACAGGATCTACCCAATTAAATCATCCCAGCCAGGCCTTTGTCAAGCTGGGCCTTTAAAATCCTCTAAGGATAGAGATTCCACCACCTCTCTGGGTAACCCGTTCCAGTGCTTCACCACCCTCCTAGCGAAAAAGATTTCCTAATATCCAACCTAGACACCCCCACTGCAACTTGAGATCATTGCTCCTTGTTCTGTCATCTGCCACCACTGAGAACAGCCTAGCTCCATCCTCCCCAGGTAGTTGAAGTCTGCCATCAAATCTCCCCTCATTCTTCTCTTCTGCAGACTAAACAAGTTCAGTTCCCTCAGCCTCTTCTAATAAGTCATGTGCCCCAACCCACTAATCATTTTTTTTGCCCACCACTGGACTCTCTCTCCAGTTTGTCCACATCCTTTGTGTAGTGGGGGGCCCAAAACTGGACACGGTACTCCAGATGTGGCCTCACGAGTTCTGAATAGAGGGGAATAATCACTTCCCTTGATCTGCTAGCAATGCTTCTGCTTATGCAGCCCAATATGCTGTTAGCCTTCTTGATCACTACCCATTAAGCCCAATGATATAGCCAGCTTTCTGACCACCTTATAGTCCATTCATCCAACCCATACTTCTTTAACTTGCTGGCAAGGATACTGTGGGAGATTGTATCTAAAGCTTTGCTAAAGTCAAGATATATCATGTCCACCACTTACGCCACATCCACAGAGCCAGTCATCTCATTATGGAAAGCAATCAGATTGGTGAGGCATGACTTGCCCTAGGTGAATCCATGCTGATTGCTCCCGAGCACCTTTTAATAATCTTAGTTGGTCCAACCCAGAATAAATACAAAAACAAAAAACGAATGCTGTATTTTTAATGCATCCTTGGCATTCTAAAACACTGATTTTACATCAAACTTTTAGGATTAAGGCCTCCTTCTTCATAGTTTTGAGGCTTTGTTTTTACATCTAGCAGTTCAAACTAAAATCTTCCTTTATGGGTGAAACTACCTGCCCCCTTCCCCCCCCCCCCCCCCCCCCCAGTAAAATATAAATTGTCTTAATTATTTTAAAAGTAGCTCATTTAATTTTTGCCAGTTTCACTCTGTGTTCGTGTGAAGAAATAATTACCTTACTTGTTGTGGTAAAATATGGTTAAAATTCTGGATTTTATGTAAATATTCAGTTGGTGGAAAAGAGACACAGTCCAGGCTGAAATTCTGGCCCCAATGAAGTCAATGGGAGTTTTGCCATTGACTTCAGTGGGATCAGGATTCCACCCCAGTTTTCTACAGCGGGACGCTAAATGTAAATTGTGAAATAACAATACTTGTAAAATTGGAAACTATACAAATTTAGCAAATTTAACTGCACCATGCATAAACTGCAGAAATATGATCTTCCTTTCCTGAATATGCAGTTTGAAATAATGGCTTTTTTTCAAAAACAAAAAGACCAGTATTAGAACCAAACATCATGATAATGAAATACAATGAAACACAAACAAGATACTAAGACCATTATGAAGTCTCAACACACGATTTAAAAGTAATGGTAAACTGATACCCTTTTAATTGCCATATGAAGTAATCATTGTTTTCGTTTAAACTTGCCAACTAAAAAATTCACTGAAGAATTAGACTTAAAAAAAACCACTTTACAATTATTTTTGTCCATTTGACACTTCGTAGCCTCTTCAGCCAAGAAACAGTGTTTCTATTGTGTTTGCGGTTCACAACTTCTCTTCATCCCTGCATAAATTTTCTAATTGCAATTGTGTATTTCAAAGGAGCACACTGTAGATTATCTTGTCCCTAAAATAGAGTGAATTTACTTGATTTGTATAAAAACTTTGTGCCTTGAAGCCAATGGCAAATCTCTCCCTTCATCATCAGTGAGGTAGAATCAGAAGCCCAGATTCTGATCTCCATTACTTTAGACTTTATATCTGTGTAACTTCACTTAAGTCATTGGAGTGTCTCCCCAGTTTATACCTGTGTAACTGAGGACACTCTCTAGCCCTGATTATCTCACTGATGGGTTTTTCTTTAAGTATCAAACAAAACAATTTTTTGTTATGTACAGAGGAATTTAAGCATATGTATATTAAACATTTTTATTTATCTTATTAGCTAAAAAAAAAATTGAGACCGCATGCTCAAGAGTGTTGTTTGTAGTACTCCCATTAATCTAATAATTTTAAAGCATACCTTGTTTCCTCCAATTAGGGAGAGGGAAACCTTTCAGGACAGTTACCAAGGTCAGAAAATATGAACATATTGGATTAGACAGATTAATAAGAATGGATTTTGTGAGCTAAGTTCTATAATGTGTGCTTTGTTGACAATTATTTATATTTGAAGTAAAGTAAGTAGCCATTGTTTATTACTATCTTATTATAGAAATACATTGCCCCTATTATAGTACATTCATCATTTCAGAGATCTGTGCTGTTTTTCTTTCTCTAGATCTATGCTACTTGGAGAAACTCTAGAATTGGCAGATCAGTAAATCCTGAGCACATCTTGTAGTTGTCTGTTTTCCTTCCCTCTAAATCCACATAGAACCTCTGTGGAAGTGTTCCATCTGGTGCTGCAGCACACACTATGAATAGTGACCAACTTGTGATTCTACAGAAAAGTTGCTGAACATACCATGGGAACAGGAAACTGTCCTGCAGCTGTCATATTAAATGCCCCACAGAAATATTGTTTGTTTAGTAGGTGGATTAGTCTTTTTAAATGTTTCCCAAGACAACCTTCTTTTTCTTTAAAGCCTTGTAATACTTCCATTTAAAATGTGTTCAGTTGCTGGTTCATGATCTATGGTGCACCACAAACAATAATGGTTAGCTCATCTTGAGTACAAATTGCTCTTGCAAAATGCATAATGTGCTGTTTGGGTTTCAGTAGTGTTATTTATTGGTTTTATTACTACTATTGTTATTATTACAATGTAGCATGGTAGAGAAAAAGCATCATAATGTTTGCTTTGTGGAAAAATATCATAACTATATCCTCCTAATGATGTTTTGTTGAGTTAGAGGATATTGGTGGAGAAAAATGTATTTCAAATATTTCTGAAATAAATTCTCATTTAAAAGTTAAAGTATAAGGGTGATGGTGGGAAGCACGAGCATGTATGTTTGTGTGCGTGTGTGTGTATACTGGGTGGATTTTGAGACTGAATGATTTGAATTTGTAATTTTGATTGTACATTTAGGTATATTAAACTGTGCATAGAACTAAAACTCCCAAGTCTAACTTTCAAACTTTGGAGCCTAAACTTGGATACCTTAATACAAGCTGTCTAGTTTTCAGAGATGTTGGGCACTCAGTTAGTTTTGACATCAGTGGGAGCTGCACATGCTCAGCTTCCATAAAATGAACAATGTTTTTGTACCTAACTTTAGACAACCAAGTTTGAAAATGTTAGACAAATGTTATTGTCCCAGTTATGGACTTGTTCTTATATAATGTGCAGTATGAAATATTCAGGGAATGTCTGAACTTGGGTTTTTCCAAAATTGTGCTTTGGAATTCAGGGGGAATGATTACAGGGAAGTCTGAGCTACCTAATGCCTGTTGTGACTAACTTCATGCTTCCTCCTTTACTTTAACTTTTTGAATCCATAATAAAAGTGCACACAGTTTTTCCAAAGATTTACTGTCCTACATCACTTCTCTAAAATAATCTTACCACCATTGGTAATTTTATTTTAAGCATTAGAATTCTAAAACTCACCTTCAAGCAGTAACATTTTCCTGAAACCATCAAAATACAAATTTGTTAAGCCACTATTCAGTATTAAGTCATACCTCAATACTGCCTTCTTTTTTTATGGGTTTCTATCTATGGACTAATTCAATATGCTTTTTAACTTAGTAGTTTGTATTGAACAGATAATGGAGCTGGTACATGCCTTAGAAAGTTCTATATGTCAAATCTCATGTACTATTTTCCTGTCCACGACTGCTGGCAGGGTACCTGAATATAAAGACATTACCCAGAAGTTGGAAAATGCAAAACCCTGAAAGTGGGAAAACAAAATGGGGGGAGGGAAAACCCACAAAACACTTTTTCCAAAAAAAGTTTTCTTTTGTCACTTACTGTTAAGCAGAAATAAAGAGAGTGCCTTCTGAAACAGTGGTACACAGCAAATAACCCATTATCTTCAAAACAGTATGCAATTATTCAATATAGAAAAATGCAGCTTTTAGATGCTTCTGTCTTTTTAAGCTTCCCAACTCTAGCTAATGTCTGATATTGATTCTGAATAATTTAAATGGCAATAAAATTGGGTTTTCATGACAGTCAATCAGAAACATTTTATATTTTAATGTTCATTTAAAGAAACATAGTGCCTTCTTACCTTCTGAATTTCAGAGCCATTAAAGTAATTGCAGGTCATTAAGCTAAATTTCTTTGAATAATCAGTACAGTTAATCTAATTCATGCACCATTCAAAACAGTGGACAGGAAAGACGGGGGTGCTCAGCATGGATTAAAAAATAGGCGCCAGATGGATTTTGAGCTGTAGTTATCAATATTTCCTTATAAAATATTGCTCTCATATTTAAAGTGTTGGACGTTTTAAAATTTCTTTAGATCATATTTATTACTTCTATTACAAATGAAAATCTGTAGAACAGCAGAGACTTTAGTGAGTGATTTTCTTTTCCCTTTAAATAATTAATTCATCACATAATTACATAGATCTTCATTATGGTCTAAAATTTGTTTTACAGGCGCTTGCTTTTTAAAGACGGACTAAAAATCTCAAAAATCCTCTCACTCATTTGGGATCCATTTCTGACATCAGAAACATCTTCATGGTTACTTTTGATGTCCCTAGGAGTTGTGAGCACATATCTCGGGGAAGAATTCAGTCTAGGGTAAACCTTAACAATAATACTTACATCAATATTATGCTTTTCATCTCAATGAGCTTTTACCACCTTTAAGCCAAATTATGCTCTGTTACACTGGTGTAAAAATTTACTTCTGCTAAAAGCAGAATTGGACCTTCTGAAGTGCAGCCACTGCTGCACACAATCTTTTAACAGCACACACTAGTTTGAACAGGACAATGAATATTTCCATCAGATACAGCTGTAAGAACACAGACGGTCTATCATAATGACAATATGCAGTGTTGTTGTAGCCATGTTGGTCTCAGGATATTAGAAAGACGAGGTGGGTGAAGTAATCTCTCTTATTGGACCAACTTCTGTTGGTGAGAGAGACAAGCTTTCGAGTTACACAGAGCTCTTGTTCAGGTCTGGGAAATTAAGAGCTTTGTGTAAGCTTGTCTCTCTCACCAACAGACACTGGTCCAGTAAAAGATATTACCTCACCCACCTTGTCTCTCTAATAATGATAATGTGTATTTCAGTACAGTGCTACATTTCTAGTCCACGTCTCTCCATGATAGAAAACCATACACTGGATGTTTTTACTTGCTGAGACATATTTTTGCTGCGGCTAGTCTTAACAGACATGAGGGGGTGTGGCCTGGTGCAGGGGGGCAGGAACAAAGTTTTATAGCGAGGATGCTGTTAACTATTGAACCAAACTATAAACCCTGTATATAATGGAAACCATCTCAAGCCAGCACCCCCTGCACTGCTAGTTCACGCACCTGTGGCCTGGTGGACAGAACACCATAATGGGAGTCAGCATATCAGATTCTGTTCCCACTCTGCCCCTGGGCTGCTGTGTGATTTTGGATGAGTCACCCTCTCAGTGCCCCTTTCCCCCTCCTTCCCTGTGCTGTCTTGTCTGTTTAGATTGTAATTGGTTTTTGGCAGGGAGTGTCTCTTCTTGTGTGTTTGAATAGTGCCTGGTACAATGGATCAGTTGAGGCTGCTACATGCTTTTCTAATGCAAATAATTACTATTTAAATTGTAAACTCATTGAGGCACAGACAGTCGTTTGGTTCCCTGTTTGTACAGCTCCTAGCACAGTAGAGTCCTGGTTTATGACTAGAGCTCCAAGGCACTACAGTAATACAGAGAATAAATAATAACATTTAACAGTAGATTACAGAATTCTTTCTTGCCATTTCCTTGTTTGGGATCGATGGCTTTTATAGCCTTCTTCTCTAACTCATCATCAGGCAGTCGTGCAGATTGGTCTTACTGAGGTCCACTGATATCCAGTCCATAGAGCGGGGCTTTGATCTCCCCCTTGATTGTCTTCCATCCATGGTTATTGCAAGAGCTATCCTACGAATATAGTTCTTGGGTCTCTGCTGGATATGCCCATACCAATGTGGCATAACCTCCCTCAGCTCGTCTTCAGTTGGAGTAACCCACATAAGGCCCCTTTACAACCTCATTTCATTGCCTGTCATGGACTGTCCAATCATTTGACCAACTCAATATCGTCATTTCCAGGGTGAACAGCATACTGGTTTCTTTTCCAGTGGCTGGTCAAGTCTCTCTTCCATACATTAGAATGGATCGGATTATGATTTTATACACTCTGCCTTTTAACTTTATTGGCATCTGACAGAATTCAGAAAATCAAAATAAATTTTAAAAAGCTGCAATTTCCTGTGTTGCGAGTTATGGGAAGTCTTTGTTTGTTTTATAAACATTTCAGATGTTTTATGGTAATTAGCATAGTCAGATATTTATTTCCATTTAGTCAAAAATAGCTTTGTGCTTTACAGGTCTAACTCTCCTCACAGATATTCCATGCCACTAAGGAGCTGTTATCTAGCTCAAACTAAAAGTCCAAATGAAAATGCCTCTGGGTCTGGTCAGTGGGAGTGGATATATATATCAACTTTTAAACTTACTGCTTTCTTATGTGGTGATTGAAAAGGTATGGTGATCCCAGACAAAGGTCTTAGTTAAGAAATGAGTTGTTTGAAGTTTGCAAGTCCTAAGTAAATTGCTTCGAGTAACCTCTGAGTGATCGATAAATCCAGACAACAACAACAAAGATTTTTTTTTGTAATAAAACTCAAAATAATCAGAATCATTGTGTTCAAGCCCTAAATGCCTGCTGTTAAAGACAATACCATTGGGCCCTGTGCTCTGAGGCACCCTATGTGACCACAGTACCTCTAACTAGACAGCAGAAAAGCAAGGACCCTGCAAATGAAAAAGACCAGCTTTGGCCCTGTATATGTGAATTCACATACAATACAGAAATCCTCTCACCTTCAGCTTAGATGAGAGCAGTCACCATTGAGGTGCATGAGTACAGAATAATAATAATTCTGTTACTAGAAGCTTTGCTTGTCAGTCTGGTAATTCCAGTAGTTCCCACTTTGCTGGCTTGTCTTTCAGAAGTACCCGTTCGGTCTTCTCTGTTGCTGAGGACTGTGACTTACAAGCACCAGCTATGGTTTTGAGCCACTCACTGACTGGTGGCACTTCTCTCGCTGTTGCAGCAGTCTCGGCCACCTTAAAGAACAAAATGCTATGTATGCTGCAGTTTGTGCAGCCACTGGGTCTCCTGGATCAGCATCGTCCCTTGCTATTTAGAGAGGAATCAAATGTTGCTGTATTATTTTACTCCTATCTTCAGGAACTACATTGTTTTCCTAAAAGTTATTTATCATGAATGCATTAGATACTGAAAATCAAAAGCAAATCTTTTTATACACCAGAGTGAGAGCCTGGATCCAGTCTAGGTTTGCTGTTCATCCGGTCTGTTTTCATTCTATTACTCGTCTGTAAAATTTTTCTAAATGATGCTGTTTTTTAAGATTTCAATAAAGACGTCATGGTTTGTTTGGTTTTTCATTTAAGCAGGATAGTTTGTGTGTAATAAGAATGAGAACAAATAATGCTGGGCAATTTGGAAAATGATTTTATAAGGCTTTCTCCATCTCAGTGTTCTCCAACATCCAATCCCACTTTCAGCCAAACTGACCTATAAATTATATCTTAGGTTCTTAAAAGTATTCTCAAACTCCTGTGCATGTAGAAATTAGGGATTTGCCCATGAAAAGTTGTGTATCTCACACAACAAAAACCCTGACTTGCATGTATATGTTGATCTTCTCATGCATGTCTGTCAGGTGCACATATTCCTGGAAATACACTTCTGTTCACATAAAACATAATTCAAATTTAGGAGATTTTCAAAGCCTTCAATTTTCTTTTGAAGTTTTTATTAATTTTGAGTCAATTCAAAATAATACATAGTGTCTGATTTTGAGCACACTTACACTGGTGCATCAGTGGAGTAACTTTTCAATGGAGCTAGTTCTGATTTTAAGAAGACTTGCAACAGTAATTTCAGTTGTTACCTATGATTTACACCAGAGTAAATGACATCAAAACTGGGCCCATGAAGTTTAAGAATGACTACTAAAAAAACATTTAAAATTGACAAAACTCTATAAAATAGAATTTGTATTTGTATTATACATGAAATTAGTTGACTGACAAATTTTATTGGGTGAGCTAATTTGGAGCGTCTTTATCATAGCAACATGAGCTAAGTCACTTTTAAGTTTAGCACAATAATTAGCTTGTAGTTTAATTAGTCTAATTTATTTTTGGCACATCTAACATTCTGTTTTCTATCCTTGATGTTACTGAAGATTCTTGAAATACAGGATAATTTGTCACAGCAACACCCTATGCTTAACTACCTTCATTTGAAAGCATCGTGAAAATTGTGCATAGTTTTCTTTCTACTTTCTTATGCTCATTTCCAGACAGTGTAAATTTTATCACTGCTGTCTTCAAAAGAAGGTGTGAAAAGCCACACAAAATTCCCCCTTTTTCCCCCTCTAAAAGCCATGGTTCAGGAAAACACTTAATCACATGAGTCCATCCTTACTCAGAACCGCGCTTGAGTTCTTGCTTAACTTTAATTCCTGAATATGGACGATTTCCTGAATTGGGGCCTAGAAAAGTCCTGTGCTCTTGAGTTGGGGGATCAAGACTTGTTCTGATGGAATAAAGGCAAGTTTTACAAGAGTGAAATCAGATGTCTCAGTAGATTTTTTTTTTTTTAAGAATTTCTATTTATTTTTCTTCTAACTGAGCTAGAAGCAACCAGGCCAGTTGTTGAACCTATAATGTTTACTTCATACTGTTATATAAAGAGGGGTGTGTATTGCAATGTACTTATTACCAAGTATATAATTTACACTATTTGGCTAATGCTAATATCTGAGTTACTTCATTCTTTTGAAAATTGTGATGAGCAACTGGATTAAATATAAAAGTTCCAGTGGTACCTGTGAGTTTTAATGAACTGCCGTACTTGTCCTTGCCCAAAATTAAGGAGTGGTTTCTCAGCTGGAGTTGGTGACTCATTGACCAGTTACTACTAGTTTTAACTTCAAAGTGGTGTTAATTTTTCAAACTCCTGCTGAGTGTCCATCAACTTCAGTGACCCACTGCCTTTACATCTCATAAAAAAAGAGTTTTGCATTCCATTATGTTCAAAGTATAGCTTTTTTAATCTGCATATTTCTTGCAGGCTATGCTGGCTTATTTCCACTGGAATACATTAGAATGGAAAAGTATTAAAAATATTGATTTATCATTTGTAATGCTGAAGTGATGTATTGAAATGAAATTTGGATGCTCTCCAGCCCTCCAATAACTTTGACATTATTGGATGAAACTAGATGATCTCATTCTAATTAATATGCTAGTTTCATGTGAGAATTGTAGAGAGAATGGACCAGAAAGACTGTCAAAAATGGTAATTCAGTATTGAAAACTGTCAAGTACTAAGTGTAAAAATGATGCCACCTTACATTTTTAATCTTTGATAGAAAAAAAATTGTTTTTTGCTGTAGGGTATACATACACGTGTGTACCATATATGAACACATGGGGTACACACATGCAGTTTTGTGTGTGGATTTATGGTTTACATTCTGCAATGCAATTTATGGCAACAGATCCCCGTTTATTTTGGGTGGAGTTCAGACAGGGATTGAAGACATTAATGTTAATCATAAAATTCTCATCTTATATTAAACTTGTGATCCTTGCCTTTTGCATTTCAGTATATGTACACACTAGCACCTCCAGTAATATGGCACCATAAAAAAGAAAAGTATTTAAAGCTATTACAATATATATCATTTGGTCTCTCTTTATTCATCTACTTAGCTTTTCTTCTGAACCAACTGAATTAGTACACTTTGTTTCTAAGTTGGCTTTCTTTAAAAAAACTCTGCATCTTCTTGTTCATTATGCTTCTCAAGCCTTTGTTTTTTGTGTGTAGAAGTTAATGGAGGAAAACTGCCTGCCATCAGATTTATGCAGAGTTGAGAGTGAGTGAATGCTGCCATCACTGTAGTTGCCATCTATTTCACATTGATTGAGCTTCCTGGGCTTGAGGGATTTTTGCAGGGCTGAGTTTTTATGGTTGATATGCTTTAGGTCATTTGTCATAAAATCATTCCAACCACGCTGTTTACTGGTCTGAATGCTTAATTACTGCACTAGCAGGGGATGCCATGAGTTTTAGTTTTGACTGAATATTCATGTAGAAATTTTAAATAATTGGTAATTCTCTTCTGTGATGGATTTCATCTATAAGCATTTGTTTTAAATAAAATAATTTGTCTGTCTGAAATTGGAAATGACATTTGTTTTCTGTATCCCAATAAATGACATTTCATGCCCCATTGTATGTTCACAATTCATACTTCAACATTGGATGGACCTCGTGGTATTTATAGTGATCATGTGAACTGTCCATGCTTTTAGGAAGGCCTTTTACTCTTTTTTTTCCCCCTATCATTAATAAAAGCTTTTAACAGTTCAGATGAATTAAAAAACCTGCTAAGATGCTAATTTAAAAACCAAAATCTACCTAACCAAACCTACCTAAAAGAATAGCAAATGATCATATAATAGTAATCTCTGTAAGATGTTTTTTCCTCTTTTTAAATACTGCAAATCACATCTGTTTGAAAAAGTAGAATTTGAAATTGTGTAGATTTCCACGTTTATTTTCAATCACACTTCTCCCCTCACCTCCAATTTTTTGCCTGAGATTAGGGTTTTAATATTTTCTTATTCCTGTATTTTTTCCACCCTTTTAGTCCAGCAAAATTTGCTGCTATAGTCACAGCAGTCGTGTAGATTTTTATGCGTTTCTTGATACAAAAGCTCTTCTTCACCTTTTTAGAGTGAGTATATTTTTATCAGAAGAGATACATAAAAGCAGAAAATCAATGATTTAATGCCAAGGTAACTTGTCAGTGTAACCTTAAATATTTACTACAATTTTGATGTTTCATTTATCTCTGAGTCAGCAGGGCATTCTGTTTCAATTTTTCATTGTGCTGCAGTGCAACGCTTTTAAATTCACTTCAAGATAACTAGAACTCTTATTTTAATCTCTTTATTGTAAACAAAAAATGTACCATTAACTATTTTCTTGTAGTTTTATTTTATTTAGCTAAAAACAACTTTTTTTTTTTTTTTTAAACTATCATCCTTATTCTAAGCTATTACACTTTAAAGTCATCTGGATTCCCTCAGGGCTGCCAAAAGGTGAAATTGACTTTTTGAGAGTATATTGCTGAAAACTGCAGCCTATGCACTTTTTCAAGTAGAAACATCTTGTGTGTTAAGACTGAAAGGGAAAATTTAGAGCCAGTTTCAAATTGTTAGCTGAGGTCAGGAATCGAAAGTTCAATAAGTGTCCACTTTTGCAATCACATCAACCTTGTTTAGATGACAATGCACACTAAGGTGACTCTTAGGGAGTGGACACTCGGGAAATGTCTTGCTATTTCAGCCATAGATGTCCTTTACAGGCATCATCTAGTCTCAATAGTAGATATTTTTTTAAATTAAAATTGTCTTTGTAACATACACACAAAGTAGAATGTTGCAGTAATAGGAGTTCTAAAATACAAATAAAGGAAACACCAAACAGAAACTTTTTTTATTAACTGATACTCAATTCACCATGCTAGTATGGTCTGAACCCATTTCAGGTTCAGGGATTTATTGAAACAGTAATGAGGTGTTTATCTTGTTTATTAGAAAATATCTCCTATATATTTTATTCAGTCAGAAGCAACTGACCCACATAATTATGCACTGGGAAGTGAATGGCATGCGTTACGACTTGTAATCTAAAGAAGTGGAGGATTATTTCTGGATTGTTTTAAAAAAGAAATTTCAGCTGATAAACCTGTGCAAACTACAATATAGTAATCTATCAAAGTAGTAGAATACTATTATGTTTAAAAGATTAACTAGTCCAGAGTTATTTGTCACACCAATGGAAGCTACAATTGACAAATTACAATTGATCACAGTTTATAGTACACTTAGACAGAATATTGGCACTGGTTAATTGACATGAAAGTCCAGTCTGGCATGTTTTCAGGTAATTAAAAAATGGTTTAAAATAAAACTGAGCACAATAATTCTGAGAGAGAAAAATCCTCTAAATTGCTCCAGAAAGAAAAATTTTAGTGCTCCCAGATGATTTGTTTTCATCTAATAAGATTAGAAAATTCTGTCCACTAAAGTAAGTGTGTGCATGTGAGAGAGAGAGACAATGAGATGGGAAGTGTATATGGAAGAGAAAATTATCGTATGTCCACTTCAGTGGATTATCTCCATAGTCAAACATAAGCAGGAAGAGGGACCTGTAAGAAACTGTGTTCAGATAACTCATGGCCCGTAGATCTTCACATATTTCTACCAAGCATCTAAAGCTCACACTTCTGTATACATTACCATGGAAAGTGCTTAGTGACGAATAAAAGCATAGTTCCCTGTTGTTTTGATTGCATAGATGCTTCTATTATGCTTAGATGAGGTAGTGGAGGGAGGAGGGAGATAGGACTTCTGTATTGTGGAATTCATGTTTTCCAGCATGGTGGTATTCATGATTCTAGAGTGCTACCAGGGTCTCTGCAGCAAATCTGGAGGTTTTGTCTTGCCTCTAGATTGGGAAAGGAATCTAAATTACGTCTGATTCCATTCTCTGTGAAATCTGCAGGTCTCAAAAAACAAAGCTAGCTCTTTTGTCCTTCATTAATTCCTTCTGAGCCAGTCAAGCGGCAGATGATGTGGGAGGCTTGAAAGGAGTGTACAGTGTTACAGGCTGGAATTCCAGTGTAAGAAGCTCAGTTCACTGGAAAAAACCTGCAGTACAGAGCCTAACACAATGGGGCCCAACCTGGTTATGGCCTTTAGGTGCTACTGTAAGAGTCCAGCATGAGCCCCTTGGGTATTTGGAGCCAATAAGAAGCGTATCTGAGACTAAGATTGTTAGGTCAGCTAAATTTGCAGTGATTTCACTGGTCAGCAACTCTTCAGAGCAGTTGGCCTGGTCAGTGGGGTCTCCTCGTGCTCATCTCTCTAGGAGGTTCTGTCTGGACCAGTTCTTGACCCTTTGTATCAGTGTGTCAGACTGGACCAAGGAGATGACCAGCCAACAATTACTTCCCCAGCTTTCTCTCTGTTGATATAGGGGGAGTCACAGAGCAGGGGAATGGGGACCATCAGCAAAGTGCATGATCGCTGCATGAGGGAAGTGTAAGGAGAGTCTCATGTATTTAGAAGAGGTTAGTGGAGGTGACTTTGCTAAATATCCAGCATTACAGATTTGTCTAGCAAATGTAATCTACTAAATGTAGCATACATTTCTTTGACAGAACTGTGCATAGCCCACTGGGGCCCTGATCCATGACGGTCCCTCAGGTGCAACCATAATACCAATACATCATGATGACAATGCTGTTAACTTTCTCCCTTATGCCTGATATGGCTAGAAATGGTGAAAAAAATTCAAAATGAAGACATTTAATTTAATCCAAGTCCACAGTAGTTACAGTTTAATTTAGTTCTACCTTGAAGACATTGGCAATCCTGCATTGGTAATATTTGAGAGTAGGGTTTGGGGCCCAAAATTGCAATACTATAATAATAATAATAATAATAAATAAAAAGGTACACTGGATTTACTGTAGGTGCTCATTAATTAGTGTTGGTTTTTAAAAAAATAGCTTAAATTTACAGCGTTATAAAATTCTGCTGCATGAAGAATATGGTGTCTGATTTTAGCTGATGCTTTTGTTGTTGATGAAGAATGTGTTTCAGATAATTACATTAAGGAAAAGAGGTTTGTTCTTATTTTTGTTCACTGGAATAGTTGTCACGAAGCAAAAGTTGATTAGTTTAGTTTATTTAGCCTGTGTTTCAGAAAAAAAAATTGACACTGACATTGGCAAGGATTAATTACCCTGTTTGGGTGCAAAAGAAGGGATAAATTAAAATCTTGAATGGCTGGATAGATGTGAAGAAAGATGAAAATATTATTGGGAGAGGGGATATTTGACTTCACTGATTTTGTTTGTTCGACCTAAGTTTAATGTACTGGAAAGTAGATAAGGGCACAACTTTGCCATCTAAGTAGCGCTGGCCAAAAAGGTTCCTTCCAAACTGCTTTTGGATGCTAAATTAGGTTTTCAATTAAATGAAACTTCTCAACAAGTGTCTGCTTTTAGTAAAAATAAATACATTAAATATCAGCCAAAAAACCTAAAATGTTTCAATTCAGGTATGCAACCATTGTTCCTCCTGGGAAGTTGTAGTTTAGTTGCCCTACGATTTCATTCCCCTTTGTGATGTAGGCTCTCCAACTGGACTTCATTCCTTGATGCACTGGAATCTCAAGACTCTCAAGATGTACCACCTCCCCACACCAAAGAGGGAAACCTGGTGCTTACAAGATACAGTCTGACCACTGAACTTGGCCTATAAAGGAGAACGGGAGTATCAGATATCAAAACCACAGCTCTCTCGTGGCACCATGGCAGCATTTCTAGATGAAAATATTTTGATTTTGATTTTTTTTTTTTTAAACTGAAAAGTTTAAATCTTCCCCAGGGAGGAAGACGCTTTCCAATCATCTGTAATTACAACTAGGCTTCTATTATGACTGTCATAGGCAAAATGTACTCCTGGTACAAGTCCACTAAAATCCATTGTAGTTGTGCCTGCTTACACCAAGACTAAATTTGGCGTGACATATGCTCTGCCAGATGCAATGTATGTTTAAATGTGGGCCATTTTTTTTTTTTTTTTTTTTTTTACACTGGCCTAAATCCAGAACAAACCTATTATTCTCAATGGAGTTATTCCAGAGGAAGGCTGATGGAAACAAAAGCATGATGGGTTTTAAATACATGTAATTTTGTTTACTCCTAGTTAATTCGAGCTCATTGAATGTCTTTTATAAAGTCTTCCCCCTGTCACGTCCTTCAATTTCCCTTAACTATTGACCATGTGTTGTCTTCTCTTTAATATTTTATTTTTTGATGGTAGGGGGTGTAGAGCTTCTATATCAAAACTGTGCATTTTTCTTCCTCTAAATCTTGTGTAGCTATATCTTTGAATAGCTTAACAAAGTCACACCGCAGATACAGATTTATTGTGCACATTGCCCATGATTCAGAAGTTGATCTGCTTAGTCATTTTTTTTTCATTGGGCACATCACCAATGAGACATATATAAATTATTCCCCCTGAGTAACTTAGGCATTTTATAAGATAGCATCTTAGGTGAAAAACAGTGAAGCAGTGATTGCCTGATTTTAGTTCAAGTTCACTCAGAATTGGTGGTGTCTTATTAATGTTGCAGTTTGAGAGGCTGGACTTCTCACAATATAATTTAGTTTCCAAAACTTGAGCCCAAGCTAAATAAAAGAGGTGCTGAGAGCGTTGCAGGGAGGAGTATGAGGCAAGAAGATGAAGACCTTGTCCACGTGTACAGGGGCCACTACTTCCTAATATCTTCCTTCCCAATATGGCATGATTGGTAGTTTTAAGTTGTAGCTACACCTTGTTGGCATTGTGAGCATGTGGTAGGTTCTTTCAAACTTTCTGCCTAATTTGCGCTATAGAGACTATGGCTTGCCAGCTAATATTGCACTTGTAGTTGTTTCCTTATAATGTGCAGCACTGGCCTTTGTATCAATTATCTCTGTGTTATGTTTTTAGTTCCATGACATCTCTAGTGGCTTTGGTAAAACAGAATTGTATTGAGTGTTATCGTCAATCATTGGAGATTCAGCAGCCTGCCTAGCTGACATATTGCAAACATTTTTTATTGATTTACATGTGTAAATACTATCAAGTAAGGAGGTACCAGTGGTAAAGGATGAATCATTTTCTCTCTCCAGTACCTGTGACAAGTATAACCCCAATGTGATAAGAGACCTACTGCCATTTTCATTTATCACGCTCTCTCCTTTTCCCTTCATTGATCAGAGAAAGCTGAATTGTTGCGGATACTAGTGTTTTGTACTAGCTGCTTTATGAATAAAAGGAATTTTCTGAATTCTCTTTCTTAAAAAAAAAGTTATCTTTAAGCAATTCTCTGTTTTCAAAAATAGTAGCTCATTTACAGCATTCAGAGCATCATTGTCACTAATACACCCCTTCCATGGTATCTACAACTACACTGGTCTCTGTCTCAGTTTAGACGTCCAGTCTCAAGTCCAGTTTTTTACTTCCCATTTTCTTCCTTAAGGCATAGCTGGATTTGTGCAATTACTCTTGCTGCCTGTATGCTAAGCTGCTGAGGCAAACCAGCTATCACTTGGTATTTTTATCACACCATTCCACCAGAACAAACTACATAAACACATTTCAATCTTTTTAAAAGACCTGCTAAATTAAATGAGTTTATACAGAAACCTCATTTCATGAGTATTTTCAGGCCCAAATCTTACTAGAAAAAAAATGGTTATTACACAAAGGGAAGATGAGGAGTAAAGAGCACCTTACCATTCTAAAAATCCAAGATCAGTTTCTCTTTCTGGATGATATCCTTCATGATGCTTCTCTTCCCTGTTCAGGTTAGATTGGCAGCTGCTTTGTGATTGAAGGTCTTTATACCATTTGACTTAGCGTTTTGCCTCCCAAAATGAATTTTAATTGATAGCTGTAGTTCCTCTTCACTTGAGTCATTGAGAAGAATTGTCTTGAATGGATCAGTACATTCCCTTGTGGAAAGGAAAAAAGATCTGATACTGTGAGATCACAATTCTTGCAGTATATGCCATTTAGCTCTTGAAAATAAGCTGTTGAATTAATACTTTTCTTTATTCAAGATCATTTAATTCACTAGCTTGGTAAGCATGCATTTTGTCCCTTTCTTTCTATACATGAGTCATAACTAGGCACAGTAAGTCCCGTGGTGGTTTTAATGTGGATCCAATAATTCTGACAAACCGCACTCATTGTTGGCTGCAGATTCATAACCAGTCCAGCCAATGTCACCTGGTCAGATGTAAAGGACCATTGTCTGAGGTTCTAAGACATCAAAGAGTCTTTAAAACTAACAATGTATTCTGTACCTTTTAACAAACATCTATGGTGATAGTTTCCATGTTTTAAAAATCAACCAGATCTCCTGATAACTTTAATGAAATATAGAAATGAAGGCTACAATTATTCTGTAAATTGCCTTCATACAACCTAACTCCAAGTTAGGAAGAGATTTACTTCTTTCCTTTTTTCCCCCCTTAATAATATCACATCCTGAACTTTGAGGCGGAAAGAAAACTGTGCCTACCTATTTAGCGTGGACTTGATGTGGATGGATATAGACGCTCATTCCCTGTTGTTGTTGTTGCTTGGAGTTCGTTACTGGCTTCTGTGCTTATAAATGTTTTCATTTAATTTTACATTGGGAAATCTGTTGATGCAACAGGCACACCTTTTTTTCCTTACACCCACCCACCTTCCTAGGATCAGGATCTTCAACTTAAGTGTTTTCCTTCCAATTAACTTCTAGATCTCTTTAAGAATCTTGATTTAAACATAGTCTGTTAATTTACTAATGTAATTTACTGATAGTTCTTACATACACAAAAACCGAATGTTCCATTGCCTGCAGAGTTTTTGGATGAAAAATAACTATGCATGTAAAATGATAGTAGCAAACTTGAAGTGTTTTTGAAACCTTCCCCTTATTTATCATATTGAAATAGGATTCTTAGTTACATGTGGAATTTAAGCAGCTGGTATCTCTCTCAATTATTTTTTTCATTGCATAACATGCATTTTCTCTCTTGACTATGCCTCTGTTATTGTCGTTAAGTCTGGTTTCATTTAGTTACAGTTCAGTCCTGCCATGCAAATTTGCTGATTTCACGGACACCTGGTCCATCTACTTCCCTACCACCACCATCTGATTTGCTTATTTATTACTTCTTGTCATAATAAAAACAGTACTACCATTAGGACATTGTCTATTTACTTCATATCTGTACATGTCTAGCACAGTGTGGGTCTCTGATTTAGCATAAGTCATTGTGTACTGTAATAAAAATAATAATTTATTTACATCATTATTTTCAGTAGTTTCAAGATGTAGGACTAGCTGAAGTGACTAATCTTTACTCACGCACATAGTCCATTGGGATTATTGGCATGATGCAAGTATTGCGGGAATGGGCCAATAGTCTATATGAAATAGAATATTACCATGTTTTATCTAATTGTTTTAAACTTGATTGTTCTGTGTAAATGATACAGACAAATATAGACACATTACAAACTAAATTCTTAATTCTGTTTAGATAAAATTAATCTAAGACTAAATTTAGATACTAGACTGAACTTTCCTTGTCATTTTAAAATTACAATATTGATTTTTGTATCTCATTATGTCTGATACCATAAACCTTAATTTGAAAGTAGAAAGACAGGCTTAAGTTTAAATGGCCTAAATTCTAATAGCTCAGGATGTTATATGTGAACTACTTGACTTCAATTGGTTACTAGAAAAGCCATATTCATTGTTTTAATGCATATCTTTGCATCTACAAACAAAGGGGGTATGTTTTTAAATCGAACCATATATGTAGGAATCCAGTCAGTGATGTAATTCCCTCTGCCATCCTGTAACAGGAGAAGTGATGATTCCTGACTTTCTTGGAACTTCCTAGAGACGAGAGGCTGAGGGAGAATGATGGTTTAAACAGGGAAGCCATGTGTTTTCTTAAACACCATGCCACAAGCTGCAGATACCATGATCTCCTGTGTTATGGATGTGTAGATTAAATTTTCATGAAATGGAAGTTTTAATAAGTATATTTACCTTTTTCTTTTGTAACTAAGTTTTGTAGTGCATTACCTGAAATCTTTCAGTTAGTTTTTGGTATAGTTTTTGGTAGTGTATTTTCCATATAATCAATTATTAAAATATAATTTTTTTCTATTGTTTGGACTTGCATGTAGGGTAAATCTAGCCAATAGCTAAGTGTCTGATTTAGGAGCCTAAGTTCCACTGAATATTAGAGACATAGCTTCCTAAGTCACTCAGGGACAGATTTGTATTAGTATTTAGTTGCCTGACTACTTTTAAAAATTGGCCCTTCGTTGCTTTTGAAAATGGGATTTAGGCTCTTTGGGAATTGTATCTCCTATCTATAATCTTTGAGTACACCATTTGATGAAGTTGACTTGGAGAGCCTCCTGAATACACATTATCTAATTGGTTCCATTGGAAGTTTATTTGTTTCTTCCACATTCTGTAAGGAACTAGGACAGTATTTGAATTACAGCCTCCTAGTGCTCATGGTGTCCCCTTCTTTAAAATTTGACAAGTGAGGGATTATGCACTGATGTGGTATAACCTTGTATGTCTGTTAAGTTTCTGTCTCTATCATAAGTGTGAGTATGAAAAGGACGTGAGAAATGTGCTTGTGATAATATAAGAAACTAGATACGTTTATAATCAGTTCTGCTTGCAAGTCTCCTTAATAGTATCTGCCAAAGTTTGGCAACTCTGGATAAGAAACAAAAGTATGCAGTGCAGTGAAAATTATTCTATTTGTGATACATAATTTAGACGCCTCTATGGATATTTTCTAAAGAAATCAAGGTTAATTGTTCAACCTCTTGCATGGGGAATTTGGTGTGCAACACTTGTTATCGTTAATGGGATCCAATTTTTGCACTCAGCAGCAAAACATGCCTTGGTATCTGAAAGGTCAGGTCAAGTAAACCTGAAGATAACTAGCATTTAGAAGCATATATTCTCTTGTATGCCAGCTGCACAATTTGTTTTGGATAGCCCATTTTATAACTTAGAACAAGTGAGAAAACATCACGATCTCTGATGCAGAAGGACTAGAAATTGGAACTCTTTACTCAAGAGTCCAGATTCATCCTGGCTGTAACTCTAATAGAATTTATACAAATGCACTTCACAATATGTACAGGTATCCTTAAATATATGCTACATGAAAAGCCTGATATGCTAAGTATTGGGCTGGATTTGCTTAAGTGAGATAAAAACTGTACCTAATGGTGAAGGGGATTTACCATCAGATTTCCCCCTCTGTGGCAGGGCGTCTGCCCCGCACTGGCCAGGAAGGGGTCAAGAGGGCCCTTGGAGATGCAGCCAATGGGAAGGAGCTGTGGGATAGCCAATCAGGGCCTGCAAGCCCAGTATAAAAGGGAGCTGCCAAGCAGAGCAGGGGCAGTCAATCCCAGGAGCTCAGGGAGGGAAGGCTAGCTGGCTGGCCTGTAGACGGAAGGAGGTCAGCACCCGGGACAGAGCAGTGGTTGACTGCTGGAGCTCAGCGGAGCAGATGCCCTGATACAAGGGTAGAAGAGGTACTCAGGCTGTAGGGAAGTGGCCCAGGGAAGTCTGTTGAGTTGGAGAGTAGAGGAGAGGCAATGGAAGCTGCCCACACATAGGGTCCCTGGACTGGGACCCGGAGTAGTGGGTGGACCTGGGTCCCTCTCAGCCTCCCTCAGACTGCCGTTAGAGTGGTGGACTGCAGCAGCCACTGAAGTAAGTGGCGGAACCAGGGCTGCAGAATCCACTGGAAGGGGGCAGGGGCATGGATTGTGGCTTGGGTGGAGGGCCGGATGAGGAAGAGGATGTGGTGCATCCTGATGGAGGCAAGAAGGACTACGGGTGAACCCCAAGGAAGTATGACGGAGCACATCTGCGGACATGGGTGTCTGCTTGAGCTATTCCCCAAATCACCAGTAGGAGGAGCCAGTCCAGGGGTGAGGGCTGCGAGCCTGTCACACCCTCTCTAAAACTCTGTCTGTTCCACCCAAAACAGAGAATGCTAGTCATGAGCAAATTTAAACTGCTTTAGTTCAGAAAATAATCCCAAAGAACAGTTTTTCTTTGAAGCATTCTGAAATATATTCAGGTCTTGAATTCAAACTGGAATTTTGTACATCTTACACATGCTTGCAAAATCAGTTTCTCTCGTAAGATTTCCCATGCTGGTTGGACTGTAAACATTATGATACTAGCTGTTCTTGTGGAGTCTTGGTATATTCAAGAGAGAGGGCAGAGACATGCAAACATAGGGGGAAATAATTTCAAAGCTCAGAAATGAAAATGTTCAGCTTGAGTTGGACTTGAACTTGAGGAAACTTTACCTCGTGCAAACTGTTGCAGGATTATAGTCACCTCCACAATGCACCACTATAGCTGCCAAAAGAAGATAAGGAAATAGCTTTTGCCTCTGCTTCTCAGAGAATGTCATTCTAGCTCTGACAGGTTAGGTATAAGCAGATGGTTGTCTTTCTGTCCTCCTCCCCTTGCCCTAGGGAAAGGCACCATCCATTCACAATAGAGGAAACAAAAAGAAACAAATTTATGAAGAAATAGAATCTGGAGCCTTCTGGCCACCATGATGGAAAACTTTCACTTTGTAGATGGGAAAGGGATCCAGGTCCTACTTAGTAAGAGATGTCTTTCCTCCTTCCCATTTTCTTCCTCTCAGGTGATTTTCTCTTGCTTTTTCCTCCCCGACAGCTGACTATGCTATACCAGGGGAGATCAGCCTGCCCTCTTCCACGACATCCCTCCCCTCCCCAACACCATCCACTTATTATTTCTTCTATGCCCTGCCTCCCACTGACTTAATTGGAGCCTCACTGTCACCAGCACAAAACAAGGTAGGAATTGGGAGTAGTGGTGCTGAAGAAAGAGAAAGGGGGAGGGTGTCTTCATCCATCTATCAATTGAGAGAAATGGTGAAACCTGTGCACAAGGAAATCGGAGCGACAGAGAACCTGATCTTGGCTGGTAATAAGGAGAAGAGAGTTCTTGACGGTCTCTGGATGGCTATGAAGATTGACCCTGGCACAGGGTGGGAAAGGGTATACTGAAGGACATTCATACAATAGCACAACAAGGGAAGTGAGAGAATCTAATGAGTGAACGAGCCTAGAATGGTTCATAGGTTTACTTTGGAGATCTAACAGAACCTTATTCACATGTTGATTTCTGCTCCTAGTTCCATTTCTATTGTGGAAGCTTTCTCTACTGACAGCAATACTTTATGGGTGAACTTGGTAGCCCTGCTTTACACCAGAAGTTTACCAGAGGAATCCCTCTGTCCTCCCCACTCCTTCATGAAACTTCGGGGGTCTATGAAGAGGAGGGAGAAGTCATGTGTTCTCTCCCATACCAGTGAGAGACACCTTTGGTAGAAATCTTTATGCTATGTCTCCTGCCATCAAGAATTTTCTTGTACCTTTCCTCCATCAGCAAGAAGCTGAGACAGAACAGGTTCTAGTATGAGTCTTGCACTGACAGTATGACTGGGTATGCTGTCTGGGTATGCTCTTGATGACACACTAGCGTGCCATCCTGGCCTAGTGTGATACAGGGACAGCAGATCGGGGGCTTCCCAAGCACACCCAGGAGTGTCACTCACAGGGAAGGTGTTGAAAGGAAAAAAGCAGGCCAAGATCCCACTGTAAAGGCACGGAAGAAAGGAGAGAATTAGGGGAAATAATTCAAAAGTAATTTAGGCACTTTTGAAAATGCTACCCTTAACCACAGCTTTGTTTTAGGGGTGCTTGAAAGTTCTGGCTGCTGCTTATATTGGGTGCAGCAAATTTCCCATCCACATGTGGCACTTTAGTTTGGAAACATTAGATTTACAGAATATATGATTGAATTCTATAGCATCATTTTGATAAGTACAATACTGAAGAGAGCATTAAAGTGTACAGATTAGAAATTCACAATGAAATTATGTATTGATTACTCTAGTGCTCTTGTTAAATTTCAGTAAAGCACCCGCTGACAATGTTTTAACAAATATTAATCACAAAAAAATTTACATGTACATGTTGTGTCAGCGTGTTATTCTAGGTGCAAAGGAGCCAAAATGTCAAATTCATTTAAGTTATAGTAATGTAGCAAAAGCAATGATTACAATAATTTTTGTTCCTGTTGGCTTGTGGAAATGTGCCAAATATAGGTAGTATATCTGTATTTTAAAGACTTTACTGTCTCAAGATACTACTTTCTGTAATATGTTTGAGTACCTTAACAAAATTTGTTACAATGAATGAGAGCGGGAGGTCTTCACACTGATACACGATAATATACTTATTTTAATAGTTGATAGTTTTATGCTTTATGCATTTTATGCTTATTAAAAATAGGTAATTTAGCAGCAGAAATTATAGTGAACAAAATATGCTATAGTTTAGATTTAATTACTTTCCCCATATTTATTAAATACTCAGAGATAACTTGGAATTTTACCATTAAGTGTATGTTGGAAATCTTATTGTAGGGTTTCAGTTTTCCAGAAAGGTATATTTGGTGTGGATTCAAGAGTGTAAGTCATTTGAATGTGGAAAAGAAGATTGTTTATTTAAGGTCTCAAATCAAATCTTGTGCAAGTCATTTTGTAGACAAATAATAAATAAAACAAAGACTGTCTAAAAGAGCTTACAATCTAAACAAAAAAGACCGACAAAAGGGTGTGGAGGAAGGTTGTAACATACAAGCAGAGTGACCAAGATAAGGGATGGCAAGCCTCTTGTAAGATTCTTCTTTTATACATGGTATGTGTGGGGTGGGGGGAAGGGGGAATGTTTGAGAGGAGGGTAGAGGGAAGGAATGAATTCAACAGAGCATTGGAGTGGGAGAACAATATGGAAGGGGAAGGGAAAGATAAATGGGAGAGGGAGGCCAGAAAAAGTGAGGTTAAAACAGAGAGACTGTGGGAGAGGGGTGGATATTCAGACAAATAAATAACTGAAGATTAAAAAACTAGAGACTTCCACAGTAAAGAAAAGAGAATTGAGTATCTTAACCACACATTTTTGCAAGTCAAATTGATTTTATGTGGAAAATAAAGGTTGGGGTAATATGGAAAAATCACTGTATGAATGCTATCAGTTCGTAGTGCTTTTATGTGAATTCCCGAGTGATAAATACATTTTATAGAAAAGAGGTATAGACCAAACTTATATTAATTGATGTTTTTTAATCTCTTTTGAATAAGTAGGTGGGTATTTGGAATTTGCTACTTTTAAATGTAGTATAAGTTTCAGATTCAAATCATTTTATGAAATGTATTTCATTGGGGTACTTCAGGAGAAAACATAGCATTTCATGTTAGAACTGATGTGGTCTGACCATCTGTTTTTCTCTCCCATTAGTAGAGGGTATTCCACCTTTGTTTCAGATTCTAGACCTGTGAAGGGATATACATTCTATTAACAAAATATTCACATATATTAAGAATGTTAAGTATAAGACAAAAGTATACTGTTTACACATCACTTCAGCTTCTCATTCAAGTGCAGTTCACTGAAAACCTTAATTGTTTCCTAAGAGTTACATTGGGTTTCATCCTGCAAAGTACTGCCCACTTGCTAAGCATGTGAGTAGTCCCAGAGAAATCTATTCACAGGTTTGAAGTTAAGCACTGCTTAAGTGCTTTTCTGATTCAGGCTAAAAGTCTCAATACTTTGCAGAACTGAGCCCTTAAGTGCACACCCATACATGTGCACATGTATGTATGTGGAATGACATG
Source organism: Emydura macquarii macquarii (assembly GCF_026122565.2). Classification (NCBI taxonomy): domain Eukaryota; kingdom Metazoa; phylum Chordata; order Testudines; family Chelidae; genus Emydura; species Emydura macquarii. The sequence continues at coordinate 15,128,073 of NW_027131485.1, forward strand.
TTCTCCAGTTGCCTCGCTAGTAACACATTAGCTTATGTTGGTGCTCCTAATTTAAAACAAAATTCTGAAGTAGGAATACAGATGTTAGAAAAACAATTTATATGCAATGCGATACATTCTGGATTAATCAAGATATTCAGAAAAGAATTCAGATAAATTCAGAGGACTATATGATTACAGATCACAATGTAATTTTAAAATTGTAATGAGAGTAAGTTGTATGTGAACGTCTCTTTACAATTATTGTCATGGGAATGAAGTAGCAGAGTGTTAATATTTCATGTATTCAGTGAAAGATGATAATAAACTGTACTCCTTTCACCTTATTAATGTTCTGTAATTTGATTTGCTGTCCATTTGCATTTTTCTCTGCTTACAGCCTTAGTAACCTGTGAGGAAGAGGTGGAACTGACAGTCAATCTAAACACAACTGAATACTGAAAAGGTCAGAAATATCAGGCATGATAATTCCAATACCTCATTTTTGTGAGAAAATGGCACAACATGAATCTATTCTAATAACAGGGATTGTTACAAAAATGGGAAAGTTCAGTGTTGCCATCTTAAATGAGGATTGCAAAGGGAAATAAATGATTTCCCTGTACGTAGTTGTATCCAAAAGGGCTCCTCATTTTTTTCTTAACAAAAATAAAAAAATCCTTGTTTTATTTTACATTAGAAATAACAGGTCTCAATTTACTTCTTTTTATTGGAGGGGACTCCAAAGCCGTAGTTATCAACGCTGGAGGGTACTTTGTATTTTAACCTGTGTAGAACTTTTTTTTTAACTCCCCAAGCTAAATAGCAAATAAATGAATTAGTCTTGCATCTGATGAGGGGTGCGTGGGTGTGTGCACAAGCGCATGTGTAGAGTTTTTTAGAGGGGTAGCTGTGTTAGTCTGTATACAGCAAAAACAACGAGAGTCCTGTAGCACCTTAAAGACTAACAAATTTCTGCAGGCATAAGCTTTCGTGGGCTGCATCTGACGAAGTGGGTTGCACTTCAGTCCCTTCTAGTTACTTCAATGGGCGTTAGATCAGGCTCAGAGTTCCCTAGTAATGTATGTGGTCTTTGATACTCAGTTATAGCCCATAAGTGTTGACCAACAAAAACCAGTTGTATAGTTTACTGTAGAAGACACTGTTTTATCAGCACAAGGGTTAGTTTAGGGCTGATGTGTTGCATGGCAAGGCAGTGTTGCCAGTGACAGCTCTTAGCAAACGTGTGCTTTTCTCTCCTTTTTTTTTTTCTTTTCTTTTAACAAAATGGGCTTACTTCATTATGTCTTGTAACACCAACAACTCAAATGGATTTCCATGAGATGCATCAGCCAACTGATTCCCAGTCATACAGGCCGAGTACTCTTCCATTTTGCTTTCAGGAGAGACTGCCTTAGAGTATACCTTTGATCTTGATGGTGACTGAAGAAAATGTATTAAGATGTGTACATCCTTCATTTAAACACTCTGTGCACATATATACACATTCAAAAGCTCAGCCATGTACTTTTTTTTTTAAAGTGATCTTTTTATGTGTGTGTTTTTTCAGGCAGTGTAATTATTCACTAGATCCATGATGTCACAACACAGTACTTGACGTAAATTTATTTATTTTTATTTATTTTTTTTTATTAACTCTTGTATATTTGAAGAAAGCTACACAATCATATGTACAGATTGCACACTAAGATTGCCCTAAAAGTCAAAGTAGTGATTTTTTGAAATCTAAACTTATTAAAATTTAATTGGGCCCTCTTTCTTTCTTTTTCTTTTTTGCTGTGTTTTTGAGTTTCAAGGGATTGGAAGTTTTTTTTCCACAGAAACGTAACTTCAAATTTAATTCAGTGTGGTAGTGAATTGTATAGAGAATAAAAGCATTCACAGCTTTGAATTTATTTTTGTATGTACTGTAACACTCCGTGTCAAAATATGTGAATAAACAATTGAGTCATATTTTGGTGCTAACTTAATATTTGTGATTTTAAAAAAATTATTCATTTGACATGCACATTCCTTGATAATTTTTGAGCCCCGTGTGCGCATGTGTGTAAGAAAAATTAAATGTGCTTTAAATTCATATAACTAAATACATTCAAACAATTTATAATATTTGCTAAGATATAATACTTCAAAACACAGTTACAAGAGGAGCTCTCCTCTAGGAGGAAAATATGTTTGGAGCCAATTAAAATCAAAACTCAGGTAGATTTCTCACAACTTTTATTTGGAAGGAGATTTTGTAAGCCTTTCTTGTTTACCCTTTAGCCACAGGGTATACTTTTTATGGGAGTATTATTTTTAAGGGTATAACTTCATTATCATAAAGGTTGACAGTATATGTTTAATATATGGAAAAAATTTAGAAGCAACAGCTGATATCACCCTTTGTTTAGTCTTTTGCTAGGGTGGTGATGGATGGGGACCAGAAAAGAAAAGATTACCTGAATTTGCCATTTAAAAATATAAGACTACACATTGCTAGGGATAAGCATTGCTAGATCTACAGAGGGAGGAGGGCAAAAAATAAAACAAATCCATCTTCATGACCTGCAACTGATCACTCCAGTAGAGGACAGTGGTAGAATTCTCATATCTAGTTGTCAGGATTCTTTTACCCTACCCATCCTTTTGTACAAGGATAAATTGGGCAAGGAATGTAAACAGAGCTCTCAGCTTGCCCATCCCTTCATCTGTGGTATTGGCTTTATGCAGCACAATTCAGTTAAATATACTGGTCTCCTTGGCATTGCTAGGTCTGTGCTGTGCTTCTAGATATGATCTGGGCTGCAGCTGAATGTCTCTTGAAGTGGGGAAGGAATATTTTTCCAGTGCAGCATGTTGGTAGTAGGATGTCATGTGAAGGATAGGGAATGGGATGCAACAGTGTACAGATGAATAAGGTCATATGGAAAGCAGTTAAGGACATACCTTGTTAATTCTCTGAGTTTTGTTTAAAGTATTTGGTTTATATTTCTTTCTTTGGGAGGAGGACTAGGACTTTTAGGAAGAAATTCATATTATGAAGGGACATAAGAGGAGAAAGTTGAATCTCATGGGTTTATTTCAAACCTCAGCCTTCCAAAAGTATGTAAGGTCACCAGGATTCATGATTGTGGCTAAACAAAAGTTGTCTCAGTAAAGAAGTTAAGTAGTACGTACTGTGTCAGGGTGTGCCTGTTCTGCCCTGTGGATCCTGTGCTTCACCAGCTCCGCCAGTGGTGCGGGTGGGGGGGGACCCGGTCCCACCCTCTGTCCCGGGCCCCCGACCCAGGGACCCTGTGAAGAGTGGTCTCACCCTGCTTAGTCCCTGAGACCGACTACCTCCCCTCGGTCACCTGTCCGTGGCCCCCCCTGCTTGTAGCCTGCTCCCTGATACCGGTGTGAAGGGTTGTTCGGCCTTCCCCGGCTGGAGCCTCTCCGTCGCAGTGTGGTAGCAGCAGCAGATGATAGTCCCAAGCCCTGTGGCTGTGGCGTGGCAGGGCAGCTCCTCTCCGCCCCGCTCCGCTTCTCTTTGCTCTGCGTTGCGTTGCTCTGCTCTGCTTTCTCCCCTCTGGCTGTTAACTCCTTTTCAGCCCTCCTCATCTGCCTGAAGTGGAGGCTTTTAACTGCTGGGGCAGCTTCTTTGATAGGCTCCAGGTGGCCTAATTGGCCCAATTGTCTTGAATTAGCCCCAGCTGGGTTACCCAGAGAAGAGGGCTTTATGGAGCCTGGGGCTAATATACATGCCTTCCAGTACCCTTTCATAGCGGTATGGCCCTGTCACAGTACCTAGACTGAATATTTGGGGATAGGGCAGGGGGCTGCTGCTGATGGATGCTTGACACAAATGTCACTCACAGATTTGGAAGCTGCCTTTTTTAGGGGTAATATTTACCTTAGTAGGGCAAAGAATTATGCCTGTGTTAACTTAACTGTATGCCCAGTGTAGTTCCATTAGAGTCAACGTGACTATTCTCAATGCATAAATTTAGGCAAGTGTGTAAGTCTTTGTAGAATCAGGACTTTTGGGTTAGCATCTGTGAAGCAAGTCTCCTCCTCCCCCACCCCCCTTTTCCTGCGTCTCATCCTTCTTCATAACATCTTAAAGGCAGGAACTGTTTGTTTTTGTCTATTTTTTTCCCTATCTCAGTACTGCACTTTAGCATATTTTCAGCTTTTCTGAAATTCTTCCTTGGCTATTGTTGTATACAACACCTGTCATCAGTACAAAATTGCTGTATGGCATGACAGTAACTAACTATCAAATACATAAGAACAAAGTACAGGCTACCATCTAAATAACAACTGGAGCTGGGAAAAATAATAAAGACAGAATAATGCTTTAAGATTCAACACTCTTTAGAATACATATATACTTTGTCATGGAATACAACTGGCCAGCAGTCTGGGAAATATTCAAGGTTAAAAAGTACGACTGGGATGGATTTCATGCAGCAAGGACCCCAGTAGTTGTGTACTGTTTAATCAGCACATTCAGCTGGATGAATGATAACGGCTGCTTTCTCCTCTGCTCTTGGGAGGCAACTTTTCAATATTTTCCAAAAATATTGAGAGCTCACTTTGAGGCTTCTTTAGGTGGTGCCATAAAAAAGCATTTTCCAGACTTTCTTGGCTCTAAGAAGCACCTCTTTACACACTTTGGTCTTCCCAGCTCCCATATATCTCAGCTATGCCTCATTTCATACCCAAACATACCTGTAACCTACACAGAGCAGCTCTTACCTTGCTTTTATTGTTGTACATGATTTTCATACGAAAGGCTGAATCTAGCAACTAAGGCTATAGAAAATGTTATCTGCTATAGAAGTTAACCCTAAATCAATTGGCTCCTTGTATGACTAGTTCTCTAGTGTCCCTCATCTTGAGTGTTGGCTGGTTGAGAGGTATGCTGTTAACACCATAAAGCAGTGACAGTTTGGAATGTGATGACTGAAAGATAAAATATTTGAGGAAAGATGTGCATTGTGTAGGGGGGAGGGGTAATTTGACTACAAATGTGTAGTTATCAAAATGTCTGCAACTCACTTTCAGTGAGTTGTGTGTCAGTGGCACTACTTCATTATTGTCATCTGCTATGTATTTGGCTGCTATTTTTCTCTTACTCATAGCAGGGAAATTACCAAATAGCATACTTCGCAAATGGATATTACTAGTTATCACTTATTAAACAACTTCCCCCTCTGTTTGGCTCAAATCACTTCACAAATACTAGTTAATTTAGCTTCATGTAGGGAAGTATTACCATTTCAATTTTATAGATGAGAATAAACAAGTATAAAGAGATCAAAGGTGAAATCTTGGCTCTGTTGAAGTCAGTGGGAATTATGCTATTAAGTACATTCAGGTTAGCATTTCACCTCAAGTGCATGGTTTATGCACCATGAAATTCTATGGCAGAGATAGCAAATGAACCTAGGTTTCTGGAATCTTAGTCCTGGGCTTTGAACATAAGATTATCCTTGATGTAATTTGTCAAATTAGGTGAAAATCTATTCCAAAAAAAGGCCAGTAAGAAGAAATTTCCAATTCCAGGAGCTGAGAGGTTGCGGGGGAAATTGTGGATACCTTAAAATCAGGGCATAAATAAGAGGCAAGTGACCCAGAATAAGTACTTTTCTATCAACAGTCATCTTAAAATAAAAAGAGACAAAAAGCATTTTGGAAAAAAAAATATGAACACTTTTTGTTCTCAAGCAACAGCAGTAGCAAGTATCTTTTAAAGAATTACATTGTCACTTGGCAAATTTATTAACTGATATTTCCTTTAAATGAAAATATTTAGATCATGAAATCAAGATGAAAATGCTACATTTAAAAATAGTCAGTCAGAGTTAAGGTCATTGATTGTGATACAATATGCATTTCTTTATACTTCATAAAATGCATTAATTTATTATGTGGGCTGTGTAAGATTTATTATTTCCTCAACACTCTATTTCCTTATTTTTAAGTGCTTGGACTTTATAAATGATGTGATGTGATATTTTATGTCCTGGGCCACTACATATTAGTCTGAATTGACACAATGTCATCTGCTGTGTGTGGAATATGCAATATTATATTTCAGTGTGGAGAGATGGATATGAAAAAGGAAGGAGAGTTGGAGGGAAATTGTCATTTTTCACTTTTATCCTCAACTAAAATGAAGATCTGATTTGGTTTTATAGCATGATAGGTAGGAAACTAAATTGTGTTATATGGAGGCAGTTTTGAAGCACACTGTATGTTGGGTTGCTTTGAAAACTCAATTTTAGTATTTCAGTGCTGTCATTTGCAACTTTTGCATTTTTTACAATGTATTCAATACTACTTTAGCCACAAACATCCTACGTACAAATAGACATTTTAGAAAGTACCATTTCATTGCTTAATGCAGAAGGTCACGCTGCCCCATACTTAGGATGAAACTACAGATAGTGCTGTTAAGGAACTAAATAACAGATACGGCTAGAGAAAATTGGGGTACTATACCCACTTAATCATTTTTTCTCAACAGTTTTAATGTAATAGATTCTTCACTTTTGATACAGTATTTCATAAAATAAGTGTTTGAGCAAACCTGCCTGGGGTGTCTCACATTTGATTTTAATAATTAAAAAATAGTGTTAAACAGATTATGTATTTGCTTCCATAAAAAAGTACTTTGTTAGGATTACATGCTGCACACTGGAAGCCATTTGCGGACTATGACATTATAACCAATTTTATCCAACAATAAACTAGCCTTAGTCATAACTATAATACTCTTACCAGCCCTTATATTATACAAATATCTTGTAAAGAACACTCTCACAACAAGGATTATTCGGAATAGTTTTTTTCCAACCAAAATAGTTCTGACTGATTGTAACAAAATAGGTTTGCTTTATCCTCATTATTCAGTGTTTGTGTCTTTATCTCTCCACGTATTTATGCTGTGACGATCACTCTGGTGTCCAAACACCTTTAATTTAGGTACTGTAATGACTGGGGGAGAAATAGTATGTAGAGCCTGTTGTCCCCTCTTTAGGCCTACCACAACCTAGCTTTTCTGAAACATATATCTCTTCCCAATCTCTGTCTTCATTTTTACTTGGCCATTAAGCCAAAACTCTGTAGGATCTGAACACTAACTGGGGGGGGGACACACGGACGACTCAAGCACTACTCTGGGAATCAGATCACAGGAAGCATATATGCAAAATCTGTGACCATTTAGCTTCTTATGCTCTTCCGATATTCCCCTTTGCTCCTTCTACTACACAACCTCAGCATCTCTGTGATGCAAAGAGTGACTGTCAACTGGCTTTCCCACAGTGCAGGATTAAGCGCAGGAATCTTTGGTTTTCTTTCTTAACTGGTGATGCTTTTAACTTCCAGACCATTTCAATAAGTTCCCAGTTTTGTCTCACTTATATAATACATTAATGTATTGGACATAAGAAGAGAATAATAGTACTGAATAAATAAAAACCTCAACTGCCCTTGGCTATCTATTTATTTAGGTATCTGAGGTTTGAACATTTATTAGCATAAGATATATGTCTCTCTCTTTTACATATTTGCAAGAAGCACACCTTACTGTATGCACTGGTTTATTAGTATTATTTTATCTTCGTCACATGGCCAAGACTAGTGCTTTGCTATCTGAACAATTCTATGTATTCATTGTTGTCTTCAAACTGAATAAATTCCATGAGTCATGGCAACTTTTCCTTTACAACACTGAACACAAATTCTTTAAAAAAGTGTAGGCAGCTAAAATAAAACTGAACAATAATGATAGCCCATATAGGGTTAGAACTACAACTGTTTAAACAGAAAAAGGCCTTTCTGCTATGAGATCTGGTCAATAAATCCCAGCTAAGTACATACTAGAAAAATTGTAAGATATCTCATGGCTTCAGTGTCATGGGCTTCTAGTTTCCTGAGGGAAGAATTCATATCAGTACTATTAACTTCCCAGTGCATTGCTGTCTGTGTGTGGTGTTGAAATGAGCAAAAAGGTATGAATGATTGATCGTATGAGGTTCTCCTAAAGTAAGAGTAGGCTACTTGAAAGCTTTCTTTAATATCATATTGTTATATACAACTGTGGGTCAACCCAGGCCTTTAATATACATGTCTAACTATAGTATGGAAGAACTATTGATTGTGTTCAGACAGACAGCTACCTGAATGACTTATTTATGTAACTATGCTGCTCTCAGATGCTTTGTAGGTGGACTGCTAAGACTGTCACAGTTTCCTGAAGAACAGCTAGCCAAAAACTAAAAAAGTAAAAGCAAAAATATTTTAAGTACATCAGAAGCAGGAAGCCTGCTAAATAACCCATGGGGCCACTGGACAACTGAGATGCTAAAGGAGCACTCAAAGAAGATAAGGCAATTGCAGAGAAACTAAATTAATTCTTTGCCTTGGTCTTCATGGCTGGGGATGTGAGGGAGATTCCCAAACCTAAGCCTTTCTTTTAGTGACAAATCTAAGGAACTGTCCCAGATTGAGGTGGTGGTAGAGGAGGTTTTGGAACAAATTGATAAATTAAACAGTAATAAATCACCAGGCCCAGATGTATCCACCCAAGAGTTCTGAAGGAACTCAAATGTGAAATTGCAGAACTACTAACTGTGGTATGTAACCTATCATTTAAATCAGCTTCTGTACCAGATGACTGGAGGGATAGCTAATGTGATGCTAATTTTTAAAAAAGACTCCAGACATGATCCTGGAAATTACAGGCCAGTAAGCCTAACTTCAGTACCAAACAAATTTGTTGAAACTATCGTAGAGAACAGAATTATCAGACACATAGATGAATATGATTTGTTGGGGAAGAGTCAACATGGTTTTGTAAAGGGAAATCATGCCTCACTAATCTACTAGAATTTTTGAGTGGGTCAATAAGCATGTGGACAAGGGTTATCCACTGGATATAGTGTACTTAGATTTTCAGAAAGCCTTTGACAAGGTCCCTCACCAAAGACTCTTAAGCAAAGCAAGCTGTCATGGGATAAGAGGAAGGTCCTTTCCTGGACTGGTAACTGTTTAAAAGATAGAAAACAAAAGGTAGGAATAAATGGTTAGTTTTCAGAATGGAGAGAGGTAAATAGTGGTGTCCCCCAGGGATCCATATAGGGACCAGTACTGTTCAACATATTCCTAAATGATCTGGAAAAAGGGGTAAACAGTGAGGTGGATAAATTTGCAGATGATACAAAACTACTCAAGACAGTTAAGTCAAAGCAGACTACAAAGAGTAACAGAGGGATCTTGTAAAACTGGGTGCCTGGGCAACAAAATAGCAGATGAAATTCAGTGTTGATAAATGCAAAGAAATGCACATTGGAAAACATAATCCCAACTGTACATAGAAAATGATGGGGTCTAAATTAGCAGTTACTGCTCAAGAAAAACATCTTGGAAGTCATTCTGGATAGTTCTCTGAAAACATCTACTCAATGTGCAGCAGCAATAAAAAAAAAAAAATTATGGGAATCATCAAGGAAGGAGTAGATAATAAGAGAGAACGTATCATGTTGCCTCTATATAAATCCATGGTATGCCCACATCTTGAATACGCATACAGATCTGGTCGCCCCATCTGAAAATAGATATATTGGAATTGGAAAAGGTACAGAAAAGGGCAACAGAAATTATTAGGGTATGGGACAGCTTCCATGAGATGAGAGATTATTAAGACCGAACTTTTCAGTTTGGAAGAGACATGACTAAGGGGGGGATTTGATAGAAATCTATAAAATCATGACCGATGTGGAGAAAGTAAATAAGGAAGTGTTATTTACTCCTTCTCATAACACTAAACTAGGGGTCACCAAATGCAATTAATAGGCATCAGGTTTAAAATGAACAAAAGGATGCATTTCTTCACACAACACACACCTGTGGAACGGCTTGCCAGAGGATAAGGCTACAACTATAAGGGGGTTCAAAAAAGAAGTAGGTAAGTTCATGGAGGATAGGTCCATCAGAGGCTATTAGCCAGAATAGACAGGGATTGCTTTTTGCCAGAGTCTGGGAATGGCTGATGAGATGGATCACTTGATGATTGCCTGTTTTATCCGTTCCATCTGATGCACCTAGAATTGGCTACTGTCAGAAGACAGGATACTGGTCTAGATGGTCTAGTATCACCCAGTATGGCCGTTCTTATATTCTTGCTTTTGTGTGTATGTTTTTAGCTTCCCCCACTCAATTCTAAAGGTTTATCTAAGGTTTTAATTAGACTGAGAGAGATCAGGTTAGTGCAAGTGGAGTAATTTGTTTTTCTACGTTTGTATGCTCACCTTGGTATCGTATACAGTGCTAATTTTATAACATAAAGTCCTGCAAAGCTACAGCTCTTCAGAAATATCTATCAATTATTTGAATTGAATGTATATTTGTACACACACAAACGTTATTGAAACACCTTTTGCAGATACTTTGGATGCCAGGATCACAATTATTACACCAAAAGGAGAGAGAATTTTGGTTAGATGAGTTTTGTTACTCCAACCAAATTCCAGCAATATGATTCCATTACTTCACACACTTCAACATTAATTCTGCCATCCTTTTGCCTTTCTGTACACATTCTTTTACCAGATTATTTCCCTCAAAACTAGTAGTGTGCATGTTGGAGGTAGTAGTTGGTTGTGCTTGGAAAGGCTGATCTGGTAACATTTTGTGTGCAGAAGGCCAATTAAAGAAAGTGCATGAAGACAAGCATCCCTAGGGATGCGGATTTAAGGTTGTAGTGCTTGGTCTGTGGTATACAATAGTTGTGGTAATAGTAAGCTATATGCTTCAGGAAGAAAGAGTAGAAGGTATGTATTGGTATGTGGCTTAACTTTTCATTTCTTTGCTTTTGTGGGTTTGTTTAAGTTATATTTTATGTAACTGCTTCACAGCATATTTTTTGTTACTTTTTTTAATATCCGAGGGTATTTTAATGTCTAATTGAGGATGAAGATTTGATGAGGGAATTGAGGCAGATCTCTGGAGGTTAGAAGTGCTGATGGATAATGTTTTCTATCAGCAGCTGCTCAGGAAAACTTTTATGTTACAGTTTAGGATCTGCTTGTAAGACAAAAACAAACAGAAAAGTAAAGCTCCTCGTGTGGAGAAGGCGTGTGTGCGCCCATTCCCCACCAGTCAGGCACAAACTTTTCCTTATAATGTGAATTATCACTAAAATTGACTCTGAATCCAAACTTTAACCTCATCCCCTCCAACAAAAAGTCCATTTTATCCAATTTACTTAGGATTCCTCTCTGCCAGATGTTGTGTAGATAGACAATGTTTTTAAAGAGCTTCAGTCATGACAGATAAGAATGTCGAGGACAAATTTTGTACAGAGTCCAATGTCTCGGGTCATATTTTAAGTACTATACGGATTTGATTTACTTCACAATGAGGAGAAAGGTGAGATTTGGTGATGGGATTTGTGCTCTTAAGTCTTAGAAGCTTTTGAAAATCCCATGCACTGAGTACAAAATGGAAGGAGGAATAATTGATTAGTCCAGTAAGCTTTTATTGCTGGGACCCTGAGGTCAAATCTTGATTTTTAATTTACAAGTTAAAAATAAATATAAAAGAGGTGGTTTCACTCACTATACAGGAATTTCATAAAATTACCATAAAACTCCTCATGTTTGACATTCATAAAAGCCTAAAGCTCAAGAGTGCAAGGCTGGTGCATGTCATGCTGGAGGTGTTTTGCAATAGTTGTTTGAAGAAGTTGGCCTATCCCCTACCTACAGTGTTTGACTTATACCAGTGCTATTTTTCCCTTTCTTTCTTCCGCACTACATTCTCAATTTATTTGTGAGAACGGAAAAGTTAATTAGTAAAAATTACCAGGCTGGGTTTCCTTTTAAAAATGAAGTCCATCTCTGTTGCCCAATAGCTGAATATCTGGCTTGCAAGGTTTTTAAAAAATCCAAACAAAAGCTTATCTTGTCTATTCTAATATAACTGAAAAATAGCAATGTGTTACTCGAGTCCTAAACTTGTCGGTAGAAGAGGAAGTGTCAAAGGATCCCGTTCATAATCAGAATGATATCCAAGGATGCAATAAAAGAGAGAGAGAGTAATTTCATAGCCGATCAACATAACACATCAGTGACTAAATTAGAGTAGTTACAAATAATATACTTCTGTAAACTCCCAAGAAGCTCTCTTAAATACTTTAAAAAAAAAATATATATATATATATATATATATATATTTATTTTTCTTCCCATACCACTCAGGGAGATCCAATATTTTTAACTTAGTATTGCTACATTTTCTTATTACCCAAATTTGTTCCCACTTTTAATTTCTCAGTTGACTTTGTAACATTTTCCCTAGCCATAGATGTTTGAACAGTGGTCTTTCCGACCGGCAAAGATAACTTGGATTGGTGAGACATGTACCATTGTACTTTTTCAGACATATGATATTCCCCTGAAACAGAAGACCTAATAATTGCTAATTTGATACAAATGAACTTCTTGCCACTCTTTTTATTTCAGAACCTTAGGAGATGTACTTTTAGACTCAATAAGGTACAATGATAATGAAGCATTTTAAAATGCATGCATTTAGGTTCATGCATATAGAGAAAATAAAATATATAAACAAATATAGGTTGTTCCCCCTCTCCTTCCTATATTTGATATTCACAATGGGCACAATCTAAACGCTTTTACCAGTAGGTAAATATGCCTCATTGTAAGTGCACCACCACAACCTATGCTATTTCTCTCCAGCATATCCTAGGAATTTTTGTTCAATGCATACCATTGGCACCTTCCTTCTTATGTTTCCCCTGCTGCCTTCTCCTAACAGTCCTCCACCAGCTTTCCATTAGCTCCGTTCACTGGAGGTTAATTGGTAAGGAACTGGAGATCTCCTCAGGAGCCCCTTTTACTCCCTACCAAGGCCCACGGATCCTCCAAGAGAAAAGGAGCTTGTTTTTATCTAGATCATAACCACATATGAGGCTCCCCATGCACATTTGTGGAAAAGCAATTCTAACAGCAGGCAGCAGTGTGTTTATTTGGGAGGGTTTTTGCATCGATGATTGGCAGACAAAGCACAGAAAAGCCTCCCATGAACACATTAACAAAAATGATTATCACAGTCAAAAATTGTCACATAACATTATTTTTTTAAATGCATTTCCTTTTGTAAGATATAACACATTTGAAAATGAGATTTTTAATTTTTTATTGTTTCTTTTGATTAACATAATATGTCTGCTTTACATCCCTGGGGCATTAAGCAGGCTGTGGAAAATGTTAAAAATAAATGCATAAAAATATCAGTTAAATACAAATATTTAAGGAAAACACTAGATTCAAAATAATGTTTTTAAAAGCACCCAAATGACTTAGGTGCCTACGTCCCATTTTAAAAAATGACTTAAGGACAGATTTTAAATGGTATTTAGGCATTAAGGTATTAAGTAACTTAGGTACTTTTGAAAACTATACTGTGATCACACCCATAGTTCTAGGCAAAAAGTGTTCTGTGGAGCAAAATGTGGAATTTGGTGGGATGTTTTTCTTTTAACCACTGTGTATTATTTTTATTTTTATTTTTTTTTTGTTTTCTAATAGTGTTGCAGCAAACATGGTGTTACATATAAAGTGGACACATATCTGCATACGGCATCCTTTTAGCTGTTTTACATATGTATAATTAAAGATTTCTTCTCTTTAAATTACTTCATGGAGAAACAGTAGGGCTGTTTATGGGGCATAATTATGAATGGGGATGAAATCTTGTAACTTTTAGAATTATACCATGGGACAGTGCTTATGTGCCCTTTCAACAGTTTCTATTATCCCATAGCAGAATATTATGTATCCTTGTGTATGTGTGTTGGACAACAGATTCTAGAAACAAATTCTGTTTCCCCTAATTATCTGTGATTCTGAGACTAAGGATGGAATTCTTGGTACTGTGAGCACTTCAGTTATTACCTGTACGCTTGTCTCTAGATCACATAGGCCTTGTCAAGACCAGGGGAATTTCTCACTCCTGGCAACACCAGCTCCAACTGTGTTAGCAACGCTGGTAGAAATAGCGGAGACAGAATGCTGGCTGCTGCTGGCATTTTAAGCACTATGATGATTAGACCTGTTCTGAACAGTGTTAACTGACATAGTGCTTAAAATACTGATTGCAGCCCACAGCCCTTTTGTTCTAAAGCGCCCAACACTGCTAATGCCAGCAGAGTTAAACTGCTTTCCCCCTCCACCAAACTTGTTACCAGGTCAAAGAAAGCTAGTCAGTTGGTTTGACATGATTTGACAAATCTTTGTTGATTGTTACTTCTTATCTTCTAGGTGTTTGCAAATCAATTGCTTAATTATTTGCTCCATTATCTTTCCAGGAACTGAAGTTAACTAAGTGGTCTGTAATTCTCCAGGTTATCTTTATTTTCCTTTTTACAGAATGGAACTATATTTGCCATCTTCCAGTCCTCTGAAATCTCTCCTGTCTTCCATGAGTTTTCAAAGATAATCACTAATGGCTCAGATATCTCCTCAGTCAGCTCTTTGAGCATTCCAGGATATATTTCATTGGGCCTTGCCGACTTGAAGACATCTAGCTTGTCTAAGTAATTTTTAACCTGTTCTTTCCCTGTTTTAGCCTCAGATCCTATTTCATTTTCACTGGTGTTCACTATGTTAGGTGTCCAATTGCTACTAACCTTTTTGGTGAAAACTGAAAGAAAAAAGGCATTTAGCACTTTTCATCATTTCCACAATTTCTGTTGTTGTCTTTCTCCCCTTATTGAGTGAGGGGCTTACCCTGTGCTTGGTTGTCTTCTTGCTTTTAATGTGTTTGTAGAAAGTTTCATCACATTCACTGACAAATAAGTTAATTATATGGCATCAGGAGGCCCATTTTCAGCTTTTCTGGTGAGGGGGAGAGCCTCTCACCAATCTATAAATGACTTTCAGTAGTATTGGAAAAAAGAATTAACTCTGTACATTGAAACCTCTTTCAGTGAAGAGAGATTCGGGCCTTGTCTACACTAGAAAGTTTGTCAATGCAAGTTACAGTGCAGCACTCATTGTGTACATGGTAGATTTAGGGCATTTGGCCCAAGTTTTTAAAGGTATTTAGACATCACTTCCCTCAGCTTTGCAAGGCCAAAATGATTTAGGAGCCTAAATATTTTTCAAAAGGGATTTAGGAACCTTAGTCCACTGTTGATGGAATTTAGACTCCTAAATGCCTAAACCACTTTTTGAAAAAGCTTTGAGGCTCCTAAGTCAGTTAGGCATTGTGACACTAAGAACTGAAAACTCAAAACCACTTGAAAAATCTGACTCTAGGAGCCTAACTCCCTTTTTAAAATAAGAATTAGCCATGGCAGTCATTTAGGCCTTGCAACACTGAGAAGAGAAATGCCTAAATAACTTTAAAAATCTAGGCTTTTGTTCATAAAAAGGAAAGAATTTATATAATTGTGTATGTATAATGACTCCTAAACTGGAAAGCTCCCTGACATGAATTTACAGAATGCTTAAAGAACATGTAAAGCATAATTGAATTAGGCTGTAAGAATCAACAATCTTTGTATGCCACAGAGGGCATTCTTTTGTCAGGGGACTAGCAGTAGGACATGCAAGTTTAACATGTCCTATGACTGACCAAAAGGAAATACCTTTTCCCCAAGCTGATGGCTAACAGCTAGCAGCTTTATATATAAAAATGGGTTTGAATTTTTTTTTAAAAAAGCGTAGATGTTTCTATTAGGGAGGCTGTTATATGCCATTTTATGATGCATATCCCTATACAGGGCCTTAGACCTTGAAGATCTGTTTGGTATTCTTGTCAGATAAAAAATAGACTAGAATAATGGAAAATTCACAGGTTATTCTGTAAAAAGAAATCCAGTTTCTTGGGCTGACAGTTTCTTAAAGCTGTGGACCTTGATGTTTTAATCTCATGCATTTTGATAATGCTTGGTATTCATAACTGGTAGGTTTGATAAATTTTTAACAAGGAAGTTGAAGATTATGAGACAACACAAGGGGAGCTTTTGCATTTTGCACCTTGTACTCAAGCCTTCAGGTTTAATTTTCCCTTTTTTGCATCAAGAGTATTCCTTGGAGGAACACGGACTGGATCACATATTGCCCAAAGCTGGCTTTAGTTTATATTAAAGGAAAAAAAAAAGCCCAATACACACCCATAGAGTTAGCTTCCCAAAATTCCAATTTTAGTGCAGGCAGTAATATCCGTGCAGGCAGTAATATCTGAGCAACAGAATAGAGATCAGTTTAAAACTAATATAAATATACATTTTACTATTGTGAGAACTCATAACCTGTAGGATAAATGTCATTTCTACAGAAGTGAAATAACGTATATCAAGAAAGGAATGCATTTAAAAAGGATATATCCTAGTACTAGTGTGGAAAGAAATTCTACTAAGATAGCTTTAAAACAAACAAAAATGAAGCAATAAAAAATTAAACTGAAACAGCAGTCTGAACTCACAATTCAATTTATTTTAATTGGTAGTATAAATATTTTATTTATGTTTTAGAAAATTATATTAATGTGAGATTTGGGTCTCCAGAGTTATTTTTGAAATAGAGAATTGTCTGGTTTTGTTCTATCGTAACTTTTCTTTTTGATGCGTGAACCTATTTCAATTAAAAAACATTTATTAACTGTCATGGAAGTATTATAAAAGAGTGTGATATGCATCTTTGTATTTACTCAGTTGTGAACATTGGTTCCAGCTACTTACTTTTCATTAAGAATAAATTAAAATCGGAGACTCTAGAGTGATGACATGAGTTAATTGCTCAGGAGATAGTAACAACAACTCATATTGGAGATACCACATTAATATGAGCGAGAGAAAATGTGTTGATAGCCATTTGTAGTTAAATAAAGTTCAGTCTTCAAACACTACATAATAAAGTGCTTGCTACCATGAGTAGTCCCATTTAATTCAATGGGGCTACTCACAATAGTAAGCACTATGCCGAGTAGTAAGGTCTTTAATTGAGGAAAGCCCTTAAGGACATGTTTAAGGGCTTTGCTGAATTGGAGACTAAATGGGTATTTAAACTACTATGCCATCATTCCCAAATTGCCATCATTCCTCCTCCCCCCCCCTTCTCTCTAACCGTTTTTTACAGTACGATTCATTTTTTTTAATTATAACTTTTATCTCAAAAGTTACAATTATTTCCTACTCCCTGCCTTCGCTCCCATTTATAACACACATGCTAGGAGGTACTCATCTGACATTTTGGACTTGGTAAAACAGTGATAAGTGCCATATAAATGCTTTTAAATAAATAAGCAATCACCAGTAAGCAGCCAGACTAGTTTGTCCAGGGACTGAAATTATAGTGGTATGACATTTGAGTCCTACTACAGTGAATCTTAGAGCATTGTCTGAAAAAGCGCTGCTTGTCCATTTGATAAGAACCACTTATGTTCTAACCTAATTTACAAGCTGCCGTAGTAAAAAACATTACAGATAGATAAACTTCAGTGCTTTATTGTAGAGGTTCCCATTTGTGGTCTGTTGACCATTTGGTGGTTGGTTGCAGTGAGCTGGCTCTGCTCCTGTTTCTAGCTGGAAGAAACCAGACAGATAGGTTGGAGAGGTAGAATAAAGAGGAAAAGTAGATTCAATTGTTTCCATAAAAGGACAAAATATTTTTAAACTAAAGACAGTTAAAACCCAGAGGCCAGTACAATGAAGCTATGACAGTTTATACCAGCTAAGGAACTGGCCCCATAAACATTTTCTTAATAATACAGTACTTGTCCATTTAAGCCATTTTTATAGCTGTCAATGGTATATATGTCATTATGAAGTGGAGAGAAGAGTGTCCATAAGCAAATCTCTTTATTAAGATGTGGTTCACACCATGAAAAAGTTTTAAGAATCTCTCTTACATACTTTTAATTTTGTCATATAAGTAAGTGTAGTATTTTTAAACTAAAGGAGGCGTAATAATGCCTTTGCAAGATTCCAGATAGTAACTAAGCAATTGAAAGATATAATTTTAAAGCATGAACCTCATCTAATTATTTGTTTTCCATTCTTGGAATTTAAAACATTTTCTGGTATTTCTTCAAATGTAGAGAAATTTCCATTTTCAACAGATCTCAAAATGGAATTAATGTGTAAAAGGAAAATATACCAGAAAAACAAAATGAAGCTGGTTGGAAAAACTCCAGATTTTGAAATGTTTTGTTTGGAGAAAGAAAATTGTCTGTTTTTTGAGCTCTAAAATCAAGTCTGATATTTTCTTTACTGAATTTCACAGAGCTATTCTTGCTCTTAACGCAAATTAAATAACTTCTTGGAACGGCAATAGAATGAGATTCCTAGAGGCCCCAAGAATTTATGTAATGACAGAATATGCACTTTTATTTAAAGTATCATAAACTCTTGAGAGATTTTAGAATACATACATTTAACTACACAACAAACATTGTGAAGAGAAAAAATCAATGTGTCACCTCTCCTTTAGAGACTTGCAGGTTGCTGGGTCCATTACGAATGCAGTATGTAAATTAAATTGGAAATCTATATTTCAACGTTTACTTTTGTAGTAGGCACAAAAATTGAGTTTAGAGTTACATTTCACAGATTAAGCACTAAATACAATCTCTTGGCTTGCATCAGCTCTTATGGTTTTGGGACTTACACCTCCTGATCAGCCTGAGTAAACCTACAGATGATGCACATTTTATCAAATATATGGGGATTTTTGCTAACTTTTTAATGCAGTAATTTGATTCACTTTCATTCAATATCTCACCATAACCCCCAAACCCTTTTCAGCTGTGCTCTGAGTTTGAAAACCTATAACCTACACAAAGAATGCTTACCATACATGTAATTAGATCTACTGATTTTATATAAAACAAATTTTTATATAAATAGACAAAACTGGATCAGTTTTATCATCATCAAAAATGTGTTCTATTTTGAAAGAAAGTTTGCATGAAAATGTTTACATTAAAATGTAACACGATAGGTATTTTTACAATTCACTTATGGAATACTCTTTCACATCTGTATGTGTTGTTAAATCAATCAATGGTAATGAAAGGAAAAAGATTTAAGATGATGTGGATACCAACCACATTATGTGGTGATAACCATCCTATCTGATAAGTTATGGAATCATGTTAAATGTAGAAGAATGTGATGAAATACATTTATCATTCACCTTTGGCCACTTTTCCTGCACTCTGTCCACTAAACCATTTCTCCTGAGACCAGTTCTTCATTTGTGAATAGTTTCAAACAGTTGCCATTTTATAAAATCAATCTGTCAATGAAATATTTTTTTTGTTTTACCCCAGAAATGTGGAGTTTCCCACCAAAATTACATAGGCCTATAGTCAACAACAGGCAATATTCAATGATGCACCAATTACAAGTTTAAGGGGGGCTATCTTATGACCACCTAAAAGTTAGAAACAAGTGCTTTATACTAATGGGTAGAGGTGGCTCCCAGTTTTCTAGGCATGCAAAATATTGAGAAAATGGACCTTAAAATGTTTTCATTAATATGTAGGACATCTATTTTGGAGAAGGAAGTTGAGAGAGAGAGAATGCAAGGCAAAATATTTTGGGAGCAGTGACATTATTTTGTTTAGAAAGATAACTCAGGCTATCCTTACAAACACTCTTATAAAATAACAATGTTATTAGAGGACAGAATGTATAATATTTAATTTTAAACAACATCCAAGATTGGGAGCAACTGATTAATATTTAAAATTCTGTTTAAAAAAAAACAAGTCAGGGTTTTTTCCCTTGCATGTGTGACTTAAGACATTGAGGCAGTCTTCAGTTACAAGGAAGTTTGGGTGATAGCAATGCTGAAGAGAGTGATTTTGAGATCTGAAAGGAAACTGAACAAGGGAGGAGGAGGAGGAGAATAAATTATAAGAAAGTTGAATGCTGCCAAACCTGAAGCTATGTAGTCTGAACTGCTCCCTGCTTTAAGAAGAGGTAGAGGATTTTTTTGACCCGCAAACCAAATCTCAAATGTTGGACTTAATACATCTCACTGAGTACATTTAACTATTTCTCAGGGTTCCCCTCACCCCGATAAACCTATTTGCATGTCTCTCTGACAGTGAGGTGGATAAATATGGAAAAGTTCTTTGGACTGAAATGACTTTCTAAAATAGAGATCATTTTCACTAAGAGCAGCAAAGAGTAGAATCCCATGTTCAGTTGTTCATAAGAGGATTTGATGAAGTATCCAATGTCAGTTTTTCTTATTTCCATCTCCTTTTGGAAAGAGCTATGAAGCAGAAAACTGACTCTGGGTATGTTGTCTCCACTCTTTCACAGCAATGATAATTAGTGATGATGGTCTGCTAACTCCATCTACTCTTGTGGCATTTGACTGAGTAGCATCAACATGTAAGTGGTGAGGGTGAGTCTCATGAGAGTCACATGCCAAAGTAGAGTAAACAGTGGAATGGCCTGCTTTTTCATTGCCTTAAATAACCCACGAGCATTGGGGCAGCATTTTCTTCCCTCATTTGGCCTTGCCATTTGGAGGAAATATTTGGGAGTGGACATCTCTATGCCAAGAAATACAAGATGGGTGACATAATATCTTTTATTGGACCAATTTGTTGGTGAGACATATGTTTTGGGGCTTACACAGAGCTCTTCTTCAGGACTCTTCTTTCACCAACAGAAGTTGATCCAATAAAACGTTACCTCACCCACCTTGTCTCTTGAATATCCTGGGATCAACAAGGCTATAACAACACTGCAAATTTCTGTGTGTTTCAGGAGTATCCAAAAAATGAGTTGTAAGTGGGCCAGCTCTATAGCACCAATAAGGGGAAGGAGTCAGTCAGTGAATGGGACATGGCACCCACTTACTGGCAGTCAGAAAGCTTGATACCCTTTCCCTTGACAGTTGATCACTCCCAACCCTTGCTCATTGTCATGGCATGGTGAGATTCTATCATATGTGGAAAAGTAAAAGTTAAAGAAAAGTGACCAAATGTGGTTCTGAAATAAGCCAGTGCAGTTCCGTTTAAAACCAAAGGGTGATGCACATGCTTATGCCAGGGCTGAATTCTGAATCAGTATTTGCCCTTTAATATCACAGTCTGTTTGATTTTTCTAGTGGAAACTGGACCTTGAAGTGGCTTCAGCTTTATAAAATATTACTTGCCTCTCACATAAAACTAGCATACTGCCACAATGTATCATTTAGTGTAATTTCTCAGTACAACTATACAGCAAGTAACTTTTTTGCATGATTAGACTATAAGAACGGCTATACTGGGTCAGACCTATGGTCCATTTAGCCCAGTAACTGTCTTCTGACAGTGACCAATGCCAGGTGTTTCAGAGGGAATGAATAGTACAGGTAAACATCAAGTGATCCATCCCCTGTCGCTCATTCCCAGCTTCTACTAATTTTTAATGACAAATTAGTAACTTACTTACACTTCTGTAACAAGTGGACAATGAGTCCCAAACCCTAGTTATTTTTAATTTACCTATACACTCAGAACATTAGCTAGTTAACCAAAGTCATCTCTTCTTTATTGATATTTTATAAAAGCTAAAGTGAAATGTGTTAACTATGTATAAATTCACAGTAACAATTAGTGCAAAAGTTCACCAGTAGTTAGCTTTATACTCTAAACTGATAGACTGGCTTACATGAAGGGTATATTAGAAGACTATATGTAAAAAGATTCTACAGTGAGTGTTCAATATACTGTTGCAATGTGTGGCAGTACAAAACCCTTTGAAGGGGGATGGAGGCAGGGGAATTACCATAAGGTTTCCAACTATAAATAAACAAAGGTGTTACAGTCAGAAACTGCCATTTTGGATATTAACTCCTTTCTAACTATAATTTCTGGGTGAAATTCTGACCCCATTAAAATCAGTAGGAGTTGATTGTGTCCAAGTCAGGAAATGAGAAATCTTATTTTACTTTTATTTAATTATTTTGCTTTGAGTTATGGTTTGGGGGACAGAGTAGCAAGAAGCCTTTCTTACTATTAAACCATCTTATAGTTACATTCATTGAAATGCTATACTTTTAAAATAACTCTACAAGGAACCAAAATTAATTAAATGCTGTTTGACCACCTGATATTTCTGAAAAAATAAGCCCCATGTTTATATGACAACACTCCCCACCCAATGGATATCTTGTTTGCTATATCTTGATTTGTTGTTCCATGAGGCAGCAATATCTGTTCAACGCTGGAAAGAGGGGGGGGATCTTGTCATGTTGCACTAACCACATCATTTCATTCATAGGCCTCAAGGGAAAAGACCTCTTTTGTGTGTTTGGTATATAGCTGTGATACCTACTCTATAAGCTTTGCAAGATGCCAGCACAGTTGCCAAATGGGAAGACTGTGACAGGGGATTTACTGTCTTTCCATGTGATTTATACCACTTAATCTGAATGTATGCTGCTTTGATTTTTATCCATAGTTAGATATACAAAGTGAGAAGTAAACCCATTGCACCCAATCCTTCTCTTCTTTTTCCTTTACACTTGTCTTTTATACTTTTCTCTTACTCTGTCCACCTGTCCTTTTTGTCTGTTATTTCTTTCTTTTCCCTCCCTGTCTTCCCCCCACACTTCACATTTTATTAACATTACCATTTAGATTGCCATCCCCAACCCGAATTGACCAGAAAAGAAAATACCAGAAAAACAAAATATATAATTGATCAAACAAATTAAACACAGAGTAGTTCATAGCTCAGAATTATTTATCATTCAGAAGGTTGTTTCAGCAGAAACATGTGCTGTCAATGGGGAGAGGATATGGAATTAAAGCTGGATATTTACTGTCACAAATTGTTGCCTCTCACCTTAGTCATCCTCTGGTCCAGGGGCAGGAAATTGTGACAAGGCATCAACCAACAGAATAAACTTGTGCTATAAAAATAAAAATTTAGAATTAAAAATTCTGTTGTGTAGTTTGTGTCTTGCCTAACTTGTTGCCATAGATTATTATGGGATAGCTCCAACAGTTCTGGGTGGTCTTTAGCATAGTTAAATAAACCCTGTCTGTGCATTTACATCCCTGTGTCCCTGTCTACTGGTTTTCCTCTGAACACGTAATTTCCAAGGATTCAAACACAAATTCCAAATTAAAAATGACAGTAAAAACATAGGGAGTGCTATACTAGAAACACAGATGTCATTGTTAAAAGTACTAGCAACTATTTACTTATAAACATTTTCAGAGATTATTTGTTATTAAAATAAAAATGAAATAACACAATGACATCCATCTGCACAATGTTAGCAAAGATAAATGATGAAGTGTTAAGAGTAATAAAAATAACATTCAGGGACTTATAACAGCAGTGAAGACAAATTTGTGAACTGCTATGAGACTTTATGCAGACATATAAACTGATAAGATACTCAAAATGTGTAATACATGGATTCTAGGGGGTGTATGTAAAATATTTCACTGAATCAAGTCTCCTGTAGCACCTCAGGACGTTATATCAGATAGAGAAGAGCTTATGTATCTAGGCATTGGGATGCCCTATGCCTTTAAGGACACACCCCTGGGAGGTGTGTGCTGTGACATACTGTCTTGTGAGAGGGGGAATAAAAGAAAAAAGACCCTTTGACCCCCACACCTTCATTTTGCAAACACTGCAGGTGGCTTACCCCATCTGGGGTAAATTTTATCCCCTCTGCACCTCCCTGTGCTGGAGTTTTGTCTCACTTTCTGGCAGCATCTCATCCCTAGACTTAACCCTGGCTCCTAGCTTCCATCCCTGATTTTGCCCCTTAGCTTCTCTCCTTCCCTTGCTTCCAGTTGTTTGATCCCCATAAAATCAGTTCCCCATCCCCTGCACAGACTCTGCTCATGCCCCCACCATGAGGCTTCAGTAATATTTGAGGTCCTTTAGCGGGTCCCCGCTCTTCCTCCAAGCTCCACATTGGCCAGAGCGCAGGAGCAGCTGCCCCCCTACAGCTGGGAGCCTGGCCAGAGAGGAGCAGCCCCGGCCAACCTGCCAGGGGCCACACAGGCTGTGCAGTGGTGGGCTGTGCCAGGGAAGCCTTAGCTTCTTACTCAGGTAAGAGTAATTATTATTATGTATGTAATTTAATGGTGGTGTTATCATTATATGTGTTTTATGGCCGGTGAGGAGGGGGAACATGTGTTTTACCTAGTGTTAACTAGTTGGGCTTTCACTCAAAAAGGTTGGGAACCACTTTAAAAGAATGAATAGTCACACTTTTGAAACTGATGAGCATAAAGTATAGTTGTCCTGATAATTTGGATGACTCTCGAAATGTAATAAACCATATATATCTTAACTTTACATTCCAGTGAACCTAAAAGTCCTTCCTGGCAAATATTCACCCCAATACACCCTGAAGAACAATCAACTAAATTGTCAACTTTTGTTAATTTTTCATTTTGGTTTTATTCTGATGCATGTTCTAGAACTTTTAAAAACATGACCAGAAGGAATGCATTGAGCACTCAGTCCTTATAATAACATGCTAATTGTGTAGATGAGTGGGAGTTGAATAGGCAGACTGGTAGAAGGTTTCAGCATTGAAAGCCAGTCAGAAAGCAAGTGAGCAATCATTTTATGCTGTGTATAGTAGAGCTTCATATATCGGATGGGAGATTATTGGAAGATTTAAGCACTTTGTACTGTTGCTATAGTTAAATGTGTAAGTTGACTTTTTAATTGTAAATTTATTCTACATGATGCATTGACTATGGCAAATCAGTTTAAAATATGGGGGAAGGGAGAACGGGACCTCCATAACATTTAAATTGTCTCCCTATTATACTGTAAGTTTGGGGCCAGAAGACATTTTTCCCAAAATACTTTATTCTCTACATTATCAACAAAGTGTGGCTCACAAGTTGTGCATTTTATTATACCTCTATTCTTGTCAGGTTTTCTGATATTATATATTAGAGACATGGTAGGTAAGTGAATATCTTTTATTGGGCCAAATTCTGTTGGCAGAAGGGCCAAGTTTTCGAGCCTCACACAGCTCCTTCCACAGGTCTGGTGACAGTAACCAGAGTAATCATGTAAAACAACCACAACACTGCAAACATTAATTAGTAAGAGAGACCTATGACATGTCGTATATTCTTCTGTGTAGCCATATGGTTGTAGGTGCTTTGAGTTCTTTTATTAGGCTTGCAAAGTATTTATCATTTAGTTTTCTTTCATTGTAAATGATGTCTCTTGCTTCTTTCTCTTTTCTGGATGTAATACAAAAGATCTAAAGTACAAAGGAATAATTCACATAGTCATCAAACCCAAGTCGCTTCTGTTTAGCATATAACTTATTTGCTCCTCTTCTATATACACATTTGAATCTAAGGGTATGTCTACACTGCTGCTGTCAGATCGACCTTTCTGGATCGATTGAGTGGTCGGTGAAGACCCACTCAATCAATTCAGAAGCTGACACTGTAAAACCACCCCTTAAAATGGCGTAGCACTGCGTTGACAGGAACACAGCTCCCGTCGGTGCAGTACAGTGAAAACGCCGCATTTAAGGGAAGTACAGCAGTCAACGGGAGTTACGCAAGTTCTGTGTAGCTTGTGTAATTCCCATCGACTGCTGCCGAATCACCAGCTAAATGTAGACCAGGGCTAAATCACAAAAAAGTTACTAAATATGAGAAGGTGTTTTATTTTTAACCAATTATTTAGTTGCCCTTTTAAGCTCCATTACCCCTCTATACTCTGCAGTGATCACCATTACAGCACATATCTTTAACTAGAAGGGAGGCTGTTTCTTTCTAAAATTAACCCTAAAGATACCCCATTGTTTATGCTGTCTTGCTGGTAAGACCAAAGACATTTGTTTGAAAAATATAAGATCACAAGGAATTTAATCAACTTATTCTATAGAAAATAAACTGGAAACTTTGTAATGTAAAAGAGGAAAACATGAATCTTGAGGGGAGTGGAGCAGATAGGAAACCACAGCTGTAAAGGTGGGACTTTAAAGACAAGGAGCAGAAGGGGAATTTACCAAGGACAGTGTTAGATTGGGGTATGTGTGTCAAGGAGTGGGATAGAAGGATAGGGCTCCCTCTAAAGTTGGGAGCAGAGTCATGAATACATCAGGAAGTGATTTCTGCATACTAAATTAACCAGATTCTTTGGAGTTTTCATGGTATAGATTTCCATTCTCTGTACTCTTTGGTTCAGCCAGGGCCTATTTTTCCTTTACAATGCCAATGGAATGTATATGGTTCATTAAATCTATGCAAAGTCAACTAATAAACATTCAAATCTACTCATGATGGAGTGAGTACACTTGCACTTTCAGTTTTTCTATTTCAGTTTTCAGTTCTATGAGTTTTCCATCAGTGTCTTACCTTGTCAACTTCAGTCCAAGAACCTTAAAATTATTCGTTGTGTCCTGCCAGTACCATAGTATCATATTTATTTATTTTAAAAATTGGAATTTAGCGTTAGTCAGTGGAAATCACTCTCTGAGGTAGGGAATCCCCTACAGGACAAGTGACACTTCAGGGCTATAAAGTGGACTTAACAGGAAGACATTTGTCAGTATATTCTGGTTTACCATTTCTAGGTACATTTCTCAGATACTGGTGACCTGTCTTAATGGCACAGTTATTGCAATGTAATAGGCATTATTTATGTAAAAAAAGAATGAAGCTACACACTAACTTGTAACTAATATCACTACTGCACAGCTTTTGATGTGGAGTTGAATTTTGATTGTGTTTTTGTTGAGTGTGTCAACTTGCCTCATAATTTTGGTAAACAAGTTGATGTCACTTTGTTGCATCCATTATGTTTGGTACTGTGCAGTAACTGAAAGGAGACAATCCCTGCTGTAAATAGCTAACAGTCTGAAGATGAAGGGTAAGGGGTGGGGAGATATAAAGTCCAAAAGTATGAATATGGTGAAAAATTGATAATTATGTAGATTGTAGGGTTTGGTTTTTAATTGGACTGAGGAATAAAGGATGAGAGGGGAAGAAGCAAAAGAGGGGAGTAGTAACAACTTATCACTTACTTGGCCTGATCAGCAGGCTAATTCTAGCAGTCTAGAATTCAGAATTTGGTGTAAAAACTCCACCCATTCTGATTCATCAGTGCTTGAATCTATTGATCAACACTATGATTTTGACCTAGCAGCGTGAAAGAAATTCTGTGCTTTACTTATTGAATAAAAATAGCAGAGTACGCTTCCTGCAGAAAAAAATCTGCCTTCTTGTAAGATCCTATTGGCTCTTGAAGATTTTTGAAGACATTTTGAAGATGGGAAATATGTCTGCAATCAATAAAATCTTTCTGATCAGTGATGCTTAACTAAGTTGTTTCACACAGCCTTTCTTTAACAGGAGCACAGCTCATGCAAGGCCAGTGATGGGAAATTTCAATATATATATATATGTATATTTTTATCTTTAAAAGAGAGAAGACCACCAAATCTACTTTGGTTAAGAGAACCTTGACTCTGAGCTTTTTAAATAGATAAGGACAAAGTTGTATGATGATAATGGAACAAGTTATCCAGCCTGACTCTCTTCTATCAATGAGGGTATGTGGAAGTCTAAAAGAAGAAAATGGCCTATGTGTGGGTAGAAGGCTTTGGCTTATAGTGAAAGAAAACCCATTTTCATCTCAACTTTTGTTTTTCAAAAGCAAGTTATCTGTTCCAGAAAACATTTTTGCCATGAAATGCAGAGCCAGTGAAAAAAGGCTGTCAAAGACATGAACAGCTAGATAGATGTATTCAAGATGCAAGCTTCAGATTCAAGCTCATAATGTTTTCAGGATTGGGGTGATTTTTGACAGCACCCCACTATGATAATATCTCAGGCACCTCAAGTTAGAATTGATGGTAGCATAATTGATAGATACCTGTAGACAAGAAAAATGAACTAGTCTAACAAAATAAAACAAATAAAAAATAAAATAAAATAAAATAAAAAACAAAACAAAACAAAACAAAACTAGCAATACTGATATTCAAGTAATCTCACCAATTGTCACAAATGTCAGAATCTATTTTCCATAGTTGCCCATGTCTTTATCCAACGGAGCGAGGATTTTAACAGATGTAATCTGATTACTGTGCATGCTCTTTGAGGTACTCCATCACGTGTCTGATAAGACCCCCTGTTGAAGTTGATTGTGAAACTCCTATTGACTTCAGTGAGAAGAGGGGCCAGTTGGTCCTGGTTGCGGGTCTAAAAGGTGCTGTTATATTTCCTTCTGGGTTCATGCTAAACTGCTGATTGGAATAATGTATGAAGAAACTTTAAATAATATTCAGGATGAGAGGAAAACTCATCTGAATTACAGCGTCCTCAAAAGAATTAATACATAAACAGTTCTCTACTTTTTAACAACTTTGTTCACTTAAAATTTATTAAATTAAAACATTTTGCTACAGTACTTCAGATTAGTTTCCATGGTGTAGTACTAGACTTTTTTTAAAAATTTGTTTTATTTTATTGGTAGGAGAGAGACTGTGTTAAAATGGTGATATTATATTGCTTTTGGGGATAATTAAAAAAAAGATACAAAACCTCTTTCTATCTTCTGAGAAATAGGTTGGAGAAGAAATTACACAGTGAAATAAGAATGAGAAGGAAAGAATACTGAGAATGGGGTATGATTCAGTAACACTCCTAGATTGCTTTGTTGGCTAGCTAATGAAGCATGGCATAAAATTTCAATGCAAACATAAGTCAACATATTGGTAGCTAATATTCACAATAACAGGGCGATGAGTCCAGGGAACAGAGATTGTTAGCTAGTAAATATCTTTTGAGAACAGGGGAAGGATCAAGTGCATTAGTTTCTCCTTTCCATACACCTCAGGTTTCAAAATTGCTGCTGTATTTCATTGTACACACAAAGTATATGGGTAGAAATATATTGTTTTCTAAATATATATGAATATACACTTTACAAAAATAACATCTTACAAAAAAGTTACTCTGATTCTTATTATACCTTTCTTAATATTTCTGTGCCATTTCACTGTTTATAAAAACAGAATTACTCCTACTTATTTGAAATATTACTAATTTAAAATCTTAATGGTGAAATTCAGCTTGTTTGAAGTCTGTGATAATTATCTTGCTTTTCTTGCTGGTAGTCACATTTTTTTGTGGAAAATGTGTGGGGAGAAAAAAATCTGCATATCCATTTAATATAATTATCCATAATGACCACATATGGTCATTGTATCAGTTGCTAATTAATTTAAATGAGTAATGCATAAATATTTGGATAGACAGTCCTTGATTATTTTTTTAACATGGCTCATACTTATGAAATTAACTAGTAAAATTGTCTTTGAGTCTTGGGGTTGGGAAGGTGAGCTAGAGGTATTATTAACCACCAAATTTAAAATAATTGAATTTTTTGCAACTGAAACAGAAACAGAAAAGTATCTAATGTCAAAAAGAGTTTCAGCTGACTGAATTTTTCCTTTTAGCTATGAGTAGTAGTTAAAGGATTGGAAAATAGAAATCTATTCTGTCCACTTTGAAAGTGAATGGAATATTTTGCTGCTTATCAAACTGTACTGGATAAAATATATATATACCTTGATACCAATAACACGGCAGGTGCCAAATAGCTGAAATCATGCATATTGTTTGTGATGTATACTGGACTCTTGAATGTGCTAGAATCAACATCATATTGGACATGCAGGAAGAAAGACAAGACCCAAGGAGTGTAGTTTAAATAAGCCCACAACATCATTAATTTGTCTAGGAACTAGCCGGCAATAATTTGTCCTGGGCAGGTCATTCCTTTTTTTTCTTCTATAAACTAATCTCTACCATCTTCCTTACATGATGGATCCCAGCACTTGAACCATGACTCAGTTGCAGAGGAAAGCAAAACAAAAACAAACAAACAAAACCCAAAGTCACCAGTGTTCTAGCCAGTCTAACCTTGGGGAAAATTCCATCCTGACCCCTAATCTGGTGATCAGATGGCCCCTGAGCACGTGAGCAAGACACACTAGCCAGGCATCTAGAAAGAGGATTCTCTCTAACACCTCAGAGCACTGATCCACCCCATAAAGCCCTGGGCAATCTTTGACACTTCAGAGGAGGGCAACTGCCTACCTCCCCCAATACACCTGACCCTGGCAGATGATTGGCTGAAACCTTGCAATGTGAGGTTTGACTATAGTCTATATCTTAATACCAAGCTGTAGGTGTTATGAGGGCAATACAAGCAATATTTTTCTCCCCTGAGCCCGTGATTCCAATTCAGGTTCATCGGGAAACCTCACACCAATATCAAACAATTACCTGCACTAGACACCTACCAAGTTGCAACAACTTGAACTTTACCTCCCCACCTACCCTAGGTCTTGAGGTTCCTGAGGGGATGGTGAAAAAGCCCCATCCCATCCCATCCAATCTGACAGTGAGTGGAAAATTCCTTTCCATTCCCAAAAAAGATGAATAGCACAATGCCCACTGTAGACCCCAAAGCCCGGTCCTACAATAATCCCAAGGCTGAGAGGGTAGAGTTGTACTTCTGGGCATGTAATGGCACCATCTGCCCAGAGAAAAAGGCTTTATGCCCCCACCTTGAGTGTGCAGGAGCCAATGGGTTTCCATTGCGTCCCTCAGACCGGCCAGTCAGCTAGAATGCATCCTTCCTCCATAGCTCCCAAACCCACAAGGAACCTGAGCACCCGGAAGGAGGGGAGAGCCCCCTTTCTCCTGCCTGCCCAAACAAAGCAGATCTGCTCTAGGCTATGGTGGGGAATGCATTATGGTTGATGTTGCTACACAGAGTGACATCAAACCGGTATTGCAACAATGAAGACACTAAAATATGGTCCCATCATTTTGCAAATTTCTTAAAGGGAAAAAATATAACTTTTCCCCTACTATCACCCCTTAAAGAAATTGTCCTGTTCAAAATTACAAATAACTGTAGCTAATTTATAGCGCTGATTTACCTGACAAGCTATTACAAGTGAGTATTTCTATGCTTCTATGAAGAGTGATTCTTGTCTCTTTCTACAAATATACTTACTTTGGTTTCATTTAATAATTTTAACTAGAGTAATCTGATTTCCTAGGTGACCTAACATATTTATATGGATAAAATGATGAAAATGATCAATGAAGAATGGAAAGAGTGGAGTAAAAATAAACTAGATTTACTGACACAATAGCTTATTGAGCTACTGAGATTAGATTGTATTCTCTACTACACTTGAGGGAATGTAATTCAATCTGTAGTTTGAGCGGATACCTCTACTTGCAGTATTTTAGAACACATTTCTGGTTCTTAATATCCCAGGTTTCTGTTAAAATTGCTAGTCTCCTAAATGCTGTGATGTGGGACTTTTGCTGGGAGGCATCTACAGCAACTCCATTCCCTTGTCAGCTTTAAAATGAGTGCACTTTTTGTCAGAACCAAATCCAGTTCTGACAAGGTATCTAATGAGATCCATTGAGTCAAACTGTAACATGAGTTTTTGTTACAAAGTTGTCCCAAAATTAGGTATTGTATAATCTATCACTTTCTGAGGAAAGAAAAACAACAAGCTAAACAATTTTGTCAAGAGACTGATTATTTATATGAAAGCTTGAGAATACTGTACCCATTTACAGTAGCTCTTTTACTGCTGAGGTTCCTGTCAAGTGTTAATGCAGGATACATGAGAAGGATTTAGAGCTACAGGCTTTTTGCATTAATCTGTAATATTAAATTAGTTGGCAAAGTGTTGCTGCCTTGGCAGAAATTCAAAAGATGTAAAAAGGATGTATGAGCTGATATCAACTTGCATAAAGCTGCTGGTCAGAACTGCCACAAAGGGATCTTTAATGAGGGAGACAAAAGTAAGGGAATGGGGATTTTTTTTCAGAGTTCATTGGGTGTGGGTATGTGTTTATACAGTATATGTATGCATATAAAATGAATAAGTATGCATATGAATAGTCTTGAAAATCAAAATTTATTTTGAAAATTATTCCAGTACACTGGAGACTATCTACTAGTACAGTTTCTTAGAGGGGAGAACAAATCAAAATGAAGAGCCTCCCCTGCTCTGAGGGGCACAGAGACAGGAAGGATGTGTGACTGGGCTTTCTGAATGGAGGGTGTGTTGTGTTTGGGGATATGTGGTGGGGTGTTTTGACAGGAGATTTCATATATCTGATTTCTGAAGCATATATGAAGAGTGTGATGGTGGCACATAGGGACTCGGTGACTCTATGCTTTCCATCCAGGAGGTATGACATCTGCAGTTTCCTAATCTGGCTCCTAGTACCCGGTGCTCGAAATTTTACAGTCACTTAAACCCTGTACTGTTCAGAAGCATCAGTGTCTTTTTAGTATCAGATATTGTACAGGCGCTTTCTGTTTCTGAAATTCTCCTTTATAGAAAGAGGAAGGCATGCAACATTGTCATTCTTTCCCATAATAACAAATACACTTTTCAGTATTGTCCAAATGGTATATGGTGAAGAAATAAAACCTCACTAGAAGTATAGAGTAAGGGTTATAGAGCAAAGTGAAAGAAGATGACTAATATTAAAGCATAAGTGTTCCTATTTTGAAGGCTCTGAGTAATAGCCTTTTACAATTGGTTTATGCACTGTGAGGTATATGATCAGGATAAGAATTCTAAAACTCATCTCTTCCACTGACTTTATTTATGCAAGTCACTTTCTCTCTGGTTCTTCGTCTGTTAAACAGGGCTAATATTTTCTCAATGTATAAATCTTACAGGAGGATTATGAAGATTAATTGGTTGATATTTGTACATTTCTTTGATCATGTAAAGTTTAATATAAAGTGATGACACACACAAATACACAAAACACTATGTTAAAATACATTATTAAGGTTATAAAATCAAGCACTCAAAAGGTAGGAAACGCCAGAATTAAGCTTGTCTGTGTAACATTAATTCAGACTTCTTGTGCATATGCATTATGATAGTCTTTAATTACATGATCTCATGTTTATTAGTCAGATTTAAGTATGCCATATTTACTGCGTACTGCTCAGATTCTGCTCTGAAGACAGGTTTATTGATTTCCTTGTGAGCTTTTCTATAGCACTCATCACTAGAGTATCTGAGTGTTTCACAAATATTAATGAATATATTTCACAATACTCGTGTGAGACATGGGGGTATTATTATTCCAATTTTACAGATGGGCTGCCAAGGCACAGAGGGATTCAGATCAAAAGTATCCACTACTGTTCGAGTGCTCATTCCATATGCACCACGCACCCGAGTCCAGAAATTCTTCAAAGTAGTGCCCATTGACCCACACACATGCAGTAGCTCTTTTTGTGCTCCAGATCAAGGTATAAAAGATCGTGTGGGTTGACACCTCTTCAGTTCCTTCTTACCATCACATAGCCTGAGTCGGAATCGTGTTCTCCTTCACTCCATTGTATAACCTGTAAAGAAAGAAAATATTTGTAAATAGTTACGTGTCTTAGCTTAGTAGTTAGCTTAGAGTATTTCTTTCCCCTTGGTTGGGGAACCCCCTCTCTGGCTCTCAGACTATGTTCAGAGTCCCAGGTTCAAGAATTGCATTTCCTGCCCTCATTCCTTCTCCATCAGTGACAAACACCAATCGTGCAGGTTCCGTCTGGTAGGCATATAGCTCTGTAAAGTGTAATATCTCTCTCTCCTTCCCACCCAAAATTTGAGAAGCCCTGGAGCTTCACCTATGAAAGTACCTGATGGAGAAGAATATGAGGCCCCTCTCTTATCCAGGCCAGGGAACCCCCCTGTACATCAGCCTCAACTGATCAGCAGTGGCCCTCCAAATATGGGCCTTGGAGCAGAGCCTTCAACATCTGTCACAACAGCTCTGTGTGACATGAAGGGCCACCCCTCTTTTCCCAGTGTGGGTTTGATATACTACATAACACAATCATCAGGATTCCCTGTTGAGTTGAACAATCATGATTTGGGGACTCAGGACCTCTCATGGGGCCAAGCCACCAAGTAGTCAGTAGCTCCTGGGTGGGGTGGAGAAAACGCTCAGTCTAAACCCTCTCAAGCCTTCTGGCTGGGGCGGAAAATAGCAGTTGGCGGGCTCTTACTCTCTGGGTAGGGCAGGGCAGGGCAGAGCAGAGCACACAG
Organism: Emydura macquarii macquarii; assembly: GCF_026122565.2. Classification (NCBI taxonomy): domain Eukaryota; kingdom Metazoa; phylum Chordata; order Testudines; family Chelidae; genus Emydura; species Emydura macquarii. The sequence continues at coordinate 15,162,212 of NW_027131485.1, forward strand.
TCTGTATCCACTTGGGCAAGGCAGACCAAATGCTCAGCCTATAGTGGAGGCTCCCAGTAGCCACATCTAGTGGCCGGTGCTGTGTGGCGGGCTAGGGGAACCTGGATTCTAACCCAGGGCCCTATGAAGCTGATAAATTCTCTATTAAGTGTTCAAGCATCTGCTTGTAACACATTCCCTGGATCACTTCCTACCCATAATGCCCATCTCAGGCATCTCCTTGGCCAGCAGTGGCTTGGTGTCCTAGTCAGTCTCCACAGAAGATATATTTCTCCCTTATCCACAGTTTCTACTTCTTTCTTGCCCTGCCCTTCTTGGGGCTGTTCTTACTCTGATGAGAGTCTATATCAGAGTTCCAGGAGCAGTCCTCTCTCCAACTATCTGGTAGGAGTGCCTTGATACTGATAACATTGCCGCTAATGATTGAGCCGTTCTTGGATGCAGATCAGTCAAAGAAGATGGATGCACTGGTATGTCCACAGAGATGCTCAAGCCCTGACAGACAATTGAGGGTTTACGCTTGCCATTCCTCAAGTTATGACCCACCCAAGGACTGAGGGTACCAACTCCCTTGGGTCTCCCACAACTGATCAACCCTATTTCTGGCCCTATTGGGGTTTATAGGATCCTTATGGCAGGATTGAACCTCTCCTCTCCCCCTCACCAAATGGTTCTGTCAAAGTACAAGCAGGAAGAGCTGGAACTGAATCCAGTTTCTATGGTTTTGTCAGGTGCCTCTTCGTCATCCCCAGATGACATGGTGACTCCTCCTTCACCTTCTTTACTAGATGACCACTGGCAGTACGAAGAGCTGTTGCAAGGAGTTGCCAATGACCTACGGATTCCATTAGAGAAGTCCAGGACACTCACTACCAGCTCCTGGACATCTTGCAACTGCAGAAACAGAGTAAGATGGCCCTTCTGATCAATGAGGCCATAATGGAGCTGGCCTGCATCCTGTGTCCCTACACACAAAGAGGTGATACTTCATTCAGCAAAGGAGCTTAGTTTTTATTCTCCCATGCTATCCCAACTTGCAGGTGGTATAGGCAGCTAGAGAAAGAGATTGGTTGCACTATATAATGGCTACTCTGGCAGGTGTAAAGGCTCTAAGAGACTGGACCTCCTGTGGAAGAAGGTCCTTCTACTCCGTGAGCCTGCAATTTCATGTTGCTAACTACCAAGTTTTATTAGCAAAATATGACTTGAATAACTATTCCGGCCTTGCCTACTTCAGAGATAAATGTCCCACGAAGGACAGGGACCAATTTGTCTCTTTTTTTAAATAAGGGGAAGCTAGTGGTAAAAGTAGCCCTCCAGGCTGCAGTGGATGCCACAGACACAGCTTCCAGAAATTTGGCCACTGTAGTCATGAGGCAGAACTCTTGGCTACAGTTGTCCAGGTTTCCTGATTGATTGATTGGCATCCTTTTGTCTTTGAGAGACGGTGGAAATTGCAGCCTATGTGTAGATGGCTTGCAATGTCTTGTGACTACATTATGCAAATCTCAGATTGGACTATCTTTGGCAGTTGTTGCAAATATGTGTCTTGGTTGGGAGCTGTTTGCTTCCTACAAGCTCTTTTCTCATCTATCTGTAGGAGCCTGCTTCTATCACGGACTTCAATGCCCTGATGGAGACGATGGCACCACTTATTACAATCACATGCCAAGATTTCCCGTCAGTCTGACTCAATTTCAAATCGCTTCATCTCTTGTTGCATGTATCTTGATAGAGAAGCTTGGGACATCCTGTTCTTTTTGTTCCTTCTGATAGTTCCCCCAAATCCCTTTGATAAGTCCAACCTCTTTAATGAGAAAATGGACGAGTCCTTGCACTCACTAAAAGACTTGAGATTCACTCTGAGTTGCCTGGGGATTTATACTCCAGCCTCCAAGATAAAACACTGGAGACAGCCCTATAGACCAAGGCCAAGCCCTCCTCATGCATCTTATTACCAGCACACAGCCAAACCTCCACCCAAATGCCAGAGGATTCAAAGGTCTTGTTTCTTGGCTCTCTTTATTGTCACAGCCTCCTACTCACTTTCAACTGCCAGCCAAGAATAATTTTTGATATATTGGTTGAGGGCCACATACCACCATTGACGCCGCCCACCTCTTCCCCTGTCGCCTTTGGGGGCCATCTTATACTCTTCAGCCACAACTGGAACAAGAGCGCTATGGACAGTTGGGTTCTGGAAGTTATCATTCAGGCATATTCCATAGAGTTTCTCTCCTTCCCGCTCAAAAATGCCCTTCCCAGTCACCCTTCACGGCCGACTCTGATGAGGTGATTCTTCAGTGAGCAGCAAAATCCCTTTTACAGCGAAGAGCAATAGATCCTGTCCCTCCTCATTACCCCGTATTTCCTAATTCCCAAAAAAAGCAGAGAGTAAAGGCTCACCCTGGACCTTCAACAACTCAACTCAACATCTTTATTTGAAAGCTCTGAAATTCTAGATGATTATGATGCCATCGATAAGCCCCTCCCTTCAGGAAGAGGATGTGGTTCACAGCTCTTGACATGAAAGACATGTATTTCCACGTGGATAAGCACCCATCACATAGGAAATTCCTGTGTTTTATGGTTGGCCAGGAGCACTTCCAGTTTCGGGTCCTCCACTTTGGGCTCGCTACAGCACCCAGAGTATTCACAAAGGTTTTCTCTGTGGTAGCAGCTTTGCCAGTGTCATAGATATTTGGTGACAGAAGAAGAATGGTGAAACTGTGTGTGAATCAGCTACTCCTAACAGGCCTGACAAACTCACTAGCATCACTTTCATAGTATTAAAAGCTTATGTTACACTGACGCTCACAAATGTGAGATGTATGTAGGAAGGAATTGAAAAAGTTGTGTATAGGTACTGAAAATACTTTTTAAATTCTATGTCCAAGGCAGAGCTGACAAATAGGTTTTGGGTCAGACAAAGGATATTAATTCAGCTGTTTCTCTGTCAGCTGTGTAGATTAAACCATGTAAGTCAATAAAATGGAAGTTCCATATACATATGGAATGAACAGGAAAGGAGCACGCAATTAAAAACAAACAAACAAACAAAAAAAAAAACACCTGAAGGTTAGCCTGGCCATGTGCTAAGACAATGAACTTTGGGAACATAAGGGGAAAGCAAAAGGACACCTGGTGCCGCTTCACTGAGGAAGGAAAAAGGACAGCCTTTTTTCCATTCATGGAAGTGGGATCCCAGCCATTTTGTGGAGACGCTGGGAGATTGCTTTAGGCGGAATAAACTACTTTGACAAGGGTTTTATCGTGGTAAAGTTCAATTCAGACTCTGGGAAGCATGTTACACTTTTTGTTTGAAATGTAACTGTTCTGTTCCCATCATTATCCATATTCATAGTTTCTTAAACCTTAGCCTTTGATAAAAGAACTTGATAGTTCTTTCTAACAATCTCTCTCAGTGCTGTGACATTATATGAGAGCTGGTCCTTGTTTGAACCAAACAAGCTGGAATTGCACTGTTCTTTAGGACAGCTTACCTAGTAATTTCTGTGACTCTCCAGTGGTTAAGGGCTAGACACTAAAGAGGAATGTTTCAAGGGGACTATTGTTAAACCTGCCAGGCAACATAAGGGCTGGCACAGCCCTGAGGAGATTGTTTGCGTAGCTACCAGATGGATTGTCTGATGGAGCTGAGGCAGGTAAGCACAGGGAAATCTTTCTCTTGTTGAGGCAGAGGGCGTAATAATTCAATCCTGAGTATTCCAGGAAAGTGTCACACTCAGGAATCTCTATACTGGAATCAGGCAACTTCCTCTTCTTTGCTACCCAAGCTCAGAAGGAGAGTCATTGAAATTGCAGGAGAGCCAATCTCCTTGAGCTTAGATCAGGTTCCCAGACCGGGCACAGCTTGCAGCAGCCTAGAGCTGCAGTTGCAGGGAAAGTCCTGTTCCACCCAAGGGCAAGAGCATGCCTACTGTGGACAGAATCTTGAGGGAATTTAGCTGCTTAAATCAAAGAAGTGTGTACCAAGCAAATGTGAACTGTAATTTTTAAGACTTTTAACTTGACCAAATATGATCAGATTTGCACAGGGACAGCAAAAAGCTCATCCTCAAAAGACCATGCCCCTCTCAAATTTCCAGTCTTTGCTACAAAGAATTTGGATGCTACAGCTTTCCAAAGAAAAGGTCTCTAGAATTTAACATGGACAAAACCATGGATTTTTACTAACCTCATTCTTAAAAATGGCTGAATCATTTAGCTGAAATTTTCAAAAAATAAAACACAATAAAAACCAAACCAAAAAATAATCAGCCTGATACAGTCACCTGACATGGAAAATTTTAGACTAAACAGCTAAAAATTGTCAGTTTTATAAGCAACTGAAAATGGGAGTTTATAGTGAAAAATTCAGGAAAACTTAGTAATAGGGAGTTTTACCCAGCTCTGTCTAATATAGATATAAGTTAAATGGAAAGAGAAGAATGATGATAAAAGAATTTTGAACATTACAAGAACAACTTTTACAAAAGTTACTATGTTCTTTGATGCATGCAAGTATGTCAGCATATCCTTAGGCAGCCTTTCTCAATAGGGATGCTTTTTGAATTGGGCTCCTTGAGACTTAGCTGGATTCACTGATTGAATAAAAGGTTAGTTCCAGATAGAAACTCTCCTGGGAAATATTTTTTTGGGGGGAGGTTTGTATCCAGCTTGGATTTAACTAATCAAGTGGAGGTACATGTTATCAGGTGTATATAACTAGTGTTGTTAACTTTTTAAGTAAATATGGAAAATAGTAAGAGGTGAAAGTTGGCCTTTGTGATCCTGCTAGGATCAATGTGGGAAATGGCTCTGTTAACACACTTAGGTCCCAGTCTTGTAAATGGCTCACCACAGAGTTGGGGCAGCAAGGGTCTGTCCAAGCACATTTGATTATAGATTTGATATCTTATGTGGCTGGTTGTGTGCAATAGGATGTTGTTCCTAATTAAATGGTTTTTACACTTAAGTATCTTTTCACAAGTGAGGTAAGTTGATGAATGGCTTAGAATACATATTGACTGAGGTGAGTTTGCTTTTCAAATATGTGGTTGACATCCTTTGTGAAGCCATTTCATATAGGTTTATTGCTTTTAGGTTTCAAACGAACCTGCAGTCATGACCTATGTTCTTACAAAGGCCACTTAGAGCTGTGCCTCCTTTGTGTTCCTTAGCAGCCGAGATGTTTCAGGCTGACGTGAAAGAATCATCTAAATGCTTTTCTTGTCAGAAATCCATCCATGCTACCAATGCTTAGGGGGTGATGTAGCAATTCCTTAATTTTAAAAACGTATATTTAAAAAAGAGGAGATGTTTGTGAACAGAGGATGATTATTCAGATGAGAGAGTGCTTGCAGAGCTCCAGGTCAGAATGACAAGTATTAATGTGTTAATAAGATTATGTTTATAAACATCTGACCAGATTCATTTAAAAATGGTATGGATTTTGACCACCCTTAAAACTTAGACTTGGTCATATATAAATATGCTTGTCATTAATCAATACTGTCTGTGCTATGAAAGGCTAGAAATCACAGTATACCTACAGTTAGTGTTCTGGACTCGGGTTTGTTACAGCTGAAAGAAAAATAATTATTGCTAAATCTGGGAAGGATCACAATTGAATCATTTTGTCCCTATTTAATCAAGCAGAAGCCAATGTGGAAATAAAAGATTGCAAAACTGTTAGTTATTTATTGGTTCCAGAATATTAGCAAGACAAGGTGGGTGAGGTAATATCTTTTATTGGACCATCTTCAGTTGGTAAGAGACACAAGTTTTCTTAAAGTGTTTGCTCAAAAGCTTGTCTCTCTCACCAACAGAAGTTGTTCGAATAAAAGATATTACCACACCCAGCTTATCTCTCTAATGACTGGTTAATTATTTAGGCCTGAGTCTTGAATACTTGTTCAACTTTAAGAACATGATGTGAGTAGTCTGGTTGATCTGAACTGAGATTGTTCATGGGCTTGATCCTCTTTTCAGTGCAAAACTCTTAACTTCAATGGGGGGGGATCATGCCCCCATGCGCACCAAGTTAACCATGTCCATAAATCTTTACAGGATTTGCATTTTGCATTGTAACTGTTCCAAATTCACTGTCACTGTCATCTGGACTGACTGTCAAGTAAGTTATGTCTCCTTGAATACTTTTCCCAATTTAAAGAATCCCGTATTATGATGCACATTAGACTTGCTTTTTCTGGATGCTAGGAACAGTTGATGTAAATGTTATAAATGATCCTTTTGTTATGAATATTTTTGTATTCTTTCTTTGATAACAAAGGCAGCTTTTTATATTTGAAAGGTTTATTTCTCTTTACACTCAAGCTTAGTCATTCACAGATAAACATAACCCTATACTGACCCTGTCCAGTGGTTGCCTGTTGTAGATCAGACATTTAGTTAATTTATAGCCTTTAAAATCTGCATGCATCATTGCTTTTGGACATTTATTTCAACAGTAGCTGTCGGCTTGGAGGCGGAATGTGGCAAAATTGGAAAGATTCTTACTCAGGAATTTATAATAGAATTGGGAATCAAAATAGCAGAAGCTTGCTAAAAACTGGAGACAGAAAAAAAAAAAGACAACCGTTCTAAAAGGTATTGCTAGCAATAAAGTGTAATGTTTGAAGACTTTTATCATTGGAGTTACCCTGTTCATAATGTTTCCATTTCTTAAATATATGTGTAGCTAAAGAAAAAAAGTACACACGTTTGTTTCTGTAGCAGTTGCAAGCCAGTAAAAGCAAATTCTGTATTCATGACAGGTTGGTAATATTGAACTGAGTAACCAAGACTCGCTTGTTTTCTTAAAGATTTAAGAATGAAATAGAATGTGGGCATATTCTTTTAACCACTTGTGATACTAGATTCTCTAGGGATGTTCTGTTTTGTTATGTCCAAAATATAACAAAAAATTGAGGATCCCTTAGTATTGTATTTTCCCTAATGTGAGGCTAGGGGTAAAATTTGCTTAAGGTCCAGACTTTAAAGGTATTTAGTTGTTGCTCCATTCAACATTGCAATGCCTACTGACTTAGGAGCCAAGTCTCACTTTCACATGTGATTAAGGCTCCTAGGAATCTAAGGCTATGTCTGCACCACATAGCCTTAGCCTACCTTAGATGCTGCTACAGGAAAACCCCTCTCCAAATGACGTTAGTTATGCTGACTGTGACCCTTCCATGCCCAGGGTAGCCACTTGAATATGCCAAGGTCAGGGCAGGCTGTAAAAGGAGAGTAGATTCTCCTACACTGGTGGGTGACACTGAAGTCAGACTTCCCAACCAGCCACAAACAGCGCTTCTGATTCCGCACACTGGTTATCAAAAAGCCAAAATAAATATATACACAGCCCCCTTTACTGCATTTCAGTCTCTGGCTCCCAATAAGCCACTAGGTCCAGTAAAGAGACCAGTTATTTAAACTCTATGCTCTTTACCAAAAAGGTGACCCACACACAGCAATTTGAAATACAGATATATCAAACATCCATAACTCCCGTTACACAGATAACACATGAACATAAACATTGTCATCTTACTTAGCACATTATAGCCTTTCTAACAGTACCTGACATGGCATATCTCACATGAATTACTATGATTTTGACATATTAATGTTAAACAACATAATGAATGTCCCCCCCTCCCCCCCAATCCAACCAGCGTGACACTGACAGAAACATTATTTTGTTGTCATAGTTGCATCTACACTGGGGGTTTTCTCAGCATGGCTATGTTTCTAGGAGGTGTATATTTTTATTCACACCCTTAACCAACATAGCAATGCCAGTAGAAGTTTTATGCGTAAACCAGGCCTAAATCTCATTGAAAGTCATTGGGATTCAGGGTATACCTACACTGACGGTGGCAAATTTGTTGCCGTCAGATCAATCTACCCGGATTGATTGAATAGAAGTAAAAGATCTGCTCAATCGATCTGGAAGTCGATTTATTAAAACCACCTCCAAAAAAAGTGTAGCGCTGCTTCGACAGGTACGCATTTCCTGTCGGCGCAGCACAGTGGAGACAGCACGCTAAACAGAAGTTATGAAGTCAACTGCCGCTGAATTTTGCCAGCAGTATAGACCAGGGCTTAGACTTCTAAGAGCCTTAAGTCACTTTTGAAAATGGGATTTAGGCTCTTGAGACCAGGCCTACACCTAATATTTAGGTTGATTTAGTTATGCTCCTCAGGATTGTGAAAAATTCCCATCCCAGAGGAGACAGTTTCACTGATGTAAGCCCCGGTGTATACACAGCTATGTCAACAGAAGAATTCTTCCATCAACCTAGCTACTGCTTCTTGAGGGACAGAAAAACCCCTTCTGCTGCTGCCGTAAATGTCTATACTACAGCATTACAGTGGCATAGCTGAGCACTGAAGCTGTGTTGCTGTCACGCTTATAGTGTAGCGGTGCCCTGAGTCACTTGGGTGCTTTTGAAAATGTTGTGGAAGATCACAATAGGTGTGACAATTTGCTGAGTGAGTTTTAATTTTTAAAATTCCTGAATTTATCATTTATTAACTAGAATACTAGACACTATGATAGATCTGAGTGTACATATACTAACTGCAACAGGCAAAGGAAGACCTCTCTCTACTAATACCTGTTACGTAAAGTAATTGTTGGTAACAGATAATTTAGAAAATATTCTGACAATGGTTTAACTGCCAGTGCCAGCATGGATGGAACAAAGTTGATTTCAGCACCAATCCAGAAAATTCTCTTGAGAGAAGTGTCAGATGACAAGATGCAAACTTTTTTCTGTAACTCAGCAAAAAACTGTCACCTTAGGCTATGCTAGCACCTAGCCTTTTTTCAGCAATGCTGCAAAGGAGTGTCCATTGTTGACAGGTGTTGACAGCAACAAGCTAACTTCCTAATACAGACAGAGGTGGTGAGTGGGATTACACGATTAGTCTTGCCAATTTTTCTTGTACCTTTCTAGTTACAGAGTGGCTTCTTTCCTACAAAATCTGCAGTTGTACAATTTAAGTGAGATTTCTCTGGGCCATTAATTTCCTTGCAGAGTTTCTGCTTTTTGAAATTACATAATCAATTGAGCTGTCCATAAATCAGAAAATGAAGAACCACCACTGAGACTGACAGTAGTGCTATATATTTTAGTCAAGTGTGTTAGATCAGTATGAAGGAGGCATAGTAAAATAATCTGAGAAGATAAAACACAGAGAGCCCTAACCTTATTAAAACATGTCCCCAAATAATAGTTGTTTGCTACTGGCTTAAGTGGCAAAAGTTCCAAAGTACTTACTTCAACACTTATGGGAATTAAGTGTGAAAGATATATACTGATCGTTTCTTCAGTTAATAAAAATGTTAATTTATGTGCAAAACTGAATTGCATTCAAGTGCTATAAACGTCTTTCAATGACATAACCTAAGTTCTTTATAGAAAACGGAGAACAATAGATCAGGAAAAAAGTGATATATTTTACTGGGGAATATAGTGCCCCAAGGTGCTTTCCCAGGAACTAAAAAACTGGATTGGAATTCCCAAAAGAAAAAAGTGGATGAGGGGTTGGATGGGGGGTAGACTTTTCTGTAACTGAGATAACTGACTTTCATGTTTCAGACTGGAAGCAATGGCCATAAGTATAATTCTGTTTAAGCCTTGTATACACAGGGAATTATTCTGGAGGATCTATCTCTGATTAACTCCATGTGTGGCTGCTGTTATTCCAGAATAAAAGTGCTTTATTCCAAATTATTTTAATCTACTTCTGGAGTAAGAGAATTTGTCACTTTTACTCTGGAATTAATCTAATTCAGAATAAGGCACCCACAATCTAGAATAAGAGCATCCAAACATGAAGTTAATCAGGAATAGTTAATATACTTGAAATTCACATTCTTTCTTATTCTGGATTAATCTGCATGTGTCGTCAAACCCTAAATTTAAATATCTCACAAAGGGAGAGTTGTGGTTCAGATTACAGCCTGCTGTGAGGGCAAAGAGAGAAAAATAAGGACCTGATATTTCTAACTTTAAAAAAGGAAAGAAAAAGAAAAGCAATATTGTGAGGGAAGCAGAAATTGGAGGCGCTCTTTATCCACCAGAAAAGGGAGAAACAGAGAGCTCAAAATGACCATCAAATGGTTTCTGTGGCATGACTGGCAACCGTATAGATTGAGAGACCAACGGGAACATACCCCTCTGACAGATGATGTCCAATCAGGAGCAAGATTTGCTGGGCCCAAGCTTCTCCACTGATTTCCCTGCAGACAGGGATCCAGTTGTTTCCTGCCTAGAGTTTGATCAGCTGTTGGTGCTTCTAGCTAATATCCTGTATTTAGTTCACATCGCCCTTTGCCTTAAGGAGAAGAACCAGAACAGGTACCAAAAGGATTCAAAGAAGAGAAGGGCAAAGGAATGTCCTGGCTGCTGCAACATCATTCTGCAGCATTTCATTGAGATTCCACCAGTACATGGTATCTTCATCCTCTACTCACTGTATTCTTCCCCTCTGAGTGACTGTGAATAGGCACAGGGCTGAACTGGGTGACCACATCAGGCTTCAGATTTCACCTGCAGTGTTGATCCCAGTGGCTCATCACAGATATTTAAGAGGAAAGGTGTAGTTGTGGAGAAAAGGAGTATTTGTCTGTAGTTGCTGTAGAATCTGATGGGAGGGAAGAAATTCCTACTTCTTTGTGTTTCCTATATCTCTAGAGTGTCCATCACAGTCTGATCAAGAGTCAGACAAAGACATCTGTCTCATTCTTCCTACGTGACTTCTTACAGATATAACTAAATGTCTGCTGGCTGGTAATTGCCTCAGTTATATCGTCTAGAACACCATCTGCCTCAAGATCAGTATTTTAGGGCCTTCTGACGTATCATGTAGAGCTCTTGAATTTGATCATGTGTATTTGATCTTTTATTTAAGTTTTCACTTATGACCTCCCTGACAAGGCAGTAGAGCTAGTTTGGGAGATTGTTACTCAGCCCTCAACAGGTTCTCAGGAAGGAAAATCTCCTCCTCCTTTTCCCTAATCACTATTCGAAGAAGAACAAGCTTGTGTTGTGTTCCTGTTGGTGCTCCACTCCAGGTGTTGGTGTGTTCTTCGTCGGATGTTTTGTCAGCAGTACCCTTCCAGGTCGCGCACGTGCTGTCCCTGTCTCGTGGCACCGTTGGCGCCCTTTTCGGTGCGCATGTGACCCGACCCCCTCAATTCCTTCTCAACTGTCCACAGTCTGAGACGGAGCCCTCAGCAACTCTTCATAGCCCGCTTCAAAAATTCGTTAATAGGTTATTTTTTCCTTGTTAGAGTTAGTTAATTTACCTGTAGTTAGAGTAGTTTACCTCAATCCTTCCCTAAAAAACCCCCCAAAATCTTTCTTCTCTCAGACTTACCCAGTAGTTAATGGTTAATAGGAATATTATGCCGGACACTCCTGGCTTCAAACGGTGTGCCTCAAGCAGGGACACTATGCCAGCTTCGGACGGGCACTCGGAATGCATTAGATGCCTAGAAGAAGGGCATAGCGCCCAAAAATGCGTCCACCGCAAGAACCTAAAAGCTAGAGCCACGTGTGAGGGGATCTCCGCCTCAAGCTAATACTTATGGAGGAGGTCTCTGAGACCTGCCTCAGACCCTGGAGAGAGTAACAGCTCAACAGACAAGTCTCAAAAAAGGCACTCTAATCCACCTGTGAAGGAGCAGAGTAAAAGAAGGAGGTCACCGGGAAAGGACAAAGGAGTTGGTACTGAAGAGGCTTTCGGTTCCACCGGTACACTGACTTTGACAATAACGAAGGACTCTCACTGCTCCACTAAACAGCTGAGAGATAAACAAAACAACTCCGATCCGATTCGGCACCATTGAAAGTAACGGTCTGCAAAATGGCGGTAACTGTCACAACATTGGCACTGACACAGACCTCAGTGCCGACGAGCAGCATGGCACCAAAACATACTGAGTACATGACATCGGCACTGATTTCACTCACAGTGCCTTCAGCACTGACAACCTCTGAGACACCAATGGCACTGACAACATCAACAGTGCCGATGGCGCCAACACAAATGTCTGTACCAAGAATTGCCATGGAGCAGATTGGCATCGATACTAACGATGGAGCCGACGACACCGGGCCCACAAAAGCATACTGGAAAGTGCAGGTACCATAAGGAGGAGGAGGAATTCTTAGCATCCTCCCTACTATCACCACTATATGGGACCGACACCTCCCCAGTACAATTCAGTCAGGAGGACCCCATTTCCCCCATCTCCTTCTCCAGGGATGAGAATGATGAAAGTGAACAGGTTACCTTTCCCCCTTAACAACCATCACCTAGGAGACACTCAACTAAACACCATCCATGTTCTGGACGTCCATCATACCCATGGCCTGCACCCCCATGGTTCACTCCACCAGTCCCATACCTCACGCAGTGACCGGGATGGGACATCTGGTCTGTTTATTCCACACCACACAGTAAACCATCAACCTCCCAGAGATGCAGGGAAAGGGCACCCTATCGGCCTTCTCCAACAGGACCCAAAAGAACCGGTTTTACACAAGAAGTGGAGGACATTGCAGAGCAAGAGATAACTCCATTGGCTCACAACTCATCTTCTTCACCAGATGAGGCCATAGTTCCTCTACCTCCTACAACTGCAGATGATTTTAAACAGTTTCAGGAGTTGTTTAAGAGGGTAGCTGACAGCTTGGAGATTCCACTCTAGGAGGTTGTAGCCTCACCAAACAAATTACTGAGAATACTACAAACCTCAGCCTCTTCTAAAATCACTCTTCCCGTGGATGATGCCTTGATGGAGCCCACCAATCACATCCGGTAAATGCCCACCACTATCCCTCCTACCTGCAGAAGGGTTGATAAAAAATATGTCCCTGCTAAAGATACCAAGTTCCTCTTCACTCAACCAGCTCCTAACTCACTGGTCATAGAAGCTGCTAACCAGAGGACCAAACAAAAACATAACAGTTCAACACCACACGGTAAAGAGGACAAAAGACTAGATTTGCTTGGCAGGAAGGTCTACACCTCAGCTACACTACAACTGAGGGTAGCAAATTACACTGTGTTGTTGTCAAATTATGATCATGACAATTACGTGATCATACTCGCCACAGCCAGAACCCACAACGTCCATCATCTTGTTAAAAAAACTGCCTACGCCCCTTTTACCATCACTGGGCAAGCATAACAACGGACAAATGGATACTGGAAATTATCCACTCTGGGTATACTATCTCTTTTATTTCCATGCCTACAATCCAAACCCCTTCCCTGTCCCTCTTCAGGGACCTATCTCATGAGCATCTTCTGCAACAGGAGGTAGAACATTTACTCCAAATTAGGTGCCATAGAGAATGTCTCCTACCAACGCAGAGGCTTCTATTCCCATTATTTTCTCACCCAAAAGAAAACTAGAGGTTGGAGACCCATTTTGGACTTAAGAAAACTGAACAAGTTCATCCGGGTACAGAAATACAGGATGGTCACTCTGGCTACTACATTACCAGCGCTTGAAAAGGGGGATAGGTTTGTAGCCTTCGACCTTCAGGATGCATATTTCCACATTACCATTCACCCAGCTCACAGAAGATTCTGAAGATTCACACTAGGCAACAACCACTATCAATATGTAGTGTTATCCTTCAGCCTTTGTACTGCTCCAAAGATTTTCTCCAAAATACTTGCAGTCGTAGCCGCCTTCTTTCACAGACTAGGGATTACTATATTCCCTTATCTGGATGATTGCCTTATAAGTGCACGTACATACATGGGGGTGATTCAAGCATCCATACGAAAAGAACATTATTTCATACACTAGGGCTGAAGATGAACTACAAATGCCTCCAAATGTTGGGGCACATGGCAGCCACCATATTTGTAGCACAACATGCATGATTGCACACGCGAGCCCTCCAAATGTGGCTTGCCATACAGGCAATCGTTATACAAAAATATGGTAATGCCAAAAAAGATTAAGCAATCGTTAAAATGGTGGACACAGCCCAGCAACCTTCTATCAAGGATTCCATTCGTAAGGGAAACACCCTCCATCATGATCACTACGGATGCATCACTAATTGGATGGGGAGCACTACAAGAACACACTGTTCTAGGAAAATGGTCAATACAGGAAAGCAAATTGCATATAAACCTGCTGGAGTTACGTGCTATCTGCAATGCCTGTCAACATTTCCTACTTCTCATAGTAGGGAAAACCATAAAAATCATTACGGACAATATAGCATGTATGTTCTATATCAATCGATAAGGAGGGGCAAGATCCAACTACCTATGTTCAGAAGCTGTAAGGTTATGGAACTGGTGCATAGGCCAAAATATCCACATCAGTGGCATACTTACCTGGTATCCAGGACAGCACTGCAGACAATCTGAGCAGACAGTTCGACAACAGTCACAAGTGGGAATTGCACAATGAAGTTCTGGAAAATATATTCCAACAATGGGGTTACCCCAAAATCAATCTATTTGTGACAACAATGAATTGCAAGTGACATTACTTCTGCTCCAGAGTGGATCTGGGCAGAGGATCGATGGGACACGCATTCCTCAGCAATTGGAATACAGGTCTCCTTTATGCATTCCCACCCATTCCCATGATTTCCAAAACCATAAACAAAATACACAAAGACAAAGTGAAGGTGATGATGATAGCAGCAACATGGCCCAGACAAACGTGATTTACTTACCTGATACACATGTTGATTCACACATCAATTTCTCTCCCACTATTCGAGAATATCCTCTTCCAAGACAAGGGACACATCACCCATCCACATCTGAAGAAGTTATATTTAACTGCATGGTTCCTAACTGGTTCTGACAAACAGAACTACAATTCTCAGAATCAGTGAGGCATATTTTATTAAATAGCAGAAAACCTGCCACTAGGAAAACTTACCTCCAGAAGTGGTGTAGAGTCCCGTATGGTGTCAACAGAGACAAATCAATGCAGCAGTAGCACCTATCCCCATCCTACTGGACTACCTCCTGGAAATAAAAAAAGCAGGACTATCAATGAGCTCACTTAAAGTACACCTAGCTGCTATTACTACCTTCCATGATCTCGTAGAGGATACCACAATCTTCACACACCCAATTGTGAAACATTTCATGACTGGTCTACAAAACATGTATCTTGATATACGTCCGCCCACGGTACCTTGGGACCTCAATTTAGTCCTAAAGACCATCATCAAGCCACCATTCGAGCCCTTAGTAATTTGCTCGATATTACATGTCAGTGAAGATATCATTTCTAGTAGCAATTACTTCAGCACGATGCGTAAGTGAGCTTGCAGCACTTATGGCCCACCCACCGTATACAATATTTCTTAAAGATAAAGTAACACTACAATCTCATCCTAAATTTCTCCCCAAAGTGTCATCAGCATTCCACCTTTAACCAAAGCATTCATTTATGTACATTTTATCCAAAACCCCACACGAATACATGGGATGCGGCCCTCCATACACTGGATGTCAGACGAGCCATCGCATTTTACCTAGAAAGAACAAAACCCTTTAGGAAATCTCCCAAACTTTTTGTGTCCATTGCAGAATGCTCCAAAGGCGACGGCATATCCACCCAAAGGCTATCAAAGTGGGTTTCCAGCACATCCTACACACAGTCAGGGGTAACACCACCCCAAACGGTTAGGATACATTCAATTAGATCAATGTCTACATCTGCAACCTTCTTGCATAACATGCCAATCAGGGAAATCTGCAAAGCAGCTACCTGGGCTTCGACCTACACTTTCATAAATCATTACGCAATGGATCAGGCCTCAAGACATGATGCAGCAATCGGACTTTCAGTACTCTCATCCATTCAACCTAACATCTCCGATTTTCCCTCCACCAGTACACTACTCGAAGAAGAAAAGAGGGTTGCGGCTCTTCAGTAGAGAAGGGGTTGGGTCGCATGTGTGCCGTAAAGTGTGCCAAAGGCACCATGAAACAGGGACGGTGCGTGCACAACCCAGACAGGCACTGCTGACAAAATCTCCGATCTAGGACGTGAGGATATGCCAACACCTGGAGTGGAGCACCCACAGCGTGACACATCTCAAAGAACATCAGTTTACTGCACAAGATGAGTAACCCTCTTTTCTGAACTCCTCTTCTGAGAGAGTGAAAACCAGGGGTTTTTTTAATCTGTCTCCTAGTCAGCTATTATTTCAGCAGGAACAGTTACCAGAACTACCACCTCTTGTTCTATCAAAAGAATGACTTTAAATCCAAGTTTCCCCTAACCATTCCAAATCCTTCTAGAATGAATTCTAACTGTTCCTCCCAGTGCTTGGGTTTTAGAGCTCAGCAATGAGAAGGATTTCCCAGTTCCATCAAGATTTGTTCCCAGATGACCATAAACTCCCCATTTCTGTCCCTCATCAACCAGAGAAGGTATTACATAGATCAGCTCTGCCCCATCATGTATCTCTCTCCTTTTATCTGGGGTCCCTTAATAAGGAAAAATGTATTGACCACCCCCCACTACTTATTAGATCTCAGAGCCATTGTCCCAGTTCCACCAGAACAGGTGGTGGACTCTTAAAATACTCTGTGAACCTCAAGATTAATATTGAATTCAGAATGACTGAATTCAGAATACCAGCAATTCGAGAAGCTTTCCATTCAGTGCCAGCAGCCATCCACCAAGGGGATTTTCTGACTTTTAGAGAGCTGAAAGATGTGTGCCTTCACATTCTGATTGTCCAGTCTATCAGAAGCTCCTCAAGTTTGCAGCTGGACATCTTCATTCCAATTATAAGGCCTTTCCCCCGAGTGTTGCTTTTATTTCACTTATATTAAAAAGCGAGAGACACACTGCAGCAGCCTCTGGAAAAAGAGCATTTGTGTGAACCAATTCCTGGATGATTGGCCCTAGCATAGGTGAAATTTCTACACAAAACAAGAAGGGCACTGGTTTGGACAATGGAAGTGTTCCAGACCC
Source organism: Emydura macquarii macquarii (assembly GCF_026122565.2). Classification (NCBI taxonomy): domain Eukaryota; kingdom Metazoa; phylum Chordata; order Testudines; family Chelidae; genus Emydura; species Emydura macquarii. The sequence goes on from NW_027131485.1 coordinate 15,179,214, forward strand.
CTGGAATCATTGTACATCAAGAAAAGATCTTATTGATCATATCCCAGAATCTAATTCACCTGGAAGTAGAAATACACATGGCAAAAGGGAGTTTTTCCTTCTCCTGAAAGGATTTCTGGACTCAAAGCTGTGAATTTAAGGATCCAACACAGCTAAGTAGTATTTGGTCAGTGATGCTGATGAGGATTTAATCTCTTGCTAGCATCTAGTTCTATGGGCTCAGTATCATTCTCACTCATTTCAACAATTATTCTGATTCTCCCTTCTGTACTCAGGGAAGAACCTGAAAGTGATAGTTCAGATCCTCACTACAGCCATAAAGTGTCTCCATATATAAAGGGACACTTCATAGACAGCACTAATTTGTGCATCCATTTGTTGTTAGTAGATTGATAATACAGAGAAGACCTTCTAAAAGTTTTATGTCTGGCTCTAGAGTTTGAGCAAATTCTTCAGCATTCAGCTTGCATTTCTTGTAGAACTCCCCTGGCTTTGTCTGATGTTTAGTATTATAGTTCTTTACTCACAGCTTGACACATATGTAAAAGCCATTGTGAATAATAGTGGACAAACAGAGTGGAGTCACCAGGATCCCTTCCATTCACCACAAACATTGAGCAAGTAGTAAAGAGAGGATACATAAGATACTGTTATGAATACAATAATTCTCAGTGACTAAAATCATGGAGTATCCTACTGACTTGGCACCGTTTTGTTGAAGTTACCACATTTCATCAATATGTGATGAGGACTTGAATTGCAATGATGCAAACAACCAACATACCATAATTTTAGTACATCATTCTCAATTATTCTGTTGCTTTCTGCAACTCTTCTACTTAGACTTCCAAAGACATGCTTAAAATAAAGTAGTTTAAAACACAAATTTCATTAAAATGAAAACCAAAATTGGTTCTAGGGCCAATATTAGGGAAAATTAGTCATTATTTCCATGTCTTGTTTGTATGATTTGAGCAGTTACCTTAATAATAGTTTAAATATAATATTGAACATGGATATAAGTGATTTATAAGTATTTATGTCTTTGCTTTAACTCAAAACTTTAAAATTAATTTATAAGAGGTATATGAATATCTTTCTTGATACTTCAGTGAAGAAACCTGTAAATTGGGTGTCCATAGTGAATCCTTGTTAAATAGAATTGTAAACATTAAGCAAGGTGCCCAAAGCAGTTTTTTTTTTAATACTAATCTTATAAAGAAAACCATTGTCCATATTCATCTATGAAATGATGCAAAGTTAGGTTAAGGAGCCCACATGCCAATTACATTTATTCCGTATTTAATCTGTTGAATACTTTCAAATGCAAATATCTTTTTCTTAAATTATGATGGACTAGGCAGTTATTCTTCATTTTTAAAAAACGGTGTAGAAATGTTAACAGAACAAAAGTTGATCTTTAAATTAAACTTTTGATTCTTAGAAACAAAAGAATTTGTCTGATCAAATATATTCAATTGAAATGTACAGCAGAACGACAAGATCTATTGGGATGGCAAAAAATAAAATAAAATCTGAACAAAATAAAAGCACGTTTAAACTGCCTATAAAACTATGTATGGTTCTATGCTTATTCATTTCCATTTAAATTTTTGTATCAATGGCTAATCTGATAGGTCTGTGGCAGGGAGAAAATAATGGCTGGCTCCACCCATTTAGATCTCCTCTGAAATGTCTCATGTTACAGTAGGTCCTTGTGTTTACAAGACATGTGAACTGAATTCAAGTTTTTCACCAGAGCAGCAGGGATGAATGTAAGTAGGAGGTGGAAGAAGGTGATTGCCATGCCTGTACCCAAAATTTTTTACATAATGAAATTTACTCTGCAATGCATTGCCTAGGCATTTTTCTTTTTTTGCCATTTTTTTTTTTTAACATGTTGACCAGCTATTCACATACACATATGCAGACTGCAACAATTACCTTAACACTTAGGATTTAAATGAGTGAATGCCCTTATTTTATTTTTGTCATATAAACCAGAGTGCATATAACTGGTATTATTAGTTAGCAGCCACAGCATTGGCAAATTTCTTAATTGATTTTATTATTCAGGAATTATCCTTTGTAGGTGAAATTCATCTCTAAGTGGCCCCACAGGCCTTCAGTGATCCTGCTTAGGAGCTTAACATAGGAATTAAATGTTGTATAGGCCTGGGTGGACCCTCTGCACCAGGTTCAGTTTGACCTTATGTGAAGAGGGTGATGGACATGTTAAAATGTACAACCTTCCTATTTTACATTAATTACATGCAATACAGGGGAGGGTGGAGATGGGAAGCTGCTGTGTTAGTCGCGAAAGAGCAGTTCTATACATTATTTTAATGTAAAGGTATGCATATGTAGTTACTATGCATTCATGGTAGATATGAAACTAACTATAGTATTTTGAGTCCAGTGCTCATCCAGGTCTAGATCTTGCGCTGAGTCGTGTGCAGGCAGATTTCTGCACCTGCACAGGTCAATCCCTAAGTCAGGAATTCCACCCATGCAGAGTTCAGTATAGGATCCAAGTCTTCTTGTCTTTTTCCTGAATATTCAGGCCCATCCTCCCTTTAACCTGGTAAATACTACTTGTGAATAATATGGGGCTTTGAAGGAGACAAAATGTTTGGTTTAATAAATCAGTGACTTACTGCTTTGGACATTTCTAGTTAACCCTCTGTAGTAAGCAGAGTCATGAGAATTTTTCAACTGTTATGTAAATAGTGTGGCGAGGTGGGCCTGTTTGGCCCTGTGGGTCTGCGCTCCCTACAGCTATGCTGGTGGTGTGGCTGAGTGGGAGCAGGGGGGGGGCCCGGCCCCGCCCTCTACCCCAGGCCCCGACCCAGGGACCCTGCGAGGAGTAGCCTCAAACAGTTAATCCATGGGCTACTACCTTCCCTGGGTTGCTTGTCCGCAGCCCCCCTGCTTGTGGTCTTCCTTCAGGCTTTTGGGGCCGGCATCCCATGGCCTGGCCTGGATGAGCTTCTCCTTAACTCCTATGGCTGGGTGCTGTCACCGCACCTCCGCTAGCTCCAAGCCTTGTAGCAGCTCTGCTCTGCTCTGCTCCGCTGCGCTCTTCCCCTAGCTCCACACATTATAGCAGCTCCGCTCCTCACTCAACTCCCTCTCAGCTGCTCCTGCCTGCCTGAAACAGAGGCTTTTACCTGTTGTGGCCAGCCCCTAATTGGCTTCAGATGCCCCAATTAACCTAGAGTAACCCTGGCTGTGTTACCCAGGGAACAGGCATTTGCTAAGCCTGGGGCTAATATACATGCCTTCCAATATCATCCTGGTTATTTTGGGAAAGTTGGTATGAGACATTACCATTTGAAGAAGAATCAAAACTTCTGTCCTACTGTCAACTTGGATAAATTGTGGACACTTGTTAGTGAGCAGACAAGACTCAATTATGCAAAAAAACAGGCTGGATTAGCTCCTGTCATTGATGTTGTACGCGCGGGTTATTATCAAGTCCTGGGCAAGGGAAAGCTGCCCAGACAGCCTGTAATTGTGAAAGCAAAATTCTTCAGCAGGAGAGCAGAGGAGAAGATCAAGGAAGTTGGTGGAGCATGTGTTCTTGTGGCATAAAGGAGTTTTGTATTTATTCAAGTTTGAATAAAGACACTATAAAATGGGAGAGAAGCGGGGGGGGGAGGGAAGCACCTTCCTATAGCTCTCAGGTCTGGCCCCGTCACAATAGAAAACATACACACACACGAAAAACCTGTTTAAGAATGGTAGTTACATCATCTGTTGCACCCAGGAGATCCTATTTGAATCCTCAAGATAGGATGGGGTTTTTTCTTAAGTGGTAAAATGTAGCTCTCAATAAACATCAAGAATGTAGCTGTTATGAAAGGTATGAAAAGAGAGACAATGGGATAGTCTTTCCTAACAAAGTCCTGTGGGTTAGGTTCATCCAAACAGTGTCGTCAAAAAGCCAGGAAATGACATTAGCTCCTTTCCCCAAAAATTAGTTTGCATCCCACTTCCAGATTTTCTCAAAATTAAATCTCTCAAGTATTGCCTTCTGTTTTCTAAAGTCCTTTTAAAAAATGTTGGGCCAAATTTTCCTTGGTTTGTGCAGGAAATTACAAACTGCGCCTCCGGTGCCAATGAAGTCATAGACACTAGACTAATGGATGATTCACTCCGAACAGCAGTTTTTGCACAATATCTCTAAACTGATGTTGTCTAGAAGGGTGGCTTTGTATTGAAGGCAGATGTTTCAGCGCCTGTTCTCCTGAAGTTTCAAAGTCCATGTATAGCTTCCTGAGTATACAGCAATCTGCTTCTGTGCAGCATCTGTGCATTGTTTTATGTGAGCTAAATAAAAGCATTTTCATCCTGAACTTCAGTGTTCCTCTCCACAAAAATTCTAGTAGTACAGAGCGCTGCCTGGCAACTCTTATTTATTGTCTGCTTTTACTCTGAATATGATCAGTTTGCCTTCTTCTTTCACAGATAAGCCTCTCTTCTTTTGGCCACCAACATTGTGATTGGAGCAACCACTTCTGCAATTAGACTTTACACATTTTCATCTGCTTACGCTGCTGCTTTCTGACTAGAGTCCACTGTTACTATTACGTATTTTCTCCATCCCCCATTTTCTCTGAAATAAGGTCCTGGATGTGCTTGTAAGACTATCACAGGATTGATGCAGTACATGGGCTTTAGAAATCAAAGATTTAAAGCTTAGAAATTCAGTTTGATAAGTTTTGCTTACATAAAACACTCATTTTTCTGTGTATTTATAATCACTGAAAAGTTTTGGGTTTTAAAACTACTTTCACTATCACTATTGCAGCTTCAAATAAGAAGTTGAAATTGCAGTATATTGAAAAGAAACTGACTGAGTTTAATTTAGTTTTCCAAGCTGTGTATAGTAGCATACATTTAGTATTAAACAGATTCTTTGTATGCCATAGCTTTATGTAGCTGAAACAAACATGAAAAAATATATAACATTGTTTTCCATAGAACCTAAAATCTTTATTAATATTGTTGTCTAACAAAATCTATTATCTCATTTTTAAAGATATTTTCATTCTTAACCATTTAAATAAACACAATTGCTTGAGAATTGCAGCTTTAGCTATTTTGTGGGAGTCAGTCGCCCACATTTTATATTGCTGGGAACTGGAAATCACATGGTACAATATTTTAAGGGAAACATTTAATTAGCAATTGGTTTTACATGTGAGAAGGTAGTTAACTATGCTGCAGTCATTCATGCTGAATGCCTTCACATTCCACCTCTATGACAAGGGAGAGGTTTAAAAAACACCCTCTTTTTAAATGGAGCTCAATTTGTAAGGACAAAACTCCCCCCACAGGGCAGTTGAGAGTGAAACCTACATGACCACAGAAAAACAAGTGGATAGAAGAGAGACCATGTCAAGCCCCATCAGCTGCTATTGCAGCATATGTGAATACACTGCTATTGATCCCTGAAAATGTCAGCTTCTTGTGCAGCAGTGTTTGAGGCTCAGGAGTGGCTTAAAGAATTGAGACAAAGTGGACTCAGGGCACAAACTTGCTACAGGAATACAGGGTGTGGAAGAAATGTAGGATCAGGCTCTAAGAGGAGAGAACAAAAGATAAGAAGAAGACCAAAAGAGAACCCTGAAGCCTTGATTATACATTTCAAGTTGTTTGCTGTTTTTAGCTGGAAAGGCTCTGCAGCAGCAGAAAAAAGCCACGGATTTCCTGGCTTACTCAGGTAGAATCCTTTTGGGACTGTTGGGACAACACACACCTGAACAAAGATTGTGACAAACACCCTCTTCTTACTCAATACAATTTGGACTCTTCCCTTTCCTGTTCAGCTCCCCTGGCTGATGCGGAAGGGGCTGGAAACCTACGTGCCACTGCTGGTATAAGACTCTCCTTGTCCTATGTGCCAGGAGATTGTGAGTGCTTTCTTGCACTTTCGCTCATCTGTGCATCCACAAAAGACAAGGCATAATCTGAACCCTCCTTTTTAAAATGGAAGGGTTTAGGGCATTGGATGAGGCTATACATGGTTTGAATTTTCAGTCTGGTCCTTCAGAGGTGTATCATTACCATGAACTTATTTTCTTTTTACTTCTGGATTTAACAGAGAATAAATTACCCCTGGTGTTCCCTGTACAGACAACCAGCACTAACCTGATGGTTAAAGTGGGATTTAAGTGGTGAATAAGCCTGTTGCTGGCCACCTGCACAGGGTGAGTTTTACTCCCACGAGAATAAGCACCAACACTGTTCCAAGATTTTGCACCCATTGAAATCAATGGCAAAGTTCCCTTTGACTTCCACTGTGCAGGATCATAATCTTTTGAAATTTCACACATCTAGAACAGGCTCCTGCCTTCGCACAGCCAGCCCTATCTCATATCAGTCACCTGCATTTTTTGTCACATCCTATGTTTTTGGGAGAATCTGTATTCTCTTATTTATCCTATTCAATATCTATACGCAGCATGTAGCAAAACTGGTAAAACATCACGGATGGAAGTGTCGTGAATATGCAAAAGACACGTATCTCTGTTTTTCCTCCACTGCGTGTGTGATAACACCACTGTCACCAGACTGACTCAGTGCTTGGCCAAGATCAACTTCTGGAGGATCTTAGTGAGCTGGCCATAGCTGATCCCAAGCAAGACTGAGGTTAATCAGAAATACTTTGTGGCACTTACAGCCTTTTCCTTTAGTTGAAGATACATATCCACTGCTGCTTATATCAGTCCACAGTTTGAGAGCTTCTAAATTTCTCTCTGATGCTAAATTCTCACATAGTAGTATCCAAAGGTAATGCTTCCTACACTCTCTAGTTGGCTAGAAGATGGAGTCCAATCTTGATAGACAATAACCCAACCTTAGTAATACACATCTTCATTGCTTCTTAGCTGAAATACAGCAATGCAATATACCTGGGCATGAAACCATCAGCCCTTAGGAATCTCTAGCTAGTAAATAATGCAGCAGCACATCTCATTGGCAGCATGGGCTATAGTGAGCACCTCAGACCTGTCCTTAGCCCTGGTTTCCTATAGAATATCAAGTCAGATTTGAGGTCTCTGTTCTTCAGCTCAATGGTTTGTTCCAGGATACTTAAAAGATTACCTGAAGCTCTGGGATGTGACTTACCTTGACAACTTTGCTCCTTGGTCACAGTGAAGCTGTTCACTGGCAGGGTAGAGTTTGTCTTTGCATGAACCGGAGCTGCTTTGGGGGCTGAAGCAAGGCTGTGGAATGAACTCCTACAGGATCTAAGAAACACCTCAAACATCACTTTCTGTTCCAAGTGCAAAGTGCACTTCTTTGACCTTGCCTTCAATAACAGACATAAAATAACTTAGGAAGAAAAATCACTTAATTTTCCTCTTGAAGAGGAAATAAGGGGAAAAGAGAGAATGACGTGACGTGCTAGTCACATTATTCAATACCTTTCTGGAAGTTGCTCCAATAATATGGCAAGGAATGGTATGAGAACCTGAAAAATAGAATGGAAATGTCCTGTATTGTCCTTTTGCCCCATCTACACAAATGTAGCTTGTTGTTAATGTAGTTCAGGCAGCAGCCAACCCCTTTTGAGCCACTGCAAATCGTGCACTTTCCCACTGTTTTGCTGTGTGCCTAATGGACATCATCTAGCCATTTGTAAAACAATTAGAAAAATATTGGGAATTGTTAATGTAGAAACTGATCTTAGAGTGGAAAATCAGAATGTGATAGCTCTTCCAAACAAGTCATTCTAATTATATGCAAATAATTCCATTGATGCCTTTATTTAGCATTGTACTTTATGTATTTAATAACCTAATTTCTAAACCCTTTCTTGTTCTTTATCCAGTTTTGTACATCAGGATTCAAGAGTTAAGTTCCACTGTGTGTGTGCTTTACAGAAATATTTATTTTGGAACCATTTAGGAATTAACATTATGTATGTGGGGAAATATACAGTAGGTTCTAGGTGTGTTAGAAAGCTTTGTAGGACACAAGACAAAGCAGCTACTAAACATAACATGAAGATTATTTTATCAAATCAGAAATACCGTTAGTCCATTCAATACAGAGATGTTATTTTCAAGAGATTATAGTCTTTTATTTTAAAGTTGTTCTTTATTTATTTAGTGGAAGACAGAAATTCGTGTGGTTGTAGAACTCCACAAGAACGGCTGTGTTTTACAACTGTGCTTTTAGGGTGAATCTTATCCCTCTGCAGGAGGGCAAGATGAGGTCTATGAACCACATAGGCAATTCAGATTCTACTCTTGTTTACACTCTGGAACAGCATTTGGTTTTTACAAGTATATAGACCTTTGGTGAAAATATTAACTGTGGTAGTGGAATATCTCATAGCTAATCTCGCATACTAAATTGTTGAAATACTGATAACTAGTGTAAATACTAAAGTTAAAGAAGAATCATACCGTCCTAGGGTTGGAAAGGATTTTGAGAGGTCTTCTCATCCAGTCCCCTGCACTTAAGGCAGGACTAAGTGTCATTTAGCATATAAAGTAAATAAATATGTAATATGCAGAAAAGATTCAGGGCCAGATTCCTATTTGTTATTTTAAAACTAGGCTAAATTTTAATTTGAGTTGATCTAGAACTCCATTAACTGACCAGCATAAAACATTAGGTTGTTTCTCCATATCCAGTTCTTATATTATTGTATTATAATGGAAATGCTATAAAATGGCATAAATTGTAAATTGATTTTGATCAAATTCAGGGTCCCTTTTGATGTTCAGGATAAATATGTTCCTTAATCATTCAGTGTCCTCTTTCTTTGTACAGCTAATAGTGTTTGGGTGATTTTGTGGTGGTTCTCAGAGTACCCAGGACTGTGAGTCACCTTGTTATTCCCCTGCCTTCAGTCAGAGAGGCTTGCTTCTCTTTGACTGGGTGTTAGCTCCTAGCAGCCTGATAGCCACCCAAACAGTCTCCTCTGGGCTGTGCCTTTACTTTGTTTTGTAGGTTAACAAAAAGTGCACCCTAGTCCCTGAACCCCTTTTTAGCATTCCCCTGTAGCGTCTAGCTCTTTCTCCACTGAACACTCACACAGTTTTCAGGTCTGCTCTCCCCAGTGGGGCACTGTACACACCAGCTTACTTGAGTCAGCTCAGGTTCAGCTATTAATACCACAACACTGAGATATATTTATAATGAAACCAACCATAAGTTTATCATCAAAGATCAAGATTTAAGAGATAGCGAGTAAAGATAGTAGAAACAACAGGTTGCATGTGAAACATAACATGCTTTCTAGAAATTAAACTTCATAGGCTAACTCTTGTCTAAATGAGTTTAGTTTATCCCCAAATGTCTTCTGCAGCATTTCGGCCAAGACTGGTTGTGATCCTGTTTTCATCAATGTAGTCACACTACCTAGTTATTTGCTAGGTGCAGGACAATGGGGTGTTTTTTTTCCCTTCTCCTTATATTCCCCCAAGTTCATTGTCTCCCCTAGACAGGTCAACCCTCTGAGGTTCATTCTCCGGTGTCCTGTCTCCTGCTGGCTGCACATTCCACTGTTGATTTTGTATATCCAAGGAGTTCCATTGCACTGGCTTCCAGTGCTCAATTTACATGTAAACTGAGAGACAGGTGACTATACATCTTTTACCTGACAGAAACCTATTCATCAGCCCTGCCTTTACACAGACTTTAGGAACATAGTTTCATTATACATACACACCTCCTTACATAGTATCTGTACGTATATTTCACAGTGATATTAGTTACCAGTGTGATCCTGGCTTTCTTTTAAGACTTACATGACACTTGTTGGTAAACCAGAATATACATACCCGGATCAAGGCATTGCTGCAACCCTTTTGCCAGTTGGCATTAAGGTGTTTTAGGGTCACAGATTTCTATCCAGTTCTGCTAGAAAAGGCATCGTAGACGTGCATCATTTCTGTGTTGTGCAGAAAGCTTGAAGTAGAACCGAGAGTTAGCTGTACTCTAATTAATTTATAAATGTCAAAAAATGATAAGCCAGTGAATTATAACTGGTACAGCTTAACTGGAGACAAATTGTGCTCAGTTACATCTATGCATTCCCATAGTGTTATAGATCCAAAAGTAAGTATAACAGTAAGAATAAATCCAAGGATACTTCAACAGGTGCTTAAGTTCATCCCTATTCAAGAAAAGGACTTAAATATGTGCTTAAGGGCTTTCCTGAATTGGAGCCTGCAGAGAATGAGGGATTTGTGTATTACTTTTTTGTAAATAGCACATGCCCCTGAGTTTGCCTGTGACATTATCCTGCCTGAATGCATGCAGTTACATAAAAGCAGGTTATGAGAGGGGAAGCAAACAGTAACTGAAACAATGATGAGATAAATGCTACTATAGGGGAATAACGAGGGCCCTTTTGGAAACTTCTTAATGGGACATACCCCTAGCCTGGTACCTGCTAAGCTGGCTAAATTCATCCTTCTGAGCCAAACCTGGGATCAAAGGGTATGCTAAATCTTAAAAATGCTAGCCTAGGCAGGAAGCAAGTGGAGGGTGAATGGGCTGTCAGCACACTGAGAGAGACACTGGAAGCAAATGTCACACAGAACATGCTGCAAAAGTCATCCTCTCTGGCCATTGGGGAAACTCTCAAAAGCTGGTAGGGGAAGATTAAATTTTAGGTAAGGGTAAATATGGATCTAGGCCTTTACTGTTTTTAACTTTTGCTGTGCATGCTATAATATTGGGTGAATAAATAATGCTTTATTTTGAAGAAGCTGTTTTTGAGACACTTTAATCAGTTGTTGTTACAGACTCCCAGAGTGAAAGGGCTTACAGGTACCAAACCCAGTTAGGCCTGTCACATTAGCATGGTTGGGAAATGGGGGCTACTGTCCAGAGATCCTTGAGGCAGGGAAGGAAGGAAGCCAGGCCTCAGGCCACCTGAGAGATGCCTTGTAACTGTGATGGAGTCCAAGATAGGAATGGAACCCAAGAGCTCCTGACTGCCAATTTTCTTCATCAGCACTGAGACCAGCCTATCTCATTCCTTCGTAAAGAAAAAGATTAGAAGGAAATTTGATTTATATGTCATGCCATTTAGACGCAAGAAAGTGTGTATGGGGGGAAATCAGTATTGTATAAAGCTCTGATTCAGTAATATGTGGTGTCTAAGGAGACTGCAGCACCTGCACAGAGATCCAGTGATTTAGTATGGTCCCATTCTGTTGAAACAGTCCATCCACATGCTACATGTTACAGGATTGGAGTCTTGTTCATTTAGCAGTCAACTTTAACATAAAAGTAAATATAGCATAAGTAATAGTTTTGCAGGAATTGTAATATTATGCTGTAGGTTAAGTTGATACCAAGTTATGTGCAATTACCAAGTGTTTTTGTTGAGTGTGTTGTAAAGTACTGCTGATTAAGGTAGTCAAAAATACATAGTATTTCTAAACTCATTAGACAAGTTAGATGCTTCCAATAATATTGGCAGTTTGATGTACTATGGATCAGGTGAGAGATTATTCCTTACTTGGCTGTGTTTATCTGCTCTAGTGTCAAAGCTACATTTTATTGTACTGATGCTTCTTCTTTCAGTGTCTTTGTGGGGATGAAATTATATTCATTGTTATGTAGATATACTATAAAGAAAAGCAGAAATGATCTTAAAGGTTCTTAAAAAGAGACATGATACAAGATAATGGATAGTTATTACCAAAATAGAAGGTTGAAATATGTAAATGCATGTATTGCAGGCATTTTCTCATTGAAATAACACACTGGACCATATCCTCAGCTGGTTGTAATTAGACTACAGTGGAGTTACACTGATTTACATCAGTTGAAGATCTGCCCCATTATTTACTCCACTACCAGGCTCTGTTTCTTCTTATAGTAATAGCATACATGATGCTGCTAACTAATCTGAATTCCGCAAAGAACTCTACTGGGTATTTGAACTACAGTAGCTGAGTTCCATCAACAATCTCATGCTGATTATTTGTTTGGAGATGAACAACAGCTCACTATTTTTATTAAAGGTTCCCTATTCTCTATAGTAAGTGGTCTGTAGAATGTTTTGATCTGTTGTAATACATAGGAGAGCATATGCATCGTGTTTTCTTTGAGTGGTAGAAATAATTCAGTTGACTTCTCATGAAGAGTCTTCTCCACCTTTTCTCTTCTCTTTTTAATCTGCTACAGCCTGAATGTTCCATTAATGGATTTCTTAATCTTCTGGGCACAGTGCAAAGCCTTTTTTCACAGGTATTTGGCAATGGATTGACTTTGGGGGTGAAGAGTAGATGATGGTGGTAGGGGTGGCTTAATGTTATTTTTGGCAGTGTCCTGTAGTGGGAAAGGTATTGAGGTTAATAGGCCTTCTGAAGAAGTATGTTTTAAGGAGGGCTTTGAAGGAGGAGAGGGTAGAGACACGAAGAACAATGGCAGTTTTGAGCACTCAGCCCCTGTGAAAATCAGGACACTAACAGGATTTAGGTGCCTAGCTTTAGGGACTTAGTTTTAAAAATCTGGTATAAGTGACTTTTTTGAATTTCATCCAAAGCAGCAGAGCCAGGAGTAGAACCCAAAACTTCTGATTCCTAATTCTGGCCCTGCACTGAGCAGGTTACCTCCAGAAACTATTCCCAGGCTTCTTCAAACTTCCCAGAAGCTTCATTTTCTTTTCAGTTTTAGGACTGGGCAAAGGTTCAAGATGTGGGGGCGGTGCAGGGTTAATCCAAAAAAAAAAAAAAAAAAAAAAGAGAGCATGCATTCAAACACATACAAAAAATTTTTTTTCCTTCAGTTGGTGCATACTACAATTATTAACTTTGAATACAATTGTATGAATGTCAGTAATTTGTGCCTGATCTCAGAGTATGTTAATTTACTTCAAAGGGAGTTGGATTTTGGCCTTATTGCATTACATCACTATCCAACAGAATGGAGCAAAATTAGACAAAATGGAAATGCTTTGCCAGCTCTGAGTAATTTATTCTGTTGTTGTTGTTTTATTAAAAGGCACCTTTATGCTGCAAGCTCCCATGCAGCTATGACTTTGATAAAGCTTGAGTCTGAATGAGCATTTTGGGTAGTAATTTGTTCAAGGTGTTATGGGAATTTAGATAAAAGCAATATCATGGGATTAGGACTCATGGCCATGTTTTGTATGTTAAGGTAAATTTGGATGACAAAAATGAACAGCATTTTATACACTTTTCCTGAGCATGACAAGATATGTTCTAAAAGTTGTAAAAAGTATGTATTAAGTTGGGACCATTGGTGGCTCTTCTTACATCTTCGTCACAAACCTCTTATATCAGAAGTTTAATGACTATGAAAAAGGGAGCAAAAATCATTGTTTTTTTGTTGTTTTGTTCTTTCATTTCCAGGGGTCTCTAACTTGATTTGCTGGCAATTTTGGCTAACCATTACAACATTGTTAAATAGACTTTAGGGACATCAGTGAGGGAGAGATCAGTCAGCCCAGACAAAGGACAGCACACTTTAACGTTTTAAACTTTAATATGACTATATAGAAATATCTGTGTTTCTGAGATTATTCCATATATTGTAAACTTGATACCTTACTTCAGTAGATGAAATTAGAATGTTGATATAAACTAGTACATCATGAATGCTTATTTGTAACAAAGACATCAAGGATACAAAATTGTGTCAATGATATATCTATTGTTGTGATAAATGTCATGAATTTCTACGGAGAACAAACATCTTAATCTATTCTTTGTTAATTGTAATAATAATTATTTTTGTTAATATGGTTCTCAGAGACTTAATGTAGGAAATTTCCTGTTATCTAAACAAAAATGCAGTGGTGATGGTGTAGCCATGTTGATCCCAGGATATTAGAGAGGCAAGGTAGGTAAGGTCATATATTTTATTGCACCAGCTTCTTTTTGTGAAAGAGACAAGATTTGGAGTCTACACAGAACTCTCCTTCAGGTCTGGGAAATGTCACAGCTAAATACAAGGTGGAACAGATTGTTTAGCATAAGTAATTAACACATTTCAAGGGACCTTTCAATGTGAAGTGGCCCATTAACACCTCTCCAGTAATGTGGGGGTAGGAGCGGGAGGGGAGGGGAAGCGAAGCTGGAGGTGGGTAGTGGGTTATGGATTGTTGTAATAAGGATTTATTGATTTATGGTTTATTACAACAATCTATAACCCACTAACCTACCCTCTCCCCCAGCTTGCCCCCTCCAGTTATGTCTAGAGAAGTGTTAAAAGGCCACTTCACCTGAATGGTGCCTTGAAATATGGGTTAACTATTTAAGGTAAATAATGTGTTCAATCTTGTATTTAGCTGTGACACTCTGGATATGTCTTCCCTGCAACAAAACACCGGCAGATGGCCTGCGTCAGCCGACTCGGGCTCAGGGGGCTCCGGCTATGGGCTGTTTAATTGCAGTATAGACGTTCAGGCTCAAAAGCTTGTCTCTCTCACTAATGGAAAGTGGTCTAGTAAAAGATATTATCTCACCCATCTTGTATCATTTACACTATGTTAATATGCTTAAGTGGTTCAAGTGTACCTAAGTCATAGAAGAGTCTTGCTTTGTTATATTTCATAGTGCCAGTAAAATGGCAGTGAAGTCCATCTGATAGAAAGATACTAATAATTGATGTTTGATTCAGAATATTAGTGTTTGTAAATACTGCATAATTTGGGTAAAAATTCTTACAAACACCTCTTCATATATTGTGTACCTTTTCCCTGTCAAGAAAATACGTTCAGGAAAGAGAAAAGCTACTTTATCTCTGGGTTTATTTTCCTCATATACTATGTTCTTCTGTTGAACCCTTCCATTTTCTGTGTGTGTCGCGTAATTACATCAGAATATGGTTATGAACTTAGTGTTTACCTTTGATTCAGCTTCGGTATCTCACATATGTCCGTCCTATCTGGTATGCAGGTCAGATTAAGCTCCTCAATATGTATATACACTGGCACAGTATCAAGCCTTCCAAGCCTCCACTAAGAGTTCTTCCCTGGCTGCTGCTATCTTTTCAGTAATAAGTTTGAGGTTGGAATGCAGGGTCACCTGCTTGATTTGCAAAGCTTCCTCTTCAACCTCTTTCTACTTGCAATCATTGATTTAATGGTGTTATTGTCTGGTGATTATAAACATGGTGAAATTGATTCCTCACCTAGCAATGAGGCCTGACCTTTGTATATTTACTTATTACTGGGCAGATATAATTATAATATTACCTAATACTAAGAGCACTTTTCATCCAATTATGGAACATTTATGAAACACTTCTTAATCCTCATAACTTCCTTGTGAGTTTGCAGATAAGTGAGTTAGTATCTTTGTTGTTTTGGATGTGGAAACGAAGACAGAGGTTAAGTTCAAACCCAATACCAGAATTCCAGTATTCAGAAATTCTTGATTACTCATGTGCATATTATTCAATCCTGTCTCTTTCAGAGTTGAGACATTGAGTCTCTGGGTTCTGCTGCTGTTTCTCATGTCAGTGGCCCTAAATAGAAGATTTAGTACTATTAAAAAACAAAATGAATAAATGAAGCATTTAAGCATCCTGGCAGAGGAAAGTTGATAAACTCATATGGATGGCAAAGTGGGAGCTGTGGAATGCAGGAATCTTGGGGCATTGAACAGTAGAGGTAATAAAGAGATTAAGAGGAAAATAAATTGTTGGAATATCCAGTGACCGTACATATTGGTCAGTGTACAGTACTCAGATCCAACAAGTCATTGATTTTACAGAAGGGAAACGTTCTCTTGAAATGTCTACTGTTTCACAATAACTCATTGGCTCTTGCAGTACAGCGGTTTCTAATCTTCCCTCTGACAGTCCATGCATATTCATCTTCATCCATTTAGTAAGGGTCATTTTCATCCTGTTATGTATGGTATGTGGTTGAATGTAGCTTTTTTATAATGCCTTGGAAACCCAAAATATTGTATACACCCAATAACCCTGGAATGCCAGGCCTCTCTCAGATGAAGGGCGCCAGCTTTTGGCACACATGTAGTGAAGGGGAATATTTACCCAGGACACTAAGGTTAAACCACTACTCTTGGAAAAAATGCTACAGTGTCTCTTTAATGTGAACTCACAGCAAACAGGCCCTCACTTTTTAATAATTAATTATCTGGCAGACCTCAACACAAAGAGGAAACTTGATTGATGCATTGAATAAGGGCTGAACTGGCACTGCTGGGATGTGGACTCCTGCTTCCAGGAGGTCTTGCACATTCCAGTTTGGACACTTAGGACCCCAAGCTGTCCCACAAATTGAAAACCTCCCAAACATGGGAAGCCTAGAAATGACCTGCCCTATACCTGGAGTGAATTATAAATGAAATTTGGCTTCACTCCAGTAGTGAGTTGTTTGTATATTCCCTAAGATGGCTTTATTTTTGGTTTTTATTTGTTTTTACAGCATGGGTAAAAGTGATTGTCAGACAAGGAAGTGAGGTGAAATAGTTATAATAACTAACACTGGGAACTGAGAGATCAGTTTGGAGCTGTGTCTCAGACTGTTTCACCTAGAACTCAATGCCTCTGTGCCTTGGTTTCCTCATCTGTAAAATGGGGATGATGACCATGACTTACTTTATAGAAGCATTGTGAGGCTTAAATCGCTAATGTTTGTACATCTCTATAAGATCCTCCGATATGCAGCAGTACAGACATACAAATTAATATTTTTATTTTATTTGTAGCTTTTAAAACGGTACTGAGGTTTGTAAACAATTTAGAATAAAATCTCAAAGAGCCTACTGTGTCCAATTAGTCAGTATTGATGGAAGAAATCCATTGTTGAACCTTTAAGTGTAATCTAATAAAATTGATTAGCTGACTAAGAAGGGCAAAAGTGTTTGTTTAATTGTATGTTTCTGTAGAAGAATTGTTCTCCTTAATTCATACAGTGCTAAGGCAAGCTACAGGGCAATCCAGGGAGTTCAGTTTATTTGAGACGTAGTATGCGACTCATGGTCCTGTTCATTCTTACCAATTATGCAGAAACCATGACAGTCAACTCTAGAGCCAGGTGAAAATTCGTAGACATTTTGGTTCAGGTTCCACTCTTTTTCTCACTGAGTGTTCTGAGTATTGGTTTTTTTTTTTTAAACCTGAACTCTCCATTAAACTTGGGCCTGGTCTACACTTAAAAATTAGATTGACCTAGATATGTTTCTCAGGGTTGTAAAAAGTTTTGTGCCCTGAGCACTATAGTTAGATCTACCCCCTGGAGTAGATGCAGATAGGTTGATGGAAGAATTCCCAAGAGGTGGATTAACTACATAAGCTTCAGTGTAGGAAGTGTGCAGAACTGGAGCTGTGCTGCTATAGCATAGACATGGCCTTGGTCAAGGCCAATGAAGTTAACTTCGTTTTTGCATTGAAATTCATGAAAAATTCTGAATTTCACTTGATTTTGATGCAAGCCCATAAATCACTCTGACTCTGCCTTACATAGAAAAGAGTCTAGTTCTCCATTGCCTTGTACCTTGTCTAATCATATACAAGTGCCAAATACAGGCAGACAAGGAAAATTCTGGAACCTTATTATATAGATTACAGAAATGCCTATAGACCCTGATTAGATCCCAGCATGTCGGATGCTATGTTGACCTGAAGCTAAAGGACAGCCCCTGTCCCAGAGAGCACAAATCATGAATATGACAAGGTGAGGCAGACAGATGAAATACAGAGATGAAAAGGGACTATGAGGCAACAGTGAAACAAGCAAATTTTCATGGTAGTGGTAATCACACAGCTTGCCTCCATTTATGAAGTTTGAGCCTTGCATCTGTCCCCAAGGCATCTGTGTGTGTGTGTGTGTGTGTGTGTGTGTACTCTCTCACAGTTCTTAATTCTACAGGGTAAGAAAAACTAAAATAGAACATTAGAACAGTCAGAGAGAAAAGGCAACGCTGGGGTGACATCTTAAGAATAATCAAACTCTGCTTTTCCAGGTCTGCTCTTCTTAATTCCTATTTGTCTCCTCTGAATTTTGCATTTGCACCTGCTTTCATGCTGTTTCTGGTGTTTTCAACATTCTCTGACTTCTTACCCACCAAGTGCCTTCACTCGCTGGAGTAGGGATCCTGTCATAATCTACACTTTGTAAATTCCATCTATGTTTATGACACCAAACGCATTCTCAATGATAATATTGGAAAGACCTAGAGAGAGCCTTTGGAAGCTGTCACTGGAACACATGGATATGTTATGTTTCTTCCTGTAAATCAGTGGCTGCCACCCAAGCACCCCTTTGTGGCCAAAGGTCCTTCTGTGCCACCCTACATCTGTTTTCTTCCTCTTCACTGGGCACTGAAGATCCATCTCACTCCCCATTTGTGTCAGGGGCCAATCCAAGTGTTTGCATTCTCCACCATTTGTGACATGGTAGTGCTTCTCCCCAGCTTAACAATCGTTCATTGCCATGCTCGGTCTCCTTTAAATAGATTATTTATTCGAATATAAGGACATAACAGACAAAAAAAAATCCTCATCTCATCCTTTGTCCTAGGGTTTCACCTCATCCCCTCCTCGGTGTGTCTGGTACTCTTGCTATTTCAACTTCCCAATTCCAGCCAGGTCTCACTCAGTCAGCTCTGCTCTCAGCCAGCTCTGTTCCCCTTCAGGAACACTGGCCCAGGGCTATCTCCATGAGCACCTGGCCCCTTGTTCCAGGGACCAACTACTAGAGATAGCTCTTCCCCTCTATGATTCCTGTCCTCAGTCACAGCCTGCCCAAATGGCTCCTCCTTTTCCTGCCCTCTGACAGGCCTTTATAGCCACAGGAGTAGTCATGACCTCTTTATTTGGTTTATTTGGGCCCACGTCCTCTGAAACAGAAGAGCTGGCCTACTCAGAGGGAGCAGCTACCCTGTGACACCTGCTCATTGTCCCCATTCATTTTGGTGTCTCCCTAGTACTGTCTCAGCTCCCATGTTATCCTCCTCTCATCACACCATCTGTTGTCTTCTGCTTCAATTCATCACTGTAAGGCAAAGGGAGAAAGTTCTTCCTCTGAAAAAAATCAGTTACAAAAGCAGTGCAGTGGCAAGCCCGCATCCTTCTTCACAGTGTCATCAAGAGTTTCTGACTTATTTTTAATGAGTAAATAGTTCTGTGACACTCCAAAGTTGAACAGGAAGCACACATACCCTAGGGATGAATGAGCTATACAGGTCAAGTACAGTGATTATGATCAACAACAGCCATAATGATACCTCAGCTTGTTAAAGATACTGTGAGTCCAACTTCTAGATTCAAATATTTTACCACAGTATTTGCATTCTGATGAACTGATAATGAAATCAACAGATTTTCCCTTTATAATACTTAACATGGGACTAGTGCTATAGTACAGGAGCTGTACAGTCTTTTGGTTTTGATTGTCCTCTTCTGGTCTCTATTGTTAAAATATTGCAACATTTCTATTAATTTAAATATATGAGGAGGCATCAAAGCCTTTACTTGAATAAAATCTGCAGAATAGCATGATGCTTCACAGCTGTTCTCCAATGTATATTTCAGGAAAGTTATTTTAATAAATGATGTATAAACTACAGGAGTTTCCCCCAAAAGTTATCTTAAAAGGATAAGATGTGTATGCACAAGTATAACATAACGATTTCCCTAGTAAAAGGCCTTATGTCCTATCTCTGTTCAGTCTGCACCCTATGGTCAGTATACTGTGGTCTTGTAGCTGTAAATCTTCATCTGATGACCCTCTAATTAACTTCTCAGTAATATCCAAATAGCTTACTTACAAGTAGCACTGTATAGATTCAGATGACTCTCAGCATACCTCTAGCATTCACGATTTCAGCTAGTTAGGATTCTGTTATCCGCGGTTCCTGAAACCCAAAGCTCTCAGTAACTTTACTCTCTGTGAGACAGTATCAGGAAATAGACCAAGGGAGATGCAGTACCTCCATCTGTTATGTGGCATAAATCACACAGAACCAAGTGCTTTTACTTAAAGCCTGCAGTTTATTAGTCTCCAGCACTCTCACAAGAATGCCTTTACTGAAAGTCTCTGCTTTATTTAGTCCCAAGTACAAACAAATACAATCAGTTATAGAGCACTCTAAATTAATAGTTACCCCACAAGTCTGGAGCGGTCTTCAGGTGATTCAGCAGCAGATTTCCGGTGTCTGGCCTTCCTGTCTGCTGCTGGAGATCTTTCCAGTGTGTTCACAAAGCGATCCAATTGACCCAGACCCACAATTCCCCTCTCATACCCAAAAAGTTAGAGAAACGTCAATCAAAAATGTTACACAGCTGACCAAACAAAATCAATCATTCAGCAAAAAGCAGGTGTTACAAAAAACATGTCACTAAAAACAATTGTTAAGCAAGCAGTTTTGAGTAGTTAGTCTGGCTGTATATTTCCCCATAATAATAGCCCTAAAATATATCCAGACTTCCTGTTTTTCATAGACGCATAGCCCAGCATATCAAAGAGGATATAGAGTCAGGCCCACCCCTTGTGATTGCTCCCCCTCCTTCCTGGCTTTGCCTTAGTGATACTAAATTCCTACAGTGGCCTACTAAATGCAAAAAGCAAAATAATTCATAGTCCATTCCAATAATTGGCAGTGGGTTGGATGCCCAGCTGGTTGCTCAAAATCCCCCTCATCAATCCCATCCTCTAAACATGGAGCTAGCATTGACTTATTCCCTTTCCAAAGAGCACAGAGTATATTTGCATCAAGCTATGCAGGTATGCAGCCAATCCAGCTCTCATTAGGGCTTATATGATTTCGTGTGGCAGCGTAATATCCTCAAAGGAAATTTCTCCTATGTACAAGAGGGAGAGCCAAATATACACACGAACACAGGCAAACATACACACACACAAAGGTATATATAAAGTGCATGTATGTGAGACTGCAAAGCTGCAACTAAGGCAGAATTTAATAGAAGGTGCAAAGAGAGAGAGAGAGAGATGGGTGGTTTTGCATGAGCCTGAAAAATGCAGCTTGCCTTTTTTTGGTCCCAGGTTGATTTTGCAAGGCAGGTAGTAGGAGAGGTGGGGTTGGGGAAGGTGGGTGAGGAGATCTTTTTTTACTTGTCAACTGCAGTTTTCATCTGGAAATCCACTGAGATGTAATAATCATGGAATACTATCATTTTATAGAATCACTTAATGGAATGCTTTTAAGTTACTTTATTCTATATCTCGATCTGCATATGTCATTATAACTATCATCCCATTAACCACTCTTCCTTTTCTATCAGTTTATCCTGTTCCTTCTGGTTTTCAGATGCATTATTTTAATTTACTCTGGTCAAAATATGATATTGTATGTTCACATTTTACTCTCAATATGTAAAGTTTTGCCTGAAGGAATGAAATATTACATTAGAGGGACTACCAGAATATAGATTTGGTTTGTAAAAACTGTACCTCTGCCCCTTTGAGTGCAAGACTTCTCATACAAATTCTTACCATTGTAACTTGTGAAACTTTGGTTTTCACGTAGTAGCATTAGGCTTTTCTTCTCTGTATACTGTGGCCACTAGGATACTGACGCACTCACACCTTAAACTGCTTTTGTTTTTACACTGCACTGACCTCTGTGCCTGCATTTCTCACCCCTTTTACACTGTAATCTCCACAGGGCGAACACCATCCTTTTATGTATATCTGGAAATTGTCTGGCACATTGTGGGTTCTATAGAAAACTAATAATAATACATCAGATGGGAGGATCGAAAGACACACACGGCCCACTTTATGTACTTGTTGATGAGCTTAAGGAGACATAAGCTTCCCCCTTACTCTCCTGGGCAGGCTACCTGTAGGGTGTGTCAGTGCAGATGAACAGCATCCTCCAGGGAGCTGCTACTTCTCCTCCACCAGAGGGCAGGGGAGAGGAATGTGCAGAATCTTTACTCCACCCTGGCCAATTTAGCTAAGCTTGGACAGAGAGGAAGTCATCTGCACTAGGCATAGGGCTAGCACAGATTACTTCTCCCTTGAACAACGGCAGAAACAGGACCCATATTGTGACACACCAAGGCAATATGTGGAGGCAAAACTGGCCATATTGTGACACAATGTGTGGCAAAATGAGTCACGGAATGGCCCCAGATATGCTCCTGGGGCAGCATAACTGTGTACTGCCTCTTACTGAGAGTATGTAGTAAAACTGCAATCTAGCCCAAAGCCAACAAGCGTGATGATGTTGATGATGTTATATAACAAAATAATATGACATATGATGATAATAATAATGGCATTATTTATATGGTGTACTGGTTAAAAAACCAAAACTGTTAGATCTCTTAAACTAGAGATCCTCCTGGAGAATCACCTCCTCTGCTGTCCCAATTCCAAATCTATTAAAGTTAGTTCATTTCCATGCTTTGGAAATAAACATAGTTTAATGTGATGCTTGGTTGGGTATGTTCCTCTTTCCCCCTCTGCTCCAAACCCCATTGCACCTTCATTGTTTATTTCCTCTACGCACAAAGGCATATGACCTCACCATTATTTCTACCAAATCTCTCCTAGTTGTGTGCCATCTCCATTGCTCTCATCTCTCCAGATCACCCTGCTTCCACAACTTTGATCACAATTGAATTTTCAAGAAAGTAAGTAATAAAACTGTTCCATAGGATTCTGTGTGTTACTTTGGTTATTTTTAGTTTACTTTATCAAAAAAGCCTCTGGGGACTTTGAGGGCTCTGATTTGAGCTATAACTAGAAGGAAGCATCTTTGCCAGTAGACTGACAAATGCTTCCCAGATGTTTCATGTGCAGCTCCAGGGATCACATGTAAGTCCTCTGTAGAGCTCAGTTTGAAAACTACTACTGTATGCTAATTCAGTTATTCATTATGGTGTGTACCTCTGTATGCTCTTTCAAATTTTTCTCGAAAGTGATAGTGCTGATTGATAATTGGTGAGAAAGGAGGCAAAGAGCTTTAATTCCATTACCTTGTTCTTGGAGAATTGTAAAAACTCAATTAAAGTTGCAAGTGATGTGAGATCAGATGAATCATTCTACTCTTTTGTTCATGGTTCCTAAGTGTATTGGGTTACCGGTGGGTCCCCTATACACTTTCCTTACCAAGTCACAATGAACAATTCTGTTTAACAAACAAGCATAATGGAAAAGAAATATCAAAACAGAACAGCTGAATTATTTTAGCTCCAAAGTTAATATACACTTTTAGTAATCATTATATGACTATCATCCTTTCAATTATATCATCATTCATTATAGTGACTTTTATGTCAGTGTGTTTGTTAAACTATGAAAGAATCTTGCAAAAGTGAGCAGCAAAGTTGTCATTTTATGCAAATTTAGAGTAACAAAGTATTATCTAAAATATCTATTATATGTATCATACTCCCACAGAGTTTGACACAGCCTTCTTTGCTCCCAATTGAAGCAGTGTATAAATACTGTAAAGAGAGACTACACCAAACAGCCTGCAAGTTATTTGCCTCAGGATCATTTCTGTTTTAATAATTACTGTATATCTATGCTGTGAGAATGACTTTATGTGAAATCTTATGAATTTAGAACATGAATGTAAGATAAATTACTTTTAAATTGAATTTCTAGAATGTAATTGAATGTGTTTTCCTAGAATGGATAAGGAATTTTCCAAACTCTTATCTAAAACTTTGATCTGCTATTTCTGAACAAGTGAGAGGAGTATTTAGGAATATTTTTGATAAGGTTCACTGTAGTTGACTTGCCTTAGATTAGCTGAGAAACTGCAAAGCAACGTTTTGGCAAAGTATATATTTAAATAGATCTTTAATAAGTAAAGCAAAGGCTGAATTTCCAATTTATGATAAACAGATGCATCAGAAACTGTCTTCATTTATCTCTGAGGCCATTTTATTCCTGAAAAGCCTACATATCTTTAAAATATTCAAGTAATTTATTACAGGTTGTTTCTTTCTGTTGCAAGAAAATGTTCTGTTGAAACTGTTCTTTTCTTTGGAGCATTGTTCCTGCTCCCTAACCAGATGAAAAGTGGTGTCCCATATTGAATTGCCCATCATTTGCCAGCAGCCTTGTACATAAGTGTGATAACTGCAGTAGGCCTTCCATATACAGTATGTAGGTAGGCTATACCTCTTCACTCTGACTTTCAAGTTGTTTGATTATAGCAGTTTTATTTCATTACTTGCCAAGGGGCAGAAGATGCTTCCCTCTTCTGTGGCTGCAGGAGTTCCATGTGACAACTAAGCTGTGTCCAGAAGGAGTATGAATGAAAGGTCTGCATCCCATTTGCAGTAGAGATAGATGATCCCCTCTTTCAGTACAAAGGGAAATTTGGGGGCTGGGTAGAGGTGGTCCTGAGAATATCACTGATTCACAGGCCAAGTACATGGACCAACTCCAAATATGACATTTGGCTTGTAGCAAGGATTTTTTCTTCCCAGATAACATTGAGATCTCCTGTAAAGAACCCATTTTAATTGGTCTGTATACTGAGGAAAAGATCTGGCCTTCCTATCTGAGAGACTGCCTCTCTCCCTGGTGGTGTTAGCTCAGTTGTAATCTGTTGTTGCCCTCGAGCTAGCTCTGTTTGTTTAAATGAGAGAGAGCTGCTGTCTGTTTTCTGCATGAGGGCTCCTTGACTTTGTAGTTCACTTCCCCCAGTCCAAATAATCCAACTCTGTAGATCTTTAGGGGCATGCTGTATGAAAACCTCTGTTTTTTCAGCATTCAGGGATGGGAACGGTGGGTAAGAGATGGGGCTGAATATTCTGTGACAAGAATTAACAACCCTAAATTACCTGCACTGTTTCCTCTCTCCCTCTCTCTCTTTCTAAACGCACACAGTTATGATAATCGTTTTTATTTAGATCAGGAAATATTTTTAATACTACCCACGAGTTCATAAAGATCTGGAAAGTCAATGAAACTGCACCTATTTACATCAGCTCAGGATATAATAATAACCTGCTCTTCATATTGCCTGTGTACAGTGAAAGTGGGGAAACTAGCATTAAGAATGGGAGAGCTTTTAATTAAACTTCATAGTTTATGCTTATAATTTACTGCTTATTAGCCCTGTGTAACTTGTAACATAATATGCCAGAATTCACCTATCCATAGACAGAATATAATTCTATTTGAACAAATATATTTTGACTGCAAAAGAATATTTTCATTACTTTATAAGTCCCAAAGCTAACAATTAAGCTCCTGTTTATGAAACAAAAATTCATTTCTAAACTAAGGAACTAGAGGAGTGAAGAGAGGAATCCAAGAGAATACAATAAACAGGAATTTCTGAAAGAAACAACACAGTTGCATTGGACTTGAAAAGAGCAATAGCAGACATATGTCATGTGTCATTATGGGAGAAAACTGGCGACAGTATTATTCATTATATGGTTTCAGAGTGCCCTAAATTGGGGAATAAGATTATTGGAAATGGATGATTTCCCCAGATTACTACTTAATAGTGACTAAAGGGCCTACATTACTCATATTTGCAATGAAAATAGTGCCAAAAAACAGGAGTAGTTGACTGGAATGAAATGTGGAGCCCTTAGGGTATTAGCGTCAGATGCTGCTTAATTGTGTGTCTCTTGCTTAATATAAATGTCCTGGGGTCCCTGAGGCTGGGGTGCTTGCAGCACTTGCAAATTGATCCAGCAGTTTCCAAATTATTTACTACTTTCTTTTTTGCTGCCTTATAAACAAATCATCATAATTACTTTACAGACTAAAAATAGATCTCAGTCTTCTACCATCCATCAAAATAACCTACCCTTTCAGCTTTGCCTATTCCCTTTGCCAGCACTACATTCTAAAAGGACTGGATTTGCTGAAACAACTCTATGGACCTAACTGTCCAGAATGGGGCTTTCCTTTGCACTGGTGGAAAACACCTGTGTATGAAATTTTTGTAAGCATTTGGGTATGCAGTTGTTCATCTGACATTCTGTCAAAATGGGGTTTTGGCATGTGAATTCTAACAATTGTTCACACAAGTGTTACACTCTGTTGTTTACACCCGCTGATGTTAGTACTCCATGCTTAATTTGTAATGAAGAGGTGCCAGGCCTCAGCAATTCAGTGCCAGGTCTCAAGCAATTTTTTTACCTTCATAATTGATGCAGCAAGCCCAAAGGTGCCGGGGATATGAACTGAGAAGCCTGGAGGTGTCAGGGCAAGTTAAGCATTGTTAGTACTTGAAAGGTGCATGTGGAACCATTTGATAGGCCCCCACAGAAAAACCAGTTTGAGGTCTCTATGGAAATCAGCCTTATACATACACTGCATTGGACTTTTGATGGATGTTATGCATTTTATTTGTAAGTCAAAGGAATCTAAATGTTGTGAGTTATTGAAAAGTTGCTTTTGCACAAATATTAGGTTTCTAAGCAGATGTAATAAAGATTTAATTTTGAGATGGGGAAGTGATGAATAACTGCTTCTTAGAGCAAGCTTTATTAAAGCTTTAGGAGCTTTTATTACCTCTATTAAAGTAAAAAGGGATTCATTCTGAGTTCGTGTCCATAGAATGAGTGGACTAGTTCAGATAAAAATAAGAGCCAGCCTGAACTTCACACACATTTCACCCAAGGCCAAAACTGATAATAGTTTCTGAAAAATTTTTGTTCTGTTTGTTTCCTCCATGATGTCTGTAATTTGCATCTGCACTGTTAGCTATGAGTTGAAACTAAAATAATGCAGTGCTGTGAGAAAAATGGTATTGTTATGGATAAGGCACTGCACTGGCAGATCAAGTTTCTGTTCTCAGCTTTGCTAGATACAATCTGTGTGACCTAGGGAAAAGCTCTTAAACCCTGTGCCTCAGGTCCCCATATATACAATGAAGATGGTAGTACTTTATATGGAAGGGAGGTTTCAAGTAGGATTCCACAGGGATCTGTTCTGTGTCCGATGTTGTTTAACATCTTTATTAGTGTCCTGGATGTAGGAATAGAGAGCACTCTGATCAGATTTTCAGATGACAGAAAGCTGCAGGAGGGATATGCAAAAACCTCAGAGAATAGAACTAAAATTCAAAGGGATCTTGATAAATTGGAGAAATGGGCTATAGACAACAAACAACAAAATGGAATTCAACAAAGACAAATGTAAGGTGCTACACTTAAGGAAGAAAAATCAAATGCACAATGGGTGATACAGAATGGGAGGTAACTGGCATGGTAGCAGCACT
Organism: Emydura macquarii macquarii; assembly: GCF_026122565.2. Taxonomy (NCBI): domain Eukaryota; kingdom Metazoa; phylum Chordata; order Testudines; family Chelidae; genus Emydura; species Emydura macquarii. The sequence goes on from NW_027131485.1 coordinate 15,206,369, forward strand.
GCTGAGAAGGACCCTGGAGTTGTGGTGGATCACAACCTCAACGTGAGTCACCAATGTGATGCGTTTGCAAAATAAGGAAATGCAGTTGTGGGTTGCATTAACACAGGCAAAGCATTCACGTAATGGGAGGTGATAGTACTGCTGTACACAGGGTTGGTTAGTCCTCAGATGGAGTACTGTGTCCAGTTTTGGTCACCAATGTATAGAAAGAAGGTAGAGAAACTGGAAAGGATCCAGAGTGAGGGTCAAAGATGACCAAAAGGGATGGAATGAAAACCATATGAGCAAAATCTGAAGGAACTAGGTATGTTTAGTTTGGAGAAAAGGAGACTAAGGGGGGACATGAAAGGCTGCCATAAAAAAGATGGAGAAAAATTGTTCTCTCTTGCCACAGAGGGCAGGACAAGAGGCAATGGGTTCAAACTACAGCATAGCAGATTTAGATTAAATCTCAGGAGAAACTTCCTAAGTGTTGGTACAGTAGGATGATAGAACAGACTGCCTAGGGAGGTTGTGAAAGCCCCTTCACTGGAGGTTTTCAAAAAAAGGCTGGATAGCCATCTGTCTTATATGGTTTAGACACAACAAATCTTAAATCTTGGTAGAGGGCTAGACTAGATGACCCTGGTGGTCCTTTCTAACCCTATGGTTCTGTGATTTCTTCCTATTTATAATGTAAATTCTTTAGGGCAGCGACTCCCTCTTACTGTGTGTCCATATAGTGCTGAATACAATGGGGCACTGGACTAGACTAGAGCCTCTAGGTTGTACGCTAATGCAAATAAACAATAACAGTGAAAAAGGTTCTTTTCTTTATATATCCTGCCTGTCCAAAACTACAAAGGTACAGCATTAGGAGATCTCATGAGAGTGTGTGGTCTGATATGACTTCCAACCTAATTTCAAGACTACAGAATTTTAAGTAAGTTCATATAGGCATCTTAATTAAAGCCTGGATTCTGTAATCTCGTGTTAGTAGTCCAGTGGAACTCAGTGGGACTACTGACGTGTAATTGTTTGTAGGACCAGGGCCTAAACAAGCATCCAAGCCAAACTGAACCTATGAGTCTTCTGAAGTTCACCTATCCATGGTGGTTATACCATTTTAAGTTGTCAGGTTGCTATGGTCTGCAAAGCGAAGACTCTGTGGTGTTTATTCCCCCTCCCCCAATTTCCCTTAACTTAAAAAGATTGGATGCTATTTTATAGAGCTCCACAGCATTTCCACCTAAGATGTATAATTCGTATAGATCAATCCATCCACTCTAAATATTCATCAAGAAGATTGCTGCCTGATTCCAAGCAGTTGTACAAATAAAGATTTTTATTACATCAGTTGTTGTAAATATCTGCCTTTCAATAAATTACTCCTAAAATTAATTTCTTTATAATACACTAAAATATTAATTGTGCAATAGGTAGCATTATCTGGGGAATGAGCCCAGGCACTGTGCATTAAACTCTGAGCATGAAGCTCAACAAGATGTTTGGCCTTTGATAGTTGCAACATGATACACAACCAGTTTTTGGGAGTACAAAAGAGAAACATGAACAACTGGAAAGTAAATATATTTACTTGATGCTGAAATTAGGGTTTCAAGAGTGTTAAACCAAGGTACTTTCTGAAAGAAATGAATTCATAAGAGTAAAAGCTAAGCTGTGAGAGAGAAAAAGAATCTTCATTAAATAGTTATTAATGCAACCACAAATTTGTGATCACATAGTGCAGTGAGTTCTCAATGGCATCTTTTTGTTTTGGTTATTTCATACCTCCTTACCTTTTCAATTGAGTGCTAGCCGATTAAATCCCAAAATGTTGTCCTATTATTTAGTCACTCTACTCTTCAGTTTGTCCATGTATAATTTTTCTGCGTTCTGCAGTGCCTTGAGAAATACTCTTTTCAGTTTGAGGACTTCCTTCCACTAAGCTCTAGTGACTATAATGAGATCAGAGAATACGTTTTGTTGTTCATATATTCTAAATTCTGTTTTCTTTCTGCTTGTGGAAAAGATTCTGTCATTGTAGTATATATATCACATTCCATACTGGGGTTCTCTCTGAGATTATCTTGCGACAACCTTGTAACATCTGTTCATGCATCTCAGTCCTCCCTTAAGTCCAGTTGCACCATTTTTATAATTAAAGACAGTGTGGTTTAAGGTTTGGATTGGACCAGGTTGCTTAATTCTGGCACCTACTCTACGAGCAGCCAGTTTTACAAGGTGGGTTTACTCTGGAGTCTAATTAATACATTTTAAAATGTCATCAGTAACTGTATCATTTAATGATACAACAATGAAGAGGGATAATCATATTACGAAGAAGGGCTGTGGAAACTGCCTCTCTTTTGGTGAGAAAAGTGTGAAGAGTGTCTGTTGTGGGAAGAACCACTGCCATTTTCCCCCCAATCTCTCACTTACTTGCCTAAAAGTGTTGGTGTGGGACTGTGATTTAGCATTAAGGAGTTCAACTCTGGCTCTTCCACTCACTCACTCTGTGACCTAGGGAAAGTCACTTATATGCTTCCTGCCTCAGTTTCCCCATCTGCAAAATTGGGATATTATTTACCAGCTTCAGATGTGTTATAAGGATGTATTACTTAAGTTTTGTAGAGTTCTTTGAAAATGCTAGATAATTAACATCTTAGTTCCAACAAAAAGTTTTGGGGACTGAGTCTTCCATACCCTGGGGCAAATCTGGAACTTGTTCCATATGCTAGCTGCTGTTCTAATATTCCATTCTGTTTCTTGAGTGATTAGTTACCTTTAATCATTGCAACACAGCAGTCAAGTCTTGCAGCTGTATAGGTTTGTTTCTCTTTGTCAGAGTCTTGAGTCGTTGTGCTTCAACACCACAGTTTCTCTAAACATCATATTAATAACCTTCAGACCTAATAAATCAAATTTTCAGTTCCAAAACATGGCAAATACAAAGGAATGCAAATTGCTGATACTGAGGTTACTTGAGACTATTTGTCTTTGACGAAATTGGCTAATTTTTCAATATTAACACAGGATAATGACCCTTCTGTCCCAGTGATGTCTCAAAATTGGTGATATCGGAACCCAAACCACCTTGAAGATGTCCATTTTTTATCAATTCCAAAGGAGGTTCAGTAAGGAAGGCATTTCTCCTTTTCATCCCAGAGGACAAAATCTAGGATATCCAAATGTTTTAGCATACAAGTCTTTGGTTATATGAGAACTTTTCCAGTATTCAAGGACTGGATATTGAACTATCCAGAAAGGCAGCACAGTGATTGTTGCATATATAAACAAGCAGAAAAGTGCCCAGAGGGTGAATCTTGCAAAAGGAAGATAGAAATTACTAATCAGAACAGGGGCAGTTTTGTAAGTAACTCAGGCATGTGCTTATGTTTGTGTGTGCGTGCGCCCACGCACATAGCACAGTACAACATCACTACACGCACAGGTTATACAATCTCAATGACAATTCATGCATTTAAATAATTGGGGATATTCTTATGTTTACTGAAAGTGGTTTAGATGATTTTTCACTCTGAGTTCACACAATATCTTCCACTCTCATTCATTCATTCTGCAGCCTGAAAAATACTCATTTTCTAAGGGCTAGGAAATTTGCACACTCTCTATTCCCATCTCCATCCCACCTCATACTTGTTGTCTGCATTCATTAGTATGTCACTTTAATGAAATTGTGAGCCTGGCCTAGTGCACAGAGAAACACCTTTGTAAAGTTTTATTTTCATTTGCAAACTTAATAGAGCTACATTTAGAGTAGTTATAAACTAATTGCTTCATCATTTAATTATTTCAGCCTTACCAGCCACTTATTATAACAGTTAACTCATTTTTATAGGTTTTATTCTTCCTAAAAAGTACAGTATGTACTGATATGTTTTTTCTATTGATCAGTGAGTCCTGTGTCCCTAGCACATAAATGGCAATAATTCTGCCATGGGGGAAAAATTGGAAATAAAGTAGTCTGTCCTGCTCAAACATATACATTTTGGAGTTAAAAATAAAATCACACACACATTTATGTACGTACATCAGCAGATATATCAGAAACAATAACAATCTGAATATGCATTGTTTAACCACTCATAATTAAAGAATATATTTTTAGATACTGCATTTTATTTTTTTTAAACCACAAATGTCATTCTGGGTGTAAATGCCTTATAAGTCTGCTGAAGCCAATGCATCAAAATCATATACCCAAAATAGTGTTCGATTTGTGAGTATGCATACACACATTCTTGTAATGGTTCTAGCAGAATGCCTTTTAAAAGTTTATATTAATTAGCAATATGTGAACTTAGCTTATATGTTTTAGTGAATTTGTGCCCTGAATATCATGATTTTGTTTGGTGATTGTTCTGTTCTTGACACTGAGAGAGAGAGAGAGAGAGAGAGAGAGAGATTATTAATTCTCAGTTGAAAAGAAAAGTGAAATTCTCCAAATTCAAACATTTAAAAATATCATTCTGAATATTTCACACAACCTAAATATTGAAGTGATATTTTCCTTCCTCAGACAACCACCTACTCCTATGTATCACTCTGTATTGAAAGAATCAGTATTGCACAGATTGATTTGACAGGTATGATACAATGTATGTCGTACTTCCTCATTTCACTATCAACATTTTCTTTGTAGGAATAAAGCTGCTATCAGTTTAATAGGAAAGGCTATTATAAGTGGTAGAAATTCATGTATGGTTTTTGTCATTCTAAGCAGATAATCTGAAGAAAGATTTTAATGGCCACTTGTGTTATTTTTTTACTGTTGTGGCTTAGGTACTGAAAGAAGCCTAAAACTTCGCTACAGAGGTTGTAGATCTTGAAACTTCGTGCAGGTGTAGGCATGTGGTGTGTGAAAGCATTTTTTATTAGCAATTGATTGTAGTTTCCTTCTTCTGTATTCTCCTGCTTCATTTGAGAGTCTCTTTTCATTAAATGACTGGATATGAACAAAGAGCTCAGCATGGTTGAGGAATAGTCATTTGGCCAGAAAAATCAGTTCACCTACAACTGAGAATGGTTTTCCCAAAAAAACTATAGGCAGCTGGTGGTGTGAAAACATAATTTAACGCATACAAATGATTGTACTTAATTGCCAGTGCCAATGTCCAAAGTTACCCAATGTTGTGACTTTCTGTGCGTGGGTGTGTATGCACACGCATATGTGCGAGAAATCATAAAATACCATGCAAACAATCTTTCTAAAGCTTGATTTGCTTGTTGCCTTCCACCTTGTGTATTCAGTCACACCAATGCCAGTGAACACAAAGTAGGTGTGAAATGCTACCAAATCTGAATTCTTTGTATTAACTCAGCACTAAAGTAAATATTTGTCTACACAAGACCCATGGTAATAGAGAATCCGTCTCCACTTGGTCTGGTTGTTTCTTGCTATGTTTGCACACTACATTGCCAGGAACATGTCTCCTTGTGCAGGGGGAGGCTTCGATAAGAGGAATCTCTATGAGGATACTCTTGGTACAGATCTTCCCATATTGTACCATTAGGGGAAAGAAGATTCCCCTGTGACCTCATGGAATAGACTATAATGGTCCAGCCTCTCAAATTATGCAGACTTCCAGATTCCAGACACATTATACCAGCTCTGGCCTCCCTGAGAACCTGCCCTCTGGAGCTTTCCTTAGACTCAGATTAAGTTTAGTTTAAAATGGCATTAAAGTGTAGTGAAGTGTTTAAATCTGAATCATAGAAGCTGTTCTTGAGTTTGCTGGATTCTTTTAGGAATAGATCAAAATGATGGGCCTTGTCCTCTTCTGTTTTAGTTTCATGTTAAACTGTTCACAGAACTGCCATTTTCGGTGAATGGTAATACACTTTTGGAAGGGCCCAATGAAGGAGGTTAGAAATTATCCAAAATTTTTGCTGTTCTGCATCATGAAATGATTATAGCCACTTACTAAGATAAGTAAATTATACATCAAATTCACTGGGGATTTCCCAATATTTATATTCCACTTTCCCTCAGTACTTAAAATTGTATTTCCTATAACAATTAGTTCTAGTCAAACTATTAAAAATTGTCAATATGTTTATCAATAACCATGAAGAGAAAATACATTTTGTGGATATAACTGTAACCTTATACAAAAGAAAATAAAAATGTAGTGTTTTCTTTGTACAATCAGCCTTAAAATAAGTCCATCACTGCATTTTCTTCAGTTCAAATATTGGCTTGGTTTTTGAAATGTGCTCTCATATGTGAGCGGAAAAATCTGTTGTAGAAACGGAGGGAAGGGTATGTGAAAATTGAAAAAAGGCCCATTACTGTGAAAGGTAGGTAGACTCCTTGTATGTTAAAATTCAGCAAATCTTGGACTTGGGTCAGAAAATAAAAAAATATGTTGGTACTGAAAGAAAAGGAACACTGACAAATACCATGGTTGAGGGCCCTTATTTGATCTGCCTACTACTTCTGTAATATAAAAAGGAAAAACCTCTAGGTTCTATATTTTTATCTGCTACTCTACCTGCCTGATATATCCCAACACTAAGAAACTGAAAACAACAAAAAACTATCCCTATAATATTTTTGTTTCCCTTCTCCGGAGTCAGCTTACTGTCAGAGGAAATATAATTTAATGAAACCTTTTCCGAGAGCTGTGTTGAGATCATCAATGGTTCTTGCACACAAATGAAGAAGTAAATGAAGCAGAGAGATGCTCTAGTTCAACCACATGTTATTGGACCTGATAATGTTTACTTATTTAGTAGGAAAGAAAAGCTCCCTGCACTGCAGAAATTATCGGGTGAAATTCTGTGGCATATGTTGTGCAGAAGGTTAAATTAGATGGTTATAGTGGTCTCTTCTGGACCTAAAATCAGTGAGTGAGACACATTTTGGTTTGTGCCCAGGTAAAACAGAAGAAAAAATTAGTACCTTTTTTCCAAAATATGCAATAACATAGAGAAGCCATTTTTGGGAACATGTTCAGCTTCAGGCACATAAATCTGTATATTCAGTTGTTAAATTACCCAGCTCATTTTTCAAACTCCATGAAGAGTACTGCAGAGTTCTTTTCAAAAGCACCCAAATTATACACCTGTTTAAAAATGTGGTTGACAATGTCTCTTTCAACATATTTCCAAATGAGGGGGGAGAGTCTGATGCATGGAAGAACAGTATTGAAATCATAGAAACAGAGTCTGTAATAATTACCAGATACGAAATAGTTTAGGCTTTTTCTCTCAGCCAACCATCTTACACTTACACCATCTCACAGCCAAAAAATGTAAAATACTAATCCGTTTAAGAAATTGTGATAATAGATTAACAGATGCCATTTCTATTCCTATTCGTGTTTCACTGCTATGAAAAAACAAACAAACAAACAAACAAAAAAACCCCAAAGAATAATAACAAAAACTCTTCTGGTATTTTTAAAATTCTGTTGTGGAAAATATTTAAGAAGGTGATAATTTTTCTGTCCTCCATGTTTGTGATCTATCTTGTTGTTCTTCCCAGATCATGCCTGTCATCCTTGGGGGACATTTTCTCTTAATTAAACCAGATTTCTCTTCCTTTAAATAAGGATAATAGTGAAGTTCTACTGATTACTGAATAGCTCTACCAGTTACACATTACATATTTACACCTTTAAAGGACTTTAGTTCATTCTATCACATACATTCACATGCTGTATGTCCTAACTGGGTGCTCCACGGCCAGCCCTGTTGTTTGTTTCTGTCAGCTATTCCGTTCTATTCTATTCAGGTTCTTATATCCACCTTCGTGGCCATAATATCTGAGCTTTGTCAGAAGTACATTAAGTAACTTGACAAACATCAGTCATGTGTGGTCCATTGTGTGTATCATCCTCTCTACAGGGTAGAGTTTTATTAATGGATATTTTTGTGGTAGTGTAGTTTTATTTATGGAATTTTTTTTAGTGTACACGCTGCTGCATACATAGGTTGGAGGAGACAGGATCGAAAAAGGGCAGCTTGCACTTGGTGTAGAGAGGAGTGAGGTCTGTGATGGCCTTTCGTTCCCATGGGAGTTTGTTCCCCAGTCTCAAACTGGCCAACAAGAGAGCTCTGTTGCCTCCACAGTTTCATTTTGTGCTGGGAATCGAAGTTGTTGACTACTGTCTTCATCTGGCACCCTTAGACAATCTTGTAGGTATCTTGGACCCAGGATGTTGAGCTCCTGGAAGATACGGTTCAAGACCTTGAACTTGACACAATATTTTCTGGGAAGCCAATGTAGAAAACAGTGGAGTGCATAGCTTTGTATTAGTGCATCAAGCTTCCCCCAAAAGACAAATTGAAGAAAGTGGGCCTGTGCTTTTGGGGGAGGGCTGTTCTTTGGAGAGAGGTCCTGAAGACTGTTGGGGAAAGGGATTCCATTTGTTCAATTAGAATTCAGTATTATTCTGGAGAAGGGAGTGAGCTAATATTCAGATTTGGGTGAAATACATTTGATGGAGTTCTAATATCATTTGATTATTAAAACCTAGAGTATATTAGCTGATTATGGATATATTTTGCCCATCCTTAGTAGTTGATAAATTCACTACTTTCTGTGAATTGCTTTCTCTTAGTAAAATGAAATACATTAGATCCAACATGCAGCTAAGAACAACTCCATAGCTAAATGAAGCCATTTCGAAGCTTAGTCTAAATAAAATGGCCAGCTGAAGCAGGATGGTTTCCATATACTCCAGTCAGCATCTGTCTGTATAAAGAGAATTTGAAAACAAAATAAAAAAATGTTGTGAACGGGAACATTGCAAACGTTGCAGAGGAAGGTGTGCTACAGAAACTTAAACACCTTTAAATTCTCTTTGACTGTGGTCACAAGTAATCTACCATCACTTCAACTGAAGATTATAGATCTGCTTTTCACATGGTTTTCTCTTTCTCTTTGTCCATGGGATCCAGTTATTAGCAATAGTAAGTAATTTCTTCTGAAAATGCTGTGACCCGTACAATCCTGGAGACAGAGGCCAACGTTTTCACATGGGGCACCTAAAGTTGTGCTCCTAAATCCATCTTTAATGACCTACAGAAGTAACCTGATTTTCACAGGTGCTGAGCAACCAAAAATCTCTTCTACTTCATTTTGAGTTCCAGATAAGCAACACCTCTGAAAATTAGGCCACTGATTTTAGGTGCCAGAAGATTATTTGAGGTGCCAAACTTTAGGGATCTTTAACTTGAGGTTCTTGGCCTGAAGCCCTCTTTATCCACATGACAGATAGTTTCCCCATACCAATGTGCCAGTGTGTCTCAACCCTGACTTGGAACAACCAGCTTTAATGGTGAGAGCATACAGCGCATTCCCCATGCCCATTTAATTATTGCCCTTGCTACTGAGACTGACAAGAAGTGTCCCCTTTTTTAAGAAGAAAGGCAACACAGATTGAAGACTAACTCAAGTGTTTTAAAGACGTCTCTCTCTGCCACAAAGTGATTCTATTCATTGCCGTCATTAACCCCATTGACTCCGTCACTGCGTGACTCTGTCTGGCTGAAACTGCGCTTCTCAAACACTTTGCTACTGAAACATTGACAGACTCAATAAACACCTTGAAATGTAACATGCTGCTGCTGTCTACTGGATGGCTGTTGCTGCAAATAGCTTCCTGGTAATATAGACAGAAAGGCCAAGTGAAATTTTAATCAGACAGACAAGGCGACTTTCTGAGCATACTGAAATGACAAATCTTGCAGTATTTGTACAATATTGGATTTGGCTTTTCTGGAACTCTAACTATTTCAATTAGCTATTGTCCATGCTTTTGTCAGCTTTCTTTTTAAAATCAAGCTACTGTTCACTGGAATATTTTAAATGATCCCTCTTTTAATATTCACACATGTGATCTTTGCTAGCATCGAAGAGACAAGCTGCATTTTATTTGAGATAATATTTTGTGACATAAACTCATAACTACTACATTTAAGCTTTGTTGTTTGTTTTTAATTTTAGAATTTAGTCAGCAAAACATCACTCAGATCTAAAATGTGATACATGTAGTTTCAACCAGAAGCTCGAAAAAAGAGTATACCATTGTATGTGCACCTTCTACTCTCTGAAATTTCAGTTTTTATATTGCACCAATTCTATGGGAGTGGAGGTAAGCCATTTGCTAGACAGACAACTGATGTGCAATGCACTACACACGTGTGTAGTTGGGATTTTGGTCCCAAAGGCTGAGGGGGACTTTCTGAAATTGACTTCTCTGTGCCTCTATTGATCCTTTCTTGTAGTCAGGAGACGGAGTCTCTGGTGTGGATGATGTAACTGTAAGTTTACAAGACAGAAAATACTTTTTTTATTTTTTTTATGCTTAAAAAACTACTATTAGGAATCAGATAACAAAACCAACAATAATGTAGACTAAAAGAATAATTTAAAATTATGAAAAAGATCCAGAATTCCAAATAAGAGGTTAATGTTGAGTAAAGGTAGATATTTCTATGTTTTCCAGTGCCTGGCCAATGTAGTGTGAATTACAGTGCCTGAGGTTAGGAAGATAAATGATTGCATTCCAATCATTATCACAAACCTATTGCTTCATATTTCTTTTTTTTTTTTCCATGTTTATTAGATGAGAAATTTTGAATTTTCCCAGCTCCATTCAATGAAAATGGTTTTATATTCAAGTTTTTTAAAAAAAATACCAGTACAAAACTTCCAACAGAGCCTATTCAACAAGGTTGAGAAAGTAGAAGGTGTCAAATGATTATAGACAGAATAATTTTACATATTTGTTTTTAGAAGTAGGAGAGTAATATTCATTTCTCTCACGTAGGATGAAATGGAATTAGTTTGAAATACATGGCTAATGCTGGGATCAAATTGATGGCTGCTGTTGATGACTGTGTATGTATATTTTTAAATGAAAATTTATTATGCCAGATCAATTTCTCAATAAAGTTCCATACTACTTCTACTTTCATTTCAGGCACCATTAAAAAAGCGAAAGTGTTCCAATGAAAGTTTTTATAGTTTAGTACTTCAATACAATGTATTTACCCTATTGGTTGTTAATTATGTTTTTGAAATCTTGCTAACTAAAGAAATGAGGTAATGCTTGCAAAATCTATTATATTATGATGTCAACAGCTGTTCGTATTCCTTAAACGTGTATCCTTATGTTGGTTGAGTGGTGCAGGGCGGGGGGGACACAGGTTAACATGGAGAAGGCTTAGAAAGGAAGAATTTCACAAGAACTCAACTGAAGTCATTAGAAAGTGGGGATGCTTAGTGCCTCTCACAACAGGCCTTTTGGTCTCAGCATGTAGTCGGATAAAAACAAAGTAAGAAGGTTTTTCCAAATGAAATAATTTTCTTTTGTTGATTTAATCTAGAATTCCTTCTCTTTGGAAACCTAACAGTGATGAGCTATCTATTTAAAACATAACCCCTCAGTGATAATATTAAAAAAAAAAAAACAACTCCCCTCCTCCAGACTACTTGCTTTTTTGGGGGAAAAAGGCTTTAGTGAAATCCAACATTTCTAATCTTAATTCACCCCTCTTTTTGTAGTATAGAATTGTCAGCGTAGATGTTACTTCTGGTTGGAAAAGAAACAAGCAAACAAAAAACTAAAATAATTGTGTGTGGCAGTGAAGATGGAAGAACAGAATATGCATGCTTTGCTGGTAAACATCCCAGAGACATAACTCACTTTAATGTACTGTAATACTGGCCTCACTTCCACATCTTGTGAAAGATGTTATCAAGATATCATTAGTCATTGTGAGATGAAAGTGAGGCTATATCTCAGTCAATAGAAAAAGTGGTGACGTTCACGAGAGATTCCACCAACAGTATAAACATGTAGCACTCCCAAGTTACCAGTGTTGTTGTATATGAAATATACCTTAAGTAGAGAAAAAAGGCTCCTTGCAAATTTTGCAGTTTAGCTTTGGGGATATGATGGGCTTACGGTAATTGACCTAATATTATTAATAACAGAGTGAGATGTTAGTGCAGGGATAGGTCTGTTTAAAAATGTTTTAGGATGTTTATTGGATTGTTTACCTTTTTGGGGAAAAAAGGGTGGGGTCAAGGAAATTAAACTGTCTTTTTGTAATGTGGTACTCTTAATATCTGCCTAAATTCAGTCAAAACAAATTACATCATTTTGGGGCAGCATGTGAGCAAAACTTGAATTATAATAGGGAAAGCTGCAAGGACTACTATAGGTAAGGTTTCATAACAGTTTTTGTTCTAACCTCCTGCTTCTACTCCTGAGTCCCCTGAATTACTCAGAAGTGGCAAAGTTTATTTTCCAACTCCTTGGCGGATGGCGATGGTGGGAAGGAAGGACCTAGTTAAAATAATGCTTTTTTTGTTATCACCAAAAAGGACCCATGCCTGAAGGGTCCATGGCCGTAACTCCTATGTGTCATGATCATATAAATAATAATTATAATAAGGCTGAGAGCAAGCAATCCTGACTATAGTGTCTGCTGCACTAGAGACTAGACAATCTGTAATGAATCCAGCAAAGATTCACATTAAATTTACTGGATGTAGACATTTTACAGATATGAAAATAGATACAGAAAGTCTGAATTACTTTTGTCGTGGTTCTATGGGGCAGTGGATGGGCTTTGTTCTGTATGTAGGGATGGCAGGGAGCAGGCAGTTAGCATCCCTGCAAGGGCAATATTGGGGGGGCTGTGTTCCTGCATAAACTCACACATTCTCGGGGGGGGGGCAAGAGGAGGGACCCATGGGGCTGAAGCAGCTTTGATGGCACCTGAGAACTGGCCAGGGAGCGGCACCTGGAGGGCCTGGAATGGGCCTGGGAGCAGGTAGGAACCTCAGGGATCTTTTACCTAGCCTAGAACCGGCTGCCTCACACCATCCCCCAACTTCCCTATTGGTAAGTCACAATAGCTCCCATCTCTCTCCCTCCCTGCCTGTATGAGTGGATCCCTTTGCAGGATTGGGGCTAAATTTAAGACAGGGCATGATTACAGAAGGTTTTAAAAAAAAGCATTAGTGAAGTGGGTGGGAAGAAGGGAGTACGCGTCCTATCAAAGTTAACAATACTGAAGAAAAATGCCATTAAAACTGTCAAAGTAAACAGCTTTGTTTGTTATTCCCCAAAATCTATTTGCTTTAGATTTCATCAGAGGAAGCTCTGGAATGATGCTTTGTCAAAATGGTAACAAAACCTTTGACGTTAGAATGTTCCAAGTGCTCTGTAGGACAATTACCCCCCTCCCACCCCCCCCCCCCCAAAAAAAGAAAAAAATTGCAATCCTCTCTTCCAAATATAAACAAGCTAATTGTGTTAGAAAACTACACAATGAGGTCAACCTTACTTTCCTGGGTCTCTGATAACATTACCATTCATGAAATGTTATTTGGTAGATGTCAGTCCATAGAGTCTCAACTGGTTCTTCTATGCATGATTCATAAGACCAAAGGTTTCTCAAATTTCCACATGATATTGAACAGTTCTCTGCCTCTCATTTTGTGCTACTTCTTTCTCTCTCATATATGCCACACTCTTTTTCCCTTTCATGGTATAGTACCCTGGTATTACAGACCTTCATTTCTTTTTCATATTGCCTTTATTTTTCTGTTTCTTATTTTATCTGAATTATGCCTTTACACAGTGGAGTGTAATATTCTTTCTTCTTTCCCACACTCTGTATTTGATTGTTGAAACAGAGACTAGTGGAATGTTACAAGATTAGGTATCAGAGACAAATATTGTTCAGTTTGTATATCAGTGACCTTATAAGGAGAAGAGATTATAGGAAAGTGGTGACATTTGCAGAGGGTATAAAACTGGAAGGGGCTAAGGGGCTCATGATTACAAAGGAAGGGGTCAAAAATTTAAAATGACATATATAGATGAAAGCCATTATGGACAGATATAGGGATTTCATACATTAATGTAGCAAGAATCTGGTAATGAGGCTAAGGATAGGTTGAAGAGCATGGTAATGGAAGTTCTCAATCTACAGGATCGTTATAGACCAATAAGGAGCAATGGCAACCTTCCAGCCCCACCATTCCTCAATCTTAACTCTGTCAAACACTCAAAAACCAAAGTTTGATATCCTTATGGTGATAATACCCTTATAGTGAGTAAATATTAGAGGTGGGTCTGTGTGGGTCTGAGGGAGAGGTGGGTGGAGTCAGGCTCATCTGCTCAATGTGCCATGATCCCCAAGTAATGTGGTGGGGGAGTCTGAGTAAATGGAACTCTGAACTTGACGCAGACTGACTACATATGTGCCTTAGGCATTAAGATAATTTGACTGAATTGATTTGTGCTTTTGATGTTTGAATGTATTCTGTTTAAGTCTCCATTGAGGGCTAATAGTTAAGCCATATAACTTTTCATTCTGAAGTTTAATCTGTTGTCTTTGAGACTATGAAGTCGTTTGGATCATGTGTCTTGATCGTGCATTGAAAGAGGCTACTTACTCATCTTGACCAACTGAATGAAATATGTGGAGTATTATGCTTTTTCACCACTCTGTTGTAGGATGATTGAGTAAGTAGGACTGTAAATAGTTAATTGGCCAACTAGCATGCTAGTGCTATCTATAAACATAATTTGTTGTTCCTTGAAAGCAACAAATATTCCTTTTGGTTTAGGGAAAATCTCATGCAGCTGTTCTGAGCTCGCCCTAGAAAATCCTTGTTTATTTTAAACTAAGGCAGTTGCTCAGTTTCATTTGGAGTACTCCATTCTACTTCATACAACAGACCTTCTGTATATCGCATTAAAATTCTATTTGTTCCAGTAAAATATATTCTGCTATAAATAGCAGATCCACCAATTCCATGAGGAGCAGTTATTAGATCTTATACTCATTTTTAAGACGGCCTCATTTTATGTTATCTCACAGTTTAATGACAAGGGAGCTAATTACTGATGGTCACAATCACATAGCATACAGAACATGCCATTGGCCAAACACCAAATTTTGAGGCTGCTTATCCTGACCATTATTTTGTTCCTAATGTGAAGAGCATTATATGGCAGACTTTGTTTGTTATTCAGGTAACAATCCTGAAAACAGCTGCATTATCCTCGCTGGACCTGGCAGCACTATTCATTAAGAATAATGTTCATTAAAATTCTATTTTACATCATCAAAATGTCAGGCTATGGGCAATTCCCTTCAGAATGTTAATTCTGGGTATTTTTAAACTGATTTATTTTATATGTTTGGTAGTGGTCTTTTAAGTGCTTATGAAAAATGACAAGTTTCCATCTCAGGAATGCCCTGCTAATACATGTAACTGGTAGAACACAAGAAGCATCAGTGCAAGGTCCCCACTCACTTCCATGCCAAGATAATTCAGTCCTCACCTGAATGGGACTCCCTCCAGAGACAGGAAGGGAGTTAATATTCTATCCCTATTCAGTCACTGGGCTCATTCCTGAGATTGGCAACAATAACACAACAAAACTAAGTATTAATACCAAGTTTTTAATGACATGGACACTCAGGTGCATTTGAAAATTATACTTTGAGTCCCATTTTGAAAGGTAATTTAGGTGGTGGGAGCCTCAATCCCCTTGACAGTCAACAGGATTCAGGTTTCTATGTGTTATGTCATTTTGAAAATGGCACTTAGGTTCTTACATCACTTAGCTGCTTTTGAAAATTTTATCCTCAACAACTCAGAGGGGATATGAAACACAAAACTATACTGTGATGTACTGCTACTTCCAATGTCAAAGTACACGATGGCTCTTTTAGCATGTAGTGGCAGGCACTTAATGCACAGCAGGCTACTGCGCTGTAGAGTTACACCCTGGCTGTCAGATCATTTGCTAAATTGCCATGTAGTCAAGCCCTAGCACATTTAGGGTGGGGTTTTCACAAGCACATCACATTGGCCTACTTCTGCTCCTACTGAAGTCAGTGGTAAAACTTGGGAAAATTTGAAAAAAACCTGGGATTCTGAAAACCTCACCCTGTAAAAGCAATATTGATATGCACTTTGTATTTAGAGTAGTGATTGGTATCTCTTAAAAATAGGATTTTTCTTTCTGAAAAAGGTCATAATTTGTTTTTCAGCAAAGGAGTTGCTGTTCCAGATGAACTGTTAAAAGCCTAGTGCATAGGAAAAAATTCTGCAGCCCAATGAATGGTGAAGCGAGGGCTCTTAACATGTTTTTGCAATATAAATATTTCTGTAATTTTCAAAATAAGGCTGAATGTGAATATAATCTTATTTAATCAGTAAAATGATAATCTGAATAATTTACTACTGTGAAGTAATTATAAGGATTCATTTGTGAAAAAAATAATTTAGTTTTTCCCTGATTCAGAATTACTTAGAATACATTTCATGGTTTAGTAATCTAAGAAATCATAAAATGGTTACAATTAAGGAATTAGTTGATATATACCCTGTTTAGTAACATTATGGGAAACTGAATTAATTTCCATTTTAATTGTAAAAATGTTAGTTAAACAGTGTCTGGCAAATTATTCATTCAGGTGCTAAGAGAATGTAGCAGCTTTTGCCTCTTGATTATGGCCTGTAACTACACTCACATTTTCTTTAGGCAGGAAATTAGAACACATGTCTAGTTGGTTAACTTAGCCTAGACTTTTTGTCAATTATTTTGTGGCCTTTCCTCTGACTTCCTTCCTTACCATCAGCAACTGCACACATGACACTGGATTTCAGAATAGAAGGTGGCTTGTTGCCTCAGTACTGCCCATTGGAACATTCTGCACCTCAGAGTCATAGAATAATGGTTTTACCCTGCCTTTGGAGACTTTAGGCAAGATTCTGCATTGCCTGAGAGGGCTCAGAAAGGGACCACATGTTATTTCTACTCCATGTGTACCTCTCATGGTTGCCATTAACAATCACCAGTCTTGTGCTTGCGGTGCAAGGAGTGCACAAGTATGTTGCTACTGCTGGCACTAGTTGCACCAAAGGGGACAATGAGCCAATGGGGCCATGGCAACACTTGACTTCTACAAAGCTGGCCAGGTACAAAAGAGAGTGGGCACCGTACCCTCTGCCAGAGCTGGCCTGTGCACCCTGTAGCTCTGTCAGGCATTGTGGTTTTTTTTATTTAGGGGCTTTGCCTTACAGGCACAATAGAGTTCTGAGCAGGGAGTCATGTATAGACAAAAAAGGGGAATCTCCTTGAACCTGGGTTTCCAACAGGAGCTGCACTCAGCTCTGAGCCACCAACTCAATTTGCTTGGAACAATCTGGAAACATTTAGCTTTACAAGCTTTGCCGGTACTGTCATACTTGTCCACAAAACAGAACAAATTAGGGAAAAAGCTATTCCAGAAAGGAAAGCTTTCTCCTTTACTGATGAGTTGTCTCAGGAGAAGTAACTGGAGAAAGTAACCACGTTATTTTACTGAAACAAAGAAACCCCAAACACAAGAAAAGGAAGTGGTGTAAAAATACACTGAAACTGCAGAGAGAAAGAGTTAAACCACTTTTCTATTTACATGGCTTATTTCACAAGTGTCTGACTCATTGGGCATAACCAGTGCAGTTAAATTACAAAATTACTGTTTGGTTCTTTTTTTATTGACTACAATTCAAGGCTGCTTCAAGCCTCCCAAATTTAATCCCCCCAGCTCTTTGCCAAGAACATTACCTTTTATTTTCGGTGTTAAACTGTATGAGATACCCCTAAGGCTACATGTGAGCTCACTCTCCATGATAGGAGCTAACAGAGTGTATCAGTTGTTCATGATTTCCTATTCTCCTGTAAATTGGGAGAGGCAGTGGAATGCGAATTTTGTTCTGTCAGCACTTCTTTCCCAGGCTCCAGCTCAGGCAGTGCATGTTTTGGTAATTAATTATGGAATATTTTCAGCTCTTCATTCTGAGTTACCATTTAGCAACCTGTCAAATACTGAACTAATGAGCCTATCACATTGTGTTTAGATGTGCTTCTTTTGCTTTAAGCATCAGGATCCTATTTTTCCCCTTTGGGACAAAGAAAGTTAAAGAATACATATGAGATGGCTAACATAACAGGAATGACCCTTGTTCACACATACAGCAATTTTTAAGTTAAATTTTCAGTCAGTATTTTTCCTAGCAAATCAATGTGATTTTAAAGCCTCAAAGATTTTTTAAAGAATGTATTTTGTAAATCTAACCTCCTTTGTACCCCAGCCACTACACCCAAACGGTGGTTCTCCTATTAGCTAATTGCTTGTAAGGTGTGAAATGATTAGCTGTGACTGTAATTGCCTCTGTCTATGTGGTGGTGTGATTAAATTGTGGGAAATAATTAAGGTTTCCAGTTTACGTTTAAACAAGTGAATCCTCATTAAATCCTGTTAAAGCAAAATTGTGAAGAGAGGTTTTTAGCTAAGATTTAAAAAATATATCTCAGATTTTACACTTTTTTCAAAACTGTTCAGTAACAAGTTGTAATAAAATATGAGGAAAAACAAAAACTATTCTTTTTTATTTTTAAAATGAGCTATAATCTGTATAAAAATAAACCTAAAATCAGGGGGGAGTATCCCCTGCTGCAAGAAACACGAAAAATAATCATTTTCCACTCCTCAGATATCCTTAAGGATAATGTGTTTTGTGTCTCTTATTGTGGTATAACAATGAAGATAAGGATATATGTGCATGAATAATGCAGGCATCATGTGTATATTTATGTTTTATATATTAACCTTCAAAAATGTACATGTTCTGTGTGCCTATGTATACAATCTGTATGAATGATATATCTCTCATACGAACTATATATTATTTATTCACAGTTTCGTGGAAGCCTTAATTTACATTTTAAAAACCCATCTTCTGATTCCCTTTAAAAATCAATTTATCCTTTTGGTACTGTGTGCTAGTGTGAACAGAAAGACAGCACTCAGTTACATGAAGGGTATTTGTAATGCCTAGCAGGGCTGCAGTCAAAGACAATCATGGATGTGAGTGCAGAAAGCATTACAGACATCAGACATGCAGTGGCAGTAACTTGCACCATTTATTTACATACATGTTTGCGTACACACACAGAGAGACATTTAGTAGAATTAATCACATTAGTTCTTGCGTCATACAGGTATGAAGTGGTAGAATTTTTATTGTACCTTTCTTAATCTTTCCCTTTAAGTTAATAGTGATTGGGGCACAAACAAGGCTCTGCTTTTATGCATATGTAATTTTAATATATATGAGAGTTGCTAGAGGAGCCCTTTTGTCTTTTGGAATAAATAGAAGCATCCTGCCTGAGTCAAATGTGATGGATTAGAGCTTGTTAATGCTACCATTCACCAACATGAGGTGAGATTTAACTTTACTCCAGTTGTTACACACTCTCCATTATGCTATGCTTTGTAGTGTTATTTTTGGTTACGCCAAAGTGCATCTTACTGTTGACATCTTTGTTCCTCCACAATTTCAGTGAATTTTATTAGCTTAGAATGCAGAGGAGCTAGATACTGAATAATAATTTAAGAATCAAATTGTATTTTAGCTAAATAAATACTTCCATGTCAATGAAAGTATTATAAATACTGAGCAAGAAGAGCTGATTAACATGACATCCACAAGTAGTGACCTTGTTGAACATCAGGATTTACTATGTTTTTGGGGTGGGTAGTGGGGATTGGTTCGTTGGTTAGTTTTAATCATGCTTGCCAGGAAACAAATACCTATACTTCCTTGGATCAAATTCAAAATAATCTTGAAAGAAAAGTAATACTGGCAGAAAGTGGTGTTCGCCAAATTTATACTGACTGCTGATTACATGTATTGTTTAATGGAGAAAATTTGGCAATAGGGGGTTGATGAAATGGAAAAAGAGACTCAGCTTCAGGAGAATGACATTTTTGGGGAAGAGTAAAAGACAAGACTTGTTAATATTGAATCACCTATAGTTTTATTTTTCCTAGTTAAAGGCATTTAAAAGTACATATTGGGAAAGGAATATTGGTTGAGTTTTAAAAATTAAGTATGTTCCCAAAGAAAAGTAAATACTGAAAAAAGACCAGCAGGAGTGGCTAATAGATCCTGAAAACAGTAATACTCTTATTTATAATATAAATATTACATTAGAAGCAAAATTAATTGCATATAGATGTAGAATTGGACTTGTCACTTCTCCTTTACAGCAATGGAAAGGTGCAACCTATCCATTGTTAGTGGAAGAGTACATCTTTTCCCCTCTGTCCTTTTGATCGATTCACTGGGTTCAGTTGATACATTGTTTGACTTTGTGTTGTGGAATTTTGTCTATCGGATTCTGAGGGGAGCTATATCTTACCTTTGGTTGGTTACCAAACACTTTAAAAAGAAAAATCCTAGATTTATTTCACTTCTCTCACAACTGTGGCAAGTTCCATTTTCCTCTCTACCTTCCGTACATGGCATGTCCTCCCAGAACTGGTCCACTAGTCCATGTCCCTCTCCTGAAAGCCCACTTCTTCATAACCGCTAAAGCGCTCAAGAAGCAAGTCAACAGTTTATAGCTGACTCATTTCTTGTGTGTTTCTGTGTGTGTAATATTAATGCATACCCCCCCACACACAGATGTGCATATATAATTTGGAAAATTAAATAAAATATGGTCCACCAAT
The DNA here is from genome assembly GCF_026122565.2 of Emydura macquarii macquarii. Lineage (NCBI taxonomy): Eukaryota > Metazoa > Chordata > Testudines > Chelidae > Emydura > Emydura macquarii. Next base: position 15,226,925 of record NW_027131485.1, read on the forward strand.
CTATACACACATTGTAACTGGATGAGTAACCGTGTGATCTTCATTGCAGTATGCTTATCTTTCCTCTCCATCCACAGCATATTTTGTTTATTACTTTTGTTGTGTCATGGCTAAAATTATTCCCCCATGCTGCAGACACTTACTCAAATGTTTACCTATAAGCACCTGAGTAGTCCCACTGATGTAACTAGGGATAACTATATATTTATGCCTGAGTAACTGTTTGTAGGTTGAGTCATAAATATCAAGCTTCTTTAGGCAGGATAGTGACTTTTATTATTCTGGATTGTGAGGTATCTAGCATAATTGTGGGTGCTGTGAAATAAAGATGATGCTAATTCAAGATTTATCTACTAGGGTTTTCTGTCTTGCAAAGAAGCATTGCCAAAGTGCTCATATCTAATGTCCTTAGCCTATTTGCCTGTAAATTTAAAGGTTCATATTTATTACTTTAGGAACAAAGCCCTTAATGTGTTCATGATTTCTGAATTTAGGAACAATCCCATGTGTAATTTTTCTACTGTTGCCTTTCCTCTTCCAGTTCCCATCTTTAAATGAAGGTACATAAATATTTATTAATAGTAATAAGGTAGAATTTTCTTCTATTTATTGTATTTCTAATATATGTGAAATTAATTGCATGTTTTGTCACAAAGCTAATTTCATTTTAATTGTGTTTTAAAACAATTTTGGTTTCAACTGCTCTTTTAAAAGTATGTTTGAGGGGTTTCTTTTTGTTTGTTTGTATTGTAAATGTTATTTAGTGCTGAAATAATTTGCTGCTATATAAAACAAAGTATTAATACAGTTCTCTCACTCTGCCAGGGCTTTCCGGAGTCAACATAGTGGCACTTAACCTGGTCTCCAAAAGTCTAATGAGTCTCTTAGAGTCATCAAAATAAACATAAGCTATACACGCATAGTAGAGAACATTGATACCAACAGAAATCACCATGTTTACTGTTGATACTATATATGTATATATACACCTACACACAGTATTTCCAGATAAATTTTTAAAATAAATAAATAAATACTGTATCTGTATGTGAACAGCAGTAATTGTAGATTATTGGCAGATATTGAGATTCAGAATATAGGCAAACATGGGACTAGGCGAGCGACATGCATATTTATTTTAAGTACTGGTCAAAGAGTACTTCACAGGATTATAAGAGAGAATTGAAAATATAAACATTATTTTAATTCATAAGCTTTAAGGGGTTTGATTCACTATCCAAATACAAGCTGTTATTATGGAAGAAAGTCTAATAAAATAAGAATCCTTTGGCTAAGATGCTTAAGTGCAACTCAGGAGGTCTGAAATTAATTCCCATTTATAATACAGAATTCCTGTGTGATTTGGGGCCTTTCTTTTTTACCCTTGGAGGTGCTCAGCACACATCTCCCATTTTTATTAATTTGTGCATGATAAGCACCTCTGGAAATAAAATTATGTGGTTTCTTTGCCAAGCTTCTACATTTGTGAGATGGGCTTGGTGATACTCCCCTCTCTCACAGGGAGACGTTATGTGGATGAATTCTTTAACATATATGAGGCACGGTGATGGTGGCTATATAGAACCCTAAACAGATAGTGGTAAAGGCAGAGATGGTTTTTTAGTTTGCTTTTGTTTTGTTTGATGACATACAAATATTCAGATACCACTCTTTTCCACGTCTCTATAAAGCATTTGAGATCACTGTTTGATCCACTGGATACAATTGTCACATAGTTTTAACACTTATGTTTGCTTATTTACATATGCCATCATAAGTTAGAAAACTGTTCTCATTTGTTAGTAGTTGTTACAACGCGTTGCTTGGCTTAATCACTTTTAGTTAGTATTATCACCCTCTTCTCTTTGTTTTTCTTCCTAAGTGTAAAAGGAAGCCCTGCAAAGTATGAGAAGTTTTACAAAAATGTATTCCTGGGAATGAGAAATGCTTAATATTTTCAGTGTTTCGTAGATCTTTGCAACTGATACCAATATCACCTACCAAGTGAATAGGTACTGTACATAAACAACCATCTGGTAGGCACGGACAACACTGTACATTTTGCTAAATCCAGCTCCTGTCAATTTCTGCATTTAAGTAAAACAGAAAACTTCCTGTTGTTCCTTATTAAAATATTTGTCCATGATCATGTTCTTTTGATTTTTTTGTTAAACCCTTATTCTCTCCAAAGGGGATATCTTATTTACACCTTTGGTCTGATATTGTTTCTTCTGTAACATTTTGATATAGGCAATGGCTTCTAGTGTTCCAGTCACTTGTTGACACTATGCAACTAAATTATTATACATGCTGATAAGCTCTTGATAAAGTAACTAAACTGCAATATGGCACACTTGGTACATATACTGTACATTGCTTCATACATTGACAGGAATAAAAGATGCTGTTTAGGGATATAATCTCCTTTTGAATCTTGGGGCATACAAATAATTCCAAATAAAAATCCCATGATGGTGGGACTTTGAGGAGAACTTCTTCTCTTTGACTCACATAGTGATATAATGAAGCCTCTCAATGGTTCTCTGGTGCATAGCTAAATAAAATAAAGCCAATATTTTTGCTTCACAGTACACTTCTACCAAAACCAGTGATGTAATGCAGTAGATTTCAAAACTAAAGGATCATAGTGTTACACAATTTGTATATATTAGCTTCTCCCCTACCCTTTTATTTTTGCATAATGCATCTGATTTATCAGATTAGTAGTTCATGATGATAAATTCATAACAGCTGATGACAGACTTCCTGGTAAAACCTAATAAATCTTAAGCAATTATGTGGTTATTTGGCACATTTTGTCATTTCCTATCATTTCATTAATATGATAACTTGCCAGTGCTTGAAAGCCTGCAAATAGCCATTTCCTATTTTTGTATTTCTCACTGATAGATGATCCTCTTTTCCCAATATAAACTCAGATTCAACAGATTTAAGATAATGAATAAAGAATACTAAGATTAGTAGTATGTAGATCAAATGAATGCTTCTGATCCTAGTAAACGTGATGCTGGCAGACTATGTGCCAGCTTATGCCAAGGTCCCCATGTCTCAACTGGACGTTGACAAATACATAGCTGGAATCAGTATGTGTTAGTATTATTGAAATAGCTAATAAATTATAAGAATGGTTTTTAGTGTTTAGACTTTTAAAGGCTTGTGAGTTTCTGCATGTGTTAATCTCACTTATAACATCTGTATTTAGATTGTAAAGTAATATTTGAACAGTTGCATTGTAAGCCTTTCTGATTGTGTAAATTATCAGACAGAAGAAAGATATTCATTATGGTGAAGTGCTGATCTCCAATAGAAGATGTTATGTCTTGCCCAACAGGAAAGGTCGATCAATGCCTGTCAGACTGTTGTGGCACGTTAAAGAGGACAAAATACTTTGTTGTTCTACTCTTCCCTTCATGTAGATGAGTCATGCAAGTGGATTCCTCCCCTCACCTGAGTTTGCAGCTCAGAGCACAAGGGAGGAGGGGGATAAAAACCCCAAACAGAAGGAACTGATTATATCTATGCTGCTTGGACTCTGAGGGACAAGGTTTACTAGACATGAATGAGAGATCCCCAGTGCTTGGCCTGGGTTAGCTTTAAAAGTCATATAGAGCTTGCTTTTATAGAAGCGTCTATAATTTTTTGAAATTTAAGATTGTAACTCATTCATGCTTATAAATTTACCTGTTTTAACCTTGTAAATAACTCTTTTGTTTCCTTTTCCTATGCAATAAATCTTTATATAGTTTATTATAGGATTTACCACAAGTATTGTCTTCGCTGTGAGATCTAAGGTGTAATTGACATGGGGTAAGTGACTGATCTTTTGGGACTTGGAGTAATCTGAATATAGCTGTGATGCCTGTTTTTTTTTTTGTTCTGTGTTGGAACAGCAACCAACATGATGGTGTCTTGGTCTTTGAGCTTCTAGGAACTATTGTAATGCAAATAAATAATAAGTAGTATGGTCTCTGAATTCTTTTTATCTGTCCTAGTCAATCTGAAATAATTTCTAAAAAACTCTATTGGTTGTATCCTTACTAAATTCTATAGGTCTTTAATATGAGGGCAAAAGGCCTCTTGTGTCTACAAACATGAACTGAATTCAAATTCAGCTTAGTGACTCTATTGGACATTTTCATTTACAACATAGGGTGTAGGACTTTCGGGGGAAAATTGCATCTTGGAAATGGAAAAAAAGCAAGCCTTTGTTCACTTTACCTCTGATAATTGCAGATAGCTTTTTATGCTTGTAAAGTATGTAAACAGTTGCTATTATCACCATTATTCAGTATTTCTATTACTGTACAGCTGAGAGGCCACAATCAGACTATAGTGCCATTTTACTGGATGCCAGACAAGCAACTAGAAAGACCATTATATCTCTCCCAAAGAATTTGCAATCAAATAGTTTTGAACTATCTAATCTGTCTATTCATTTCTACCACCCTTTATTATCATGGAGTTTGTGTGCCAGAGATTGTTGATAAACTAGATGATGAAACCTTACAACCTTACAAGCTGTTATGTGGCAATGAGAATACAATAAGGAAGCTATTGTTATTTTGATAGGAATCCATTTGTGGGTCTTGGAGGGGGAGGAAAAAAAACACAGAGAACTCATATCATAGTTAACATATATTTTAAAGGCTTAGCTTTATCTCGCGTTGATCTGTGCATGATAGATCTAATGTAGTTGTACTCTGAAAATTGACCATTTAAAAATGATAGTTTGATTCCTTGATAAATTGATTTTGTTTTGTTTTTCTTGTTTGATGGGGGAAGAAAGCATGTGTTTGTTTGGGAAAAGTGTGTTAAGAATCGTATCTGCTGTTTAATAAGAAAAATGCGTTTTTGTTTTTAAATAGTGTTTAACTTCTATTAGTTGGGCAGAGCTCTGGGTGAATGAGCTGAATTGTATTCCTTCTCTCTGTGACCCCATTCTGAGACTTACTTTTTCCTGTAACACCATACAGCATCAAACCAACATAGAGATCAAGGAATCTAAGGACTTTATATATTAAGTATGTTGTTTAATGCTCTCTAATGGGACATATGGGCTTGCATGTTGTAACACAGGTTCTTGAAGTGTGGTCACATTGTAAAAATAGCACATCTAATCTCTGATATGACATAAAAGGTAGATTGATACCGAGACTTGATAGACACAAGTGTACTGAGTCCAGCACAGATATGTGTTCGTGATTCAAGGCATGTGTGATTCAAGGCATGTGTTGAGAATGCAGAATATTCATTCTTGACATTGAACCAGAACTCCAGGAGAGAAAGTTGGGCGTATGTTCCTCGCAAGAATCAATCACAGGAAATTTCAATGAGCTGTTTGATTTCAGCTGCTGGCAAATCCATGGCATCAGGCTTGTACTGAAAGGGGTTTCACACCCAATCATACTTTGTCATGTCCAAGTTGGGGAAAAAGGATGCAAATTGTTCCTCCAGCTGGCTGAGATTCTCAGCCATCACCTGTATGGGTGACTTTAAATAATTCCATTGTCAGCCAGGAATTTATAAAGCTGTGGGAATGATTCATAGTTTGTCTTCAATAGATTATTCTTCCAGAAAACAATTTTCTTCATGAATCCTGTGATTCAATCCCTCAGCTGAAGAATGAGGATGTTGTTTCCTTGCAGAACTGTATTCAATTCATTCAATTTCCCACATATATCTGTGACATAAGTAAAAAGGCACGTCTTCCTTTGGTCACACAGAAAATAAACGAATTCACTAGTCATGCTCTATTTCATAGACACACAGCTTGTCTCAGTTCAAAAAATCATCCCAATACTTTTCCTTTCAAGAGCCAATGAGCTTTAGGGTGGAACAACAGCTCATCATGATCAAAGCCCATTTCTTCAGACAGTTTTGCAAACAGATGCACATGAAGAGGCTGTCTTGATATAGCTCACAGAAGAGGAGACCTGCTGCAGAGCTTCACCTAGGAAGTTCTGTAGAGCTTCAGATGCCAGTTGCTCACTAGACTCACTGATGGAGGTTGAAGCAGATACTCTCTGTAAAAATGAGTTCAATTTGCCTCTTATCACAAATCAGAAAGAGGAATTCTCTGTTAAGCAAATGAGGTCAGGACTGAAGAAGGCCCTATGTGGAGATACTAGGGCAGCACAGAGACAGTGACTTACTATGTTTCTTTATCCTTGAGTGCCAATTGAGTACTCAGGGTCACAGGCACTGACTTGATTTTTGCCAGTTGGTGTTCCTCTCTGCCCCCTCCCCTGTGATGTCCCCCACCCACTGCTTGCTCCTTTCTGCTCCTTCCTGCCTTAAGAGGGAGCAAGAGGAGGGAGAGGGGTGAGTGGCGGGTAGGGGAGGCCTCGGGAAAGGGGTGGAGCAAGGGTGGGGCCTCAGTGCAGAGCATGGGCAAGGTCACAGCCCAGGCAACGGTGGCCCCTGGATTCTCAGCAGCTTTTGCTGGAGGAAGGAAGGATCTACAAGTAACACAGTTACTGAAGCAGGACTTGCAAGTAGCACAATTCTCCATTATAAAATAAAGTAGTTAGGCTCGTTTGCATTTATATAATGAACTAAGCTGTGTAATTTGAAATGGGATCCATGAGCTTTCCTCATAGTCCAGGGTGGTCACATTGAGGATTTAATTTCAGCTCATTATAGAGGACAGGGACCATCTTGAAAGTGGATGCAGATCTGAACTTCTCCAAAGTTTTGGAGTGGGATTTGACTTGATCCTAACTCTCCATATGAAGGACATGTTCTACACCTCTGATCCCTGGGCTGATCTTCAATGGTGTAAATGGCCTCAGTAAAGTATTGTGTAAGAAGACATATATAATTGATGGATCCTGTAGTTTCTTCCACAGTCCTAATAGTGTCTTTTTATTGGAATTGTATATCTTCATTTTAGGACAACATACCACCAAATCAAGTTCTTACATATTCATGTTGGCTTAAGGGAAGACCACGTCAAGTAAAAGTTACTTTGAGTGGGTCTGATAAACTACTATAAAGGAGACATACAAATCATTTGTATTTCATACAAATATGCCCTCTATTACTATAAAGGCTTGCATGCTTACACTGTCAATTAAGTTCATTATATGTAATTTGAACATACTCTGGAGGATATACAGTCAATAAAAATAACCTTTGTCAGATTACGTCAGATATACAGTAATTCTGCTCCGTTTGTCTGAATACAAAGGGAAGCTGATAACCATTTCCTCTACCTTTATGAAAATACTTAAAAAAATTATTTTTAATGTATTAAGGATAAAGTCCCTGTAACACTACTCACATGAGTAATCATTACACAACTAAAAAGTCTTATTGAGAGATACCTCATTTAAGGAAGGCTTTGCAATATTCGGGCTTGACTGTGATTTTTAATCCAGAACCAGTGCATTCAGGGAAGAACAGTATTACTGAATAATTTCTAGGTTATTAGACACATAATTCTGAACATTTCTAAGAAACTGAGATTCTCCATCTTGAGTTTCTCTCTTTTTATTGTGAGGGTAGAAGGGGAGGAGATACAGGTGAACAGTGAAAGGATCAAGCGGGAAAGGTCTGTAATGACAAAGAGTAGTTTTAGGTCAAATTCTGAGATACGTATTTATGTTTAGATTCTACTAACACTTATGCATGGGCTTAACTGTACTGATGTGAATAGTGTTGTTGAGTTCAAATGGGCTACTCATGTGCATAAGTGTCTACCTTATTGTGGCCTTACTCAAGCCAACTCCTGTTATTTTTAATGAGAGTTGAGGAAGGTCCTCCGAATCAAACTAGCATTATTATTGAGTGTAGTTTTGATGTAAAATCATAACACAGAGATCATAAAAGCCTTCATGCAATTATTCCTTTAAAAAAAAAAAAGGCTTGAAATGAACAAAGTATTTTGTAATATTACTTTTTTTTTTTTAATAACAGTTTATTCCATTCCTTTCAGAATGATGCTTTTAACCAATAGAAAAGTTAGTTTACTTTGGTCATTCCCTGTAAAACTATACAATTTTAACCCAGAGGCTCCAAGATAACACAAATAACCTTCCTGCTAATTTTCATCTAGAGTTTGTGCTGGCTTGTACATTAACTTCTACTTTATCAACATGAAAAAACCTCTTATCACATCAAATCAGATCTTATCTCATGCTAACAGATGGGGAAATTCTTTCCATTTTTCTATGACAAGAATTTCCCAAAGAATTATGTATTCAAAGAGATGTCTTCAAATATTAGCAAAGGGGGATTAATTTTAAGGATGTAAAGAGATGGGAGTTACTTTTTAAGTGAAAAGAGCTCTTTGATGAAGCCTTTAGAGTAAACAAGTGGATTTGCGTGCAGAAAAAAAAGCTATTTTTCCCTGATGTATTAGAGTAAAATTCTTTTAACTTGTTGCTCATTCCTGGCCTTCCTTTAGTTAAAAAGATAATATTTTATTAATAAAATTCTCAAAATCAATTGCCTATCAGAGACACAGAACTTATTGGTATCTTTTGTACATGATATTTCTTAGATCATTTAAAGTAAGTGTTTGAATGTTTATTTTATTACCCTTAGTTTGCTGACACTTCCATTACATGTAAAAATCAATATATAAATATGACTTCTTTGAATAAATGTAGTTTATGTTCCAAATAACATATATTGCAACTTTTTATAATAAACCTTCCCAGTTATTTTTAGAAGTTATATTATTGATGTACTTTCAACATTAGATGGGAAAATATAAACCAACAGATTTAATTGGGGAAAACAATAACTTTGAAATTAATAAAGGGAAGGAAACTACATTTCCTAAGTATATGAACTAAAGAATGGATATAGCAAACCCTTAGCCATGTGATTGTTCTTTACACACACAAGTAGACCAACTCTATCAATAATATTACTCAAATAAGTGTATTGCTGTAGGTGGGGAGCATGGCTCCTTGCGTAGGTCATGGTGCAGGGACTGGAGAGTAGATCAAGGAATAAAGACACAAGACAGTTAAGTAGGGGTCGGTGTTTCTAGTGAGGCAGGAGCATGTATACTTTTCTTATAGAACATATCATTCAGAGGACAAGCACCCTCTTCATCAGTGCATTTCATAGAGTCTGTGGCACCTGGGGTCCCCAGCTACGAATCTCCTAAATACTGATATGGCAAATCTCCTTTCAATGAGTCCTTTGCATTGATAGCCAATGGAATCTGCCTGCCATACATGGGGACATAAACTATTTCTTGGTTATTTTTGGTTTAAGAGGTTTGAGATGTTGGCATCACTAAAGATTTTGTCCTTATTATCTCTCCTCTCTGAAGCTACGAATTAACATAGTGGATCAGTCCAGTGTCTCTCTCTGACCGTGGCCAGTACCATACGCTTCAGAAGTAGGTGCAAGAAACCGCATAGTGGACAACAATGGAATGATCTGTCAATAGGAAAAGATGTATCTTAGTCCCTCACTACCTACACCCATCACTTAGAGGTTGACTTGTGCCTTGAATAACTATTTAATATTGTGATGGGTATTTTCATTATGCATATAAATGGTTAATACTTTTGAATCCTGCCAAGATCAGGGACTCAATTGTATCTTGTCAGTGAATTCTACAGGTAAATTGTGTTGTGTAAAATATATTTTCTATCTTCAATTTTAATGAATTGTCTTTCAGTGTTAGTGTCCCTTTGGTCTTGTATTATGAGAGGGTAAATAGCAGCCCCAATTGATTGTCTCTGTCTTATTTTATATGCAGCTATCAGGTCCTTTCTTATACATCTCCTTTCTAAACTTAAAATAAAAGCAAAGAAAAGAAAACACCTTCATACGCACTCTTATTGTGCCTCTGTTATCTGTTAGAATATCTCTGGACCGTCTCTATTTTTGCTTGGAGCAAAATCATGTAAATATTATGGAGAACTACGTCATCAGACCATTAGGGTTGGCTGTATAAACAATGATTGATTTTTGCATCCATCTGGTGGATGAGAAGTATGAAAATAGGAATGTGCTATTTAGGATCTGACAGCACACGCATGTGTATTTTTCTCTACCATATCTTTGAAATCTATTGAAAGATTCTTCTGAGCTTTGGTAAAACTCATGACATAGTACACCACAAACATTTACTAAACTCCTTAATATTCATAATATAAGGATTATTTAAAAATTTTTACTTTTCTCAGAACAGAACTATACATTTCCAAAAAAAATAATCTGGGCTTGATTCTCGCCACAGACAAGGTGCTCAGATAACACAGTGATTAGTGTGGTATAAGAACCTAGGCAGAGACCATGTTACATTAGGTAATGTTGATTTCAGTGGTGGTGGTCCTCATTTACACTTGTGCAAAATCATATTCAGGCCTTTACCGTAGAAATAATCCAAAATTTTTTGGGGGGAAATATTCAACATGAAGCGAATCTTTTTCAATCTTATCCAAATAAGTAAATACATAACATAAAAAAACCTGTGTGAGGATGGAGTCACTGAATAATATTTTTTTCACATTAGCTGTATGCTTATCATCTCTCTGCCAGCATTGATAAGACAAACATTAGTCAGAAACTGAAGTCTGATATGCAGTGGCACTGATAGAGTATCTGATATATCTTTGAATTTTGATTATTGCAGCTATTCGAAGTTCAATTTTATATCTGTGAATATCTAAGTTCTATAAAGTGCACTGTGTGCATGTGTAAGTAGCTTTAAAACTCTGAAATGTGAGATGTTTGGTAGATTACAAGGTGATTTGTAAATTGCTGCTAGATACTATACTACATCTTTTATATAACTTTAAAACAATGAGTTTAATGTTGGCTATGGTGATTATATTTGTAGCTCCACATAACAATAACAAGCACCATAATTTAGTTTTTTAAAAAAAAGGCAGGAAACAAATGATGTGACTATTACCATAAGAGCAATTTTACAGCACAGTTTAATTATTTGGTTCAGTAATGTTCAATAATTATTTCAACATTGAAATCCCTCGCAATCCAGTCCCTTCAACAAACTAAACAACTGTTTCATTACCAGTAACTACTTTACAAGGCAATTTCAAAATCTGACGACTTCTTGCCTGTCTGAGATTCAGTCACTAAATAAAAGGCCGTGACTAGGAGACATGAATTAACAACTCATTAAAAGGAGAGCACAGATTCAGTATTCTCATTTTTGTTCTCTGTCTGTCATTGCCTAACAGTTCCGTTTGTGGGTGATATTTGTAAATTCAGTGTTTCATCCACATACCTTCTAAAACACTCATGTCACCCCATGTTATGTTTCAGAGGACAGTGTTTTATCCTGAATCATTCATCCTTCTAATACCATTCTGAGTTCAGGGAGACAGAGAAAAGGTTAGATCCTTTCCTGTTTTAACTGACTTGTCAGAGCTGGAGACAAAGCTATTCTCTCCTTCCCAGCCATTACAGTTGTCCTAGCCTCTTATACCCTTCTTCCATCTGGTCCTAACTCCAGCTCACTCTTTCACATCAACAGTGTTTGTAGAACAAGAGGGATTGAATCCAGAAGTTGCTGTACTTGCCTTCTCCTTGCTGGTGACACCATGCTTATGGGAGTACTTGTTTCTTCTCCTTTCTCCCAGATGCACCTCCTTTTCACTGCAGCAACCAGCAGAAAAAGTAGAACAGGGGGACTAGGAGAAGAGAGAAGACTAAAGGTAGATGAAGGAAGGAATAATTTTAGGGACCTTTTCCAATTGGATCACTGATTCCATCCAATATTTTTGATCCACAACCTATAAAATGGACACATTTCACCCCGCAACTCAGCAACACCTCTAGCATTTGGGTCATGTAATGATTTTTTTTTTGGGGGGGAGGGTGGCATTTTGTGGGCTGTGAATCAAAAACAAAGTGAGTGTGTTTAGGGGAGGGGTCAGGATAGACGTTAAATAAAAGGGATTTCAGAGATGTCATGTGAAGAAGAACTAGGAGTGCTAGCTGTGAGGATGACAACTAGAGTCTTTTTTTGTATCATATCCACTCTGTATGTGAAACAGGCCCTCTTATGTTTGAAGGAGTCATTGAATTGGGCAAAATGATCATGGACAACAAGAATATTATGCTGTTTCATTTGGATGGTTAGCTCAGGAAACCATGCAAGATAGCACAATAACACAAGATTCCTAACTACATTTTGCAGTTCAAGTGGGTGTGATAAGCTTTAGATAAGCATACAAACTTTTAGGTCTTTATCTGAGCAGAAGTTTGAAACTTTGAGGTTCACCCATCATTAACTTTCATTCTGTTAACACTTTTTCTAAAGCGTAAATACTTTAGATCGTCTTCTGAACCATGAACAGATTTCAAGTTTCCAGGAATGTAGTGTTGAGAAAATAGAAGTGCATGTGGTGGATAATTGATTTCTTTGACGGTTTAATTAATTCCGAGGTATGGAACATTGACTAATTCTTTTCCCTTTTTTTTTCCCCCCACCCTGCAGTGTACTAAATACCTCAAAGGTATCTATAGGCTATGTGGTGAGGCAATTGATTATTTGAAGAAAGACCAACCTTTTTTTTTTTTTTTAAGGTTTCTAGTGATCTTCAAAGTTTTTGTGGTCTTCAATATTTTTCCTGTGTGTGTGTGTAAGCAAAATGTGAACTACTGTTTTAGTTCAAATTCTCTTACAAATCCATGTTTCTATTCCTTAAGATTACTTTTTTGATGAACTGTGGAAGGAACTATAAACATAAAATATCCAGTAAAGGATAACAAAATCTGACAAGAAAGGGAGCACAGATCAGAAAATGTTGGGATTATAAATTTTAATATCAGTTTAATAAAAAGATTAGGACATACTGTGTCTGAATTAATTTCATAAAGGAACTTTAACAAAACACACAGAGCTTTATTCCACACTGAAAGTAACTATTGTCACTGGTTGATTCTTGGAGGGAGGGAAGCTGCTTGAGAATTTTTTTTTAAACTATGCTTTTCTGTTTGCAGTAAGAAACATAATCCCAAATTTGATCCAGGGTGGTTGTCATGCATTACACTCTTTCCCTTGCAAAACAAAAATAAAACTTCTTCAAAAATATTTGACTCCCTGCAGTAGAACAAGCTAAAACTATCATGTAGCTTGAAAAGACAGAAGTTTGATGCATGAAATCACAAGTCATTGAAATTATCCTATGAAAGGTGCTCTTTAGATTACAGTAAATCTATGACATGAAATTGCTCCCTAGAAGAGAGAATGCGCATGTTCATAGCCCCTCCTCCCATCACGAATAATAACAAAAACCATCCTTATTTTAGGATTTTTGCATAATGCATTTTGTCCCTCTATTGAAGTGGGAAAATGCATTTTTTTCTAATTAACACTTCCTTTTTAAAAAAAGTGTGAATATAATTTCCCAAAGGATATGCAAATATATTTTGAATATATTAAGATTTAGTTTTGCTAAAGTAACCAGATGTGAGAGAAGGATTTCATGCAATATTTATTCATTCTTAAACGTGACCATTTTGCTTTTGTGAGAGCTAGAGACTGATCATAGACTAGAGAGCATGGACGTTGTGTGAAAAGCATACTGCATATGGCAGTATCATCAGTCGAGGAGATGAGCATCTGCCATACCAGTGATGGTGTTTGACAGCAGGTTCACACACTGTAGGTGACTTTAGCCATAAAGGCTTGATCTTGTGAGCATTTATGCAAATGCTTAATTTAACACACATAAGTAGGCTTGGCAGAATTTGATTTTCATCTTTGCATAGTTTTGATGGATAATATTGATGTTATTTTAAGCATTTCTTTAGATTTTTATTAATTTAAACTTTCATAGTTGCAAAACTGGCTTTTATGCATTTTTTAAAGGTTTTTTTAGTTTAAATTTTCACAGTTATGGGAAATTACGGGGAGGAGCCAGACTAATTTAATGACTGTAGACTTGGCAATTCAAAAAGTTAAAGCTTTATGGCTGTTTAAAATACAAATTGTCAACATCACATGTCAGAATATATAAAGTAAATAACCTGAAATCAACTCTAAAAAGTTCTCTAGCAGCATATTTCTTACCTTGTATATCTGATTATTATTAATTAAAATATTTTGTCCATTTGTGTGTTTATGGTGAAATCAACATTTACCAACACTTATCAATAAAATCTAATGTTTCCATGCCTACACATAAGTAATCATGTTGAGTTCAGGCCCCAACCCTGCAGCAGAATCCAGTAGAATGGACACACCGTCACATGTTCAGAATCTCCCTGACACCCATGAACTCTGCACAGTTGTAGGAGCCTGAACTAACAAATCCTGATGCAATATTGTAACTAAAAAAATGTCTCAGAGATTAGAAAGTAACATTCTTCTCTTCAATGAGTAGAGAGAACTCTGTGGAGCCCAGGGAACCATTTCTTGCCTCAGGCATAACTTATTTACATAATTAATTGTTTCATCTTTCAAATGAGAGATAAAACCAAACTTCTGACTGTGTGTGATCATTAAAGATCCTATGGCACATTCTTTTTTGTCAGAGCTAAAATGTTAACCCTACTGCCCTGGCCATATTTCAATTTAGTAATTACGTTCTCCCATGCTACATTCCCTGAGCAGTTCCAACTGGGTTTAGGATATGTCCACGTTTTTAGCTGTATGTAGCAAAAACAACGAGAGTCCTGTAGCACCTTAAAGAATAACAAATTTCCGTGGTCATAAGCTTTCGTGGGCTGCAACCCATGAAAACTTATGCCTGAAGAAATTTGTTAGTTTTTAAGGTGCTACAGGACTCTCGTTGTTTTTGCTGAATGCAGACTAACACGGCTACCCCTCTGGAACTTTTAGCTGGATGTGTAATTCCCAACTTGAGTAGACATATCCGCATTAGTCTGATAGAACAAGAGTCCTAAAAATAGTGTCACCACAGCAATGTGAATGGCAGGAGGCACTTGCCATTGCACCTACATACCTAGCATGTCAGATGGGTATGTATGTGGGGCAGCTAGTCCCTCCCATTGCAGCTGTTGCAGCTGATTTTTAGTGCACTAGCTTGATCAGAGCTAGCAACAGATATGTCTCCCCACCTGAGAATCAGAATCCCCACTCAAAGTGTAGACATACTCAGAATGTTCTCCACTTAATGCCAGAGTGGTGTCTTGCAGTTGTTTCATTCCACCTTGGAGTTGGCTGACTTTCAGTGGTGGGTGAAGAAAATCCTATCTATATCTTTCCCTTCTCACAGCAACTGTGTTTGTTAAGTTTTTAAAAGCAGTTTGAGGTATATGGGAAGTAGAAAGTACTACAGAATGGAAATGCTTAGTTCAGATGTCCATTGTCTGAAAACATCTCACCTCCCTTTCCACAAAACTGTCTCATTCTTCTCCTTCCCTCAATCTGTTACCTCCCTTCTAAAACTATCTCACTGTTTCTTCCAACCGATATATAGGCCAGTCTTGTCTGCCTGTTAAGAAAACCTGTCTCACCTTTTTCCTCCCCAGTATCCCTCAGGGCTTTCAATAGTGCCCATCACTGTAGTGTCTAAATGCTTCCCAGGCATATGTCTGCTGAAATACCTAGTGGACTTCACAAGTGGTTCTGCTCTTGTCCTTTCCATGGTAGAAGGAAGCTCTTCCTCGGATATTTTACTTGGGTTTTTTGTTGTTTGCTTTCCTTTTCTTCATTCCATCCCCAAATATCATTCTTCCCTGGTAATTGCAGGAAAGCTTTATCAAAGACTACAGCAAGCCATGAAGGTGGTCAAACTCTCTAGATAGTCCAGAGTCCTATGTGAGTTCATTCCAGAACTGGACTCGTTTGCCCAAGAATTATGGTGGCAAAGGGAGGGGGGGAGAGAGAGTTGTTTTGTTTAAATTTCATCTTTCACTGTGCTTTATCCTGGCACGTGATTTTTTTTAATGCCTGTGGTTGATAATATTGTGGAAGATAGTTTGCTATACAGAACATATACAGCATCAGTGTCTTAGATGGCTCAACTCTTATTCTGCTGCATGCCTTGCCTCCTCTTCATAGCCATTAGGACCTTTGGACCCTGTTCACTTGGAAGTACACCTGAGCTCTGGCGAGAGAATATTAACACAACCCAACAAAGAGACTTTGTTTAATTCAGATATGCTTATAGAGCTGCCCAAATCAACCTAAGATATGCGGTGATGAAGGAATAATGAGTTTATTTCTCAACTAACTCTTCCTGATTCGTTCCACCCTGTATGTGTATGAGATATCAGCAATTGGTTTGCTTTATTTTTCAGAAGACCAAATTTGAGAGCATGCTTGGCAATTTGTTCGTACTACCCCCATAGCCCATTAAATTGTTACATTTATGTGGAGGTTTATGGAATAATAATAAAAGGTCCACAGCTCTCTATACATACTAATGGGAGACTTCTTTTAACTTATTTGTGCATCCTGACAAAATATAAAATAGTTTTGTTCTCTCAAACTGACCAAAAGATGAATTTCAACCCATAATGGCATTAAAATGCATTGGAAATGAAAACAATGTAAGAATTCATCATAGGACAGAAAACAAAAGTGCTTTTAAACCATCAAGAGCATGGTGTATGCTATTCTATTTTCCTTCTACACATTTCTGAAATATTTATTAAAGAATAATCGGTATAATAATGAATATAGCTTTTCTATATGCATCCTATATTTCTGTTACTCTTCTTATTAAATATTTATGTAGTTATGTGTTTCTATTCACTTTGGGACTGGCCACTGACAGCTCTTCCTCTTAGCAAACACTGATAGTCCAGTCAAGGTGAAAAGCAAGGCTACTCTTTTAGTGATGGTTATTCTGAAAAAAAGTGCTTTTCAATGTTTTAAGGGTTTCAGAACATTAGAAAGTTAAATATTTGACAAGGTAGTTATAGTTTTTAGTACTGTATATACCTCATAAATTTAACATGTTACAGTGCCCAAATGACAGATGGGATAAATGATTTGGAAATATAAAATGTTCTAACAGAGTAATCTTGTTCCTTTTAACTGAAAATAAAATGTTATTTACCCCTGTGATGTGTTGGCCACTCCACACAAGGCCTTGAAGGGGTTAAGGTAGATAGGTAAGCCAATTAACCACCTAGGCTGGAGCTGGAAGGGGAGTCAGGGAGCTAGGAGGACTAATAAGAGATGAAGTTCAGCTGGAGAGGAACAGGAGGGGCCTGTATAAAACCAGTAGTTGTGCACAGAAGGGCGCTGCAGAGAGAGAAATTGCAGTCACTATCAGGGTGAGAGAAAGTAAGGTAGGAAGTAGCCCAGGGATCCAGCAGTAAGGTTTAGGACTCTGCAGACCTTGTCTGCTTGTTGTAAGGTCCCTGGGCTGGAACCCAGTGTAAAGGTTCCCCTACCAACTACTAGAGAAGTGGCACTGTTAAGGGGACAGTGAACGAGAAGACTGCCTTGGAAAGTGGGTCCAGAGAGATTTAGATGCACATGATTTCCCCAGAATGGGAGAAAACTGCAGTGATCTGGCCAGGGGGCAAGGCCACAAAGTTGGAGCAATTGAGTCCCGGAAGATAGCGTGACAGAGAGTGTGAACAGAGCGTAACCACAGGAGTGGGTGTCAGCCTAGCAGAGCTAATCCCCAGACACGGCCAGATATAGCCATTCCAGTAGGAAGTAGAGCACCCTGTGGCACCCACTAATAATTAACTTAAATGTATCATTGCCCAATATAGAAAGAGTTAAATTACAAACAATAAGGCAGACTTTTGGATGACGTTAGGAGTTATGTAAGTAATGCCTATTTATAAAGCCGAGGTAAAAGCTCAGCGCTATTGTACATCTGACTAACAAAGTTATGAGAACATTAATTTCTGAATAAAATAGTGGAGATTTGTAGAATAGGAGAATATAGTGTTCTCAAAGTGAAAAAACAGAACATTAATAATCTACATGCAATTAAAAATATGTAAGAAATGAAATAATTTATACATTAACCAGCCACTATTCACTATTTCACATATATCTATTTATCGCATTAATTGGGTCTGTGGATTTCTAATGTGCCCATCACCTGATGTGTGCCAGATAGTAGTAGTAATGTTTATTTAGAATGTCTACATCACCTTGTAAATCCATGAAAGTTTAGTAGTTCATGATTTATAGTCAGTTATTGTTTTTTTAAAAAATCTGTGGTTAATTGAGTGTCTTTGCCAGGTCAGCTCAGGACAGTCAGGAGCCAGGTTAAAGGGGACATGACATCCTTCAGCAGTTGTTACTCCCAAAAGAGGCCTGACCACATCAAAGCTGATTTACTAGGTTGCACCTATAGCATCATGTTAATCAGTTAGTAGCTGATGGGGACCAGCCAGCAGGCTGTAAGTGCGGCAGAATGAATTAGTGAATGCATTTAACTTTATCCTGAAAGAAATATCCCATGAATAAAAAAAGAGATTATTGAAAATGTTATTTCCCATCTGTGTGGAGAGTGTTGGGGTGCTTTGTCCTGTCCCTTTGTTACCCAAATAACAAATATCACAGGATCTTTTCAGGGGATAAGGCAGCAAGCCACATTTATTGTGAATACAGAAATTTGGTAAATAGTATCAATAGAAAGAAAAGTATCAACACTGTAATAATATCAATATTGTTCTTTATGTTAGTAAAATAGTATTAATAATGTAAACACTAGGAAAACAGTATTAACATTATATCAATACTACAATTACAGAGACATGTTTAAATTGGTACTTTCATTCACACTTACACAGAGACAAGCATACACAGACAGGGAGACAGACAAACATACATAGGGGTCTCATAGATGTTATAGTTACCAGCCTCTTGGTGCTCATGATAGTCACTGGCCAGGTGACTGTAGCATGAGGATGAGGAGCAAGGTCCTGCCGATGCGCATCAGTACTCCTGGCTCCTCCAGCCTTCATCGTCTTGTCACATTTTATAGGGAAAGGACCCCATGTAAGTCTATGGGTTTTGCACTGTCATGCTGCAACTGCATTCTTGATTTGATTCTTAATCACCCACATTCTTGCAAGCCTGATCAGATTTTGTCCTTTGAAATGGGCTGGCTCCAAAGTTATTAGGGTGGGCTCCTCTTCAGCCATTTGAATGGTAAAAGTTGTTATCTTCGCTCCTTTCTTCTTCCCTCAGACATTTTAGGTGAGGCTGATGTTTTCTTAATCTGTTTCGATATCCCTCACTCAGACCAATTGTTCAATCACTCTCCCTGTCTACACTCAACTCAATTGCTCAGCCATTCACACTTTAATCACTCAGGGTCAACTCCTAGCTGAAGAACTTACATATTATTTTTAAAGCAAACCTTATTTCATTTTTGACAGTGTCTTTTACAATTGAAAGTAGATATATTACATTTCACAGTGTGGCTTTTTATACTTACACATATATTGAAAGTGAGTAAAATTAACAGATAAAATGGTTTTAAAACAAATAGACTTACAGAAAGTAAGTGAACATTTAAAAGGGTAAAACAATAAGAGTTAGTTGAGGTTTTAGCTATTGATTAAAGTTAGTGTGTCAGGCTGAAGTGCCTTTTGGTAGAAAGAGGGGAGGCGGTGTTTGTGGCTCTGTTCTTTCATGTATTTTTCAAAAACAAGACTTTGGCCAACACCTTCAGTGGCTGACACAAGGGTTCCCCTCACTTCCATGTCCATGGTTCTCATGGATCAGTGATCTGATGCAGGCAAACTGACCTGTGACTGAGATTAGTTAGCATTACTTTGAGAAAGGAAAGCACAAAGTCTGTTATCGAGGAATGGGGTTCATTCTTGCTCTGCTACCTCACATCAAGAGCTTTTCCCAACCAAGTACCATCCCTCTTCACATTTCTGGCTAAGGAGGTGTTAAACATTGGCTGAGCAGTACACAGCAAATATTGAAGATGATCTGTTAGTTGATAAGGTTCCTCACCAAAGATTATTAAGCAAAGCAAGCAGTCATGGGATAAGAAGAAAAGTCCTCTGATGGATCGGTGACTGGTTAAAAGAGAGGAAACAAAAGGTAGGAATAAATGGTCAGTTAGGGTGTCTGCCAGGTGTCTGTGCTGGGACCAGTGCTGATCAATGTATTCATACGTTTTCTGGGAAAAGTTGTAGACAGTGAGATGGCAAAGTTTGCAGACAATACAAAATTACTCAAATCCAAAACTGACTGCGAAGAATTACAAAGGAATCTTACAAACCTGGGTTACTGGACAACTAAGTGGCAGGTGAAATTAAATGTTGAGAAATGCAAAGTAATGCACATTGGAAAATATAATCCCAGCTATCCATGAAAAATACAGAAAATACTAGTTTGTCACATAATCAAATAGTTATAGTTTTTCAACTTTTTGTTGAGTTTATTCCCATGCCTCCATCACATTATTTGAATTGAGGTTTAAAAACAGCAAACAAATTTTAAATTCCAGATATGGTTTAAGCTCTTCACGGTCAAATGTACAGCCCCTTTTTCTAAAAGATGATTTGCTGAAGGGGGAGGGACGAGATTACAAATACATCTCCTGATATTCTTATGTAACAGAACAGGCTTCAAATAAAGTATTATTAATGATGTAATTAATATAGATAGATACAATATACATCAAACAGGTCATTACTGTGGAGGTGGGGATGTTGCAATTTGTATTAAAGATTCATTTCAGGCTCTGTACCAAAGCAGTATGAACTGCTTAGCTTAGAAATCTGCTTTGCTAAACTGTGGAAATATGTATTTAAGGTAGTTGTAGACCCCTTCTGTTTTGACAGAAGCTACCCTATTTGATGGCTTTGCCTCTGTTCTTGGGGAAATCTGAATTAATTGTTATGGTTGATTTGCATATACTGTGGATATCCCTTAATCATTCTGTGATTCTGATGACAAACACAGTTAGAGGGCCGTCTTGTATCAGTGGAGAATCTTTATTTAATGTTGTTGTTTAAGATATTTTTATAAACTGTCTTCATAAATACCTCTGTAAGAATTTTAGCAAGTAAGCCTAAGTGTGATTTATGGTACAAGGCAACTTCCAAAAACCAGCTCATACATAATATCTAAACTTTGCTATAAATAATTTTAGGAAACGGTTTTCCTGCATGATATTTACAGGATTAACTGATAATTTTTGGATTCCCTAGCTATGAAAGAAACCTGATATACTCCCCACATGGTTTTATAAATATCAATCAGTTTTGCTTTCTAAAGGAGGACTATGGTTCAGAGGTGTGGGGAATCCTTAGTTTTCACAAAACCTTAAAGGTATGTTGCTTGAAAGAGAGATGTTAAGGCTAAGGAATATCAAACAAAACTCACGGGAGATTAGATACTTTAATACTATTAGAAATTAATACACAGTCTTGTTTAAAAGCTTTAGAACTTGGATACCTCAGTTGTTACATTCCCTCCATTTTGCATTATGCTTCTCTTTTTTCCTGCTGTTTGTTGTATCTGAATTACTGGTTGTTTGCTTATCTTTGGCACCAGTTTTCTGGAACTGACTATCTTCTTAAACCGGTGCTCATTTCAGAAATTAGGAACACAGACATTCAAATTATAATCTGTATAGCTACAAAAATCTTTGGTTACAAAATTGTGCCCACACTTATTTGTGACCACAAGTTGCAGGCTAAGAGAAGGAGGCCAGGTTTTGAATATTCTTGCTCTGTTGCTGTAAACGTGACTTTTTGAAATATAATTTCATAATTGTGGAATAAAAAGGCTTTTGTGTTTCCTTGTTTGTTGTAAGATGTTCCAGGAGCAAGCCACATTATCTGAAGGCAGAACACGTGAAAGCTTCAGATATATGGAGTTACGGACCAGCAGGGGAGTTGGCCACTCAGCTTTGCAATGCCCACACTTTGGATACTAATGTAACACAGCACGGATATCCTTGCGAGCAATCTTTGCAGAGCCTGGAGAGGGAGCTGATGCTTAGCATCTCAGGCTATGTACACACTGATGGTGGCAAATTCACCACCATCAGATTGATTTTTCTAGTTCGACTGAGCAGCAGTGAAGACACGCTCAGTCGATCTGGAAGTCGATCTAATAAAACCACATCCCCAAAAAGCGGAGCGCCACATCGAGGGGAACACATTTCCCGTCGTGCAGCACAGTGGAGACAGCACACTAAGGGGAAGTTACTAAGTTGACAGGAGCTACGCAAGCTACTTTATGTAGCTTGCCTAACTCCCGTCAACTGCCGCCAAATTTTGCCAGGAGTGTAGACCTGCCTTCAGTGATTGAAAGGGGACAACAAATAAACAGATCTGCTTGACTAGGCATAAAGAGGCTTTATTACATGTTCCCCACATTGAAGTGCAGTAAAATCTTGCCAGCAGGGCAGCCTTCAAATCTCTGGGAAACATAATCAGACTCAAACATTTTGATTAACAAGATGTGATAAACAAGCTTGAAATGTATTTGTTTCTTTGTTTAGAGGTAATTTTCTATTTTGTGGCAAAGCACTTTTGTGTTTAAACAACAGAGACTGTTCTGAGTTGTAAACTTGAATCTAAACAGTAGTGAATTTGGGAGCATTTGAAATACAAACTTCATGACTAGGGTCTTTTTCTGTTGAGTTGGATTTATATTATTTCTCATATACTCTAGTTCTGCGTTTAAGTTTAGCACAATTACTGCTGCTGTAAAGGTTGTAGATGGCAGTGTGACAGCTTTAGATAAGGGTCATATCTATAGAGCTCTATTTATTGATCCAACAAAGGTTTTTGGTACAGTTGACCATAAATTATTGTTACCATGTCTCGATGACACAGGTTGAGTGCAAAAGCTGTAGGTTGGTTTGGTAACTACCTCGAAAATAGATCCCAACAGAATAAAGTGAAGGGTCTATTTTCCAATACAATAGAAAAAAGGTAGAACTTTTAAAATGGTCCATTTTGAGTCAGGGTTGTTCATGAGTTACATGTTCAGGGAATAGTACCATAAGCTCAAATAGGTACTTGTATGTATATTGTGATTTTCTTTGTGCTTGTGGTTTCTTAATTAACAAAGTTCACAAAAGACTTTTGCTGAAATCCAGTTTAAAAATGTTGTATTGCTAAAATGAAATCTAAAAATAAACTAACTACATGATTTTTAGGCAATATCCTTATAAAATGGATGGATGCTAATAAATGTAATGAATTATGGATGGACATTGAACTGAACTTTTCAAATCATATTGAACTTCCTGGATTCAATAGTCCAGGATTAAGCATAGAGGAACAGTCATTGCTTGCCATTTTGAGAAATCAATGGTTAAATTTTTACCTCTGATAAGATATAAGCCAATTAAGCTTCCCCAGTATATTTGAAGACTTTGTCAAATCTTAAAAAGCAAATGTACTGTGGAGTTTGTGCCTAAAGACCATCTACATCTTATTGTGCTCTCTACTTAATGGAGAGCTGGATCTCAAGGGACACTCCTTGATTATAACACTTGTGTTTGTCTGTAAGGCAGCTTAAAATCTTTTTCCAAATTACATGAATCTGCATTTTCAAAGACTCTTTAAAAAAGTGCATATAGATTGAGATCACAAAATACTCTGCTGTATAATGTTCCCAAGATTATGACAGTTTGGCAAAACATCATTCAGTTATTGGCTTCTTGAGTATGGAATTTTTTACTGAAGGATTGGTAGTTAGAGAGCATTTTCAGAATGAGATTTAAAGTCAATGATGGATTATTTCCTTGCTGAGGATGCTACTTGCTGACTACAGAGACTTTTTTAATCTTGAAAAAGGCTTGCTTTAATTCTTTGATTTTCATTGCAATGTTATCACTTTGTATAATGCAGTGTTGAGATTGTTAGGATGACATGAAGCCCATGTATAACTTGACCAAGACTCTCTAGGAAAGGCAAATGAATGAATGACTCTGCATACTGTTTGTAAAATTGACCTGCATCCATGAAATACTGTCCATCTGTTTCAGTCCTTTGGGCAGTCGGTCAATTATATTAGGGATCTTGTTTGTACCAATGATGATCTGTTTCAAGTTCAAAGCGTGCAAAATATGGAAACTGATTGAAAAGCTATGTTGAAATATTGATGAAGAATGAGTTCCCTTTTCTTACATTTCATTTCTGGGTATCTAGGGAGATTAATATACCTGCCTGGGGCTCATACATTACTTGTATTCCTCGCTATCCAAGAATGAAATTTCACGAGCAGCATGCCCTTCTTTTTTGCATAATTGAAAAAGAACATATGATAACATTACTTCATCTTGGTTAAGGAAAAACTTTTTATTACTACTTAAGCAAACTCAATAGTTAATAAGTTTATTTCCTTCAACATCAGACAAAGTTATGACCTTTTAAAATTATGACTTATCCATAGTCGGCCATCCTAATTACAAGTCAATTAACTGCATCTTATTTTTAACTCATACTTCTGTGAAACTATACCATGGATGAATTTGGTCCATATGTTGTTGGTGCATGGGGGTTCTCTGGCCTGTACGGTGACAATTTTGCATAAACTTTGATGTCTGTTCTTAATAAATTGTAAGCCAGATGTGATGCGGTGATATTGGAGATAACATATAACTCTATGTGCATACATACTTATTGTGTGCAAAATATGGCTGTACACCTTCTCTGTGGAGTTTCTTTCATAGAGCATCAGTGATTCAGACACTGCACTTACCTTTAGTACAATTCCAGGTGCAATTCAAGTTCTTGCTTATCTATGTAACCCTTCTGCCAGACCAAGTCGGCAGCAGCAAGGGCCGGGTACTATATCTAGGGGTCCCTCTCAATGATACAACACCAAACTGGCTCGAGCCCCCACCCAGTCACCTGGGAAATTACACACTATCCCCTGGGCGCCCTCCAAAGGGCAATACTTCCCCTCTCGCAAGCACAGAGTCTGAGTGTAGAAAGAAACCTTTTAATAGCAAAACAGAGATAACACCGCACTGGTTTGGGAAGCAGTGCGAACAGAGTTCATGAACTCAATGAGCCCAAACCCATCCCAGAGTACAGGACGTGTCCTTCGCCTCTCCCTTCCTTCTTGCCCCTGTGCTGACCGTCGTAGTTGCCATATCCACTTCTCAGGTGTGACCCCGCCCCGTCGGCTGCAACGGTCCAACACAGGCCTGTCCAGGCCCCCACTGCCACTGTCTCCTATCGCCTGTGGGCCTCACTGAGTCCCCCACCGCTGGCAACGACCACGCCGATCTCCCACCGACTGCTGGCTGGGCTGGCACCAACTGTGCCCGGCCCCTCCGCTGACCGCCTTGGGCTGGCACCGACTGTGCCGGCCCCTCTGCCGACTGCCCTGGGCTGGCACCAACTGTGCCAGCCCCCCTTGTTGACTGGGCTGGCACCGACTGTGCTAGCCTCCCACCAGAGTTGCCTGTTGCCCACTCAGCTCTGTTAGTGGTCAGGCAAAGTTCAGCTCTTAGTGATTTCAGCTCCTAATGATTTCAGCTCTTAGTGATTTCAGCTCATAGGTAAACCTTCTACTGTCATACAGGAAATGTCCCTGCTCTCAAGAGACAAAAGACTCCAAGATGAGTCATTAAGTCTACCTTTTAACAATGGGAGGTGAGAGTCACTCCCTGCCTGGGTCAGCTCTTTCACTTGGTCCCTGCAATCCTAATAGGAGACTCCTCCACCTTTTTCAGGCTGAAACATCGGCCTGCCACCCTTGGGGAGCTCTGTTTAGTTTAGGGTGAAGTGTTCTATCATAACAGACTAAACCCAGTTTTGCTGACATCTGTTCATACAATTGCAGGACAACATTTCATTACCCCAGCAGTTAACACAAAGTGGTTTGTAACCCAAACCCAGCCATGCTAACCATTTTCCATTATGCTCCACACCTAGGTAAATTATGCTAAGTACTTAATTGTACTCATGCAGATACCAAGCCCATGCAAATGATGTGCCCCCCTTTATTCAGACACTCAGACCTTGCTTACATCTATATAAAGCATTCCATGAGTTAATTTCCATGTATTTCAGAAACCTTTCCTTTCTTCCTTCCTTCAATTTTTGACCTTCAGAGTACATTGCAGCACTTCTCTATTTACCCAGATTTTTAATAAGGGGGAGTTGAATAAGGAGGATCTTAATTTTTGCAGGTTAGGGAGTTTGCACCTGACATCGTGTTGTCTTAGATGCATTTGTAAAATGTGTTTTTATTATGAATTGTGCATGTGCACTGAGACTTTGGAACAATTTTTATAGTGCGGGGTGCTGAAAGTCACTGAACAAAACTGTAAACCCTAGCTATGATGGAAACCATGTATTTGGTGCTTATTACTTCTTCAAGCCAGGGGATGCAACAGCACACCCAGCACTCCTAGTTCCAGTGCCTCTGCATGTACCTATGGTAGAGCATATTGATAGGTGCCTTACAAAAAACAAATAAATTAATAAATCTTCTTTTCACGGGCTAATGTTTTGGTTGAAAAAATTCTGCATTGTCTCAGCCAAAGAATATGATATGTGCAGTGCATGGGAAGCTTTAGGATGGAGGAAAGCTGGTCTTATAAAGAAGCTGGTCTCTTATTTAGAGTTAGAAATAGCTTTCTAAAGTACTTTAAGCTTCTCTGTACAGTTATCTTTCCAAATACACCTGAGTATTTTCTAAACTTATTGTTTTTATTATTTGTTCTGTATATAAATTGTGTAATATGATTTTAAAATTCCAAAACAGTGTATGTTTGGAGATAATATATCCAAATAAAAGTATACAGTCATGCAATACAAAGTCTATATCTAGTCTTTTGTTTTGCATGACTGAATGGCTTTATTTGTGTATATATATATTTATTTCTCTATAGATAGATAGATAGAAATATAAATGTAACCCTTTTGCCAGACAGAGCCGGCAGCAGCAAAGGGATAGGTTCTATATCTAGGGATTCCTGTCAATGATACAACACCAAACCAACTCAAGCCCCCACCCAACCACCTGGGAAATCACATGGTATCCCCTGGGCATCCCGAAAAGGCAATAACTTCCCCTCTCGCAAGCAAGAGTCTGAGTGTAGAAAGTACACCCTTTAATAAAAGGAAGGAAGTAACAGAACACTGGCTTGGGAAAACAGTGCAAACAGAATTTATGAACACAATGAGCTGAACCCACCCCAGAGCACATGGGGCATGTCCTTCGCATCTCCCTTTTCGCTTTCTCCTTCCCCATTGACTGTCGTAGTTTGTGTCCATCTCTCGGTTGGGGCTCAGCCACTCCCTTTCTGCAGGCTCCTGCTGGACTTGGGCTTGACCAGGCCCTCTCTGCTGCTGCCTCCTTCCACCTCCAGGCTTCGCTGAGTCCCAGCTGCAGGCTCCCACCATCTGTGGGCTCCCGCTGTCTGCTGGCTCCCGCCGTCTGCTGGTGCCGACAGCTACTGGTTCCTCTCTACTGGTTGTCAGTCAAGGTTTCCCAGTTCCTTTAGTGATTTCAGCTCTTAGTGAATTTCAGCTTTCAGCTCATGAGAAAACCTTCTGCTGACACAGGGGTTATGTCCCTGCTTTTAATAAAACAAAAGACTCCAAGAGGAATAATTAATTCTACCTTTTAACAGTGGGTCAATCCATGCCTGAAAATAGCCCTTTGCCAGGGCTAGTGCAATCTCAGGAGGAAACTTCTCATCCCCTCCCTGCTGCTCTTACAATGTTCGAGAATCCCTCCGCCAGCCTTGTTGAGTTCTGTTTAGATGGGAGTGAATTTTTCATCAGAACAGGCTAAACACAGTTCTGCTGCGATTTCTTCATACAATTGAAGGACAACATTTCATTATCCCTGCAGTTAGCATAAAAGTGATTTGTAACCCAATACCAGTTATACTAACCATTTCCCATCACGGTCAGCACCTAGTTGTGCTTATTCAGATACAGTGAAACCACGCTAAGTACTTAATTGTACTCATGCAAATACAAAGCCCATGCAAATAAAGTGCCCCCCTTTCAACTGACTGAGCAGGGGGCTCAGACCTTGCTTACATCAAGATACCATAGATAAGTAAAGTACATTGGGAAGGGTATGAGAATAGCTTTAGCCATTTCTTTCCCCAGTTTAAGTCCAGTCTAGTGCAGTTCTCTTTCAGAGAATTTCAAGACACACAGACTTCTAATTTGACTGTAACCTCTATATGCCTGTATGGTTTTTTTCCAATACTAGCTGACCATCTAGCTCTCCAAAGGCCACCAAGAAGTCCATCATGAGCCACTGCTTGGAAAACCACTGCTCGATAATGTCATATATGTCAAATGATGCTTTGAAAAGTTATTGTAATTATTCTCTATGATGTTTCAATATGCAAAGATTCTAAAATTTAATTCGTGGTAATAATCACTTCCATTTCTCTTCCCAACTTTCCTCAGAAAGGGGGATTGGGTGGACAGGTTCAGTGAGGTGTGTTGAAGACTGGATGGCTTGGGAGCATGGTAACAGGAATGAGAAGTCTTCACTTCTGTGTTGTTGTCTAATCCAGCCAAGATTGGTAGTCTCCAAAAGACATTATCATCTAATGGCTATTCTGTAGTCTATGTGATATTAGTTTACTGGTTTTAATATGGTTCCCTATTGGAAAGTGTACAGATCACAATCATTGCCACCAATTTAGATACAGATCGGTTTCTTTGCAGTGTGTGTTGGTGGGTTTGAATGGGCCTAGAGACTGGCCCATTCCCTCATTTTGAGAGATGCTTGTCCTACTCTGTGGAAGCTTGCCTGTTAGTAGCCAGCCTGAACCTGATATATGGATACACCGGGGATGTCCACCTGGCACTTTTCACAAGTATTAGATGCACATTCTTTTTTAATCTATGAAAATAAACAAAATAAGCATGTTAAAGTCTTAGAACATTGGCCACATCTGTTCTACACTCTGCTTTAGTGCAAACTCCTGCACAAAGTTGAGTCATGCAACATACAGTAAAAGGCAGACAACAAGAGTTGTAATAGCTTTAGACAGCTCCTGTTATGACTATAGGAAGTCTAAATTATAAATGGGAGTCAATTTATCATTTGCCAGTGTCATTGTTGAGGAAATCAAATTCATTTTGTGTAATGCTGTTACTTCATTATGTTTCCTTTTCTGCCTCAGATAATGGTTATTTTCAAATTTCACTTCTAATTCTCTTCCTTCTGAAACAATTTTGTCA
Organism: Emydura macquarii macquarii; assembly: GCF_026122565.2. NCBI lineage: Eukaryota > Metazoa > Chordata > Testudines > Chelidae > Emydura > Emydura macquarii. The sequence goes on from NW_027131485.1 coordinate 15,255,995, forward strand.
CTGTACAGATTCTATTTGTGTTACATATCCCTGGTATAAGGTATAAAGCCTCTCTCACTAGTTAATTTATTTTCACAAAGAGATTTATTTTATCAGGCTATAGTTTGAGTATCTAGCTAGCGTGGTTAAATTAAGTCTCTTTCTTACCCTGAAAGAAAATATAAAAAAATCAAATAGTGCCATTTCCCACACCACACTCCTTGATTAGCACAAAATTTATAGCTTGCCCCCAACCCCCTGCAGTTTCCTTGCAATAACACTCTAAAGTGATTGTCACTTGGGATAATGCACATGAAAACCTTACATATCAAGAAACAAGATTGTTCTGTACTGTGACTTGCAGTAGAATGTCAGTTTATACTTCATGCTCTTGGGAAACAAAGGAGTAAATGTCATATTGATGACTAAATAGTCAGTAGTATCTCTGTATGGGGAAACGTCTGTCATTGTCCTTTCTTGATTATTGTTCATTTGATTCAATTTTTCTCAGTGTAAATCTGCTGAGATTAAGAAATAGTAATTCTGTGTCTGGTTGAATTAAAGATTCTTATTTAGATTTTCATCTAGCCTGGAAGAAGGAGATGTAATACAAACCTCCCTGCACCTGCTGTGTATCCTGAAAGTATTAATCCACAGGCAGTGCAGGTGGAGGTACTGCTCAAATTCATGGAGTTAACATTGGGAAGGGCAGCTTTAAAATGATGTGGGGCTCTAGGCAATCAGTATATCCCATTCCTGTCTGCCCACGTTGCCCTGCACTGTGCTTGCCCCTGTTTGTAGGACAGATGTCAGCTAGCTTTCTGCTGTAGCAGCCTCCTCTAGCAGCCTTTCTCCCACTGGAGCCTCTGCCAGGGTCCTTGCCACAGTAGAACTTGGAATGAATATAACCCACAGGGAGTTAAAATAGAGACTTGAGACTATATTTTTGAATATTAAAGGTGTATCGTCCTCGGAAATGAATAACCCAACTTTCTGATGAGTGGTAAGTATCAAAAGAACATGGAAAAATGAAGTAGTGCAGAAAGTGTTAATGCAGGGAAGTCTATTTTAGGTGGTGATCAAGCATATGGTAGATTTCCTCTCACCCCAATATTCAGCCCATCTTTGTGATGTAAGCAACTCAGGATGGGCTAATACGAATGTAAGTAGAAGGAAGAGCTTTCAATTATCTCTTCATTCAACTCCAACGCCCATCCCCTCCTCTTAAGGAGTCACATATGGGACTAAAAAAAAACAACAGAGTCCTGTAGCACTTTAAAGACTAACAAATTTAATTTCTTCAGGCATAAGCTTTCGTGGGCTGTAACCCACTTCATCAGATGTAAGGAATAGAAATCACATAGGAGGTATATATATATAAATATCCAAGGGTAAGTAATAACAATGGGGAAGGTAGATAAAAGCAAAGTCCATTCAGTTAGAGTAGTTGAGGCCTGTTAACAACCATTGATTAGGAGGTGAGAATGTGTGAACAGTGACAATTACTTCTTGTAATGAGATAACCATTCCCAGTCCTGATTCATACCCAGTTTGATTGTGTCAAGTTTGCAGATAATTTCTAGCTCAGCAGTTCCTCTTTGAAGTCTGTTTTTGAAGTTTTTTTGTAGAAGTATGGCAACTTTCAAGTCAGTGACAGTGTGTCCAAGGAAATTGAAGTACTCTCCAACTGGTTTATGGATCTTGTTATTTTTTATGTCTGATTTTTGTCCATTTATTCTTTTGCATGGTGACAGTCCGGTTTGGCCAATGTACATGGCAGAGGGGCATTGCTGGCACATGATGGCATATATTACATTAGTAGATGTGCAGGTGCGCAGCCCCTTATAGTGTGGCTGATGTGGTTAGGACCAGTGGTGATGTCATATGGGACTGTTTATCTGTATACAGAGAACAATATAAGCAACAATAAGTGAACTTCAGAAGGCTCATAGGCCTGTTTCAGGCAAACATTCAAAAGTTTTGATGCTTATCTGAAACTTATCTGCACTATTCATGTTGAACAGGAGTGGTGAGGGATTTCCCTGCTTCTGAGTGAGCTCATGTGCATCTCTGCCAAGGATGGCTTTTATCTCTGGCTCCTAGAAATATTTCAGAAGAGCAAATTTATCAGAGTAAAGAGAATTTAACACTTAAAAACACATAAATACAAGGAAACTCACTTGATCACAAATAGGAATGGGTAAATGGTTTCAGTTAAAATAAGGACTGGCTGGAGTCTTCACTTCTCCTTTAAACTAAATCGAAGTCTTGTTTAGAGTTTGAAATAGTTAGTTTAAGAGCTTTCAGTATGTTTGAACAAGCCTCTGTATGGCCCTGTAGGCCTCCATGGTCATCCTTACATATCTTGGATTATGTCGGAAGAATCATCAGTTCTCTTAACCTCTTTGCTCAGCCCTAACTGCTGTTTTCATATATTGTAGGGCATAAAATTCACTTGGGACCTATGGGGTGAAATCCTGGCCCCACTAAAGTTGATGGGAGTTTTGACATTCTAAGAGTGAAATGCTGTCCCTACTAAAGTCAATGTCAAAACTTCCATCAACTTCAGTGAGGCCAGGATTTCACTCCTAGAATTTGGGACCTAACAGAGAGGCTGCCTTAGGTGCTAAATTTCACTGCTGCTTGTTGCTGGAAGGAGGGCTTCTGCTGTCCCCCTTAAATGATTGGCCTAAGGGTTGGAAAGAGGAGATGTCTGAGTACGGTTGCAGGAGGAATGGGAGGATGGTCTTGGGCACCCCCTACACATCAAGGAGCTGTTCAGAGGAGGAAGAGGAGCTGGCTTAGGTTTCTTACAAACTAAAGATGTTAAGACAGAAATTGGAGGATTTCTTTACTTCACCTCTGTAAAGTAGAAGCTGTGGGGTGCTCCCACAAAGGCATGAAGCTGAGACTGCAGCAGTATGAATAATAAGCACAGTCAAAATGCCTAGATGATAAAAATTAGAATTACATAGGTCGGATTTTTTTTTTTTTTTTTTAAATAACTGCCATTTGATGCAATTTGAAACAATCCAAAGGGGAAAAATATTATGAATGTTACATTATTACAATGCATTTGAAAAGCAGTGCTTTTTGAGTTGAGACATTGGTAGATGGGCATGAACTCATCACTTATTACTTTAGGGACTCCCACTTCAGATCAGTATTAAAGCATCAACAATTATTTTGGTTTTTTTTATGTAGTGAACTGCACAGATTATAGTTTATGATGACCCATTCTGAGGCATCAAGCCAAGTGCAAGGACAGCATGGTCTTTTCCAGTTTCAGTGGAAACAGTGATATCTTCTATATGACATTTCCACTTCTCTCTAGAATTAAAAGTTAGGGGTTTTTAAAGTCTGCAGTCTCTTTACTGTATGGTAGTATTTTGCACTAAAACTGAATCCCTGGAATAGCTCAGAACAAGAAGGCTTGGGGGGCATACTTTCCCACAGAGTATGTTAATTTTTTTTTCACACCCTAGCTACATTAGAGCTAATCAAATCTTATGCTTCAGGGAGTTAAAAGACCAGGTGCCAGAATGAGTTCTTCCTTCCCACCTTATACAACATTGTACAATTAGACAACTATATTATGGATTTCTTCTTTTTTTCTTTTCGCCTTTCTCTAAGCATCAGGCATTGACCACTTCCAAGGCTGGATATCGAATTTAATGGCCAGTAATCCGAACTGTCATGACAGTCCTATGTTTTTTGTTTGTGATGCCTAAGATGCATGACATTTTAGGATCTTGAAATCAGTGTGCCTGTTGGTGATTTATCTCTGTTAAAATATGTCGTTGTTAAACATTGTAATTTTTACCAACACATTTTTAAAGAAGATTATACGAACTTGGATGTGGTTTCTTGCTTTGCAAAGAGAACTCCTTTATAATAGACAATTTTTAATGCAATCTTTTATTTAATATATATAATCTCTACTTTTTATTCATCGGAACACAAAAGGCAACATTCCACGAAAAAGCAATCTGTCTTTAATCTCCAGTTTCAGCAAGTTTCTGGCTCTGAAGATATATAGAGAAAAGTTGAACCGGTCTGCCTACAGTACTGTTACTGTCCTTTCAGTGACAGCACTGCTGGAGGTACCATTAATACCCATATTACTGGCTGTGAATTTGTTCCAGCAGGCTTACTTCCTAAGGTGTATGGAACCATGGCAAACAGAGATGGTCATTTTCCTCATTTGCATGTTGATGCTGCTTCCTGCTACACACTGGGAGTGACTTTAAGTCTCTGGCAAAAACTTAATTTAAACTTGGTTCCTGCAGCATTAATCTTACTGAAATTCTGCAGTGATTGAATGCATTTCTGAACAGCTTGCTTAAAATACTGTAGGTAACAGCTTTATATCTGTGTCTGGTTAAGACAGTGCTCTTCTTGCTACCTGTTCTCATCGTCTTAAGTGTTTATGGAAATCATATTTTTTCCTGGCAGCACTATTATCTCTATCGTTACACATAGTTCCTTGGATATGTGCAATGTAGGCAACCAAGCTAAACAGGGCATCTTGCTGGCTCCTAAAAACATTTCATTCATGCATTTTATTTTAAAAAAATGCGTAAAAAGAAAATGTGAAATGGAGTCTCCAAATGCATGATAGCGATGGCATATATTTAAAAATAAGACTCACAATTGATTATTTTCTTTCCTTTTTTATTTTAAAGAGCTATGACACTCTCCTTCTGAGGATACATGATACTGTACTTTGGTTTCAGTATTGCACTGCCTACATTTAGTTGACATGGGAAGGGAGGTTGTTTTGCAGTGGCTTTTTTTTTTTTTTGGACTGTTTCTGTACTGAAGGGCTTATATTCTCTGTGATCAATATCTGAATGGCTGCTTCCCCCTTTTTTGTTAGAAGTCTAAATAAAAGAATGAAATGTGTGTGTCCTAGTTCTATCTTAGGACATTAGTCAATAACATGTACATTTATATTGTGCATGTGTGTGAGAGAGAGAATGAAACTTCATTTTAATGCTGTTAGACATGTCTTAATGTTTGGTTAAAAAGGGAATAATCTTACGTAAGTAGGGCACATATGGCAATCTGTAGAAGTAGCAGCCAGTATGTCATACCTTAGACTTGATATGTGGCTGCAGAGGCAAGGTAGCCTGTGGCCTGACACTGGTTCAGAAAGGGTTTTCCTTCTGGCTTTTATGAGCGTCCTGCTATCATTCTTCATGATTGTGGAATGGTAGTAAAGCATTTCTGAAAATGAAAATAGCTAAGTATTACCGTTGTTTATTAGCCTAAAAGGGCATAACCATGCAGTTCATATGCTAATTTATATTCCCTTTTTACTGTTTTCCTGGTTTTAAATATTTTATTTGCCATTTATAATAACTGGGGGCAGTTGAAGATGACCTATATATATCTTTTAAAACCATTTAATGGATTAGGACACCCAATTCTCACTTAAGGTGTTTGGAAATCCAGTTGCCTTAGGTGTGATTCTGAAAATCTCATCTGTGTGTAACAAGTTTGTATGGACACAATACACGTTATTATAACAAATGTATTGTAACAAATACATTATGCATATTTCAAAAGTATTTTAGTTGTTTAGTTCTAGGAACAAAGATCAGTTTCCACAAGAGATTTACTAAGAGTACCATTCCTAAATAATACTCTGTTACATTCAGTCCTTTCTCAAATTTCTGTTTTTTAAGTTTTTTACTCTTGACATATGCTAATTCTGAATATACAACTTGATTGTGATGTCTACAAGTGATGTATAATTGGGTACCTAAACTGTGAAATTGCATATTTTGGTGGATAAGGAAAACCTAATGAAAGAAAAAAAATCATTAGCAATTGATTCCTCCTCATATAAATTGATGTGAATATTATGGCATATTTCTAGTGTCAAATTTTAATTATCAGCCATGGTGCACAATTAAAATATAGATACTTTCATAAATTGAAAGTGTCAGTGAGACAAAATAGGTTCACAAAATATTCACCATCAAAAACTACACTTCAGTTGTGTATTGAAAGAAAAGCCTTGTTATTGGGAGGCTAAATAAAATAAAATTTTAAAATTGCTGCAGTGTGTGATCTTTAAATAGATGCTTCTCAGTTTAAAGGCTTGGTCCCAATCAGTGTTTGAAATCAATGTAAGTTACAAGTACCTAGGACTATGCTGTTCAAAAAACAAACACACCAACCAAACAAAAACAGTGTGGTTTGTTTAAATGTGGGTTAGGTGTAATTACATATTTATATGTATATGCATGTGAATTGTTCTTCATTTATGTTTGGACCTGATTCAAAGCCCATTGATTTCAACAGAATGGTACCATGTGATTTCAATGGGCCTTGAATCAGACCCTTTCTGCAGCAGGAATTATGTAGGCAGAAATTCTAATTATGAAAATGTGTTTTATAAGATTTATTTAACAAAAAATATACAGACACAGAAGAGATAGTGATGACCAATGGTACATAAGTAAGCTGACAAATGACTCATTCACATAATGGGTAATGTAGTATAAACTCTGGGGGGTTTTTAGATACCAAGAAATCTCTGCAAAAAAGATGGTTCTCCTGGAAATGTTTTGCTTTTGTTGTTTTATTGTCTGTTTCAGCAGTAGTAACTCCAAGTATCTGTGCATTGTTTCTTTTTGGCCCAGCAAACTGAAGAAGGAAGTATATACTGAGGTGTTTTTGTTTGTTTGATTGATTTCATGTCTCCAAGGGTTCAGCTATTCAAACTATTACTCACAAGAATAAGTTTGTTCAGGATCGGACTCCAGTCTGCAATTTATGATCATCTAGGCCAATGCAAAAGGGTCTGTGAAACCGTAACATACGCCTTGGTTCAGAATCACTAATTGTCACCTTTATTAAACCCAGGCAACTGAGGGAGTATATTACTTCCTTGCAAGATGTAGAACTGTGATGTAGTGTAGTATTGGTACATTCTCCATGCTCTGTGTATTACTAGGTCTCAGTGTGGGTCAAGGCACTTATTTAAGTAAACTATAGAATAAGGCTCAGAATGTATACTTCACATTGTAAGGCGCATTCGATCATTGTTTGTTGACAAGTGAGGAAAGAATGACCATAAAAAATAATGTAGACACTTCACCAATCAAGCAGGGTATGTATATTTTATTTGTCAGGGAAATCATTTGTCAGTGCTGTCAGCACTGTTTACACCGGGAATTAAGTCGGTAAAAGTGTCACACCTAACTTTCCACACCCCCGAGTGACTTATTTATACCAACATCAGTTTCTAGTGTAGACCAGGGCTTACTTAGTGTGTCACAACGAAATACAAGATGGAACAGATTGTTTAGCACAAGTAGTTAACGAATATTTCAAGGGATCATTCAGTGTGAGGTGGCCCATTAACACCCCTCCAGTCATAGGGGAGGAAAGAAAGCAGGGGAGAAACAGTGTTGGGCGGGGGTGGGGGCAGAGTGGGGTTGTGCATGGGTTATAGATTGTTGTAATAAGCCATAAATCCAGTGTCTCTATTTAGTCCATGTATCTAGCAAAGTTATGAATTTAAGCTCCCAGGTGCATCTTTCAAAAGTGTCATGTAGGTTTCCTTTGAGGATGAAGAGTTTAGATATAGAGTGATCGCTTTGTGGCTTAATGGGCCATGTCACCTTGAATGGTCCCTTGAAATATGCGTTAAATATTTATACTAAACAATCTGTTCCTTCTTATATTTAGCTGTGACACTCTAAGGCCTTCTCTACACTATAAAGATAAGTTGACCTATGTTAGATCGACTTACAGCCACCACATGCTCCCGGCTGGGAGGAGGGTGAGACCCACTGGGCGACTTCCCCAGCTCCCGGTGGGGAGTGGGGGAAAGAAGATTGAGCAGCTGGACCCCACTCCCAGCCATGGGCAGCTTCCTCTGACTCCCGGAGGAAGCCTGTGGAGCAGCCGGGCTCTCAGCAGGGAGCTGCCAATGGAGCTGAGAGACTGCTCCCCACACCACTCCTCTTAGGTCGGTGGAAGTGCTCTTGGTGAGGATGCACACCACCAACCACCAGAGTAATTAATAGGATACAGCTATTCAACTCTCTAGGGAAGTGGGGGACAGCCAAGCTCTAGCTGAATGACTGAATGACAGCCAACAGCCGATGTAGGAAAGCAGTGTCTACTTTGACACTGCATCACCCTATCAACGCCAACTTAAGCCCGACACCTCTCGCTGAGGTGGTTTTATTATGTCTGCGTAGGAGGAGAGTTATATTGGTGGGAAAAGCATTTCAATGTGTACACCTCCCCTGTTTTGTCGACAAAACCAGCCCTTAGTAAGGCCATGTCTACACTACAAAATTATGTCGACCTAACTTAAATTGGCATAAGCCCACCACAGTTGTGTGAGTTGGGGGGTATGCCTCATCAGTGGGAGCACTTGTCGGTTGTATTGTCAATGTGTAAACTCAAAAGCTTGTCTGTCTCTCCAACAGAAGTCAGTCCAATAAAAGACCCACTTTGTGTCTCTAATATTCTGGGACCGACATGGCTACAACAACACTGTGTACATGTTTAATCTATGTTGGAAAAAGTATTAATGCAAGTGAAAACTCTCAGAAGTCTGTGCTAAATAAGGAAAATTAACCACAGTTTTGCTGTTGTTGTTGCTACAAAGTGATAATTTGTTACATAGCAACTCTTTTGCTTATTAAAAGTAATTACAGTTTCAGATACAGGATTGATTAACATTCTTGGACTAGATTGATAGTCTGAGAAAGAGGAATGTAATGCTTCACTGTTGTCTCCTCTGTGCTAAGTATAAACTAGGTATTCATGAAAAATGTGAGGTAGTGCAGTGTATGAACTGAAGTGATGAACTGTAGTTTTTTTACCATCTGGCTTTTAGGCATTCCTCCCCCCTTCATATCATGAAAATTGCACGTTCAATACCCAAGAATTATAAAAATCTACGTCTAAAACTGTTGTTTAAAAAAGTTATTGAGAATTTGTTTTTTAGATATATCATATAAAAGGAAATAGTTTCAATGGAATTATTCTATAATTACCTGGAAAATACTGAACCATATTAACACATAATAGATGCCTGTCCCTGCAGGTTAATTGGTAGCTATATCTGAAGTACATTTTTTTAAAAAAAAGTCATGCAATTTGCAAATTTTAGGTTCCAGAATGTGTAGTTCTTACAAGAGATCAAGACCTTTGGGCTACATTCCCAGGTGGTGTAAAGTGGCATAATTTTATTGAATTCAATGAATCAATGCCAATTTACGGCAGCTGAGAATCTGGTCACTTTTGTCTTCATGGTACTGTCCATGGTCTGTAGTTATGAGGTAGTTATGTGGGTATTTGTGCCTTGTTAAACACAGAGAAATAAAAATGACTGTGTTTAACTTGTATATTGCCTATGAAAGTGCTGCCAGGTTGACAGCACTGGAGAATGCAATCCTTATTTCAAGTATAGGCAATGGCAGGGCAAGCTTTTCTCACACTGGTCTCCCAATAAAGATCAACTCTATTCTGCTAGGGCAGTGGTTCCCAGCCTTTTCTCTGCTGTGGCACACCTCAAGCTCCAGGGACCTCTTCTACCCAACCCCAGCCAGCAGCTGCAGGGGGGAAGCAGAGGGGCAGAGGAGCCAACCCTCTGTTCACACAGGAGGGAAGAGAGGGAGATTGAATTCTGGTTGGTTGCTCTGCCCCTGGAGGAGGTGCAGCAGTGAGGCAGATGGCCAATCAGAAGGCGGCTCCCCTTACCCTTGTTCTCACATGTACTTGTTCTCACATGTACTTATTAAAAAATTCCATGGCACAAGTGTTTGGTCCTGATGGCACACCAGTGTGGTTGGGAAATGCTTTGCTAGGAGACACTCTCCCCTAAAGGTAGTTATTCAATCTCTAGGACTATTCAGTCTTTGGTCTAACGGTTGAGATTGCAGATGAGTGTGTCATTACCAAAGCATCATGCACACGGATGATGCAGTGTAATGAATAACAGCTGTAGTGGTGATGTGCAATCCTGTCCAACAGGAATTGGGTCACTTTCAGGTTACACAGGCAAACAGTCATTTGATAGCAACAGATTCTGATGACTACTGACCTTGGTCATATTCAGGTTGTCAATGTAGAGTCCCCTGAAACGTTAACTCTCCTAATAACTGCATTTATTATCCCAACAGATTGTTCTAGACTCTGCAGTTTTTGTTACAAGTGATAGCATTAGGAACACAAAAGATGTTTAATCACCCATTTGATGCATTAAGCACAGGATAAGTGTTGCTGTTTTGTGAGGATTTGTGGACAACCTGGCATGATACCCTCCCTGAAGTGTCTTCTAGTGGCTGTAAAACAGAACCTTTCAGTGTCAGGTCATAAACTCCTACAGACACAAAGGGGGCGGGGAGGCACGATCAAATAAGTTTGGGAACCACTGGTATAGGGTAAGGTGGGTGGAACCAGAAGGGGGAAGAGGTTGGCAATGCACCATCTATTGCTTGCTTGCTTGCTTGGTTTGTTTAATTTAAAGTACTCACATGCCACAATGATAGCCATGGTGTATATACCTGGGTACATAGATTGTCCAGTGCCAAAGGATATTGACCATTTCAGTTTCCATAATAAGGAGGAGCATCACTGAACCAGTCAATGGCACAGGAATGCTCCTGGTGCAACTTGCCCCCAGACAAGTTCCTACCTCACTGCAGGGAAGCTTAAAGGGTAGCTGGATCCCCCTGAAGCCTGGATCACATGAGGATGCATTACCTTGTTTGCAGAGGAAGGGCAAACACCCTCACAAAGAGGAAAAAGGAAAGAAAATATATAGGAAAGAATGTTACCAGGAGATCATCTTCCAAACTAACAAATGGCTTGAGGTAAGTTCCAGGGAGAGTTACATGGGAGGTCAAATCTTTATAAACTGTATGACACTTCTGTTTGTATTGTGCTTAAAGTCAATGGGATACAAGCAGGTGCTTAAGTGCTTTGCTGAACATGGGCCCTGATCTCTTTCTGCCTGTTTTCACCTTTTAAAGGGTGATGACATAGGATGATTGTCAAATAGTTAATGTTTGCAAAGCTCTTGAAGATCCTTGAATGACAGGTGCTATGCCCATTGAAGTCTATGGGAGTCTTTCCATTTTTTTAAGTGAATGCTGGATTGGGGTACTTGTTGTTAGAGTCACACATTGCTGCAGAGCCAACAATAGAACCCAAGATTTCTTGGCTGCCAGCCTTCCACTCAGTCCAGTAGGCCCTTCTTCCCCCCACATTGTCTCCTATACCTCCTTCCTGGGCAAATTTTAGCATTGTTCCATGCACTGAAATGCCAGGTTCTAGATATACCCCAAATCTTGACACAGTGTACAGTCAAAGGCTTTGGTGTTGAGAAGCAATATCCCAGTAAAAGTAAGGAAAACTTTCATATCTAATAAACATATTGTCTAATCCTGTAATGTTTATTTTATTTGTTTAAATAAAGATCTGGTGAAAAATCGCTCTTGAGAAAATCAGTCAGGTCAGCTGAGTTTTGCCCAATCTTAGTGGTAAGGAAGGGCAAAAATCTGATTTATACGTGAAAGCTACTGACATCCTTAACTATGGAGAGATACTTTCTTGCTCTATATACTCGTGAGAATAATAGTCTGGTTGGTTTTCTTCTGTAATATAAATCCCCTAAAGTAGGCTAAACACTGTTTAATAAAGCAGAAGATTAAACTTCTTTCCAAAATAACCAATCAGAGATGTTTAAATAGTAGTGGCGTGGTCTTCACGTAGTATGTGAGAGAATCACAAGTTAGAACATGGTATTTTAAGCCTGATCTGTCTGTTTTGTTTTATGCAGTGTGACTGTAGATGTGTTGGTCCCAGGATGTTAGAGAGAGAGGTTGGGTGAGATAATGTCTTTTATTGAATCAACTTCCCCACTGGTGAGTGAGACAAGCTTTCCACCTTCTATAGAGCTCTTCTTCAGACCTGAGGTTGACTAAACCTCAGATTTGAAGAAGAATTCTCTCTAAGCTTGGAAGCTTGTCTCTCACTAACAACAGTTGGTACAATAAAAGATATTACCTCACTCATTCTGTGTCTCTCTAGTGTTCTGTTTTTCTATAAACTTTTTCAATTTTACCTTTTTTTTATGGAAATGACACAGTGGTAATTTCATTACATTTGCTTTGCAGATTGAAAACCTTCCTTTCTCTGTCTTTAAATTATCATTTTGTTATATTAGCCAAGAAGCATGCTTCAAAGACTATTGTGAGACTTATGTGTGTTGAATTATAAGGGTGCTTGCTATGATTCCATATTGAGTTTGAACATATACAAATTAGAGTTCTTAATTCTGTGAGTAGTTTTATCTATATTAGGCTTTCCCTCAAACTCCCACTTTCAAATTTCCTCAGACAACAAAACAATAATTTGCTGTATAAATAATAACCATTGGGACTAAATCTGTCCCAGTGCCCCCATCTGGCACAGGAAATCTGGTTGATCGCATATCAAAAGGCTTGATAAATTTCCATAGTTCATATATAGATTTAAATTAATACAACTTAGTAAAACTTTCTGTACTGTCCATAGGCTCTAGTATCATAATTATCAATAATATTAGGAATCTTACACTAACTTTGCTTTTGTAACGTATTTATCACATCTAATATTATCTCTGCATTAGACAAGAGTAAAGAAGTGATATCTATCCAACCATTTCCTTACTTTCAGAATTGTTTAACTTCTGTGTAAAGGTTTTCTCCTGCACTCAAGTCACTATTTGTTCTATAAAGGTGAATAGTGTAGTTGAATGGTGATTTCTTGCAGCAGCAAAAAGAATACAGATCCCTACTGATGATTTTTTAAGCTAAACTATTTTCACCAAAATACAATTTATTTTTAGTGTATAATATAGTTTACCAAAATACAATTAGCTTATAATATAGTTTACCAAATTTAGCAAATATATAATATGGTTTACCAAAATACAATTTATTTTTATCAAAATGCAATTTATTTCTAAACACTAAAGGCTGACACTGTCTGTGTATTCTATATATTCAAATCTCTTTATGTTCCCAAACTATGGCAACTATAAGATTAATCATCCATAACAATTTCATATACGCCTTAGGCATGAATTGGTATCTTTCTACAAACCATGAGATGGCATCTACCTTTATGACATGTTAATAAAAATGATGTGGAAACAACAGCTTCAGGCTATGTGTACATTCCCTCAGCCTCCTAGGCCTGATTAGGTTGCTATTCCCTGAAAATGAGGTCAATTTCAACATATGTTCTCTTGTGGCACCACTGCTTCATTTTACCTAGGGAATGCCTCTTCAAGGAAGGTTACTCCTGGCAGTAGCAGGGTTAAGTTTTGCTTATTCCACTGGTTTTTTTTTATTAATTCATCCATCTATTTCCTTGGATGTAAGGGAAAAAAACAAATAAACAGAAAGCCCTCATCTAACTGCTTTTATATTTTGGAAGTAACAGCATACTTTTAAGTAAAAATGATCCATCAAGGATATGAGGTTGAACGGATATATCTGATAGCACCTTTCATGCAAATATTTCTATGTGTTAGCAGCAGGTACTTAGCGCATGAGGAAAACAATAAAAATATTTATGGTTTTTTAAAGAATTCTCATTGTCATATGGTGTACAAAAATTAAATATTTATACCTGCTCACTAGGGTAAATAACACTGTAGTCAATTATGTTGTAGACACCTCCTAATGGCTGTTGAAACCTTTAATAACATTGCAACTCATAAAACAGTTGGAACAGGAGGAAAACATCATGGGAAAAGAGGCTCTGGTCTATGGAATATCTGCCTTATTAAAATAAAATAATAACTTGAAATAATAAGATAGACAGTAAAGACCAGAACAGCCACAGCTTCTTAATGTGGGTTGCAGAGAGCACTGCAGGGGACACTGAGAGGCAGAATGACTTTGGGGTTACTCATTGAAGTAGCCATTGCAGTGTGGTTGTCCTTCAGCACTGGCCCAAGCCTGCCAAAGGCTGTGAAAGCCAAGGCAGGGTATCATCCCCTTTGGCCTGTCTAATGCTTCCAGTTCCAAACACCTTGTTCACCACTTGCATCCAGGTAATTTTCAGGGTTCTTGCTAGTCTCTTCATGTGGGGAATCTCTTTCCTTCCTTTCCTATCTTTCCTCTCGCTGACACTTGCACAACTGTATCACTGACTATTCATTGTTATAAATACTTAAGCACATGAGGACTCCATAAAGGTTTGTGTTTATTTCATCTTCTCATCTAGAATCTTGTGGCGAGGCATATATTATTTTAACCTTTAGAGTCAGCGCCTACATTCATTTGGAAGACAGATCATCGATACTTCAAAGAAAACATAGACTGGAAGACTCTTAGGGCAGCAACTTTATTTTTAATGTGAGGCATTTAGCACCTTTTTGGATACCATATTGTGATCTAGACCCCCCCCCCCCTCCTGTTAAACACATGGCCAGCTTCAAGCATGTGAGTAGTCTCATTGACTTCAACACAGACCTTACCATATACATTTCTCAATCAGAGCCATACTGGGATACAGAGCAGAAGCAGCCTCATTTCTGCAAACTTCCTTTGTGACTTTCAAGCCCCTCTTAATCCCTTTCAATGCAGAGATTTCCTTGCAGGACTTTTTTGCCACTGTTTCGAGTGGGACTGGCTCATCTAAATTTGCCAATCAAAACAGTTCCAGCTCCGTAGTGGCCATTTTGTATCTAGCTGCTGTTTGCCCTATCTCCTTCACTTCCAGACAGGAAGTATTCTCAGCTTGTGCTATGGTCCCCCACCCTCAGCTTTCTCTTTTTCAGCCCTGAAGAAATGGCACATTCTTCTCATGCAACAACAACCATTAATCATCAGAATTCACAGAGCACAGCATTTGAAAGAAACATCTCATATTTTTTTCCCAACACCAATGGTATAAATAAATGGACTGTTGTGTGAGTAACTTAAAAAAGCTCTCTTCAGAGGGTCTGGAATTATTTTCTCACTCACACTACGTTATTTCTTCACCAACTTTGCCAGGTATAATGTGATTCTCATAATTGCTCACTGAAGATCAGGTTTAACACCCTCCCCACGGCCCACTTCAGATTGCCAGTTAGCTGTTTCTCTGTGTGTATATCACATGCATCAATGTGCATTTTGAATCTCCCCCCATGACTTTGGCAATTGACATGTAATCCAGTCTCTTACAACATTTTCCTACTTTTGAAGGCTGTGGCTAAGAGCACGTGGGGAGCAAAATGGGGAAGGCTCAGCATTTCTATTGTCTATACTCCAGTAATTCAGTGTTGATAAAAATAGATTAAAAGATAAAATTTAAAAACAGAAAACCAAGAACAAAAAACAAAACAAAGCAGATCAGCCTTGTAGTACGAACAGTATACGGAAAGTATGATGTAAGGATGTTACTTTTATCTTTAGTAGCTTCCAAGTGAGGGTACAGAGCAGGTACCTGATGTGAGGCACTGCCTCTTGTGGGATTTCAGTCTGTTATACTGATGGATTAGTAGGGGGCACAATGTCATATATGCCATTTATTAGAAGGAACTGTGTGTCTACTGCAGCTATTCAGCTGTAGAAATATGTGAGTGAAGTTCATTGGTTAGAGCCGGAGGCTTGGACAGTTCTGTTCTCCTAGATTCTTTTCTGGGCTCTGCTGTTGCCTTTCTGTGTGGCCTTTAGCAACTCACTTAATCTTTTTTCTCTGCAATTTCTTCATTTATATTTAGAAAATTGAGCTCACTATATTTACTTTCCTCACGGGGTGATATGAGACATTATTAAGACTTGTGCAGTGCTTTGAGGTTGTTAGTTTGAAGGTGCTACATTGTAAAGGGTCACTGCCTATTGTTATAGATGGCTGAAGAGGCATGGATTGCAACTGGATCTGAATTAGGTTCAATCTTGTGTTCTGGTTAAAGGGGAAAAATAGATTTAGAGTTCTGTAAACTGTTTTCTGTTAGAAAATGTTTGCTTAAGGAAATTTATCTAAAATTTCTAATGCCTTTTATAGATTTGTTGACAGACATAGGGGAGAGATGTATTTATGAATTAAACCAGTAAGGAGTGGGTTGGCATTTTATACAATATTTATGGATTTAATTTATACATAAATACTTTAAATTCATGATTTATACACACATTATGGATTTATATTGCATGCCATTGATTTCTAATTCATGCCCATCATTTATAAACATCAGAATAAATTATAAATATGCTCATTTGTAGAAAATACAACTGATTAGTAAATCAGTACTTTTTTCTTTAGATATAACATTTTGCCTATCAATTCAGATGTGTGTGTATATATATATATATTAAGAAATATGCCTGAGACTTCAGACTAACCAACTGTACTGATCTAAAGGCTTTTTACTATGGAGAAGGCAGTTCTTAAATTAAATCAATATCAGAACGGGGGGAGGAGGGAAGGGAGAGGTGTGTGTTTCTGGGAAAAGTGAGAGATGAAGTTAAATAGATTAAAGGTGGCATAAGAAATTCATAAAATGCAAATGGCATTGAATCTGTCCAGCAAATAACTGCAAAATTATTTATTATATTTTATTATCTAGCATTTATAATAGAACTTTCCATGCCAGAGAATCCTAAACCATACAAACAGGAATAATTTCATCCCCCGCAGGAAATGCGGTCACCTGTGGGGTGGATGAAGGCAGCTGTTTAATAATGCATAACATCACTACACAACATTTCAGGTAAAGAGATTGCTATTAACACTTTATCCATTTGAAAGTACACTGCGAGTATAAAGTTAAGTATAATACTATTATTCGAGTTAGAAATCAGGCGCAGGTCCTGCAAGATCCCAAAATGTTTGATGAATTATAGCCCTAATCCTGCGAATCTTTACGCATGTGTTCAGTTTTAATATGATTATTATTATTAATTTGTATTGCCGTGGTGCCTGAAAGTTCCAGTTATGCACTGTGGGGCAGATCCTTAACCAATGTAAACTATCATAGCTCCAGTGAAGTCAATGGAGCTATAACAGTTTATGCCAGCTGAGGAATGGTCACTGTTAGTATTTCCATTGACTTTAATGAGACTATAAAGTTAAGCACCAGTGTAAATCTGCAGGGTCAGGGTCTTAGCCAAGACTTGGATGGCTAAGAACTCCCCTCCATCTTCCCTTCCAAACAAATTTAAATAGATACATAAATGTATAAATAAAAAGAGACACAAAAATTCAGGAGTGACGATGAGAGAGGAAGGATTCTTCCCTTTGGAGAATGGATTATATCAGTCATTCAAGAGGTGAATAACTTTCTTTATATGCCCTAGAACTAACACCAGCAGTGGGGATGAGGTAAAGAAGTCAAAGGCTGACATATTTTCCCATCTCTCTGTGAATTATACCTGCCCCACCTCCCTATCTACCTATAATGTATTAGAAGTAATCTGTCCATAAACCCAATACAAACAAAAGTTATGAAAACTGCAATACAAGTGAGTTGGAGACACAACCTCTTTGCAAATATTCCCATGTAAAAATATAAAAAAGTTCTATTTTTCAGGCTAGAAATCAAAGTTAAGTTTTCCTCACTTTCAGTGATGAATGTTTAAAAGCTCTTTAACACATTGGTCTTTATTTGCCTCAGGTGGGAAGTTTAGCACCCATTTATTTGTCTGTTTAATTTCATTTTATTTCAACACCTAGATACTATAGTAATTAGCACTCTATTTAGACAGACCTCCAAGTTGAAAGTGCTTGGGCAACCAGTGGTTAAGTACAGTACAGCACATTGCAGAGTCCATGACTGAAATAGGAGACTGCAGCATGCATGCAAAAACCACTTGCAGTCGCTGCATGTGGCATAATTATATTTCTGTAAGGACTGTGCTATTAGTGCTGTGCAGTTTTTAATGGTATAACTTTTGTAATGGAAACACTAAAGACCTCTTAAGGTGTGGTTTATTATATTTTTGAATAATTTACTATATGCTGACTAGCTAATGTGTACATTATAGTTAGAGAATGTTATGCCTGAGATGGCTGGAAACATTAAGCAAAAAATATTCTTGCAGCATGAATAGGAATTTTGTAACACTGCTGAAATGCTAAGAATTACATTTTTACATGGTACTGTGATGGAAATAAGAATGCAATAAAACCATTTCAGATTTTACCCTAGGTCATGGATGGTTTTTTTTTTTTTACTAAAAATATATTTAACATATTTATATCAAGATAGTATTACAAGCATTACTTTTTCAGGTTTTATTTTTCCAAAGGTGTAAAGGTTGCTGTTATACTGAAAGACAAAATAAGAACATGCAGCGTTTTATGTCAACTCTTAGGGTCTATGTACTATATATACTTGACCATGTATTTTAGTGGTTAGCATACTAATATAGATATAGATTAGAGCTAGTTAAAACATTTTTGCCAAAACTTCTTGTGAAGACATTGGTTTCCATTGAACTTTCATTAGGAAGGATTTGGGGGCCAGGGTACACAGAGAGAGGTAGAAAGATTATTACTGGGTAGTTACACAGTGTAGCCTGATGGTTGGGGCACTTGGCCTGAGATGTGGAAAATCTTCATCTTATTTTGGAGTGATCTGAACGTGGGTCTTCCACATCCCAGGCCCATACCCTAACCACCAGGCTATGCTGTATATGACCGATGCACCTGCCCCATCTGTTTTTGCTACATCATTTTAAAGGATTTGCTTTCATTCCAGTGCAAAACAAAAACAAATTTTGAAACCTCAAAAGTTGCCACTCTTCAGCCAACTCCTGTGATATCCTCAGAGAGATATCCAGTGTTGGCGGTAGCTGTGTCAGTCTCATGATGTTAGAGAGACAAGATGAGTGAGTAATATCACCACATCTACCTTCATAGATCCAGTAAACATCCTAAACACACCAAAAAATCTGTTATCTACAGCCAGCCACTCAGATACCACAGAATATAATCTGAGGAGAAAGTTCAGGATATACACCTTAAGACACTCGAAACCGCCTTTACCAAACAAGGATGCTCCTCCAGAAAAGATGATCTCATCATGGAATAGATCACCCGGATACTCTGAGAGACCCTGCTTCAATACAGAAATAAAACTTCCTCCGTCTGCGCACTCCTAGTTGTCACCTACCAACCCAAATTGGAACTCCTACAGGGGATCATCAAACATCTACAACCCATACTCGATGGTGATTCCATCCTGAAAGAAATCTTTCTTGAACCCCCCTTTTCTGGCCTTCAAACATCCCCCAACCTGTGCAAGTTCATCATCAGAAGCGAGCTCCACACACACCAGGACGCACCAAAATCAAAGCAGCACCAGACCCTGCCAAACAACAGATGCAAAACCTGGGGACATACCTCCACTGCTACTAAGATCAACACCCCCCACAACACACCTTTCAAGAGAGACCACTATCTCTATCTGTAAAATACCTAATTCCTCATCTTTCTCTATATATAAATGCACAGATTCTGTTGGTGAACCATTATGCTATGCAGATCTCTGGGTGAGGGGGGAGTCTGCCTGCACAGAACAGAGAACAGCACGATTGGGACCAGGGTTTGTAAGCTGTTTTGGGGTCCTTCAGGATGAATATCACTCCATAAATGTGAAATATTTAGATGGTACCTTAAGGATGCTTCCTGACAATGAGGCAATAATCTTGACTTCAGTTAAATGAAGTCCAAGGCTGAAGTTTATCATCTCAGGATATGGCTATCAATGAATTAACAGGCAGCAATCTCAAGTGATTGTTGTAAAGAAATATTCAGATTCTTTCTTCTCTATGCTTAAAATGAATTAGTCCTCACTCTCATGGACATTTATAATATAATTTAAAATTCTTAAATTTAAATTTTTGCCTCCTCTCCTACTTTTCCTCAAAAATAATAATTCTCCCTAATTGGAGTTATTTAAAAAAAAAAAAAGAAAAAAAAAGAAAGAAAGAAAGAGTGAGGGGGACTAAGGATATTAGGTTTCTTTGTGTGTATATGCATGCTGATTATGTCTGAGACAATCAGGGCAATGGGGTGGGGTGTTTCTAGTTGCAAAAAGGGAAAATAAGGTGTGGTTCTACAGCCCTTAGTCACATGAGCTGACCCCTTGGCTTCATTAAATCCTGTTTTTTCCCCCCAACTGATTAGAATTGACTTCAAATTCTCTAAAAATGTAGTGCCAGTAAAAGGAATAAATGCAGCAGCAGCTTAATCCGATTTGAATACGTAATTAAAATGTCTAGTTGTCTCTAAGGTCTAAATTAAAACAAGTTGTGAACAATCTTTTAAAATGAGCAGGACTACAAGACTAGTATGTTCCAAAATATAGAAAAAGGGATAAATGTGAATAGAAATATGTGTTGTCAAAATACTAATTAGATCGGATACCAGAGTTTTTGTTATGAGAACAGAAATAGCATTCAGAGGATTTAACAGGTCCATAAGATGTAGAAGTTACCACACCAGACCAGATTAGTTATCCTTCTAGTCCAACATCCTGTCTCCAGCAGTAGCAGTCACTTCAGAGGAAAGTAAAAAAGCCCCAAGAGAGTGATTATGAGAGAACCCACCCATGAGAAAAGTTTCTTTCTAATCTCTTAGAGATTATTTTATCCCCTAAACATGAGGGTTTATGTCCCTTCCAAACAACCTCATATCCGAATCCTTATTAATGTATATCTGGATGCCATAGAAAATGGGGGGCCAGACATCGGCTTACCTTCTAGTTCAAACAGAGCCAAAGTTTGTTCTTGGTTACATTGGGGCAAATGTGAAGGAACTCCAGCAAAGTTGGAGTGAATCTGAAGTGTTAATCAAAAGCAAAATTTGGTCCAGCAGGACCACAGGTGAATTAGCAGTATTTAATTGATTTGGGTTTTGACATTTCTTTCCAATTCAGAGTCAAAGTGTTTTCTTTGTAGAAATCTAGCTGGGAAAATTTTTGCAGGTGTTTCCTCATCTCAGGATGATTCTAAAATCTATTTTACATTTTTGAAATCAGGCTTGTTATATCCATCACAGATCCTTGTCTCTGGAAACGGACTACTGTCTTCTTTTCTCACAGTGAAATGTGTGAAAATGCATTCTTCTGATGCCTGGCTTGAATTAAGTAGGAAATTAATCATTTTATCTTTCACTCTAAGGCTGCCACTTCCATAACCTAACCATTAGCTAAAAGAAATAAAATTATCCTCTTACTATCACAAATTGTTATTTATTTGTATTATTGTAGTGCCTACAGGTTATAACAAATATCAGAGTCATCCTGCTAGGCACTGTACATACATGCAGCAAAAAACACCAGGGAATTAGTTTTCCTTTCTCTCTAGCAATAGAGAAGAACAAATGTAAGGAAACTGGCTAAAATCAAGTCATACACTTTTAAAGGAATACCAAAAGGATTACTTCTGAAACCTATATTTAGATGAAGTTTATCTAAATCAGAGATTTGTGGCTATGCCGGAACCATGTACAGTTAGATGTTTCAGTGAGTAGGTCTTTACTGCCATTTCCCCACCACAATGTCCAGTCTCTGACCAAACTGTATAATGCTTCTCCAGTGCAGGGTTCACAGTAAGGGAAGAGAGAGATTAAGAACCCATGAGTTTCTACACAGAAAGTTTCAGAATCAGACCAACAAAACCAGAGCTCTCTTCCTCACACTTTTTGTTTTTATATTTTGGACTTTTATAAGCTCCCTGGGGTTTTCCAGTCTTTGTTCCCGCAGGCTGACTGGTCTTCCTTCATTGTCTCTTCCTTCTGCTAGTCTTCTGCTATGCTTTTCATACTTCTGCTAATTCATTCTCCACTCTGCCAATTAATACTTAATTATCTGATTACCTGCCAGAAAATTCAGATCTCCCCACAGTTACAAATTTACAGTAGAAACTTACTTTAACTCTTTCCGCCAACAGCACTAATAAAGTCAACTTAACAGGCTGCTACGCTGCTGACAAAACCCAAAGAAGTTCATGGCTGTTAAAAGTAATATTATGCTATAAATGTACTCCAGTAATGAATTGTGCCACTTCACTGTTTTCAAATAAATGTATAGTCAGCTGTAGCCAAACTTATATTATCCCAGTATTCATGGAATCAATACTCTGTAAATCTACTTTTACTGAACATTTGTATAGTTTCAACAAATACTTTTTATATAATAGGATATAATTCTTTGTCTCTGAAAATAAATATGTATTTTTTCATTAATTATAAATATTGGTACCTCCTATATGCAAGCTTATAGAAAGTCTCATTTGAGCAAAAAACAATATTTCTGTTGGTAGACTGCACAGACTACAGATACACTGCTCCTGACATTGTCAAACATAATCCTGAGACAAATATTTCATACTGCACCTAGGACAACGGGGCTGTGGGACATGACTATGGCCCCTAGGCATTATGACAGTAGTAATAATAACCAATAGTAATAAAAAGTTGGCGTACCCTGACCTCTGAACTTGCTCTCCTGAGATTGTATCAGTGGCTCTGCATCACTCACTCACTACCCCATAACTGGGTCACTGCCTGCATCAGCTCAAGGGAAGATGGCCTCTGTGACTTTGTAAACTTTTTGCACTATTACTAATAGATGTCCACAGCTGGCAACAACAATGGGAACTGTGGTCAGGTCTAGACAATGCACTGGGAGGTGTGGTGTATTTAGCACCATACCATCTAGACGTGCTGTATGCGCCCACAGGTGGGCCTGTATTGGTGATAGTCACCATGCCAGGGACTGGACTAGATGACCTATCCAGGGTCCCTTCCAGTCCTACATTTCTATGATTCTATGATTGAAAAAGTGAAGAAATCTTCAGTGAAGACCAGATCAACCAGGCTGATATACAGATTTACTACTAGTTAATCATGGAGTCTGAACATTTGAAAACATGGATGATAAAGGCATGGTTCACCCAATGAGACCCTGAGTCAGGGAGCTAGAATATGTTAGCTGTCTACAGTAATAAAGGCTGTACGCTTCAAGTGGTGTTAGCTTTTTATCTGGGGATGATGTAGTGCCATCTTCAGATTGGAAAACCGCATACTGCTGATGCTGTTTCTCTTAACTATCGTCCTGATCATTTACATGAAAGCTTTCATGGTTGTATTATATTAATATTTATTTTTAGCATTTTTTCTATTTATGGATTTCAGACTCAATTTATGAGTAGAATTTATTTGTACTTTTTTGGTGGTGTTTATTTGGTTACCATTATTGTGTCATTTTGAAGCTAAAATTTATTTTATAACATTTCAGTTTCATACAGACATCATGACCCCGTTTCTATGGTCACTCCGATTATCTTGCCAGCTGGGAGCAGAGTGGGGACTCTTACACCATTTGTAGATCATACCATGTCTGATTACACTGGATTTTGGGGTGGTTTGCATTGGCAAAGGGGTCCAGCCCATCCTTAACTCAGGAAGGACTAGGCCCCAAAGGGTTTTGTGACTCTTCAGTTGTGTGGTAATAAATAATTTAGTTCTTTGACCCAACCTGACTGGTAGTCTAAAATGGTGCCATACAGAGGCTCTGCATTTAGCTTCCAGGGTTGTTCCCTCGATTTTCAGGTCAGCATGATTGGGAAGAACTGCAGAAGCACAACATTCAGCCCCTCTTTGGAGGAGAGATGTGACAGGGTGCCTTACATCTCACTCTAGCAATTGCCTCTGCTGACTTGCTCCTGAGGAGGATCTATCATTATTCTGACCTGACCCCAATTACTGTAGAATGTGAGCACCTCACAATATTTAATGTATTTATCTCTGTGAGGTAGACAGTAGTATTAACTCCTTTTACAGAAAGGAAACTGAGCTACAGATGTAGTGGCTTGCCCAACATCACACAGGAAGATTATTGCAGAACAACTTGAGGTTCCTGAGTCCCAGGAAGTTTGTTGCAGAACCCTTGAGTCTCCTGAGTTCCAGGATAGCACCCCAATGTCTGGACCAGATTCTTGTCAAAAAAGATACCTTGACTAAGCAGAACTGGCATCATTTTTGGGAGTAGGAAAAAATGAATAGTTCGAAAAATCCAACCCACCAAAACATAAAAAGTCTCCTTTGAAATGGATTAAAGCATGGATATAGGTTAAAGGCATTATTTTTATAGGGTGGGGTTGGTGAAGTGACTAGATTTTCAGTAGAAATAACTGAGAGTAACTGATTTTAATTTTTGTCCTGCAAAATACTTTCTGTAGAATAATAAAAGCTGAATTCCTGGGAAGAATGATGAAAGCAGTGAAGTTGTAAGGGGAGTATACAATATATTGAGAAACAAAATGAGGCAGAAGCATCAAAATTAGGCATTAATGATCTGGAGGATGGGGTGGATTTCACCCTCAGCAAGTTTGCAGATGATGCTAAGCTGGGGGGAGTGGTAGATACACTGGAGGGCAGGGATAGGATACAGAGTGACATAGACAAATTAAGGATTGGGCCAAAAGAAATCTTATGAGGTTCAGCAAGGACAAGTGCAGAGTGCTGAATTTAGGACAGAAGAATCCCATGCACTGCTACAGACTAGGGATCGACTGGCTAGGCAGCAGTTCAGCAGAAAAGGACCTAGGAGTTACACTGGACAAGAAGCTGGATACGAGTCAATAGTGTGCTCTTATTGCCAAGAAGACTAATGGTATATTGGGCTGCGTTAGTAGAAGCTTTGTCAGTAAATCGAGGGAAGTGATTATTTCCCTCTATTCAGCACTGGTGAGTCCTCATTTGGAATACTGTGTGCAGTTTTTGGTTCCCCCACTACAGAAAGGATGTGGAGGGCAAAGAAAATGATTAGGGGGGCTGGAGCATATGACTTATGAGGAGAGGCTGAGAGAACTAGGCATGTTTAGTCAACAGAAGAGAAGAGTGAGGGGGATTTGATAGCAGCCTTTAACTACCTGAAAGGGTGTTCCAGGGAGGATGGAGATAGGCTGTTCTCAGATGGCAGAACTAGGAATAATGGTCTCAAGTTTCAGTGGGGGGAGGTCTAGACTGGATATTAGGAAAAACTTTTTCACTAGGAGGATGGTAACACACTGGAATGGGTTACCTGAGGAGGTGGTGTAACCTCCATCCTTAGAGTTTTTAAGGTGTGGCTTGACATGCCCTGACTGGTTGATTTAGTTGGGGTTGGTCCTGCTTTGAGCAGGGTGTTGGACTAGATGACCTCCTGAGGTCCCTTCCAACCCTCATCTTCTATGACTCTATGAAGAAGTTGGGAGGAGTCCTGGATTGTAACTCAGACTTCACCGATGGTGGTCAGAGAAGGTGTTCTTCAAAGTCCACATGTTTTGTTTTGTTTTTGTTTTGTTTTGTTTTTTTCACCATTACATCTGTGTGTTCAGTGTGAGACACTGAACATGCTAAACTCCCACTGTTTTCTGCAAAAGGTCTTAACTTGCATTGACCTTAAAATCGAAGTTATAGTCACTTGAGCACCTCAGAATACCATTCTAAAAAAATATACTGAAAATACATTTGCTCCATAATCATGAGCCACCAATACCCAGTCATACTCGTTTGTAATATTCACTGATATTTGTCTGTTTCCAAGGTAGTAATTCTTTAGTATGCTGCAAAATACATACTTCAGTGCTGAAACATTTAGCATTAGTGGGTCAATGTGTTTCTGAATTAATATGCAAATATTTGCAAGCAAAAATGTGGATTTAACTGAGAGTCAGCCTTTTTCTTGGCAGAGTAAGAAGGAGGATTATTTGAGTTAGAATTAGATTAATTTATCTGTTTACCAAGGCTAATGAGATTTCAGGATGATCATATGTGTCTAGATTCCCGTAGCCATTGTGTGAGAATACTGGAATAACATTTTGTTTTTATTCTATAAAACATAGTAGTTAAATTTAAAATGTTCTGGTACAAAGTATTCTGAGTAATTTCACCTTAAAACATAACTTCAAACTCTTCGGTATATTATTGAATAACTAATTTTTAACTAACAATAATAACTAATATTTTAATACCTAATTTTTAAACATTTAAAGTATTTTTGCTCTTGTTTTAGTAAAATATGGTTTGTTTATATAGTGCACATTTGAGTAGTGATATCATAAAAGGAAAAGTGTGATCTTTTGGCTCTGCAATTCTTGTTTACCATCTTTTTGAAGCCATAATGTGATAGGCTATCATCAGTTTTCATGAGTATCAGCACTGACACTGAGGTTCGTGGATAGGCTGTCACCAAGGAAAACCCAGGCTCTACAAGAAATAGTATTCCATTGTGGCACTGTTCCCTCAGAGTCAGTTTTGGAATGTCATAGCATGGCATTCGGGCAGGGGCACAGTATAGCTGAAGGTGTCTTTTAGACTAGATTTGACAATTAAGGTTGCAGGCATAAAGATTCCATGACAATTTTCACAAATGGAGTGGTTTGAATCTCAGTATAGTGGCCAAATCCCACCAAGATAATTGCATTCTGCCTGCTCTCACCATAGTTCAAATTGGATAAGATATGCTTTTCTTCCTGTTCTAATCTTTAGTGTAATTTTGGTGTGGTCTGTTTCACACCTGAACTGACTGCTTTTCATTAGTTGCAAATGTGGTTCCTATTTTTAGATATTATAAAGGAATTTCTGTTATAATTCCATTATGATTATTGAAAATGTTATTGAAATTACCTATTGAGTGAACATGAAGTGTAGAGCAAATATACTTCATTGTTTTAAACTATTTCCTTAAATGACCTTGTTTCTAAGTGCATTGGAAATTTTCTGTGAGAAATAAAGATGGAATAATGATTACAACTAATGATTTTTTGCATAGGGGGAACAAACTCTGTCTTTTGTGACTTAACATGTCACATACTTGCTTCTTTAAAATACCATTTTAAAAATACCATTTTAAATTATCTTGACAGTGTGAGTAACCTTTGTAGAGAAAAATATATAGGTAGAAAGAAATATAGATAATTTCTTGTGATGAGAAGTATTCTTATGATAGATTAGAAGCACAACATTTTTGTATTCTAAGCAGTTTTGGACACAGTGCTTCACTTTATTGCAAAACACATTGTTTTCATAAGGTTTAAAAATCCAGTTATGTCTATATGTGGTGGGGGGATATGACAGCATGGTGCCAAGTAAATTTAATTTTTAGCTTAAAAAAAAATACTACTAAATTCAATTTTTCTCACATTTAGAGAATCTCATAGTTACAGCCAGCTTGCATAACTAGTGTATTGGAGAATGTGTTACTAGTGGGTATTTTTTACCCATTCATTATTTATGAAATGCAGAGGAAAAATAGTTAGAAATGATTGTTTCAGGGGATTTCCTGTAGCTATTTTATTGTGTTCAAAGGACTTGCGCATACTGATTTAATTCCAACATTAAAAGTTAAATCTCTTTTTATTCTGACCTACATTTAAAAATAAAAAAAGTTCAGGTCTTATATGTAGGACATGAAGTATTGGTTGAAAAATTTCCTTTTAAAAAAATCATTCTCTTATGATGTACACAAAGTGATCTGTTATCTATGCAATATTTTCTTACATCATTATTACTACAGCAAATATTAATTGTACATGCTACAGTATTTGGAGATAATGTGTAAACATGTATACAGCATAATGGCTTGATCCAGCAAACAGTTGTGCATAAGAGCATATGCATGCATGTAATAGTTTCAAACATGTGAGTTGTCCAATTGACTTGAACAGGACTACTGTCAGAGATTGTAGGAGAATAAAGAGTTAAAAGTTGGAGAAGTAGTCAGGCCTAAATTACAGGGAACAGGGTCAAGGGAAGGGCAAACCTTGTTTTGATTAATCGGTGTAAATTTTAGTTAGTCTGTTATCTCTCTTCTTCTCCTTTTCTGGCCATCTGTGCTGGGAATGAGGCACTATTACCACTTCTAAGTAAGGCTTTGGTGGAAAAGAAGCATTATCTTCCTTCTCCCCCTGGCATGCCTTTACTTCAAAGAATATTAGTGTAAAATTTATAGGTTTTAAGGTGACGTGCCTGACCTCTGTATGGTAATCCTGTAAACAACAAACGGGGCGGGTATAATTATATTCATTATTTAGTTGTTAATATTCGTTTTATAGGTGTCAATGTAACCAAATAAGGGTCTATGGGGAGTTGCTGAAAATGTATACATTTACATACTGTTATGGTTAAAAGAATTGTAAAATAACCCCCTCGTTGCTCACTCCCGGCGTGGAGGTGGAACGAGCAGGCAATAAAGGGTTCCATCTCCCCAATCTACCCCCGGGACAACCTGTTTGATTATTTCTAACAGAGATGTATGTGGAAATGTCTGTTACGTCTTTGCCTGAGTGTGTGTATTTTTGTCTATATGTATATATGCCAATGTTTTCAAACTGAGATGTCTAAAGACAGACTTCTAAATCCGTATTTAGGCACCCAAGTAAGAGCCCTGATTTTCAGAGCTTAGTGGGACTTGGTTGGTTTTTGCAGATGCTCAGCACCTTTGAAAATCAGGCCACTTTTATTTATATGCCCAAATATGGATTTAGGATCCTAATTTCAGGCATCCAACTTGGAAAATGTTGGTCATATTACATAATTATACATCTTGCGTATATATAATATATATTATTCATACTGTCATATGGTAGATAGCTACCAAATACTCATTTTTCTGTAATCATATATCCAATCAATTATATGAAAATTGGCATTACTGTTTGTGTGTTTTATATAAATAAAATTAGTTAGAAATAATTATTTCAGGGGATTTCCCATAGCTACCTATAACTGTGTTCAAAGAACTTCACATGCTATTTTAGTTCTGTTCTTTAAAGTGAAATCTCTTAGTTTAGAAAACTATGTAATATTTAGTCCTACCATAGCTAATATTGATTTACTCTTTCTAATTATTGTATACAATATGTTGAAGATAATGACCTAGTACACTGTTCATTGTGGGCCCAATCAAAGGCCACTGAAGTCAATCTACTTTGGATCAGGCACGATTTGATATTCTCTCACAAAAATGGTTTAAGTGGAGCCAAGGTTCAGATTAAATATCAGTAACTGAGGGTAAATACATTACAGGAATCTTGTTATCCTAAAAAAAACCCCAAACATCATAAATCCAGAAAATTTAGAGTTGGAGTTAAACATAAAAGAAATTCAAACATTTTGAAGTATGGAAATGCAGTTGAGGCACCCAACGCACCTTAACTCTGGCCTAAAGTGACACCATGCAATAGCTATACCATTATATTTAATGAATATTAGTGTTTTTGGTTCCAAGCTAGCTCTTGCAATTTGTTTGCAAGTGATATGATTTTGGCTGTGGCTGGTGCCAGTCTCACAACACAAGATGCTCCAGCCTCTAGGAAATTTCAGCCCTCTCTTTGGTTGCCTACCCCCATATGTGCACCTCCTGAGGAAAAATAACCTCTCTCCTGCTTTCTCTTCCCTCAGCAACCTAAAGCCATTCTCCCAGGAAGGGACCTCACTTTAGTCCCCAACTTCCACCAAGGCATGGAAGAGGGGAGTGAAGTTCCCCAGGAGGAGCAGAAGTGAAGCTGAGGGATGGGTAGAACTAAAGGGCTTGGAGTTGGGTGCCTGAGCTGATGAGGGCAGAACTGAAGGATGGGTGGCTGAGATGATGAGGGACAGGAACTGTGAGAGTAGCTGAACTGTCAGGAAGAGGGACCTGAACTTATGGATGCTGGACTGAATTGATGGAGTGTGGTCTTGGGGGGCCAAACTGATAGAGTGGGGACTGGGTGGGGGCAGAATTAATTGTTGATCAGGGAATGGGCAGATGTGGGGGTGAGAGCTCCTTCAGCAAGGGCCAAAATCTCCTTCCCCAATAAATTTGGAAGTGTGGGCAACACTAATTCTCTGTCTCAACACACTCTCTCGCTCTCTCACACAAACATACACAGAATTCATAAATCAAAAGATAAACCAAAAATATCATTTGAGTCTTTGGCCCCAAAAACCATGAGGTATTTTTTTATCTCATGATTTTGTGGCCGGGGCCAGGACTGGGAAGAGAATCATGATTTTTGAGCTCTTGAGGTAGCCAGTACTGATTACATGAAACTGAGTTTAGAAACACACATTATTTTGTTTGAGTTCACCTCCTACACCTTCCTCTCACAGTGTCATCTCAGCATTTACTCACTGTGTATGCCTATACTGCAGCAAGGAGAGAGTTTCCCAGCCCAGGTAGACAGACTCGTGCTAGCGGGGCTGAAGCTAGTGTGCTAAAAATAGCTGTGTGAACATTGTGGCCCCAGTAGGGACTCGGACTAGCCAGCCAAGCTCCAGCCCACCTGATCCCCTCGGCTACAGCTGAGATGGCTAGACCAAATCTCCAACAGAGCTTCAATTGCACATTCCCACAGCCATTTTTAGAGCACTACCCTGAGCCCTGCTAACATGAGTCTCTCTGTTCAGGCTGGGAAACTTGCTTCCAGCTGCAGTATAGACATTCCCAATGAGGCTGTCTCTAGAGTTGTGTTCAGTTCAGCTGTGCTCCTGAGGGCAGAGATGGGCATGAGGTGCTTGCCATGGAGAGTGTGGCACCCGGAAGGGAAAACTGCACTTGCTATTCAGGTGCAAAGAGTCCAGTCACCAAGTTGTTACAAGGTTGAGATGTGAGAAGGCTTGAAATGAAGTCATGTCACTGGTGGGAGATTGAAAGGACCAAGATTCAAGGGGTGACTTTTCAAATCAGCCAAGGGATGGGAACAGAGGTATGGGAGAGGCATGCAAGAAAAAAAATTCTCTCCATTTTTTCTCTCTTTCCATTTGTATCACAATAAGAAGAAATAGAAATACACACTAAAATGCTAACAGAAATGTGCATCAGCTAGGTGCCTAATGTCAGTCAAGCTCTTACTCATTAAGAATATTGCCCCTGGAAAAAAATTCTCCATGTTTTCATGTATGCACTGGGGAAGTGCAAAAGGAGATCAGAACAAGGAAGTAGATTATACAGGGCCATGAAATCATGAAGAGGTTGAATTTTCTTCTTTAAGAAAACATGAAGTTCCATTTTTAGCTGGCAATCAACAAGTGTTTTCCTAGAGGTGGAAGAAACTCTGTGTTTTTGGAACTGTAGGACAAAGTTTCCGCTCCCAGTTTTGTAGGTGTTTGTGGTTTACATGCAGCAGTGGATTTAGTGAAGGATGGCTCCCAACTTTGTTGGGGGGTTTGGTCTGATTTCATTTAAAGAGATTTGGGTTAAAGAGTTTTTGAGTTCTATGTCATTAAAAAGTACCCAGATGTGTGTCTAATCAGTGCTGTGATGGCCAAGAGTCTGTGAGTGTGTGTATTAAGAAAGGAAATAAAAATGTGTTGTGGTGGTAGTGGTGTTTGAAAGATTGCTTTGTTTTGTATGGTTAGCTGAAAAATGAGCAAAAAAAAGTGCAAATCCTTCTTCACAGTCTTTCAATTGCCTGCTTTTTAATTCTAAAAAGAAATAGGATTACTAATACAGGTCATCTATTATGTTTCATGCAAAGCACATGCTAATATAATTGGTTCCATTTAAGGATTAAGAGAATTAGTATTTGCATAGGAAAGCTTTCAGCCTTACTGAACTTCATAGACCACAAGGTGCTTTAAAACTCGATTTGAGCTGGCATGAAGGTCTAATGAATGCATGCATTATAGGCACTGCAGAGGAGAATCTGGTTTATTTCTTAGATCTACCCAATTATGGATCAGAAATGAAAATCCATCACAATAGCATTTCTTATGTAATCAGATGTCTGCTTAAAGGAGGATGTGAATGGATAGCTTCTTTTCTTTATGCAGCAACTAGCAAGGATTGTTTATATATCTATATATTTAAAACTATTTAAAAGCTATTTGTTCAATAAATATATCTAGAAGTATCTCCTGCACTTTGTAAGCTTGTAAATAGGCTTCACAAAAGCAGCCAATTAAATAGTCTTTGCAAATTTACATTAAATTTAGCTGATTCTTTGTGTACGCCAGTGATTAATTCTAAGCCCTTGAGAAAAATGCTCAGACTTACTCAAATAAATAGAACAAGATGGGGAGATACTGTAAGTTTTACTTTGTATACTGTAAATGAGAGCATATCTCTTGAAGCACTGTGCCAAACCAGCTCAACGTAATTGGGCAGTCTGTCAACAGGGTGCCTGCCAATTTGAGAACTGCAGGTATTTACAGCTAGTCATTTTTCTGAAACTAGTATAGGGACAGTTCTCCAGGTTTTAGAATAGTTGGCAGGAACTTAGTCATCTGTGTAATTACTGTGGACCTAGCTTTCCAGTGATCAGGGGCTCTTTTCATTTGATTGTGAGACCCCAGTTATAAAGAAACACAATTTCTGATAATTGAATCATCAACACACAATTGATTTAAATAATAGCACTTGATAGGATGTAATATTGAGATTAGCAGATAGCTATCACCCAACATAATAGAAGAATTTTGTTTTATATACTTAAAAATATGCTTGTATATAAATAGAACAAAGTACCTTTTTGGTCTGAAGTAATAAGATGAACATTATAACTATATAAATCAGGTATTTTTTAAAATGTGTGCTTAGTTTGCCACAGCAGGTAGTTGAAACCTGGCACATCTTTAAATACAAGTTTTGCTTTAAGCTCAGGAAGCTTTAGCACCTCTGTACTTGATAAATGACTGCATTAATGTTTGTGTGTTGCAATCATTCTATGCTGTGGAAGGGTATTACCTTAAGGATACTCTCTTCTGAATTATAAATTAGAATAAATTAAACTACAGTACATATTACATTTGAAATAGTGCAATGCAATTGCTTTCTCTCTGTGGGTGTGTTTTGGGGAGGCGGTGGGTTAAACAAAGTTTGTGGGATTTGTAAAATATTTTAGTAATCTGTTTTCTAAAGTGAATACTATCCAATTAAACTGTAGGGTACACCAAAAAGTCTCCTTACATCCCCTCTCAAGAGAAATGCTGTTTAAATTCTTTAATTCAAGTGCTCCTGATGCATTTTGTTAGTGCTCATGTCATCATTTACAGCGTGATGAATTACTTGAACCTTGCCATTAATTTAGCATACATTCAAAAACACCACTTTTAATATCCTGTCTGTATGCACTAGTTCAGTTACATGAAGATCTATTAGATGTGGATATAAGCTCACAATAACAAACTGTCCCACACATGCAGTTTGATTTCCAAGGACAAGCTTACAGAAAAGAGACAATGTATCATTCACATTTTAATGCACTCTATAAAGTTTTATTTACTTGGTACTATTGTTTTGTAAAGGTAAGCACCTTGTAGAGGTAGTCAAAAATGCTGCAATGGACAGCGTAGAGTGGCAATAATATTTTACTAGAGATGTCTGGATGCCTGAGCAACCGGACATGTGTGTAGCCAAAATGACTTAGTTAATATTCAAGTTTGGTTTTTTTACTAGCTGATTAACACAGCCTACATTTCCTACAGACAAGTGTGCACTGAATTTTACTCCTACAAATAAAACTCCCAAGAGATTTCTGTGGGACATATGTAGGTTCACAAAGCATGGAAATTCCTCAAAAGGCATTGAAAGACTTGGTCATTCCAGAGACTAATTCAGCCCCAAATAACCCATTAGCAGCAAATCCGTGTGGCAGACTGTGTAGCATATCCAAGTTTCCAAGGCAGTTTGTTTGAGAAGTATGCCAGGTGTCACGCTGGCTGGATTGGGGGGGACAGGGGGCATTTATTATATTATTTAACATCAATATGTCAAAATCATAATAATTCATATGAGATATGCCGTGTCAGGTACTGTTAGGAAGGTAATCATGTGCTAAGTAAGATGACAATGTTTATGTTCATGTATTATATGTGTAATGGGAGTTATGGATGTTTGATATAACTGTATTTCAAATGGCTGTGTCTGGGTCACACCCCAGACAGGATGGTTTCAGGGATGGCCTGCTTAATGGCCCATTAAGAGATTCACAGGTACCAGGATCCAGGATCCAGGGGGAGAAGCCAGGGATATCTGATGAGTCACCAGGACTTACTCATGTGACTCTGGACTCCATTTTGTTCCTGTAAAATTCCACAAGCAGCATGGCAAAAGCAAAAGGACATAAAAGGCAGCTGTGACACATCCATTTTGTCTTTAGTCTGTCTTTCAGTCATCACCTCCCTTTGGATCAACTCATCTACTGAAGCTGTGAAACAAAGGACTGAGACCACCCAGGTACTGGATGTATACCAGAATGTTATACAAGCCTGCAAACTCCACAGTTCTTCTAGAAACCTGATATATTTGGACTTTCAAATCATTAGTATGTATCTGATAGATTTAATCCTTTAACATTTCTCTTATAGTTTGTTCCTTTCTTTTTATAATAAACCTTTAGTTTTATTTACTAAAGGATTGGCTGGCAGTGTGGTATTTTGGGTAAGATCTAAACTTATATTGATCTGGTACTGTAGCTGATCCTTTGGGGTCAGGAGAAACCTTTCTGGTAAAGAGCATAGAGTTTTAAATAACTGGTCTCTTTAC
Organism: Emydura macquarii macquarii; assembly: GCF_026122565.2. Taxonomy (NCBI): domain Eukaryota; kingdom Metazoa; phylum Chordata; order Testudines; family Chelidae; genus Emydura; species Emydura macquarii. The sequence goes on from NW_027131485.1 coordinate 15,290,451, forward strand.
TGGACCTAGTGGCTTATTGGGAGCCAGAGACTGAAATGCAGTAAAGGAGGCTCTATATATTTGTATTTTGGCTTCTTGATAACCAGTATGGGGAATCAGAAGCACTGTTTGTGGCTGATTGGGAAGCCTGACTTCAGTGTCACCCACCAGTGTTGGGAGAATCTGCTCTCCTTTTACAGCTTGCCCTGACCTTGGCATTTTCAGGTGGCTACCCTAGGCACAGATGGGTCACACCAGGGATACAGATATTACTCCAGAAAAACATCATCTTTGGTTTTGCAGTCTGAATATGTCAGCATTCAAAAAATAAAATGGCTTATAAATTATTAAGTTAATAGAATCCAATTGTACCTTCTACACCTTTTTAAATTTAGAATGTAAATAAAACCTGTATGTAAAATATTTCCACCCCTCTGCTGAGCATTAGCAGATATTCGAGCCTTGCGGTTTTGGGTTTCCTTTGGAGGGGAAATCAGTGATGCAGAGTCTGGGGCTTGGTCTACACTTATCCCGGTGATTCAGCGGCAGTCGACGGGAGTTACGCAAACTACAAAGAAAACTTGCGTAACTCCCGTCGACTGCTGTGCTTCTCTTCTGTTGTGCCGTCTTCACTGAACTGCGCCAACAGGAACCGCATTCCTATCGACATAGCACTACGCCATTTGTGGCGGTGGATTAATAGCGACTTCTGGATCGACTGAGCGGGTCTTCACTGACCACTCAGTCGATCCAGATAAGTTGATCTGACAGTGGCGACTCTGCCGCCGTCAGTGTAGCCTAAGTATATTTTTAGTACTGCTTGTTATTTTATACTACATACTCCATTTGTTGAAAAGAGTGGTCACAACCAATACATAGGTAATTCCCCTTTCAGGAATCTGAGCTCAAACACCATTCCTGATTCCCAAGAAGTAACTCTTGCTCAAGAATTGACTGTAGCTAGGTGGATTAAGGCACATGGCTCTCTCCCCAAAAGCAACTGCACCACAAAGCTAACAAAAATGCAGCATTTCTTCCAAAATTGAAAAATACATGTATACTTGGGAGGAGGGGAAGAACCTGTAGCTTGGTCTGTAATAGCACCACCCCATAACAATATTTTAAAATATTACTTGGTCTGTTTTTAATCATGAGTGAAGAACATTTACCTCTGTATTGTATTTTAGTAATTTATTGTGTATTGTTAATCTTAACAGCATGCAAATTTGAGACATAAAGAGCTTAATTGTATAAGGCTTTGACAGCCTTCCAGAAGGGAAATGAGAATATAAGGCAGTTAGCATTTCTTGGTCATTGTGACTCTTACATATACAGTAATTATGAGTGGAATGTGTAAGGCCTTCATATTGCAATGAATTCTGTGTAGGTGGACACCTGCACCCATACAGAACCCTAATGGAGTAACTTGCAGGATCAGGGCCTATGTGTTTAATAACTAAGGTGGCAAATGGATAGAAATGTATTCCTTTGGGTGAACCAAGTCTTACAGCCTGCACCAGTAGTGGCAGGATTTTTTCATGGAAAATATAGAAGAGAATGAAGTTTTGTGCATTATCAATTTATTTCCCAATTTAAAAAAATGAATTTCTTGTCTGTCCCTCTTCACCTCCCCACCCCCCAACAAAAAATAAAGCAGCTTGATGGCTTCTGCTTATCTGCTGTCTTAATGCAAACATTTTTTTTTCTCTCTGGTAATTCAAGATGTCATCATGATATCTTTGAATCCAGCTTTTTGACAGTTTTTGCACATTGGGTGTCTCTGATCTGTATGGAGAACAGTACATCTCTTCTTCTGAGGGATATGCACTTGCTGGATTGTGTTTTGCAGAACTTAGTTACACCATGACTGTCTCTGTATCAAAACCACAAATAAATATGCCATGCCACCATTTCTGGGTTAGGGTTTGGTAAGAGTTCCATGTGAGCAGTAATGAAAAGGTCAGAAGCAACAAGTCAAGCCACAAGTTTTGTCTTTTCTATAGGCTTGGCTGGAGAAAGCCTGTGCTTATTTATTCACTTTGAAACTTTGCTGGGGAGCACTTTGGACTTCAATAAAGACTGTTGCAAGACACTTTGGGCTAGGGCTGATGGAAGCCCCATTGAGTGTTTAAGCAAAAGGGAGAGATTTTTAAATACACAAAGGGTAGCTAGGTACTCAGTTTCCATTGAATGTCAATGGGGATTGAATGCCTAACTCCTGTTTGTCCCTTTGAAAATTTCCCCAGAAAGGGACAGGAACAGTTTTCTTTTTCTTTGTGTCCCTGTGGAAGATAGGAAGATGTTTTGCATTTTATTTGGCAGATGCTTACTTTTATGAAGACCAGGACACTATATAGAGCTCCTAGCACAGAGTTTCTCGAAGTATAGGCTTGTCTACACTTGTCACGACTGGGATGTGGGTGGTCTGACCTAGTGATCATAGTTTGAGTTGGGAACCAGCCTGAGTCAGATACCAGGAGATTAGAGTCTGAAATATGCCAGAAGGCAGATTGAGTTAAGTGGCAGGAGGCAGGTTGGGTCAGGTTACCAGGAGACTAGTCATGCAGTAGGAGCAGATAACACAAGGGAAGCAAGGGAACCCCAGTTTCATGGACAAGCAGGGAACCAATCAGGTGCCCTAGAGTTCTGACAATCAGACTGGAGTTCTCTATCAGAGTTCAGCTTCTAGTTCTGGTGACTGTTTGCAGATCACTGGGTGGCAGGTTGGAACTTATTGCTTCCTAAAAGCCCTAGGGACCAGGGTTTGAAATCTGCAGTGCCTAACAACACTGGAGTTTTGGTCGTGCTGTAACTTGATGTGAATGATGGCCAGTTAGGTAGAGTTCACTAACACAACTGTAAAACTAGTGCAGACATTCATAAACCCTAATGTAAAGAGACTCAAACATTTGTTCCCAGTGGTGGTTCACTCTATGATCATCCAGGAGTGAGTTATTACAAGGAGCATATTTGTGGAGTGTCTACACTAGAATTATATTCATGTTACTTAACCCAGATTAATTAGCTTGAGCTATGGCACAACTAAAAATTATAATGTAGACATTTGTGGAACCTGAACTATAAAACCGGGTTGTTATCTGAGTGGACCCTGAAGTTATTGTGTTATTTTGAAAGTTATAAAGGGAATGCAAATTGCTTCATGGGATTTTGAGTTGGATTCCCAAGTGAGCATGCTGCAATGCCAGCCTAAATATCACTTGAGCACCTAGCAGGGCTACGGGGACTGAGCAAGGTTTCCCTCATGCTGAGTTCTCCCAGTTACTGGAAGTTACATGTTGTAGCACTACTGCTAAAGGCAGGGAAATTGTCTCTCCTTCTCTGCTCTCAACGTTCTCATTCCTGGTGCTCAGCCAGGATGCGTACCCAAGGAAAAAAAGAGGGAGGAGGAGAAAGGAAGAGAGTGTGAGGTGCAGGTTTCAGGGAGGTATTAATTTCAACATTCCGGTATTTCAGTAATAGATGATACGTATGAATATAGTCTTTTACACACATAAAAATAGCTCATTTGCTTTGATAAAAATTGGGATGTGATGATGGTAAAGAGAACCCACTCCCTAGAGCATGAGACCCATTAGGGCTTGTGTGCACAGTGGGGTAATGCACTCTATTGGGGTGTGATTTCTAAAGAGCACTAACATGTTGCACATAAATTGCTCTGTGTAGACCCCACCGGTACGCACTAAAATAAGCGCATTAGGAAACCTTTAGTGCACACCAGCAGGTCAATTAATGTACATCACAGTAGTACACATTAGAAAAGACACCCCCAGAGTGTGGTACCTAGACAAGTCTATAGTGTTATGGAGTTGACCTGAGACTTACCATCTGGCCATGCCACCTCACCTATACTTTCTCAATCAACCTCAGTGAAATTGCTTCTCCTCCCATATAATTCCATATTTGGTCATACTAGAAAGCATATGTTTTAAAACAAATAAGAGGTATCTTTACTTAAAAATATGAAATCTGATATCAATTGGTACTGTACAATCCCATAAAATCTGTTTAGGTTGCTATTTTAAAGTGGAAAAGGTTTATTAATTTTGTTAAATATGTCTGCCATATCAATTCACCATCAAAAAAGGAATGCAAAAACTAGATTCCAGACAGAAAGAAAGAAAGAATGTATAACACTTAGAAGTACGTTATAGGGAACTCTGATCAGTTTGTGACCTGGAAGATTGACCTGGAAGTTGAAGGTGCTCAACACTTTCCGGGATTGAGTCATTTATACATATGCTCGTTCATGTAAAAGTAACATTCATAGACAACAGAGAAACTTATTTCAGATACTATTCTAAAAATTAATTATGCCTCGAAGCAAGGTAATGTGTTTTGTGAAAATGCTCCTTAATGATTTCAGTAGAGGCAAGCTGTGCCCTTAAAGGCACATTTATGGCTTCCATTGAAATGAGGGGGGAGCAGTGTGCCACATCCAAGGGCTAAATTTGGCCTTATATTTAACTGAAATATAACTGTAGCAAGTAACTAAAATACTACAAAATGACTGGTACTTATACATGTGTGCACATTGAGAGAAGGTATTTAATTAGGTGATGACAGCTGTCAAAAAGTAATCGTATACGAGCTAATGTTAAAAATCCATTGGTGTGTGTGGAATATTATATAAACTGCTGTTAAGTCAGTAAGGCTAACTCCTTAGCAGCAGTAATAGGAACTCAACTTTGAGTTGCCATTGTGTTAAGGAAATCTTTTTTTTTTTCTGGTGCCTTGTGGCAATACTAAAAATCTAAAAGTCAAGATTTCTGCTATGACATTTCAGTATGATTTACACAGCATTAACTGTAAAGCTTTGCAGTATAAGGTTTTCTTTAACGCTAGGGGGAGAGGAGTGAAATTTGCTTCTGCTTTACCAGGAGGATACTTGCATTTTTAATTTTTGACTAGAAATAAAATAATCTAGAGACAATCCAACCACTTGTGAAGGTTAATATATTTTGGCATGCGTTCTTCTGAAGCAGCTTAATTGACTTGTTTAACCTACGGGTATTGGGGGTTTTTTGTTTTTGCTTTTTCGGTTTTTAAAAAATTAGTTTGTCTTTTGCTCTGGTTTATTCACTGAAATTTCAAAAGTATTGGGTATCATGAGACATAATCCACAGGTCTGAAAATGATTCTGCTCACTTGCACCATAATTAATCAGTTACTGTATTGTACATGTTAGAGCAGCATTACAGTAGCTAATGTCAGGGTTGTTTGTTTTCCTCGTTATATCCTTCACTTTCCAGTATTAATAATCAGACATTAAAATTTGTCTGAGTGATACTTTAGCATCCAAGGTCTAATTGCAGAAGCAGATATTTTTACATATTAAAACAATGATTTGGGGACCATTTTAATAGCAGTGCAGGTTCATTGGCATGGGGTGCTTTTTCTGCAAGCCTGAAACTTTTAAAAAATGTTTAAATATAATGTTAATACAACACAATAGGCCCTTTTTGCTTAAAATTACCAAATATTGCAATTGTAAACACAGCATAGCATGTTATACTGTATTCTTGGTTGCATTCGTATTGACAGCATTGTGTGTCATCAGCTAAACTGCCCTCTGCTGCTTGAAGGATAGAACCTACGAGTTTAGGACAAGCCAGTTTAGAATTTCCATGAACTGTCAGTATTAGTAGGGCTTTTATAAGCACTGGAGTTCCAAATTAAACACTTAAGTAGGATTTGAATTGATATTCCATTCACCAGAGGGCAGTAGATTGAGAGTTGTTTTGAGTATGTGAACATGTTGATAGATTTTAATGCCAGAAGGGACTTGTATGATGATTGACCTCCTTCATAACCCAGTGATTCCTACATAATCCCATAATTTCAGGTTAAACTAAAGTACATATTTTAGAAGGACATTCAGTATTAATTTAAAGACTTCAAGAGATGGAGACTCTGCCATGTCATTGGTAAATTGTTCCACTGGATAATTATCCTCATTGTTAAAATAAAGAACCCTATGTTATCAGAAAGCTTCTCCCTCTGTATTTATAATCTGTGACCCTGTCACTTCTTAATCTTCTCCTGGATATAAACTAAATAGTTTGACTCTCCCAGTGTAAGGCAGGTTTTACAGACCTCAACTCATTCTTGGAGTGTATACCAGTAATGGTTTCACTAATGTTACATACATTCCCACCTCTCTACTATTCCTTGATATTCCCCAATTTATACAACCACGGATTGCATTAACCCTCTTTGCCATAGCTCTGCGCTGGGAGCTCATGTCAGTTGGTTATCCACCATGACTCCTATATCCTTTACAAAGCTACTGCTCTCCAGGATACAGTCTCTTATCTTGTGTGATCTACCTTCTTTGTTCCTAGATGTATGATTTGGCAATATCAAAATATATGTTCAAATGGATCCAGTTTATCAAACAATCCGTATAACTTTGTATAACAGACTTGAATTTATCATTACTTGTCATTCTCCCCTCCACACACACACACACACACACACACACACACACACTTATTTTGTACTCTAAACTTTACCAGTAAAGATCTTGTTTTCTTCTAGATCACTGGTAGATAACAAATAGAATTGAGCCAAGATCCCTGTGGGATATCATTAGAAACACTCTGTGTAGATGGTAATTCCCTATTTACAATTGTTTTTTGAAATCTATCAGTTTTTAATTTATTTGATATATGCTATATTGATTATATACACACTCACACACACACACACACACCTCTCTCTCTCTCTCTCTCTCTCTATATATATATATATATATATCACATTTTAAAAAAGATGTAAAAAGAACATAAAAACTTGCAAAGTCAAGTACTCCAGAATTAGGAAATCCCTTAATTAAGTTTATCCGTCCAATCTTAATTCTGCCCCCTACCGTGTATGCATTATCATACACTCTTTAATTACATGATCATGTACTAATTTTTCCAGAGGACTCCTGCCTTATTCAGTGCACAGGATAGATGCTTATTGAATTGATAGTTGTCAATATGTGTCTGTATCCTTCTAATTCAGTATGTGGTCCGAGGCCTTATTTATCCATAATCTGCACTGAACACAGAATTTCCTAGTGGACTTTTCTATAGTGCTCTTACCATGATATCTTAGGGCTTTACAAATATTAGTGAATTTAATTTCACAACATCCCTGTGAGTTGAGGTCGGTCACTCTCTCTCTCTCTCTCTCTCTCTCTCTCTCTCTCTCTCTCTCTCTCTCTCTCTCTCTCTCTCTCTCTCTCTCTCTCTCTCTCTCGCACACACACACACACACACACACACACACACACACACACACACACACACACACACACACAAGTACATTATTTAAAAGTTGTTCTCTCACCACTCCCTGTTACATAAATTTGTGCGACCAATAATCTGCATTCAAAGATAAAAAGAAGGAGCCATTAATCCTGTTTCTTCAGTCATCTAAGAACAGGTATGTAGGTCCTGTGGTATTTAAATGTAAAATGCAGGGATTTCCTTCAGTTAGCTGTCATTACAGGAAAATAAATCCTAATAAAAATAAAGTCAGATTCCAAGGCACCATAGTTCTAGTAGTTGTGTACATAATTTAGGTAGATGCTCACATATATTTGAGTATAAAATCTATCCCTAAAATACATGTTTTCATAGTGAGTAAAGAATAAGTGCTTTGAGATTTTGTCAGAAGGAGATGGTGAAAAGATGTCATGTGCTAGGCACTAATAGCTAGCTGTTTATTCCATAATACTACACAGATAAATGCTTGTTTATTTATTTATTTATTATTATGGTATTGCCTAGGGACCAACCAGATTGGGGCCCTATGTACTATGCAATGAGCAATCATAAAGTAAGTTTATCTTTGGTATCTAAGTTAAAGTCAAACACCATTAGAGATGCACAACAAACTTTTAAGGTCACATACTCAGAAAACATTAAAAATGTAATGTTTTATTTTACAGTTGGTTTTGTTTGGGTGGGTGGGGAGAAAGGGAATTGAAAATTAGGGCCATATAAACTTTAATTTCTTTTGAAGGAAACACATACATGATTTCCCTTGATACAGAAAATTTCTTCTCTGCACAAGTAAATTCTTAACTTATAAACTCCAAGTAGACTGTGTTAGCTTCCTTCAAGCAGCATCAGCATTAATCATACCGTGGAAATGTGAACTACTAATGAAAAATAAATTAAAAAGAAAAAGCCAAAATATCAATTAGACACAAAGGCAAAATGGTGGCAGTGTAAGACCACAATATACGTCTTTAGAAATGCACTCAATATGTGGACTCACAGATGTTTACATTGTTTTTTGGACTAGTGCAACCATTACTTCTATAAGTATAAGCTATCAGGTTGTCCAAAATAATGATGAGCATATGTTGTTGAGCTGAATTCTGCTTTCTGTTGAAATATGTTAAAGGAAGTTCTGTACTGACTAAAGGACAGCTGCGGCCCTTCACTCTGTCATACTTCATCTGTGTTTGAACTATTTATACTTGGCTCCCACAGAATCAATTTCCAGAATATAATGGAACTGTTAAACCTGCAAAGTTGGCTTAACTTAGTCTACTTAGGAAAATGTAAAACTAAGTTTTAAATGATAAAGTTTTGGGTTAAGGTTATGAAGTATTTAAGGCCAAATCTTGAGACATGAATGCTGCTGGAGCTCAGCACTTTTCAGGATTTGACTCGGGGGGGTTGTTTGATTGGTTTTGGTTTTTCCTACTAGAGTCAAGGAGCTGTTAATGTTTTAATTATCTGTTCTGCATTTTTATTTTTAAGTTTCAAGCGCAAGATATTAAGCAAATGTAACTGAAAACTGCCAAGTCAGGCAAATAAACGTCTTTCAGTTACAGAAATTCCTGTTTTCCCAAGTCTTCATCTGAAATGAAACAAAATTAAATGAATGATGAGCCAAAATGGTAGCCACATCAGTGGCTTGATCTTGTAGTCATTATGAAATCAAAATACTCATTCAAGTCAAGGGAAATTTGATTTGTATAATTATTTAGTATTCAATCCATGTGGCTTTGCACTGTTACCTCCAGCTAAACAGGGTAAACTAGGTTAATAGAATTTGCATGGAGACCAGAAAAATGGTGCTGCAGGAATAGAGTGTGAATAACTTAGAGGCTCCTTTGAATCAGTATGGTCCAAAGGGACACTGTGATACAGGTGTTGCTATAGTTTTGATGAGACTTAAAAACCCAAGGTCTTGACCCCCTTAGTCATTAAAAAATTGCCTGGCACTTTTCATACTTAGGTTTCCTAACTGCACCTTTATCGACCAGTTTGAATTATGTCTTTATGTTCTGCCTACTCATAAGCCCTTTTGCTTTCAAAATGGTATGCTGGTGCTCACTTGCTGGTCTCAACTTTTGTGTAGTGTTGCTGTGCACTGTTAAATTGCTGCCACATTTCATCCCAGAAGACACTGGTTTTCATTGATGGAGTAAGTGATCTCTACATAGAATTTGTACGTCGGGTTTTTTTAAGTGAATTGTTATTCTTTAGGAAGAAAAGAGCTATACAAATATTAGGTGATGATATGATGGTGCTGCTTTTACCCATAAAATTTCACAGAATCGATTAAATACAATTAAATTAGTTAATAAAAATGCAAGCTCAGTGGGTGGCCATTATTTGGATTTCAGACAAAAATCATTCTTCATTCAGAGCTATTTTTGTATGCATAAAGCAAAACAAAAGAATTGTATTGGGTTAGGAAAGCATAATTTTAGTCCTGATAGTTAAGCAGATGCAATATTGTGTCAGACAGATATTTAAATACTGTTGTCATATGCGCCTCTGTAAATTATATGATGCAGTAATCTAACAGTCAGAGTTTGATATTTTTGTTTGTGAAAATGCACAAACCAGGTTTATTTAAATAAAAAAGTTAGCAAGAGTCAAGGATAGGCACCAACTTCACACTTAAAGAAGGCCCTGTGCCAGCAAAAACAGCGATATTCCACTGTGGGAAGTGGGGTTTTAGAGTGCCCTATAGAGGACTGGGGAAGGGATGGCAGACGCTCCAGGCATTTTCCCCTATAGAGAGGATGTGCAGCATCCAGTAGGACTATCTCAACCCTTAGGCAGTAGAAGCACCCACTAAGTTACATATGGGGGAGAAGATTCTTTTCTTTCTGTCCGTGTGGATAAGCACAGCACACTGCCTTGTTGTTCTGGTTCTTTGCTGAGTAGGGGATTTTGATCCCTTATAAACCTGCACTTTTATTTAGGTCATTGCACTTTCCTAGGCGCTATTGAAACAGAGATTGTTCACTTCTCACAAATAAAATCATTTATCCTAAATTGTTTGCGTAAGTGAGATTGTTGTTATATTTTGTAATGTAGCAACACTGAAACAGAGATCATTTCAGTTCTGATGTGAGCGGAAATCGCTGAATTCTCCCAGCATACTCATTCACTGCACTATAGGTTTTAATCTGGCTTTTTGTAGTGGGAATTACTTTGGATACAGCACCTTCTTCTTTCTACACATTTGGATCATCTGTTTAACTTTACTTTTGGGACTGTAGGTGTAAGGAGTTCTTTCTTCATGGCCTTCTCTTAGCTTCCTAACAAAGAGGTGGGATCACCTTCAGCTCTTGCAAAATCTGCAGCCAGGTCTTCCAGTTTTTCTGTGGCTGATCTGTTCATCAGCTTGCTGCAGCGTATATGTCCCCACTGTTATCTGTGAAAGCAGGCTTCTGTGCATTCAACTTAAATACTTAAAAGTTATTTCTTTGGTTGCAAGTCTTGTGTGGTTTTGTTTTATTTTTAAGATAGTAAAGTTCTCTGTGACAGGGAATGTTATTTACTATATCTGTAAAGTACCTAGCCTAATGGGGTCCTCTCCTGGTTGAGATTTCTAGGCACTACTGTACCCAGTACTGCTTCCCTTCTGAATCTGCAGTAGACATCCTGAAAGAGTAAAGAAGTGTGAACTGTCTAAGACTCAAGTCTGGCACGAATATACAGCCTAAGTAGCTGGGTTGGGCACTAGGGAGTTCCTCTGGGCTGGAGGAGAAATTCTTCTCCCAGTACCTGACTACTCGATGGCAATGGATCTGATCTCTGTCCACTATTTCTTCATGTAATTTGTGCTTGCGCTACCTTGAGGGAATGGCCAGAGGATGATCCAAATAGCTAATCTACTGGCTTTATTTCCAAATTTCCTGGAGTGCAGAGAGCTTCTCGGTGAGAAGAAGCTCCCCTCAGAGAACTGCTCAAGGTGAGTAAGGGTGACAGAATCTTGAGCTAAAACCTTTGGTGCTTTTGTATCTGTTTTAAAATTAAAAGCAATTTGAAATGTACATATTATGACAAATGTCACCCATTTCTTCTTGTACCTCCACGTAAATAGCAGATTGGGACTTGAAGGGTTACTTCATGGCTTTTGCAATTACCAACAACTTTTCTTCCTCATCAATCATGCTGATGTATTTCTGCCAAGTTTAGCCAACTACCCAACCTGGCTTTTTCTACAGCTTGCTCAGATGAGTAAACAGAGTAGCAAAACAATACAGTTTCATCATTCATCTTAGGGGAGAAGACCTCAGGTAGTCTTAGTTTCCAATAAATTGTGATAAAATCTCAGAATAAGCTGAGATTTAGCCTTGATAATCACTAGAGTGGGATAGTTTTATTTAATGTTTTGAGGACATGATGCTGGTTTAGTAGCATTGGTGCTGTAATGTACATAATATGTTAAATAACGGTACCTGTCCTAGAAATGCAGTTGGTGTGCATTTCATGATGGAAATAAAATGCATGACTTACTTTGGTTTGTTTTCCTATAGATATTCCAGGCATTTATTACTAGATATCAGATACAATCAATGTGAAGGACTTTGTGTCATCCTGTGATCAGTTCTTTTCTAGATTGACAGATGTTGGTAACATCACTGCAGGCAGCACAATATCCCATGTATTTCAGGTTTAACAGAGACATTAGTTTGTTTCTGACGCTTCAGATTTGAAGCAGAGCGTGAATGATCAATGTTTCAACCATGTTTCCATCATTAAAGCCATTTACATTTAAGAAGAGAATCTCTCCCTCAGCTATTAAAAATTTATCACAAGAAGGCAGTATACTGGAGTATTGATTATATATCTACTAGCTTTCCTGTGGTAATATCCCTGTGGATTTAGCTGAAAAATCTTGCCATGAACTTTTCACAGAAAGTTTGACAGTTTTCCTCCCGCCTCTCTGAGCATGGAAGTACTATGAAGAAAAGACACTTTTCTTTTTTTAACAGCCTTCACAAACAATCTACATTGTTGTTTAGCAAGAGCCATTACTTTTACGCAGTTTGGTTCAAATGATTACTACATACATTTTCTGCAGGCACAAATAATGCACTCTTGGATCCAAAGTTTTATTTAACTTTAAAAAAAACATAGATCAGATATTTATCTGTATTGGGTTAATAAATATGTGACACACAGAATTTGAACAAAATTGTTGAATTCTTCATAAAAAGACATTGGTAGGTGGTGAGATATAAATGTCAAGACATAGTTATTTACTGGCTATTACTGAGTTCTACTTCATAAATATATTATTTAATCAAAAGTCCTGTTGAAGGGAGGCAGTAAAAACTACACGTGTCATATTTAAAACTTATTTAATTTATACCTTACAATTGGCATGGGCTATTGTTATTTCTTATCTCCTGATTTCAGTGATTCCTATTAGAATATTTTTAATTATAATCTATACTATATCATTATTATTTGACACAAATAATGAGGCTTCCTAAATTTATTTAAATAGCTGTTTTTATTATAGTGGGTGCAAGTAACTCCTGCTTTAGTTAATAATTGTGGGCTTGTCTGTACAAACACTGGGGTGTAAATCTACTCTGCTATAGTCTGGTGTGTATCCTGCTCTTGCACACAAAGGTACATAGTGTTATCTAACCTACTTCCATCTTAACCTTCCTTTTTCATTGCTCATAACATCAACACATTGTTTTGGGGCTGCAGTTTTTGATGTTTAGTGTTCACCCCCAAGAGGAGTTATTTTTTAAAGTTAAAGTGAAATCAGATGTAAGCTTGTGGGTGAGGGGGAATACTTTATTCAAATATTCTGATAAGTGAGCCATGGAGCTGGATAATTTGAACATAGATGAAGCTAGAACTTCAAAACCCTCTTGTGTTCTAGAGATGATTAAATACAATGCAAAGTTTGAAGAGAGTCTTTCAGTAATTTGAATTTTATGTACACCTTAACCTCTCACTTGAAACTTTGTCTTTTGTAATTTATAAATCATAAATTAGAGCAGATCAGAACATTGGGGATATCTGAACCACTTTAGCTTTGAATATTCTGTTTGCAGTGTTTGTGTTAAGGAGGTCTTGTTGACCACCCGCTAGGCAAATAAGTCTTGGATTCCTTATAATTATATCCAAACCAAAACCTCATAATGAAAAATTATTTCAGCAAATCTAGTTGCTCTTTTCTGCTTGCACAATATCAGTAAAAAGATAGTGATGTCCTCATATTTATCTGTTGTTTGTATATTTTTAATAAACCTCTTTTTAAATGTTTTGTTCTGTGGATAACTATTCTAAATAAGAGTTGTGTTAAACTGATTTGTCAGAAGTTCTGTGGTATAGCATGTGTTCTTTGATTGGATGAACATGCAAACAATTTTAGCATAAATGCCAATGTTCACTTTGATATTCAATTTATGTGAACATTATGCCAGTGAAAAGGGTCACTCAAATGTTCATAGAAAGTGAATATAAAAAGAAGAATAAGCAAGAAGTAAAATTCACAGAAAACTTACTGAATCATTTGCCCAGCATTATCCATAATGCCCATTGCTTTCACTCTAACCATAAATGACTATCAATGATCTGGTAGTGTTTTTCCACAAAATAAAAAGTTGAATAGAGAGTTTTTGTTTTTATTTTGTTTTTTTTATCATTGCTTCCATTTTGCGGTGTTCTACAGCAAGTTATGTATGATGAAGCAGATATAATTCAGCTAGCATCCTTTTGACTGCATAAACCAGGATTTTGGAGTTGGTTGAATTGGCCGTTCATCCAAGCCTGACTCTGATTGACTCTCATTATCTCAGCTAGACTTATGCTTTACAGACACAGCCAGACCGTACCCAGTACCTTGTCTCCTGAGCAGCAGTGATTCCAGTAAGAGGGATACAGCTAGAGAGTTCATATGTATTTTGTTGAGAAAATGAATCCACATCTCTGTTTTCTCCTATAAACAGGCATATTTTTCATCATGATACTAGGAGCATCCAGTCACTCAGTGTGAAGTCTCTAAAAGATTGATTTTTGATCATTTTCATTGAATGGATAGAAGTGCTAGAGGAGTCTTAAGCCCTAATTCTGAAAACTCTTCTGAGTGAGACTTCCTGCCCCTGTTGAGGTTGATGGGCTTCACAAGGGCTCAGTGGGGTGCTGGCACAGAGCAACTTGCAGGATCAAGGCCTTAGTTTGTTCCTCATTTCACTGTTGAAGCTTTCCATTGGCTTTGCTTTCTAGTCTCGCTACCCATTCTTCATAAAGCTTAAACTTAGGGGGTAGAAACCTTGATGTGATATTTCCTGAACTGGTATTTTTAGTCCCTTTTTTAAAAAAATGCTTTCTTTGTATTTCTGATCCCTTTAGTATTGATTTTAAAAGGAAGAAAATTCAAGGTTCTCTCCATTAATGTTCCCTATTGCATTCTCTAATGTAGGTACTGAGAATAATATTGTGTATTGAAAAAGAGAGAGAGAGAGAGAGAGAGAGGTACTTGGCACTGTCCCTTTCTGTCATGCAGTTGCCACCATTATGTATATTGTGCGTCTCCTCTTCTGTCAATGAGGCAAGTGGCAACCAATCTTGTGCCAGAACTGTGCGTGTTTTAGAACATCCAAAGCTAGAGAAAAATGTGATTAGTCTGCCCTATGCTTCCTGATGTGTCATGTTGTCTGAGCCTGATCTCCTGGTTCAACACTGTGGTCATGATAGAATACATTTAGCAGGTCAGATAAATTTGTTTTTCCAGACCCTCAGAACTGTGTCTTTGCCATATGCTTTGAATTTATTTTTGTCCTGGCATTGTGCATGTGGCATAATATTGTATTATGTATAAAATTAGTGTATAAAGATGCAAAAAGGGGTGGCTCCTTCCTCAGTTTAGAGGTCAATAGAAATGTAACTGGAGAAGGTTCTTTGGTCATTATTGCATACCTTCACTACCCATGGTAGACCTGTACACTTCTTTAGATGCTATAGTTGGATAAAAGATAATTTGATCTGCTCTTTCTGGTAGTAGATTGCTCCTCCAGGTCCTTTTTAATCATCACCTAAAGTGATGTAAGTTATTTGCTCATGAGAGGAGCCATGAAAAATGACCAATTACTTACTGGTAATAGAGAGAAAAATGTTTAAGGTATTGTCTGTACTGTTTCCTTCCCACTCATCTTCATATTAATTTGGCTGTTTTTTGTGAATGTACTCAAATTTGTATGGAGTTGCTGAATTAAATACACTAATCTGCCTTTTGTTGTTCCTAACATGTTTTTGCCTATTCCTGGTCTTAAGTGGAAATGCAACTCTCTTTGTAAATGGATAACTGACTGGTTGCTGGTCTGATTAAAAAATAAATACCACTTGGGTTTAGAAAACAGTTCCCTCCTCTGACAAATACTTTCATGTCTAGTTTTGTATATTTGATGCTGAGCCTGCTGCCTCCTTAAAACATTCTTATACTAAGGCTATGTTCACACTGCAGTGCTAATTCGAATTAGCTTAAATCGACATTCAGCAGCCGGTTTAAAGAAATAGCAGCAGACTGTTCTCACTATGTTACTTGCGCTAGTCTCTTGCATTCACACATGAAAGCCTTAATTTGAATTAGAAAGCAGTGCAATCTGGGTAGCTATCCCACAGTGCAACTACCGATGGAGGCTGTGGCATCGTCCCAGGATGCATCGCTGCTTCCACCACCCTTTCCCCCTCCCAAACAAACAGGGAAAAGGATTTTGAGCCGTTTTTTTTGCTCCCTGATTTTGCCATTGCTTTTCACAGCTTAGCATGGGATACTTGAGAAAAAGAGCAAGAAGGTGAAGCAGCCGCGGCTGTCCTGCTTCAAGACATCCAGTAGAACAATTCCCAATTGCTGCAGGCAATGAATGAGTGATGCATTAGTGATTTCTATCCCTGTATGTTGCTAACCTTTTCTCATCCACCCAGCATCCCCTTCCCCCCCCTCCCCCCCCTCTTTGTTGCTTGCCAGATCTGTGCCCAGCAAATCCCTCAGGAACAAGATTTTCTTTAAAAAATAAACGTTTTGAAAAGATGCAAAATTTTATTTTTGAACACTTGTGTCTTGGGTGAAGAGGTTGGGGGGGGGGGGCGGGGGGGAAGAGTTCCTTCATTCTCTCCAGGGGTAGGGTAGGGTGTTTAGTTTCTTCCTTTTCCTAATCTGAGAAAGTCTGTGTGCAGCACTGACTAATGGTTGGGCCACTGACGAGGTGTCTTCAGAATGAAAAAAAAAATAACAAGATAGCCACAGCCAAATTAGTGAAGAACAATATCCATATGTAAGATTTTGAACTAATGATGCTTGGATAAAATGTAGACACATTTTTTAAAGTTAGGAAGAATGTATCTATTGATCAATTTCAGCAATGATGATGTGATACAATGTTGCCTCTAGTTAGTGTATTGAAGAGTAAGAAGAGACATATGTTTCAGTTGTCATAATTATGATTTTATACAATGTAGCAAGTGACTTTCTAACGCAGAGGCATGGAGGGCTGGGGAGTAATTGGCTGGCATCACAAATACACAGAGACAGGATCGGTGTTTTGTTTTGTTTTGTTTTTTTGGGGGGGTGGATTTCTCTGCCTGCAGTCCAAAGAAAAATGGAGAGCTATTGGGAGCTGATTAGGGCGGGGGGGGGGGGGGGGGGGGAGAGGGGTGTTGATTTCTCAGCTTGCATTCCAAACACACACAGATAGGAAAAACGGGGGTTGTGGGGGAGTTGGATTTTTCTTCTTGCGTTCAACACACACACACACACACAGGATCGGGGGGGGGGGGCATGGGGGAGTTGCTTTCTCTGGTTTCATTCAACACACACACAGATAGAAAAATAGGGGTTGTGGGGGTGCTGGATTTCTCTGCTTGCATTCAACACACACACACACAGACTGGAACTGAAGAAAGAGAACTCACCAGATGTCTCTTCCCCAGCATGCCTTTCCCCCTCCCAAACAAACAGGAAAATCAAATCTTCCTGGGGCTTGAGGGGAGAGGACTTTACCTGCTATTGTGACCACAGAGCACCACAGATTGATTGGCCAGAGCGGTGAAAATGAAGCATAATGGGATACATTCTAGAGGTTAAATAATTCGAATTAAGCTCCATTACATTCACACAAACACTCATTCGAATTTACAAAATTGATTTAGGCGCTACACCACTTGCAGAGGTGGTCTGATTAAATCGATTTTACTGTCACCTTAAGTCGACTTAACAGTGGTGACAGTGTGAACGTCAGAGTACTTAAATCAATATAAGGGACTTTAAATCGCCGTAAGTCCACAGTGTGAACCAGCCCTCAGTGACACTAACTAATGGTGGATTAGGAATGCTTCGGGAAAGCACATGGTTTTAAATACTATTTTAGTCGTCACTTTGCTGTCATTAAGATAACTTATTTTCTTGTTAAAGGCATTAAAATAACTACAACAGTGGAAACTTAGTTATTTCTCTTTGGCAGAATGAGCTGCAAAACATACATTAAGACAGTATTTTGTTTTTGTTGTTGAAGTCCGTATTAACATTTTAATACTATACTGTCTTCTTATATATTTTCTCCTACTGATATAGTGCAACAAGATGAAATTATTATAATTCTATGAAAAACAAATACATTGGGCTGCAGCTGAAATTAATAATGAATTGTATTCAGTTCAATGGGAAAATGTTTGCTGATGATCAGACCAAATTTTCATGTAAGCCACTGAACATTTATAAGAAATGTCAAGGCCAATAACTATTCTGAATCCCTAAATTAACTCCTTTGGCACAGATACACAAGTGTACATGATTCTGAGTCACTCAAGTTGTCCACGTTACAGCATGTATCCAGTAGCATAATCCTCACTTTTCGATATTGAATTCCCCAAATTTTTCATCCTCAGTAATAGCAGGATTGGAATAAGGATATTCATGACTGCAAATTTAAAAGTCTGAATTATGGTTTGAATGGTGAACCGTCAAATAATAGCTGCTTAAAAATAAGAGTTGTTAGACATTAGCTGTGTTGGTTTTTCAAGTCAGAATATTGTCAGTAAATGTATCTAGCCAAATATAATTTTTGAAGAAATTGATTCCTGCCATAGCAAATTGCTATAAATATCTGAGCGTAAGGGATACTAGTAAAAGTACATAAAATTACAAAGCAACTTCCAGCCAAGGTTCTCAAGGTATTTCTCAAATGTTAATAAATTAAGTACAACTAAAATGTATGAAAAAATGTAGCAATGGTGAAATAGAGGTTTTTGGTTTTTTGTTTTTTTTTTCTGTACAGCTTCAGCTAGTTTGTGAATTAACTTTATATTCAACATTTTGTCATGTACATTAGGTGTTATAGTGCATGAAATGAATACATAGTCACATACCAGTAGTTGCAGTTGCGAGTGGTGATCGACAATACTGCCTCTAGCTAGCTAACACTTTTCCTATGAAATATTTTCTGCATGACCACATCACAAGTCAGCAGACAGCAATGGAATTTATGAACTGGTTGTAGCAATCAGTGATATCGATATACTAGTAGAGAAAGAAGTGTTGTAAACAAATTGAGCTAAAAGCAATTTTTTTTTTTTTTTTTAGAAATAGAAAAACTTAAATAAATATTGTCAATATTTGACAGTTTTTTTAACTTGCCACTTATTGACAAAATGTCATTTATATTCTGTTTTATATAGAACGTATTTTCTAATATCCTTTCTTATACCTATCACTTGATGTAATCTCTTCAATTTAATGTACTTTTGTTGAAGTAAAGTGATGGAAAGAATTGAGAAATTTGACATAATTCTTTGAATGTTATCATAAGCACATTTAGATGAGTCTGGTTTTGAGGCACCGTTTTATGATTTATTTACAGGATGGAGAGTCAGGAATTCCCAAATTCTTATCAGAACTATTTCTCTGCTGGTCCAAATGAGCACAGCTCTGTTGAACTCTCTGGAATTTTGCTCCAGCAGAGAATTTTGCCCTTTTTCTCTGATGTTCAGAGTGAATTGACAAGTTTCTTAACTCCTCTGCCTCAGTTTATCTCTTTGTAAAACATCTGAACATCTTTGTAAAATTGAAGAATTTGAACACCCGTCTAGCCCATGTGGGTATGTACTTGAACAAGACTGCTCACGTTTTTAAATTTAAAAACATGCATTTGTTTTTCAAACTTCATTAATGCTGGTAAAGTGCTTTGAAGATGAAAAGCATTATGGAAGTTTGTAGCATTTTTTATAACTCTAGACTTGTGTTCCAGCTACAGACTTTGAATCCAGGGTTCTTCAAAGCAAGTTAAAATCAAATGTGGCTTTAGATGTTGTCACCCGTCACCTCCCCTTTCCTCCTTCCCCAGTTTTGCAGAACATATTGTAATTTACTGGATTATATACTAGTGGATAAAATCAAAATTCCTTAATAGATTCGAGTAAATTTGCATGTCAGAATCTGGCACTTATTAATTGTTGGAAATTACCCTGTTCAGTTCATCTGACAATATGTATTGACTATCACAATTCTGTGTGTTAAAAATAATTATGTGTTTAAAATTATTTAAAACATGATGTTTAAAAGAGAAATGATAAAATACAATACAGAATATTACATCTTTGCATGGTTATTCAAACATTAAGTACAATTATCCTGCACTATATATATCCCGTGAACACTGCTGAGTGACTTCATCTGATTTATTCTGTTTTAGGACTTGTCTACATATGGAGTTATTAAGGAATAGTTAGTTAAGCTAAACAGGAGCAAGCTGCCTTATTTCAGCATAAAAATGTACACAACGGATGAATAACTGTGTAGACAAGCCCTAAGATATGCTCCCCTTGACTGTAGTATCAGAGTACTTCACAATTTTTTAATGTATTTATCCTCACAATACCCTGTGAGGAAGGCAAATGCTATTATCCTCATTTTACAGTTAAGGAGCTGGGACTCAGAAACATGAAGTTATTTGCCCAAGATTACTAAAGAAGTCTGTCATTGTGAAGCAGAGAATTGAATTTGGGCCTCCCAAGGCCTAGGCTAATTCCCTAACCAACTTCCCCTCTTGTCATTTAGACCAATGTAAGTCAGTTCAGAATGTGGCCACCAGTCTCTTTCTTTCTTTAATTTTTCCTGGTGTTTTAATTAAATTGATTTTAGGCCCTGATCCTGCATAACTTCAATCCTATTGACTTCTGTGAGACTATTTACATACTTAAAGTTGCAGATGTACTTAAGTGCTTTGATAAATGGGGTTCTTAACCTCTCTGAGTCTATCACCCTCTCTGAAAATTGAGGATAATGATACTTAGAGAATGTTGTGAGGATTAATTAGTTGATGTCTGTAAAATGGCTTTGAATATATAAAACGCGTATGTAAATGCTACTGCTAAGAAAAAAACAAAGTTTTCCTTTAAATATCTTCACAAAATAATTCCTATTGCTTTACCATTTGGGAAATACTTTCTTTGCCTGGAAGAGTTCTTTGTATTTTGTGCAGTGTAACAGTTTAATTAATGGGGAAAAATAAGTCCTGTCTCACTACTGCATTTTATAAGTTACAATTAATAATGGCAGCACGTGCCGCCAAGGCTCATTTGTTGAACAGTGTAAGTATTATATCATTGTACTGCCAGTGACTGTTGTAGCATGAGCACTTTTGCTATATGTCTTATGTTTGTTATTCTAAGTTGAACATTTTATTTTAAATATGCAATGGTGCTAATGTATGAATAATAAAAGAATGTTTTGTGGGTTTAGCCAAGCAACTTGGTGGATAGCATTAACTGATATGATAGGACTGGGCTGAATAGAAGCCTGCTGTGATACATCTAATTATTAGTGTTGATTGCACGATAGCATCAGGGTAAATATAACAGATCATAGATTTATTTTCCCTCTGATGCATTTCCCCTAAATTCATGTGTGGAGCACACCATGCACAATGGTAGTCAGTTACCTCTGCAGCATCTTCCCATCCAACCCCATCTCAAGATTCCACAGAAGTTCTCCCTCTGTATACCCAGAGCGTTTTCACACAAAAAGCCACAGATGCCTTTTTCTACTTGTGGAGAGCTCTTCCATACTGTAAAAACCTCTCCTTTAAATAGGGCTTTCCAGAGACAACTGCCTGTGCAGGATTCCCTGGAAGAATTATCCCACTGGAGATGGATCAAGGGACCCTGGAGGTGTTGGGAAGGTTACAAGGCTTCTTTGGGGATAATAGGACTCTGTTGTATCTTCAGGAACTGTGTGGTTCAGGGTCTGATAGTCTTGAATCTAAAACTTTTTCAAAGGGAAATTCAAGTTTTCTTGTTCCCAGGAAACCTCTTCCCCTCCAAGTTTTTTGGTTCAGCTATATATAACTCTTCATTCAACTTCAATAAATACATTGTTAAAAGTACCACTGTGCACTATATTCTATATTCTTAGACTTTACAGTAGCACAGTACTCTAAAGCAGGGATGTCAAGCTTATTCTTAATAGGAGGCTGGGCCATGATTTAAATTCAGGATTTCATACTGCCTCAGTATACAGCAGATTTCACGCTGCTGATAATAGGAGTTTTGCTCAGAGATTAAGGGAAGAACCATAGCCTTTTAGTAGTAACTTAACTTTAATTTATGATTTATTAGCATCTTCTTGTCACCTCAAGTATCACTCAGTGATAAAATCTGCTCCCCATTAAGTGCCCACGAGTTCTGCCCTGTGTTTGTCTTCTTTCCCCATCCACCTCCCCCCCTGTTTGTTTCTTCTTTCCTGTCTTTGTAAGTCTCTGCTGATCTTCCCTGCACCAACTCACATTTCCTATATTGCCAGCCCCAAGCATTATAAAATCAGGAGTCAGACCCAAAAAAATCATGCTTTAAAAGGAGGAGATATTTTTAAATAATAAATGTTGGTTTCCTTTTTTATTGTATTCTGGTTTCACAGCCCTTAGATTGCACTTGCTTCCCATATTCAGGCTTTTCTCTGCAATCATAACAACTAGACACATCCTATAAAAATCCCTGAGATACTCACATAATCAGATGCCTCCTGAAACTGGGACTTCAAGAAAAACACTAGATATCAAAAGACTCATAAAATAAAATCGCAAGAGTTGGCAATACTGCAGGTCACATTCTTGAGGGTTCCTCTCCCACTCCTTTTCTGGTTCCTGCTTGCATGATCAGTAGTGGAATACTTAAAGTTGAGGTTTAAATCTCACTTTTGAGCTTTAAAGCTGAGATACCAGTGAGATTAATAAGGGCATGGGAGTTCATACCTCTGAGTCATTGTTTCAGGCTTTCTGCAGACCAGGGCCAGCCGCAGACCAAATGGCAACCCAGGCGAGGAGTGTCTTTGCCCCCCTCCCATTTGTTAAACTTTTGAATACCATTTTTTGTATTGCATTAGTAGCATATTTCATGACTTTGATGCACGATTTTCATGCATGATTTATCCCTGTCATATAGGATGATAAGTTTGCACACTAAGATCTGTAAATCTCTATTTATTCATGCCATATACAAGCAAATAAAAAAAAAATCATTTCCTCTAAGCTTATAGAAACTTTTTAATTTTAAGAATAACTGATATATACTAAAAGGTTAGAGAAAAATGAATCCACATACGGAATGCCTGAAACATTTTACTTCAAACATTCTATTTTCCCCTTTGTCGCTACCAACAAAAACAGCACCCTGAGCGCCACGCCCCACCCCCAAGCCCAGCACTCCCAGCGGTCACCTGCCCCTAAATCCAGCCCTGTTGTAGACTCTGCCAGACATCGTCATCATTATAAACTTTGTTCATGTTTGGAAGGTTAATTCTGCAGCCATAGAACCGAGAAATATACTTTTTTTAAAAATGAAAAATTAGATTCTGAACAGTCTGTATATACAGGTCACATCAATACATCATGTTGGCCAGATCAGACCCACCCCTGCTTTAGGGCCTTATCCAAAAAAGAGGATGTCTAATCCTACTCCCATTGAAGTCAGTGACAAAACTCGAGTTGATTTCAGTGGAAGAAGATTGGCCCTTCAGTGTTCAGACAGAAAATACCTGTTACAAAATGGTAACTATGAATACATAAAAATAAGCAAGAAAGCTTCAGCCTTGATGTTGCCTTCTGAGAACAAGGGATATGAAAGTAGTGCTTTCTGCTTTTACAGATTGTTCTTGAATAAGATCACCTGGAGTGGATCATGGAACTCTCCTTCCTTCCTCCTAGTTTACTAGGGAGGCTGTATTGACACTGGTTTTGTTTGTTTGTTTTCTTTTTATGTGGGTTTCAATTGCTGCTCAGGGCAACTTTTGCACCAGCCTCCTCCCCTCTGAATTTCTACCTGCATCTTCCCACAGCCACTGAACTTCATGTATCCATGGTGGTTTTGTTAAACTAGCACCACTGAAATAAATCCAGAATCCCAGGAAGAAAAACCTTGTGTTTAAATGTGAACATCCTGTAACCTCTCTTTTCCATTTCAGCATTCGCCCTATCACAGCACTGGTCTTATGTCCAAGTTAACTCTTCTATTTAAGATAAGCATGTTCTCCAGCCATTTTGATGATGATAATATAAATTATATTTCAATGTTCTCAATTCTTTTTTCTGGGAAACACTAGAAAAGAGCTATCACTTATTACCGTAGCTTATGGTAGAAATTATGTCAAAAGACAATTTTGATTGATTGATTGTTTTTGAATAAAAATAAGACAGCCATTGTATTTATATGACACACAGTTGCAGTATTAAATGATATTTGGGAAAAATCAGTGTTTTTTAATCAACTTTAGTTGGAACAAGCACATTAAAGCTATACAATCAAAAGTCAGTTCAGCTCTACATGACCTATGGTAGTGCTGTGACCCACTTGAAGGTTTTGTTTTGTTTTGTTTTTTGTTTTGTTTTGGTATTATTTGGCTGACTTTGCCAAAGCAGTTACACATAAATGCTTCTTTATATATTGAGGTCATAGTTTTTATGTGGAGAGGGGGCGTTTAACTGCTTTTCAGAAGCCTAGTTAGGGCTGGTTATTTAAATTATGTTTTTGCTGTGTTGTTGTTATATGTAAATCACAGCTACATTAACTAACTTTCAAATTAAATTAAAAAATACCCTTTTACAGACAGCTGCTAAGAATATTATAGATACTTTTTGGGAAAAACGTATTACTGTTGCATGATTAAATATATGTGCCCTGAAATGAGTAAAATCATATCAGAGTCCTCTTTCTTCCATTATGTTATCTAGAATTGGGGGGGGAGGGTTGTTTTAACTCTTAATGAATTCAGATTGAGATGTCACCATTACAATATACTGACTATTAAAACAAGATTCAAGATATCAGATTGAACATGGAGAACCATTCAGATTGCACATGTGAAAAATAAGTTTCTGATATACATTAATGATCAAACTGTTGAGGAGTTTGTTTTGACCTATGGAGAAAATCTTACTTATCTATAGAAAATAATATTACATGAAGCATGGTTAAAGGGCTTCTTTGGGAAAATGGGCTGTTTAATGAAGAGTTAGTGTTGAAATAATCTCACTAGCCAATTAACTTATTTCTTGTACTTCTAGTACATACAGTACTATTCTTCCTCCTCTACTGTGTACACAGATATTTTACCTTGAATATTAAGGACTTTCCCTGCATAAAGTTCCAATAAACATTATATGTGCAAACATGGATTTGGTAGACAGGGAGGATGGGAAAAGAATCTGCAGCCTCAGAACATGGTTGTGGGCAGCCACATGCCCCTGTGCTATCCCCAAAAAGCAGACATTTTCTTGAGCATGGGCTGTATGATCAGAAACAATGGATGCAGGATATAAATGTCTGATTGCATTACTTACTAGTAGAGAGACAAGTAATCTAGTGTGAGTGCTGATAAAATATTTAGACCAAACCGTACCATCTTATATTCTTTGTTTGCTACCTAAGCTTTCAGAGGGTTTTGTTTGTTTGTTTGTTTGATTTAATTGTTGCTATTTTTGTTGTTTCCCACCTGTAAAGCTAATCTCTGTGTGCAGCATACTGGCTGCATTTAAGTCCATGAACATTTTGCTCTTAGCTTAAAAGGAGCCAGGACTTAGCTCCATGGTTCAAACTGTATGGTCCTCAAAAGCAGAAAAAAAAAATAACCCCATTTAGACTTTTTTTTAAATGGCCCAAAGTAGCACTTCTTTCAGTAATAATAATAAACATCTTATTAATGACTAATATATCTTTATCTACCAGCAGTAGAAACAAGTGCTTTATGACCTGCTGAGAAATAGCAACTGTCTCCTGTCAATTGGTATAGAATTTTCATTTCTATTCCTGTCAGGTCACAAGAAAACAGACTTTAAACCAGTCACTTTCTCAGGTCTGAATACTGCCATACCTGTCCTACAGACAGTGTACTTTTGGGGTGGTAGTACGGTATTGTTTTAAGAACAGGTTCTCATTGTACTGTACTCTGTACACTCGCAGAGTCAGAAGGCAAGTGGCAAGAGGGCCAGGGCAAGAGCAAATAGACAAGACAGACAAATGGTAGAAGAAAGGAAATATTATTTGTAGGAGTATGAGAGACAGAGAAATCAAGTGATTTCCCAACGTCACACAGCAAGTCAGTGGCAGAGCCAGTAACTGAACACTTAACTCTTGATGACTACTCCAGTTTAGTCCTTCCTTTCTTTCTGAAATGTTGTTTTAGAAACTGGGTAGAACATGCATCATTAAAGTGCCATTGATTTGAAAATAATCTAACAATTCCACATTTGAATATAGGGACTATTTTTGCAATTAGTGGAAGATTTCAAGCATGCCAAACATAATGTTGTGTGATCCATTTTGGATGTGCACACCCTGAATATCTGCATCAAGCAGAAATTGGAGCACCTCATGATAAAGTAAATGTGCATTCAGTTACACATGCAAGACAGGTACTTGCACATACAAATACTAATTTGCAAATTAGGTGGCTTTGGGCATCCGGTTTTCAGGAAGTTAGCCCTTTAATTTTCTTTTTAGCAGTTATTTTAGAAATATGTGTGGATGAAACTTATTGATTTACATCACACTCAAAGAGCTTTTAATATTTTTGCATAAAAGATAATGCGTGGAGAAAAGGGGGCAAACTGATTACAAAGCTAGCAATAAATCAATCAAATGATCCTCATAATACCACACATTGTGAGAATGAGGCATGTTTAGTATGACATTTTAAGATCTCAGAAGTTGATTTATACTTCCAGTAATCAGTGTCCCAATCCATTAGTTTTTATAACATATAGAGATGTGTCACTAGTTTTTCATTTAATAATTGGTATTTTTAAATTACACAGCCATAGATCAAGATAAAATAAGATTTTTTTTTAAATTAATAACTTCACAGTAGAACTATCATTATATGTTGGAGTTGGTACATTTTATTATGCAACACAATTTTACATCACTTCAGTAGGTAGCTTTTTTTTGTTTTTTCCCTAATGTGTATCTGATATAAGTTATGGTTTATAACTGTTATAATTCTTCTCTTTGCTTTAATTTTATATGCTGATATTTCCATATCAAATAGTCGCATCAAATTTCATATCAAATTTCCACATCAAATAGTCATGGATGTACACCCAAATAAAATATTCCGTCCCTGAGACGGAAAATGTTTTGCATGTAGGCATTCATTTTAATGTATTTATAAAATGCACTGAATTATCAAAAATGGCCATGTACAAAAAGTTAAACACAGAGAGTGAAATTCTGGCCCCACTGAAGTCAATGAGAGTTATACTAATGACTTCAATGGGGCCAGTATTTCGCCCATCATTTCAACGATTACAATTTTTAATAATAAAACAGTTTTTAATTCCCACAAAACCTCTTAAATGTCCACCTATCAGTCCTGTGCTCCCACAGTCCACTTACACAAAAATCTAAAGATACCTGCTTTGTATCATACTCTAAAATTCATCAGATTCAGGCTCTTTCAGTCCAGCATGGAAAGTGAATTCTAGAATTGAGGGCCTTGTGCCAAAATTGCCTGGCTTAGCTCTCTGATGTTGGCTCCCTAAATCTAGGGACTGTAAACTTGAGTTTCTTAGCTAATATTAACTGTTTCGGTCATATATGGAGGCTAGACAGTTTCTGAACTCCGTGTGTTCTCAAAGATAATTGATAAATGGTGCTGAGATTGCTTCAGCTAGTTCCTTATGTATCCTAGGATGAATTTCATTAGGTTCTGCTGACTTGAATACACCCTCATGCATCTAAATATTCTTTAATCTATTTTGGCTTGTGTTTCTTCTCCTATGTTGTTAATATTAATTATGTTGAGTATATGGCCACTAGTAACCTTTTTAGTAAAAGTAAAGCAAATTAGGCATTAAGTACCTCAGCCTTCTTGATATCATTAGTTATTAGCTCTCCTTTCCCACTAAGTAGAGGACCTACACTTTCCTTTGTCTTTCCTTTGCGTCTAATGTATTTAAGGAATCTCTTCTTATTTTCTTTTGTGTTTCTCTCTAGGTGTAACTCATTTTGTGCTTCAGCCTTTCTGATTTCGTTCCTACATGGTTGTGCTATTCTTTTCTACTCCTACTTAGCAATTTGTCCATGTGTCCACTGTTTGTAGGATATCTTATTGATTTCAGATCAACAAGGAGCTCCTGATGGAGCCTCCATATTGGCCTCTTATTATTCTTTCTATCTTTCCTTTGCATTAGGATAGTTTGCAGTTGTGCCTTGAATATTGTCTGAAGAAACTACCAGCTCTCCTGAACTCTTTTTTTCCCTTAGATTTTCTTCCCATGAAACATTAGCTACCAGTTCTCTGATTTTGTTAAAGTCTGTTTTTTTGAAGTTCCTTGTCCTTATTCTGTTTTTCACTTAAGCGTAGGCATAAGTTTAAAGACTTTGCTGTCTTGGGACCTACCTTCATAGCTGTGGTATATGAAGTTTATTCATTACTCTTAGTATTTATCTGTAGTTCTTAAATCAGAATATAGTTCACATTCTACAGCTATATGTATATATCTGCATTAGATGCACTGTCTGCTATTACTGTACTAAGAAATTGAATTGAAGCTTTTGTTGGTGGAAGCAGAAACTGGAAGAAATAAGATACTGTGCTAATGCAAGTGATATATAGTTAGTGATAAGTTATTTTTATTCTGATTTGTTTTTTAATTCTGCACTGGAGATTAACTCTTTGATCCTTTAGTGTTATCTCCCAAATTGACCCAGAACTATCCATTCAGAGGGAGTGATCGCTCGGTCAGGTTTGGGAATGTTTTTGTGATACTTTCTTTACACATTTTTTAAAAAATGGGTGGGGGGAGTTAATTTCATATGGAAAGCTACAAAAGTAGTGCCACAGCATTTTTTCCAGTAAGCTTGGCAGTCTTTGCTGAGTTTTGCACTATGCAGCCATTAGCAGGCTGGTCAATGCATTGCTTTATGAGGCAATTATTTCAGCACACTCCATTCAAAATACACATTAGAACTTAACCTTCTGAATCCTGAAGTAGCATTTTTATCACCCAACATTAGAAAAGAGTTGGAGTCAGCAATTTTCTCCCCTCTTTTTATGATCTGGTATCATTAATAAAGCATTGTGCTGGTAGCTTCTCACAATTCCCCAAGATAATTTGTGACACAAAAGGCGCTGCTGTGATACAATTGTCTGTTGACTTATTCAATAGCAGGGGAAACAGAGATTGTTTAAAAATAAAAAAGGAGTAACGGGAAAAAAGAGCTCTCAAAACGAATGTAGGTCTGATACACAGGATATTAGGGCTGCTGTTATTGGATATGCACAAGTAGAAATGGGAAGTTAATATGGAATTTCTAATTAGAGTCACATGCTAATGAACTCCCTCTTCATGTTAGTTTTATGCCGCTTCAGAAATATTTTATCATATGCTTAAAAATTTATGGCCAGAAACATTAATGAAAATGAGGCGTGAATTGGAAATAGTGCTATTATGGAGATGAGTGTGGCCGTGACTAGCCTGATTTCTAAGGAGGGATCCTTTTATTGCCTTTTTTTGAGAGCTGAGGAGTGATACAAGTAAAATTAATGACTAGACATATTCTTTGCCCTTACATGGCCAGCATTATTATATTTAAAGTTATAAAAGTTGGATTGTAATAAAATTTTGAATTAATTATAAGGGGGAATATTAATCATAATTGACAATCTTTTTAGGACAAAATTTCATAACATAGTAAAACTGTAAATGTAATATAGCCAAAATATATATTAGAATACATATTTTTCTGTTTACTTAGTTGTTAGACTATTTCAAGTTGATATCTTTGTAGGACTTTTTATCTTTCCTGCAATTTAAATACACACTTGCCCTTAAATTGTGTATCAGAATATGTTTATATGTAAAATTTGGAGGATTAGAGGATTTGTCTCCCTGTAAAACAGGATCTTATAAGTAAAAAGGTGAACTCAGCTGTCTAGTTGAAAATAATACTTAGAGGTGATGGGGGAGGTTGTATATCTAGTATTCTGTCTAATTTCTGAGCTGCCTTTAGAAATATTCTAGTAAATTTTGACAGCTTGGATTTTCAAGGATATTTATTGCACTGTAACTTCATCATGAAAAGCTGATGAACTGCCAAAAACTGAAAATGAAATAAATCATTTTTATACTGATGAGATGAATTATATGTGATACAATGAAAGACATTTCTATAAAATACAAAGATGTGACAGTGTAAAAACATTAGTGTTAAGGGGAGACTTACAGCATCTTTAGGAATGTTGATGTGGATTTTCCTGGACCAGAGCCACTAGACAAGTTTCTAGATTTAGCAGTGATCTTCAAAGGAAGACTTTTCATTAAAAATAATAGCATGTGTTCGTCTCATTTATGTAATATTAGTGAGAAGACAGGTTCAGATGGAGCTCTGCTTTATAGCTAAATTTTTACCCAGTGAAATAAGCTATTGCTACAGGATAGAATGGGGCTATCTCAGTAACCAATGCAGGAGAAGGCTAAACCAGGAAAAAGATAGACAAAACAAATACATACTGAAGTGGCATGTAGGATGGGACATAGGAATTGCAATTTGGATGGAGGAATATCCTTTCTGCTGAGTGACAGTAGTGAATAATAGCAAGAATCAGAGGCTATGGTGGCTCACAGTGTTCTAAGTACTGCAATAAAGAAAAGTAATGAAAAAAAAAAGAAATGAAATCAATTCCCTTTTGGAGAAAGTAATTATATTGATGGGAAATAAAATATAAACACAATGAGAAGGTGTTAAAGTAGAAACACTTGCATCAATTCTGCAAAGCCGTGCACTGCTGTCACTGTGGAAATCCCACAAAGGCTCGTGAGGTGCATATCAATCTGGAGTCCAGATAGATAGCATTAGCAGGAATAGGATATTTCTTGTCTCTGCTGCAGAATGGAGAGAGGGCCTTCTCACCATCAAAAGCCTCCTTTGAGGATTGGAGGAAAAGTTGCAGAAATGAAGAGGCAAGAAAAAAGAGATTACCAGTCCCTTTTTTGAAGACTTGGTGTATGTTGGCCAAACTCCTCCAGGACTTGGTGTAGGACAGAACAAAAAGTATTAGGCAGTGCCCCTTCGAAAACTTCATTAGTTGGACCCATTGGAGACAGTACCTGGGAGAAGTGCGAAGAGGAATTTGTGCCTACAAAACCCTAAATCTCAGCCCATTGAATTGATCTAACTAAACTTGAGAACAGACTATTATGGATTTTATAACAGAAGTTGGTTCTCCACACATGGTGCTCTAGTACTGCATACAAAACAAAAGGAGGTGGGGGAAAGGAGGAAGGAAGGTTAGCTGTAAAATACCTTGGCCAAACAGATGACAAGTAGTTTTCTTTTTCTTTTTTATTTATTTATTTTAAGGCATCAAATTTCACTGGTAAAACTGCAAACAAGGGCACTGATTTCATTTTTTTCTTTTTTCCATTATTATTACATACTTTTAGGATCATCCTTGAGCAGAACTCTCACTCACCACACTCTCCATGTGTCAGTTAGAAAACGTGCCATGCCAGGCGTATGAGGAGAAAGACCGAATACCACTGGGCAGGGTGAAGTGGGAAGAAGGTGGCTCACCTAAGTAACTAAAATTTCACATGTTTGAGAATAAATGAGAGTATGAATTTTAAAAACCACAAATATTATCTGAGGCACTGAAGGTGTACTTGAGAAGTGCTGGGACTGTGTGTGACTGCCCAGCCTTTTTGAATAAGGAAGCTCAAGTGAAGGTTGTACTAGAAAATTTCCACTTGCTTCAATGGGAGCAGTCAGGCCAGTGCTGAATGCTTGTGAAAATCCCACTTAGAATATATAGCACCATAATCAGCTCTGAGATGTAAAAAAATAATGGGAGCGATTAAAAACTGTACCGTCAATAGTTATATCCCCCTCATTACTGTGGTGTCTGAGCTAATCACAATCTTCAGTGTATTCAGCCTCACCACACCTCTGTGGGATAGGGAATTGCTATGTATCAACTTTTTTCACAGATGGGGAGTTGAAGCATAGAGAGATTGTGATACAATGCCACACTGGAAATCTGTGGTGGGAACACAGTTCCAGACTAGTACGCTACCATCACAGGACCATCCTCCAACTTCAAGCAGCATAATAAGGAAATAAACCATAATCAAAAGAGTAAAATGTTCCTGACTTAGAGAGGAAAAGGGGAACCGCACCCAATAAGAAATGTAAATATCAGCACAAAAGAAGAGTACATTAACCTGACAAAGTTAGTACACAGCAAAAGACATCAGCACCTGAAGAAGTAAAAAAGCTGTTGGGCAAATACAGCAGAGAGAACATCTTGAATGAGAGCATAGCAGAAAGATGTAAATAATGCCATAAATTTGCAGTGTGTACAGAAATCACTCAAGACTGGATGCGCTATATGCCCTTTTTTTTTTTTAAATACAAGGCCTGCCATGAACAAGTAGTAGCATATTTGTCTGGAATATTTTAATTCTTTAAAATGCAGACTAATGCCTTTCTTATTAAACTATGTAAAGCCCTGATTATAGTGCTATTGAAACCCAATAAAGATGCAGGCACAACCTCTTACAAACATTTATTCTAAAATATTATCAAATATTGAGAGCATTGGCTCATATGTAAGACATCCTAGGCAAATTGGGTTCATGATTTGGATAAGGTTAAAGAGAGTACACTTCTAAAGTTGAGGCAATACCAAGCTGGGAGGGGTTGCAAATGCTTTGGAGGACAGCATTAGAATTCAAAATGCTATTGGCAAACTGAAGAAATGATCAGAAATAAATAAGATGAAATTCAATAAAGACAAATGCAAAGTACTACACTTACCAAAGAATCTGGGGGTTGTAGTGCATCATAAACTAGACATGAGTCAACAATGTAATGCTTTTGCAAAAAAATGGATCATTTTAGGATGTATTTGCAGGAGTGTTGTAAGCAAGACATGAGAAGTAATTTTTCCACTCTACTCAACCTTGATAAGCCTTCAACTGAAGTACAGTGTCCATTTCTGGGCACCACACTTTGGGAATAATGTAGGCAAATTGTAGAAAGTCCAAAGGAGAACAACACTTATGATTAAAGGTCTAGAAAACATGACCTACAAGAAAAGATTGGAAAAATGGGGAGGGGGGGGGGGAGTTTGTCTGGAGAAGAGAAGACTGAGGGGAGAAGTCAGAATAGTCTTTAAGTACAAACAAGGTTGTTATAAAGAGTAAGATGGAATATTGTTCTCCTTATCCACTGAGGACAGGATAAGAAGTAATGGGCTTAAATTGCAGCAAGGGAGATTTAGGTTAGACATTAGGAAAAACTTCTTAGCTGTCAGGGTAATTAAGCAATAGAACAAACTAGCTAGGGAGGTTGTGGAATATCCATTTGGGGGTTTTTAAGAACAGGTTAGCCAAACACCTGTCAGGGATGGTCTAGATCAGGGGTGTCAAACTCAATGATGATGACGGGCCAGATTCACATAAACTCCAATTCGCATGGGGCCATTAAATGCCTTCCGCAGAAATATTCGGGCCACTTTCCTCTTTTCGGCAGTCAGATTTCGCGGTGGCTGCATTGCCGCTTTAAGGAATTTCTAGCAGTGAGTCCCGCCGCCGAAAAATTCAGGGCGTCTCACACTTTTCGGCTGCAGGAAGATATTGCCGCTTTAAGACTGTCTTAAAGTGGCAATGCCATCCGCAGAGAAATCTCTTAAAATGGCAATGCAGCCAGGCCCACCGCGAAATAAACAGTCATTGCTCTCTGTCATTGCTCTCTGAGGATGTGGCTACCATAGAGTCCTTCTGCTCCCTGAGTGTAAGAACTGTTCTTTGGGTCCTGAACCCAGACAGAATTGTGAGGCAGGCTTCTAGCACCTTTATCCCTGCCACTTTGCATATCAGTGCAGGCCTAGGCCCAGTTTGGTCTTTTATATCTGATTTTCTATTGAACACTTTGCCACCAACATCAGAGAAGACTACTTACTAATATAACGTCACTATATGCAGATGTCATGATAATCTTCTCATACAGAACAGATGATAGAAGCAATACTAAACAGAATGAAAGACTGTTAAAAGGGTCTAATTTAGACCACTGATAAAGGCAATGACAGAAGTGTACCATCTGGCCTTTAACTGAGCCCAGACCACTATCAAATGCTAACATGTATCAAACTCTCATGTACCAGAGATCAAAATAAGCAATTTAAACAGTGAACTAATAGAATTGGAAAGAAATAGATGGCTTGTATATACATGAGAAGGAACCCCCTGCAGCAGATATCAAGGTGGATACGAACTGGTTAAATAGGAGACTACAACAAGTCATACTGATAGGTGATCTGTCAGGCTGGAGAGAGGTTACTAGTGAAATTCCTCAGGGATCAGTCTTGGGACCAATCTTATTTAACCTTTTTATTACTGACCTTGATGCAAAAAGTGGGAGTGTGCCAATAAAGTTTGTGGACAATACAAAGATGGAAGGTATTGCTAATACAGAGAAAGACTGGGATATCCTACAACAAGATCTGGATGACCTCGTAAACCGGAATAATAGAAATAGGATGCAATTTAATAATGGAAAGTGCAAGGTCATGCATTTAGGGCCCAATAACAAGAACTTTTGCTATAAGCTGGGGATGCATCAGTTGGAAGTGATAGGGGAGGAGCAGGGCCTGGGCGTATTGGTTGATAACAGGATGACTATGAGCCGCCAGTGTGATGTGGCCATGAAAAATCTAATGCAATCCTAGGATGCATCAGGCAAGGTATTTCCAGTAGAGAGAGAGAGGTATTAGTACTGTTATACAAGGCATTGGTCAGACCTCATCTGGAATACTGCGTGCAGTTCTGGTCTCCCACGTTTAAGAAAGATGAATTCAAACTGGAACAGGTGCAGAGAAGGGATACTAGGATGATCCAAGGAATGGAAACCTGCCTTATGAGAGGAGACTCAAAGAGCTTGGCTTGTTTAGCCTGACCAAAAGAAGGGATACATCAGAGGGATAAATACCAGGGAGGGAGAGGAGTTATTTAAATTCAGCACCAATGTGGACACAAGAACAAATGGATATAAACTGGCCATCAGGAAGTTTAGATTTGAAATTAGATTAAGGTTGTTAACCACCAGGGTAGTGAAATTCTGGAACAGCCTTTCAAGGGAGCAGTGGGCACAAGAAACCTAACTGGCTTCAAGACTGAGCTTGATAAGTTTATGGAAGGGATGCTATAATGGGACAGCCTAATTTGGTAATTGACTGATCTTTGGCTACTAGCAGTAAATATGGCTGATGGCTGAGATGGGATGGGTTCTGAGTTACTACAGAAAATTCTTTCTGGATATCTGGCTAGTGAGCCTTTCCCACATGCTCAGGGTTTAACTGATCACCATATTTGGGGTCGGGAAGGAATTTTCTCCCAGGGCAGATTGGCATAGGCCCTGGAGGTTTTTCACCTTCCTTTGCAGCATAGGGCAAGGGTCACTTGCTCGTGGATTCTCTATACCTTGAAGTCTTTAAATCATTATTTGAGGGCTTCATTAATTCAGTCTTAGGTTAGGGGTTCCATTACAGGAGTGGGAAGCCGGGGTGTGAAGTTCTGTGGCCTGCATTGTGCAGGAGGTCAGACTGATCCTAATGGTCTCTTCTGACCGTATAGTCTATGAGTCTATGAACAACTCCAAAGTATTAGCCAACTAATGGGGAGGAATTTATATTCCATACCATTGTAAAAGATGTCAAAAATGCCATAGCAATGTATAGGAAGGTGGAATGTGATGAGATATATGATATACTTGGAAATGATCAATTCTGGAAGTGTTTGTGAAATAAAATTGCAGATTGAAATTGAGGAGGTACCTGGGAAAGATGAGCAGCTTATTCAATTTCTTTATTAATAATTTTTTCCTCACTTTGATTAAACAATGAAAATTTACAACAGACAAAATTGAAGTAGTATCTAATGATACATGCTTATTATAGGTTAGTGTAATATAAAGTCCTAAACAGCACATATGTGGTGAATCTTAAATTAAACTGACTGAACCCTGAAAAACCCAAATGGTGCCTCAAATGCGCTATGAAAGTTGCTCCTTTCTTGCTCCTGCTAGAGAGTGATTCTGTGTCCAGGTTTTGGAATGCAATTGTTACCATAGATTCCAATGTTACCCAAAAGGCTGTTAGAATAGATTTGGAGCTATGCTTATTAAGCATTTCAGAAAAGGTTTTGAGAGTGGTGGGCTCTGTGAAGAGGTAGTCTGGCACTTGGGATAGCCAGAAAAAGAAAAGAATTTCACTAAGAGGGGTGGAGAGTAGTCCACCAACTACTCTCTTGAATAGAGGAAATAAACACAATGCAAAGGCAGCACTGTGTCCTGTTATATTAATTTAGATGAAATATATGGGCCCAAAAGAGTCAAGGGTGTTAACGTAACCCAGGCTCTGTGCAGCATTAAATAGTTTTAAACAAGGTTCAAAGTTTGGTGTATAGAGACCTCAACCTGCCTAGTACCATGGCAAACACACCACCAATAATCCTTTAACCTTTTATTAAAGATGAGGAAAAGAAGAAAAAACAGTTAAAGATTTTGAAATATTAAGTATCGTATAAAGTTTTTATTTTAACAACATCCCTTGTTCCCTTTCCCTTTAGAAATAAAGAGTTTTGAGAAAAAATCTTGTCAGTCTTCTAGATGATATTAAAGACGATAATAATTGTCCTTTTTGGGGAAAAGTTAGCAGAGATGGGCTGGAGCTATTGTTATTGCTGCTGCTGTTAAAGTCTGAACCTTTTTCTAAGAATAAATAAATAAATAAAGTGTTGACTTTCACTTGAAATCTTGCTGCTGGAAAAACATAGGCAGCACATAGTTGTATTAGGCACTCTAAGACCCAGCAAACTTGTACCAGCATCAGCTTGTTTAGGGCATTGCATTTAGCTACCTCTTTCTGGTCACAGTCTTACACAAGTGTTGTAAAATATATAGTTGTGGTGGCTAAACCAGACTCTTATCAGATAGAAGGAAAAAGGAGAGGGATAGGAAATGGAAGAAATAAATTGGGGAAAGAAAAGTACATATGGGATGAGGGGAAACTGTTTCACATCCCAGGTGGTGGTTGGGATTCAGCCAAAGCTGATGGATGTGGTGATGTCATCTGGGTCCCTCTCTCTGGCCTACTCTGGTCAGGGTGTATCTCAGGATTAGGACAATGAAGGTCTGGGGTCCTAGGAGATGGTGGCAGCTGTGATGGTGAAATTCACTCCAGTAGACATTTTTCTTCTCTCTTAAGGACCCACAAAAGGGAATAATAACAGAGCAGATTACTACATCACCTCATTATTTTGCCACCTATTAAACGTAGTTTCTGAGATCAATTTTGACTATTTATTTTTGGTGTCTCACTGTTCTTGTTTACCATTCATAATCTTAACACAGTCCTTTGAATTATATCAGTAGGCTTTTTTGTTTGGGACTAATTCAGTCTCTCTCACTTATGCACCTTTTCCCTTCAACATTTTTTGTTATAGGTTATTGTGATATCTTATGAACTTACACTCAGTTTTTACAGTTAAACTCACAATTAGAGTAAATTTTTAGGCCCAATTATTACAATAGTGCTCAGCAAATGAAGACTTAATAAAAACTCAGGTTAACACAGGCACTCGGGGAAACAGAAAGGGAGGTATTACCTGCAGAAAGCTGGGCTCTAAATCCACAACTCTGGGTCTAGAAACCCCAACCTAGAGATTATTTATTATTACGTTGCTGATTTTAATTATTCCTTGTGTGATATAAATGATGCTCTGTTCTTTTTCGGGATGTTTTTTGTTCCCTTGCCCCTTTGAGTGTGTGTGTGTGTGTGTGTGTGTGTGTGTGTGTGTTTAGGAGTTGCTTCAACAGCCTACAAGTACCAAAAACAATTGAATTACATATAAGCTTACCAAAAAACCATTAAACTTCTTGGAATCTGAGAACTTTATGCAGCAAAGTAGAAACTAGAGGAATATTGAGAAACTTTACATCCCATCATCCTATGAGACAAATGAATAAGATTAGTACCAACAACCCTAACTCTTAATAGTTATTGCTAACCATGCTTTGGTCTATCAGATAGCTCCCATACAAGGACATAAGAAATTAAAGTGTTTGTTTGTCATAATAAGGCAATTTCTGAAAGTTAGGAGCCAGTTTAGCATTTAATTTGCATGTTTTAATTTCATTTAGGACATACTGTTACAAAGATTTAAACCCCATATAGATCTGTAACATAATACTATATTTTTAAAAGAAATTATACTGTAACTTTAAAATTTAGTAGACATCTAAATTTTATCTTTGGTAAACTCATCTATCTCACTACATAACTGATGCTGTTTTAGGGTACACAGGAGGACCTCCCCTATTTGTGATTTAGTAAGCTGCAAAATTGTACAGAAATGGATTTCTGAAGGAAGAGTCAACTAAGGATATACTTAGTGGTGCTGTGGTCTGTGGGAATCAATGTCAAATCACTTTGTGGCCTTTGCTGGTCACCTGAGACTGAGCTACTACCATTCCTACTTCTGCTTCTGTCTCTTCCTTCTGATGGTGCAGGGAGGAGGGTCACTGCACTTGCCTGGGTGTCCTGAGCTTGGAGTGAAGAGAGACTTGATGAATTCAAGTATCAAAGTATTTAGAAAGTCTGACACTCTGCTCTGTTCTTCAGCAGGAAGTCTTAAGAATGCTGAAGCATTGAGCCCAGCGTTGAGTAGCAGTGAGAACTCTGGCTAAAGAACAGAATGGTGTGGTGGCCTCCTCTCCCTCCCTTACTAAAATGCACTTGATCTCCCTTCCCCCACATGGCTGCCACACCTCTAATGGCAGTTTGGAGTATTGTCCCTGAAGTTAAACCCTGCTCAGCTGTTGTTTGAGGAACGTGTAAAGACTCACAGGTGAAACTACTGCAGCCCAATAGGAATGAGTCAATACCCATCTTTCGTCAAGCTAACACAAGTCATTTAATTTAGCCACATTAACTTGTAAAAGGTAGGATCCACTGTGGCTGCCAATATACTGAATAGCCCATTTTAGCAGTCTGCTTCTGTAACTGGACATCTGGAAGCAGCCTGGGTGCTAATGCTTTGCCATTTATCAGTCTTGAAATTTT
This sequence comes from Emydura macquarii macquarii, assembly GCF_026122565.2. Classification (NCBI taxonomy): domain Eukaryota; kingdom Metazoa; phylum Chordata; order Testudines; family Chelidae; genus Emydura; species Emydura macquarii. Next base: position 15,329,334 of record NW_027131485.1, read on the forward strand.
GCCTTTAATATAACCTAAGGGAGTTTTTGTTAAAGAGAGAGGAGATTCTGCTTAAGAAATAAATAAATAGAACTTTCACAGACTGTCCACCTGAAACTGGGCTACTGGGGGGTTTCTTTGTGCATAATGGAGAAAACATGGTAAGGGATGTTAAGCTAGTGCTGCTGCTGCTTCCAAGAAAGGAGATCACCCAACTTAAATAGACTAGCAAAACACCATGATTGCACATTCCTCTTACTCTGTCAAGTTTTATTAAAGACTGACAAGTAGCTGAGTATTAGCACTTATGATCCCAAATAGCCAGCAACATTGAATGTTCAAGATCCATATGCTTATTCATTTAAACTTGTAACTTGGAAACTTTCATATACATAAGACAACACGCCATCTGCAGATAAGCTACAAAACTACTTTCTTATTGTTGTGTTCCTACTCAGAAGAACATTCAAGATGGCTACTTGCCAACTTCTAAGATTCAAGGTCAATAGTAAAGGTGGGTTAATCTGTGTCTGAAATCTACTTTGCCTAACAAGCAACAACATTCACCACTAAATAAAAAAACCAGAGGCATTGGGATATATATTTAGTGGGCGAAAGAGAAAAGTAAGTGTGTGTGGGGGAGGGTGGGTGGGTGGGTGCGTGTGTAAAAATATAATTTTTTTGTTATGCAGCATGAGCCTACCATACCAGGAACCTCTGTTACAACAGAAAAATTTCAAGGCCGCCTCATGTAATTTCAAGACCTCACTGTCATCTAGCTAGAAAAAAAAGGAGAGTGGTTGCCGCCCCAGTGGATCTGGTTTCCACATCCTGAGAGTAATGATTCCCCAAATAGAGATTCAGTAGGTTAATTCACTATTTGAGATGAAATTGTACCTTTGCCTTCTGGGCTTTGACTTTACATTTGAATGAAAAATTTTGAAGCAGTTAATGGTTTGAGTTTAGATATTTCAAATAGAAACCATTTTCTAAACAAGGAGGAGTCATTTGATTTATCTGCTGTATTTTGCTTCGCTAGCAACTGACATCATATAATCTATAAAAAGAAGTACATAGACAAAAATATTGAAATAAAACAGCTCGTTAGTTGAACAGTGTATTTTATGCTTGACTGCAGCATACAAAGGGCACTTTAAGTATGTAGCAGGCTACCTTTACGGGTGTATAAAAATGCCATCCATTGTCACTGGTTGCTTTCTAATTCAAGATCAAGGTATTGTACTGTACCATTGAGTTTTTAGACTAATATTAAATAATGAATTTTAACAAGGGAGGCCATAAAATGAATTGGCAGATTTTGTGAGGGATTGGACTATAAATTTGAAATGAGACTCCCTTCATCACAGCATCAGTTTTTCCCACCAACTGTTCAAATGCCTCAGATGCCAGAAAGGATTAGAAAGCCCTGTGAGAAAGGTTGGCAGTTCTGCTGATAGTGAAAAAGCAGCTCTGTTTTTTCTGCTTTTAAGTGAACACCATGAACACAGTGTGAGACTTTACATTTTACATTTTATAGTCTGGGTCATGAGAAGATTCTATTACAATGCATCAGTTACTTTTGTGTTTATAATCAGAGCTAATGCAATAAAGTAATATCCGGCAGGTGCCTGCTTGGGTGCCATCTGATCGTTTTATTCCTGTTTTCAAGCTTTTCCTTTTGTTATACCTGGAGGTACAAAAGATGACTTAGTAGTGCACAGTGACAGTAAATATTTAAAGAGACAGTCTAAATTAAAATAATAAAAAGAAAAATCCCTTAACCGTGTTAGCAATACAATGCTTGGTAAGTGTATATACTATATGTTTTTTGCACTTAACCTGTCTTGAATGGTTATCTGTGTACAGTAAACTACAGTTTGTGATCTTTTTCATACACTAGCACAATACTCCGCTTAAACAAGACATTAAAAATCCTCCTTTTTATTAATCATAAAATGATTTCTTTTCCTAATAAGTTGTATAAAACAGTTGTTGGCAAAAAGCAGAGATGCTTTAAATCATATACACTTGGAGTGAAATCCTGACCCTGTTGAAATCAATGGCAAAACTCCCATCAACTTCAGTGGGATCAGGATTTCACCCCTAAAGTTTGTGTTGTCTGAAAGAACTGACAGCAAACCAGTATTTATTCAAAAACCCAGGCCAACTGCAGAGAGAGTTTTCCAGCATTATTGTTTATGTTCCCAGTGACCTCTAATTAGAAATGTTTCTACTGGGGTGTGATAGGGTATCACCAGACACAAGCCCTGAGCAGATTAATTTGAGCCAGAAGAAGTCAATTAATCTTAGATACTGCACCTGGAGGTGAAACAGGCATTGATAGGGCCTAGTGGCAGAGGAAGCCCAGCTGGAGGAGGAGCTGGGATAGCATTGTAAAGCCACCAATGACAGCAGGAGGGAGTTCTATAGTTACTCCCTAGAGGCAAAGTGAGTTGGTCAAGGACAAGGAAGAGATCCAAGGGAAGAGTAAGCCCTGGGGTCCAATTCTAAGTAGGGAGTCTTAGAGGAGGTAAGAGGGAGGAAAGTAGCTGTGGGGAGCAGAGCAAGGAGATAAAGAGGTGGCATAGGAAGGAGTCCAGGGAAGAAATATCAGAGTCTGAGATGAAGCAGAATGATGTTGCTAGTCATAAGGTTCTTGGGTTGAAACCCAGAGTAGCAGGCGGGCCCAGGTTCCTCTATTAGCCTTTTGTAAAGTGGCACAGGACCACAAGTTAGAACAGAAGATTGCCTGAGATGGCATATGAAGGAGGGGACAATATGGAGGGCGGAGTCATGGAGAGGGAACACCCCAAGGCACAGAGAGAGGCCGCATGGTGAGCAACTGATGGAAGGAGGTGCCAGATGGGGCAAGAGCTAATTCCCAGACCTAGCCGCAAGCAGGTGCACCTGTGGTGAGTGGAACCCCTTTACATAGGGATAAATGGATTATATCTTAGATGGTATTTAATTTTTTGTTTTGGCCTAATGCATATAAAAATGCCCATATCTTGCCAAAATGGATGAGTCTTAGAAATTCTAAAAGATGCTGGTTCCTTATTGAGAAGAAAAGGATTTACCACAGAAGACCCCATGTGGTCAAAAGTGAGGAGCTGGAGCGTTCATGCGGGGATGAGGTCCGTGCTTCATGTATTTCACTACTGCTATTTTGCTGTTAATTCAAATACTTTATCCATGGCTGTGAATCAAGATGTTTTCCCATGGCAGAGATGCCATAGAACAAATGGACTTGGCAGCTTATTCTCTGGGATAAAGATAAAGCTTATATTTGAGTGCTGTGGAGATCCTCCAGGCACTTATTATTGTCAAACTATAACAAGATGTCGTGGATGCATCCATGTTCCAAGCTGGCATCTCATTGACCATGTCATCATCAAGAGAAGTGACAGACAGGACTTTAGAGTGACAAAGGCCATGAGAAGTGCAGAATGCTGGACTGATCACAAGCCTATGTTCTCCAAGCTGAATATCTGGATACATCCTAGTAGATGGTCACAAGGTAAAAAAAATCATCCAAAAAAAGCTTAATATCTTCAAATTGAAACAGGAGTATGTGAAAAAGGCTTTTGTTGAAGAACTGTTCAACCAACTCATAACAATTGATGCAAACTCCAATAACATTGAGGAAAAGTGGCCATTCTTTAGAGAGTCTCTGTATTCAGCTGCATCCAATACCCTTGGTTCCATCACACGTAAATATAATTGAAGAATGATATTTCTGAGAAGAAGAAAATCATAAAGATTGGTTTGATTAAAATGATAGTGATGTAGGGAGACTATTGAATGAGAAACATTGGCTCCATGAGTCTTGTTTAGGAGACAGCACGTCAGCAGCCTTTAACAACATCAAAAGGGCAGTCCAACACAAATTTAGAGAGATGCAGAACTTATGGCTGAGCAACAAGGTAGATGAGATTCAGTAATATGCAGACAGGAGTGATATGAAGAACTTCTATGATGTTCTGAGGACAATCTATGGGCCATGGTCATCAGAAAACCTCCAATACTGAGTGCTGATGGCAACATTGCTCACTGACAAAGAAAAGATACTGCAAAGGTGGGCAGAACACTTTAACAACGTCCTCAATCAACAATCATCTGTTACTGTGGAGGCAATTGATCCCAGATAAATAGCAACATATCTCTTGCTGACCCCCCAACGCTGACTTGAAACTATGAAAGCGATTGACCTGCTGTCAAATGGTAAAACACCTGGAGCAGATGCTATACCAGCAGAAATCTAGAAGGCTGGAGGCTTGCACATGGCTTTGAAACTGACTGAATTTTTTCCAGTAGACTCAGGGAACTATACCCCAGAAGTACAAGAATGCATCCATCAATCACTTATGCAAGCGGAAAGGTAACTGATAATCCTACAACAACTATCGGGTCACCTTCTTGTTGTCAATAGCTGGCAAAATTCTCACCAGAATTCTGCTGAATCACCTTGTGCAACACACTGAACAAGGGTTTTTGCCTGAGAGTCAGTATGGCTTTAGGAAAGGTCATGGGACCATAGACGTGGTGTTTGCAGCTCATCAACTTCGGGAGAAATGCCTGGCACGTGTATATGACTTTCATTGACCTGACAAAAGCATTTGATATGGTCAGTCAGGATGCCTTTGGAAGATCATGGCAAAATTCGGTTGCCCAGAGAAACTCAACTCAGTGGTTGGGCAATTCCATGATGCCATGCTTGCTCATGTTATGGATGATAGTGAGTCATCTGAACCATTTCCAGTCACCAATGGAGTCAATCTGGGGTGTGTGTTGTCCCCAACTCTCTTCAGTGTGATGTTTTCTGCCATGCTTACAGATGCCTTTTGTGACTGTTACACCGGGATTGGCATCAGATACCGGACTGATGGCAAGATTTTCAATCTGAGACTACATTTCAGGAAGTGACTGTTCATTATCTTCTGTTGCTGATGGTTGTTCCCTGAATGCCAAATCTGAGTCTGACATACAGTGGAGTATGGATTATTTCTCTTCAGCTTGTGACAATTTTGGTCTCACAATCAACATCAATAAGACAGAAGTGAGGTACTAGCCTGCACTAGGGAAGGGACAAATCCTCCAGACAGTGGACAAGTTCACCTACCTCAGCAGTACATTGTCACGTGCAGTTCACATAGATGATGAAACCAATGCCAGAATTGCCAAAGTAAGTGTGGCCTCTGGCAGACTACGTGCAAACGTGTGGGAGTGCAGAGGTTCCAGATACTAAGGTTCTTATATGGACAGGTATTCCAAGATTCCATACTGTATTGATGAAATCACAGATGAGATGGGCAGGCCATGTCACCAGAATGTCAGATGAGCAACTGCCAACGAAGATCTTTTATGGTGAGCTAAAGGAGGGAAAGCACTCTCAGGGAAGCCAGAAGAAACGTTTCAGATTATTCAAGTTATTTCAGATTATTCAAGTTATCCTTGAGGCATTTCAACACTGACCCAGAGTTTTGGAAAGATCTCCCTCAGGATTGTTCTACCTGGAACCACACACTATGAGCAGAGAACTACTGAGACAGAGCAGAAGTGCCAGCAGTGTAAATCTCATAGCATCATGTCCACTGTTAATCAAGTAACCCATAGCAGCAGCTCTTCTTCAGTGTGCCACGCACAGTTCAGAGTTCAAGTTAGCCTGATCAGCCACTCACATGTTCACAGAAACCAAACATAGCATGGCACAACATAGCCATGGCTCCTTCAAGTTTCACAACAGCTATCTTTTAGTTGGGCAATTCATCTTCTCAGTGTAGCAGGTGCACACCATGGAGTATACTCCTGCACCTTTGAAGACCAAAACTGACATAGTCATGTTTGTATGCAACGTGTGATTGCTTTGATTTTTTGTTACATTTATCTTTACAAGTGTGATAATACTTGGTATCTCAGGAGGAGGATAGTAATAATAGCTATTTATGTGAGTGAAGGTAAGTGTCATAAATGAATGAAACCAGGATGTATTACACATAGTACACATTTTTACTCCTTTGTTTTTTCATATTTTTTGTTTATCTCATTTCTTGCAATTTAAACACAATTTGAAGTAGCGGCTGTCATTTCAATGCTCTTATCCGTGTAGATCAAGGAGGTGATAAGTGAGGGTAAGATCCTTAGGCTAGTGGTTGAGAGATTCCTCTTGAGTGAAATATTTAATTTGATTTGTATGTCTCTCCTGCTGCATCTGAGCAGTGGCACTAATGCACAATGTTAATTGGGAGAGATTCCAGGTAGGAGGAATTAAAAAAAAAAGAAAAGGTAAAATTCCGGAATGTGGGGAAAGGTTATTGTACCATTAAGCTATTTTAAATCTGGACTACACACATTTTTTGTACCAGTATAACTATTTCAGTTAGAGGCATGATTCTGTACCAAAACAGTTACACTATCACAGCCCCTATTGTGGACAGAGTTATACCGGTAAAGGTGCCTTATTCCCATTTCCCTACAATAGTAAGTTAGACCACTATAAGCACATTCACGCTAAGGGATAATATTACCACTATAGTCAAGCAGTACAGCTTTTAAATGTAGACAGATATTTTCCTGGTACATCTTAACCTTGGCAAAAACAATTTAAACACATGTAATTGGAAATTTATTTATCACTGTAAAAGGATGAAACTGATTCTTTAGCTGGCCTGCAGTGGAAGGCCTGCCTAAGTCCTATCATGCCTATGCCTTACTCTGGCCCTCTGCAGAAAGGTGAATTTCACTCTAAATGAATTAATCAAGGAATGACCCCGAGCTATGAATTTTGAATTGAAAGTTGGGCTTAATGTATATTTCAATGCATTTGCTTCTGGAGTTGTTGACCTGGGCCTATCTCTACATTAATAGAATATACCTACTTTTGTTTTTCTGAAGCATCTTCTCCACAAGCTCCTGTTGAAGCACCATGAAAATTTCAGTCATGATGAGCGAATCAAGATTGTTTGATAGACAAAATGGGAAGTGCAGAGTTGAAATGAATTTGTGTGCTTATTGGATAAATGAATGAAGTATCCCAATTTGAGTACCATGCAAAGAAACATACTTTTAATTAATTCACCTCTTTAGAAAATGTCTTGTTCATGATGTCAGATACCATAAAGGGGAAGGCAAGTACTGATCAGGGAAGGGTCATATTACAATGGTTGACATGTCAGATAAACTTTAACTACAAGATGCCATAATAGTCCAGAGAAAACATCTATCATTTATAAAGTGCTTTAGTCAGTAACACTAAAAATGAAATGTGAGATTAATAGACGTTCCTGAACATTAAGTGGGGGATCTTTCCTTCATTTGAACTGCTGCCTTTTCTGAAAGAAAAAAACCAATCTCATTACAAGCATAATAGATGAGGACATGCCTGTTGCATTGTGGGTTCAGTGATGTTTATATTCTCTTGCCATAATGTGTTAGAAACTGTAATTTGAAGGAAAATTCATCAGCTGAGAAACAAATTTCTTGACTGGCACCAATAGTCACATTTAGCTTCAGACTGGGGGAGGGCAGGCCCCGGGTTGTCTGATTTGGCACCATAGGAGACCGCTAACTTGCTCCCACAGCCTTCTGCTTCCTCTCTACCATGCCACGTTAAGGAATCTTCTGGGGAACCTGTGCCCAAAATAAAATTAAGGGCCTAATGCAAAGCCCACTGCAGTCAATAGAGAGACTTCTGTCTTTTGTGGTGTTTTGATCAGCTCCTAAATCTCTAACCTAAATCTCTTTGATTAAAAAAAAAAAGGACAGCTTTATATACAAGTATTTTTTATTTCATTTGGACAAAATGTATTCAATTTGCATCAGTGGAAATACTATAACTGATTATTGGTATCTTGTGGATTTGAATACCACAGAGTGAATGTATAATATCTTCTGTTTATTCAACATAATATAAACCATAACTGAATGCACTTGAGATTTTAAATTAGAACACTCAGTGATATTGAATGGTTAGTCTAGAGTATAACACTGGAAAACAACCTCAATTTTGGCAAAAAAAAAAAAAAAAAAAGTTTTGTGTATACGTGTGGGTATATCTTTAGTTTTGTGTGTGTGTGTTAACATTTACTAACACAAATATTTAAATTATCCGATACTTGAAAGTAAGTTGAAGAGCCTGTTGAAGACAATTTATAGGGAGAGAGAGATCTTGTTTAATCTAGTAGAAACACTAGTTTGACAAGTATTTCTTGACCTTTTGAGATTGCCTGTAAAAAGTTAATGTCCCATTCGCTTACTACTTTTGTAATGACATCTATCCAAAAATTATGATAGCCTGAATGGATTTTTTTTTCTTTAATGAATATATGTTCTATTTCCCAGCATTCACTAGAATAAGGTATGTGTACTGTCGTTACTTGGGTAAAAAATTTACAACTTGAGTGCTCAAAGTTACATTTGGATTTAGATGTATAGGCACCTAAATAAATGGCCTGGGTTTCAGAAATGCTGGCCATCAACAACTCCAATTGACTGCAGTGCAGAGCACCCACAGTACAAGCCTATCAAATAAGGCTGTGGACAGCCTTGTTACACTTGGTACTATGGCAGGATGAATTTAATCCATTTAAATGGACTGAGGTATACTATACCAAGTGTCTGAGTTTGAAAAATATGTTGAAAAACTATCACATTTTGCTTGAGTAGACTTGGAATTTATAGACCTTATTCTAAAACTCTATCCCCCTATAGGTCTAATGCTTGTGGTGTAATATCTCATCTCACTTAGTTTGAAATACAGGCTATCTCACATAGGTATGCCAAAAATCTGCTGAGGTGTAATTTAAGTATTAGCAAACACTGCCGATTACATCATCGTAGGAGAGATGACTTTACTCCATTTTCTGGGGAAATGTTGTAACTTACAGAAACAAAATGATAGTATTATAATTACTGTGCATAACACTAATTATATTTAAAACTTAACAAATAAAGTTTAGCTTGGCTCAAGCATATGGATCAAAAGCTAAGCCAAAGTTCTTTTGAGCAAAGAAATTATAAAGATTAAGAGCTACTTTTTTTGTACCTTTCTATTGATTGTGAGGCTTCATCTTGTGATTGATTAAAATCAATAGCTTTGAAACCGACAAAACAATACATTATGGAAAGGATAAGAGTCAGCATGACAACAAAATGATACAAATGATCTCAACTATAACACTTAAAGCTTTTAGAGTACAACCTCTTTCCTCTTCACAAGGAAAGTAGTACTGTGAGCAATTTAATCAGTATCCACTATTCAACTGTGGGGGTCAAAAACCCTATAATGTAGCTGGTGTTGCTAAACTGAAACCATTTCCAGCCTCTTATAAGCCATTATGTCATTTTAAGATTTAAAAAAGAGAAACATATCATAAAACACAAGTTAATGTGATCTCTCCTAAGGAAAAGAGGAATTTTGTTAGGCATCCCTGCAGCTGAACAACAGTCTTCCCATTTTTCACTATGGTATTACTTACAAACACATAACAATAAACCTCCAATAAAAGGACATTTAAGGTTGCCAAGTCAAGCACTCAAATGTTGGGAAACGTCACAATTTAAGTTGGCTGTGCAATGTTATTCAGCTCCCTTGTGCATATGATATCGCATTATGATAGTCTTTACTTATATGGTGGTGATTTTATTTGTATTATCATAGCACCTGCGAGACCTGATCATGGACAGAAACCTAGTAAACGAACACAGAACAAAAGGATGGTCCCTGGCCCAAAGATATAACCCTCTAAATATAAGACTAGAGATAACGGATGGATAGACAGACAGACCAATGGAGGAGTAATCATTGTGATAGGGAGAGGTCTCCGCACACCAGCAGCCTAACCATTGTAAAGTGTTTTTGTTTTTGTTTTGGTAGGCATCAGGGAAAAGGAGGGTTTTGAAAGAAGATAATAAGGTAGCATTAAGGATGTTTATGGGGAGTTCCTCCTAAGTGTAAGGGTCAGCATCGGAGAGAGCATGAAGGAGTTTGTTTGAAAGCTTAATAAGTGGGCCATGGAGGCTGGCATCAATTAGAGGCAAGAGCTGACATCTGAAAGTGAATAAGATGGTAGGTAGGGTGAGGTTAGATTGTGAAGGGCCTTGAAAGTGAAGACAAGCAGCATATGTTTGATGTGACAGAGAAGGGGGAGCCCATGGAGAGGTGCAAAGAGGGGTGAGATGGTATGAGCAATGCTAGGAAAATAATCTTTGCAGCAGCATCCTGAATGGATATGAGTGGGGGAAGGCTAGATTTATGAGATGTGCAAAACATGAGATAAATGCCTGTGTGAGAGTTTTAGCTGGATGGGTAGGAAAGGTCATATCTTTAGCATGAGAGGCAGAAAGAATTTGCAAGATTTAGACATAACCTCTGATGACATAGAGAGAGGCTTCTAAAAATATATTTGTGTGTGCGCACGTGCGCCTGTGCATGCGCACACAAAGACTAATTCCAGCTAAAATGTTTTGTGCACTGGCTAGATTTCTAGGAAAACAGAATTGCAGTTTTAATTACATCACTTTAACTCATGCTTCCTTATTAATTTTTTGTTAATTGTCCATTTTAATATATAGAATAGTTGCTCACCTGCTAAAATAGCACTAAAGCAATTACCAAATAATTATCTGAATGCATTTTTGTATATTCTGATCATTTTGTTATGGATACATGAAACTATCTTCCACTTGGACACATAATGTTCATCGGAGATTTTTTCACTATATTGCATGGTTGCAAGCTTACTGGTTAAAAGTGGGCCTTATCAAACCAATTTAGTTTTGTATTTTTTATGACTCAGTGATTACCTGATAGAGTTGGGAACTCAACTCTGCAGTCCTGAGAGTGACTGTTTCCTTTAAAATCACTAGATACACTCCCTCCAAATAGGGAAGATTCATTTATCAATTTATTTTCTAGATTACTTTACTTGTTCAGACTGTTTGTATATTTCTCAGAATATGTTAAAATAGAAAACTCACAAACAATAGATGGTCAATTAAAGTCTTATTAATACACTGAGTTTACAGTACACATTGGGTGCACTTAACTGACATTTAACAAAATAACCGTGGTAAGGTAATTACAGATCATTATGTTGCAAACTAGATTAATTGACGTTTAAAAATATATTAATTCATATAATACAATAAACTAACTAGATATCTTTCTATATGTTAATAGCAGAAATAGTCTTTCCTAGTAAATAAACAATACAAATATCACATAATTAAACAGTATTTGTATAATTTATGTTAGAAAAAAATAAAGGATCATTAATGTGCAGATGAAAACAAAACACAAAATCTCCAAGAGCAGTTATTGTGTTTTGAGCAAAGTCTTATAAATGCATATGCAAAAAATTTCCATAGTTTGCACATTTTATAAGCATAACTTTCTAATGTGATAGGTGTAAGATTGGATTAAGCCTTCCCAAGCCTAAAGTTACTGAAAACCAGGTTGCCATCGCTACAGTGAAGCAGCAGCAACAATGCAATTATGGAAGAGTCTAGCTTATTGTTTAACTGTTTTTTCTAATTTATGTCAAGAAAAGGCTTCCTATTTTTCCACAAACAAGGTAAAGAAACATATATTCCCAAGTTAATAAAAGAGAAAAGCTGTAGAGTAAAAGTTTATTGCAGAACAGAGAAAAATAACCTAAGTGTTTTGATATACCAGTGTATATATACTTATGTGCAATATTAATATTAATATTTTGGTCATCAGTGCATTCACTTTTTAAACTGGAAATTAAGATTTATTCCCCAATACATTGTACAATAGTCCTTTTTTGCCCAATTCTAATTATATTTTCATGTTTGCTTTCATCTGTTTTTAATAATTAATATAGTCTGCAGCTGTAGCAATCTCTGCATCTTCTGACTCTTCCAAGCATTACAATAAATATATAATGGTAAATCTTCTGTGTAGATGAAAGAGAAAATACTAAACCTGAAACAAGTAAAGTAAGAACTTAGAATAAATTGTCACTTGTCTGAACTTATTTTTTACTATATCATTTCAGAATGAATCTTAATAAACGTTTTGAGGTACCTTTTTCTAAAACAATGTTTAATTTGTTGACTCTGTAAGATGAGGAGTTTGGTAAAGGAGACCTGGATTCTTTCTCCCTTTACCTACATGATGAAATCTATCTTAGGTTATGGTGACTGAAAGCAATACCATTTTATGGTGATTTGATGGCTTACATGAAATGGTCCCAGGGCAGTTGTTAGGGTCCAGGTATCCTCCTCATTATAATCAGCACATTGGTTAGCAGTTTTAGTAGTACATTAAAATATTAGGGTTGTAAAGTAAGTAGGCCTAAGATGGGAAATGCCCAAAATAAAGTTGTCTATGAACATTTCATTAGCCTCCCTTTGGTTTACACATTATGCTATAGTCTTTAATACCATATATTATATTCTAATATTAATATATTGAAGACTGTAACATATGCGTAAGCCAAAGGGACCTGTTGTTCACAGACGATTGTGTACTGGCAGCTCACTCATTAGAGGCCATTCAATTTATCACCGATCAGTTTGCATGGGCATGTAGGTGCTTTGGACTCACTATCAGCTTGAAAAAAGCAGAGGTCATGTACCAGCCATCTCCAGTCAAGGACTATGCTGAGCCTGCTGTTAATATTGAAGGCACCCAACATAGAGCAGTCGACCAGTTCTGTTATCTTGGAAGTCTACTCTCCAATACTGCCAGCATTGACACTGTCATTCATCACATTGCTAAGGCAAATTCCTCCTTCGGGAATCTGTAGAATGAGAGAGGGGTCAGACTGCTCACAAAGATCAAGATGTATCAGGCAGTGGGGCTGTCCACACCGCTGTACCAATGTGAATCATGGTTGCTCTACCGTAGCCACCTCAAGCGACTCGAGCAGTTCCACCAGCGTTCCCTGCAATCCATTTGTAATATTCAGTGGCATGACAGAATCACCAGTACAGAGGTCCCTGAAAGGTGCCAAATTTCAAATATGGAAGGCATGGTGCTGACAGCCCAATTTTGGATGTCTGGACATGTTAGAAGGATGGAGGACACTGGAATCTCTAAGGCTGTGCTTTACAGCCAATTGAAAAATGGACAAAGATCACAGGGAAGGCCACATCTGAGCTATAAGGACACCCTGAAACAAAATTGTAAGGCTGTAACATCAATACCAACAATTGAGATGATTTGGCCCTGGATAGGGCCAGCTGAAGGCAGTACAGTCATTTAGCTATTAAAAACTGCCAAATCAAACAAGCAAGTATAGGGATAAAAAGAGAGAGAGGCCATATCACCCGCAGGTGGTATCTGCCGCATCTGTGGTTGCACCTGCGGATTGGCCTTATTTCGCACAAACACACATAAATAAACGTAGTCACAAAGGGTCGCTGATACAACTCATTTGTTGACATTGACTGGAGACTGCATAACATTAATATATGATCACATTCTATTTGTTCTACAGAACCCCTGTCTCTTATATTGCACAGAATGACTGATTGAAGCAGAGAGGGTAAAAAGGGAAAGGATGTCTCTTGTGGTTAAGATTCTGTACTGGGATCTAAGGAAAGATGAGTTCAGATTTCCTATGTGAAGTTGGGCAAGACTATCATGAAGTATAAGCACAAGTATAAGCCCTACCCTCACCCTATTCCCCTCATATTTTTTTCCTCCCCTTAATTGAACCAATTGCAATATCAGTTTTCTGAGCCTTCGGTTCTGGGAGCAGAGATTGAGATCAACATTTTTCTTCCATTGTGATAACAGGACAATTAAATACTGTATCTACTAATGGGGACAACAGGAATATCCCAATGTTGGCAAGGTCCTTTATGCTTTCGTTTTTGGATTAGGGCTATGTCTTCCTCATGTGGATAGGATGGATGTCCTCCTTCATGCTTGCCCTCTGAACAGAGCTCTGTGGGATGCTGGGATGCTATAGCCCCATGTTACTTTCCTTGCTCAAAGTTTTCCGTTAGTGCAATCATTACCATACATGAGCCTGAGCCACCTGGCTTTGGTTCCATACAGTTTTTGTTGACAAACTGCCAGCTGAGGGATTCTTCTGGGGGTGATACTCCAATTGGCCCCAAGTTACTAGGTGTCTGCTCATATCACTTATATAGAATCTCACTAGTATGAATCTACAGTATGATGGATTTTCACTTTGGGATTTTCAGCAAGGTGAATGGATGACCTCTCTGAAGCACTTACTGTGCCTTCCTATAGGTGGTAAAAGTGTTTTTGTTTTGGTTTGGTTTTTGGCTTTTTTTTTTTTTTATAAACAGTGCACATATAGCTGTAACTCTGTGGTATGACCACTGCATCGTTTCCTGTCCATGTGGTTGTGCCTCATTCTGGGGATAAAATTACAGGTGGAATCCCTATTCTGATCCTTTGGCTAATCCATCTGGAGTTTGTCATGTTCATGTTTGTGGCTGTGCTTTAAAATAAAGGGTAGGTTGATTGACTTTGTCTTTGGTCTTTTGGTGATAGTGGATGAAGTTGGGTAGGTCTCAAGATAGATTTGCCATTCTACAGAGAACAGCCCATGCACATACAGTGAGCCTTGGCGTTTTATGTGATCAAGATAGTTCAGAAACAAAAGACGCTAGTTTGTTTTTGCTCAAAAACACTATGGTGCTTTGAGGCTTTTAAACCCAACGTATTTTCTCCTTTCTCCTGGACCACACAATATTTTCTAAATCCCATTGAGGTGCACTCAGCCAGAGGGATAACTGTAATGTGGGTGAAGAATGCCGACATTTCCATTGAGGGCATTTGTAGGTCAGCGGTGTGGAACTTGGTCAGCAGCTCCTCCTGTGTTCATCACACTCTGCAAATTACATCTTTTGTCATCATCTGAGACATCCTTCAGAAGGAAAAGTTCTGCATTCAGCTAGGTTACAGATCCCTCTTGCCTATTGCTTGTGTAGCTCTGCTTACTTCCGTGCCCTTTGGAGGGTGGGGAAGCACGGGACATAACAGAACGGAAAAATACATACTAAAATGGATTTGCAATAGTTGTCACATTTCACCCCTTCCTATCTCCTGCCTTCATAATCATTCCTGTATACACACAACTAAATAGGAGGGCTCCAAAAATAATTGGGCTTGGGTGGGGAGGAATGTAATGTTGTTTTATTCTGGATGACTGGCAGATCTTTCTGCCTCCTCCTGGAAAGTGGAGTCATGGCACCTAACTGTAATGATCAGGAGAGGGGAAACAATGGACCAATAAATACATATACAGATAAACAATTTCCATTAAATCCAAGAATTGCTTCCATGCTACTCTGCTAATTATAAAATGTCTATCTGCAACAAAAAAATGCAGATGCAGTAAAGCTGGCATGCTTAAAAGTAACAACAAAAAGGCTAATTATTTTTTATCTAAAGTTATCTGGCTCAGTCATTTAGCTTACCAGCCTTCAGTAGCACACTATATGAATCAGTAGAAACCTAATTATGGTTATTAGGTAGGTGTATCCCATTTTTTGTAAATCATCACTGATTCCAGAAATAAAGTATGAAAAAGGTAGACAACAATTAGGTGCACCTAGAAAAACACCAGAAAAGAGTAGAGTTGATATAATTATCTGTTTGCAGTACCATCAGCAATTTTTTGCCAACTTTTTAAATAAGATTATAGAAGATGAAACAGAAGAGCTTACTTCAGCTTTTAAGAAAGATGTAAGCAATTTTAAATTGTAGTTTGCCCCCAGGGAGAGTGTGAAAATATTTCTAGTAAATTAAAGTATAATAAAAGCATTTGCTGGATGATAACATATTTTTCATATTAATTTCTTAATTTCTAGGATGCTTAATTGTAGATCTCAAGGGCATGAGGTTAAAGCAGCACATTTACATGTTGAATCTGTGTACTATATGCTTTTTATCATTGCCACTTTTTAGCTAGAAAATATGGCCTGTGTCTTCCCCCTTCACTCCAAATTCTCCAGAAATCTGGGGATTATTTCAAACTAGACTGTAAAAATTTTACTTATGTGGTGATTATTTACTCACAGAAGATGTCCCAGCTTGAGTTAGGGTTGCATAGTCTAGTCCAAAATTTCATTTGACAATCATTTGGAATGGAAATTTAAAGGTATGGTCCAAACCCCAAAGACACATTTTCAAAACTTAACCAGGAAGAGCAAAAGGGGGGTCACAGAAATCATCTTTTTATTTATATTTAGACATTCTGGTTCCCCGAATAAATCTACTCTGTCCTCTTTTGATGGGGCTGTATAAGGCAATTATGGGAGGAATTTCCGTGAGGTTGTTGGTTTTTAAGAGGGAAGGATCACACCTTTCAAAATGTACCACAAAAAAACCCCAAAACAACAGATCAGAACAGTGCATTACGTGCAGTGTAGTGGATCCCCATTATCTGTGTTACAGGAAAGTCCTCTAAGCAAGCAAGTCCAGCTGGGGATTGAACTTGGGGAGGTTCAGTTTTCTTATGAAGTCATGAAACGTAATGATAAATACCATCCAGTGAAACACAGGTAGTCCAGTCCTGAGAAGAGGAAAGCTTAGTTAACTGGAATATTTGTTAGCATGAATGGGAGTGGTTTGAGTTTATCTGTCTGATTAGGCAGATGAGGTTTTGCTCTAGTTAATCTTGTAAACTATAAGGGGTTAGAATTATAAAATGGATGGCTGTGATTTCACCTGTTCCTGTGTCGAAAATTTAATCAGCGTTACCAGTATAACCCAGAAAGTTACTTTTAGCCAAAGAGACATAGTGCATTTTAAAGACATGCAAATAGCATGTAAAATGCTGGGAGCAGTTTGCTAGAGTTTTACTAGCTTCATTGCATTACAAAGTGATTAGTTGCTACCTCTACCTTTTCTTCAGCTCAAAAGATTGCTGTATGCCCCATGGCTGTTTTAATGATAATATAATGTATGCCACTGGCAAATTTGTTAGAACACATTACATTTACTCGGAGATGATCAAGGATAATTAAGTATGTAACCCCTTTCCTCTCTGTTTAGGTGAAATCATGTTAGGACTATAACACAAACCAAAATAAATAAATGAGCATAAGTAAATGAAAGGTGTACACAGAGTCTAAAATGCACGAAACCGTACAAATATAAAGGAAGAAAAGCAGGAGAGATGCATGAACCAAATCTCTGAAAGAATTAATTTCTGTTCCATCCTTTGCATTTTTAACTATAACAATTTTTATCACTGAATAATAATTACATATTTTGGTGGTGGTCTTTGGGATACATCAGGGTCGCTTTCATAGATCTGAGATTTTAAAGCCAGAAGGCATCATGATATAGTTCAACCTCTTAGCATAACAAAGTAAATTGAACTTGAATCAATCTCCTCTGTCCAGCAATCATGACTTCACATTTCCATTGGCCAGTTTTCCACTTTTATTTATTATAGTGTACTTGGCATTGTGTAAGATATAGAAGAAGACATGGTCCAGGCTCCAAAAGTTTATATGCCAGGTAATCACTTGGGAAAAATGTCTCTGCTGTCAGGAGCTATATCATCAGCTCTTATGTCTTGCCTTCGACTCCCAAGTGCCCCTCCTCCACTGTGCTATCCTCTTCCCCTGTGTTTGTGTGTCAGTGTCCTGCAAAAATTCCTGTGTATAGTCTGTGTAATATTTATACACACATACACAAATCCTGTGTGTTAACTTCAGGTTTTTCATTTCCTTTCAAAATATACTAGCCTCCACTGACTTAAATTATCTTTTGGAATGAGTTTCTTCAAAGTAGGCTTACTCGGATTATTAAAAATGCCTAACTCCTTCCAGTTTAGGGATGTATATGAATAGGATATTAAGAATTAAAAGGAATAACAAAGTGCAGGTGTGCAGCATCTTTCACATGGTCTAGCAGAGTCTATAAGCTCTTCTTATAAAAGAAAAGTGGTGGGAACCTCATGATTATTTTAGAAATAAACCAGTTTTCTAGTACAACACTGAGTTGTCTCCTTCATACCATACTGGAAATTCATTAGTATGTTTTCCTTTATTTCATACTGCAGTGTCACCATAGTACATTAGCCACCTGCCTGGAAGAGTTGATGACACTGGAAATAACATTTCCTGTTTGTCATTGGCAGGAAATGCTGCCAAATGAGGGGCAAATTCAATAAAAGAATAGCCCATCAGGTAGGCAGCACTAGGAAAGCATTGAAATCTTTAAGAAACACATGAATAGTGGCTACATGTACTGTCATTCCACCCTCTAGTGGCTGGCCAAAAGAGGAACTAAAAAAAAGCCCCAATGGAGGGGTTCCTGTGGCTCTAGAGATAGAGACTTGTGTTTTGGTAGCTGAAGGTCTAACCTGATGATGGCTGTTTGTGGTTTAGCTGGTGACCACGGTTTTTGTTGTCGGCAAGCAAACTGATTTGTTAGGTTTGACAAGTTTGAATAACAGAGAGAAGAAGAAAGTGACGGGAATGAAGAGAAGATGAAAGAGTGTGAGGATGGTGTGGAGCACTGGCTCCTGCCAAATTACACTATTTGTGGCTTTCACTCTCCATCTTTGCAGTTACAGTTTTGTTTATCCATATTTTCACTTTGCTCTAAAATGAATTCACTGTGTGCCCATGTGTATATGCTATTGGTTGAAGCTAAGAAAAATTTTAAATATTTCCAGTCATTTAAATATGCTATACAGGTAAATTCCCCCACTTCTCTGTCAAAAAAAAAAAAAAAAAAGAGGCTCCAATAGAGAACTATCACTTCCAGGATAGACTATCTTAAAATTATATTTTAAAGTCAATATAGTATTCAGGACAACTATGACAGACCTGACATGAAGAACCATCATGTATACATTTCTTTGTTTAACTGTGGTATACCTTGAGGCCTTGATCATGCAAAGACTTATTCACCTGGTTTACTTTATACACTGTTTCTGCCTCATCACACTGGGTAACAGAGCAGCATCAAGTTGTCCTGAAAGACCTAGTTTCAACTCCCAGTGCATTCTCCTGGTGCAGGCCTTATGTAAGACAGACTGTCTTCTGAAGACTCACTTGCAAGAACTGACATAGGAGGCACGCTGGGGTGAGGCCTTATCACACACAGCGCCGTGGAGATTCCAGGCAGTTTTGTGGCACAGAAGGCTGCCGTAACTTAGATAGTCCTCAAGAGCAGCCCAGGTTTAGGAAATTGTGTCGGTTGTTTAATGCTCTTAGAGGTGCAGCACAGAATCCGACCTTGTGAGTTATCCTAAGTCAATGGGACTGCTCACCATTTGTAAAGTTATGCACGAGCAAAAATCTTTGCAGAACTGAGGCCCAAATATGTATTTATCATGAAAGTGCTTTTCGTATCCTTCTAAAGCTATATTAGGAAAATAAAGTGTATAAATTTCCTCCTATGTGTTTGAAATATTACAATGTACTGTAGAAAGAATTCTTAAGATAGATAGTGGCTATATACAAAAGTGATTGCTGCTATGCTTTTGGAATACAACTTTTTTTTAAAGATACCCCTTTGTAACATGAATTATCACGTTGTTCCATCATTTGCATTGTTAAAATATGATCTATAGAGAGTATTGTCTACATTCTTTATCGGTGAAAAGAGAATGGGGGGAAAAAATCAACAAAATAAAACACAGGAAGAACAGAAATAAAAGCAGTGCTACAACGGGCTGAAAAGCCTGAGTTCATCATTCATGCTTTTACCGGAAATCTAAATTCAAATAGATCAATACAACACAACCTAAATAAGGGTTGAGTTAATGAGAAAATTATAAATGATTTTCATTTTAAAATAGGATGAAAAGAGTCTGTCCAATTAGCTCTCTACTTTAAAAATCAAATACATATAATAGTACACAAGAACATTATTCTTTTTATGCCTAATGATAGATTTTAATATTGCAGCTGCAGCCAAATACACAATTAGAGTCCTGCATGGTATATTTTCCTAATTTTCCACGTTAGTCCACCGCATTAATCTTCTCTTCAGCTGTTTGTACAGATTTTATTTATCAGTATTATTTCAAAGATAACATTGGCTTTAAATGACTTACTTTCTGGTGTATATAGCAAAATCACGATGCATGGACTGAGCACCACTGATGGCTAGTCAATGTGTAACAGGTTTAGCATTTTTAAAAATATTGAATAGGTTTTTAAATATATTTTCAAACCTATTACTTTGGTTCCCTGTGTCTATAATGCTGATCTTTCTGATCAAGGTTTTTTTTTTTTAGTGAAAAGGTGGAATCCTTAAAAACAGAACATGATAGTTTTGCCTCATTTCAGAATTATTTTTGTCCACTCATATTTCATATATATCACATTTATAAAATCAAGGTCTTCACTGTGTGTGCATGTGCGTGTGCATGTGTAAAAACAAAAACTCCACAAAACAAAAAACCCTCAACTAAAACTGGAAAAAGGTGGGTGAGCAGAATTATTTTTTTTAAAAAGCCACAAATACAAGTTAAATGTGTAACTTGATGTCCAGCTCTGTAAATGAGAAAATCTAATTAGTGGTGCCTTCCAACCTATAACTTTATTTTACATAGTGAGGCACAAGGGGCATTTGAACATATGACTTGAGCTTAATTGTTAAAATTCTGCTCAGCTATTCCACCTCTACAGTGATTTGCTCTGTTTAGCATTTCTCTACATTAGATAGTATATTTAATGTTTCCCATTTCAATCCAATTTATGTATGTTTGGCTGCAGACCAGAACTGTGGGCACACAGTATGGAATTGTCATAAATCTGCCTATGCTGAATACAAGTGCTGTATCGCTACCGTCGATATCATGCTTGCATGAACATTTCAGAATGCTTGTGGAGCAATACTGCCTATTCCCAGCAAATCTCCTAGGGACTAAATTAATGTATCTCATATTGTATTGATTGTAGCCAATAAGTGCCTAAATGATTTGATGCGAGGCACAGGGATTATGAAAGGAAGAGGGAAGAGGCAGCTTGAAAGAAATATGCGGTTTAATTACGGGATGAATTTCGCCAATCTACTTCCCCCTAGGAATTTAACAAATAGGCCTAAGTGCACTTAGCTGTTCTTGACATCTGTTGAAATGATATCTGCCCATGATGAGGGAATCATGGGAATTGGTCTAAGGGTATTGTCAGGATCAGTGAGCCACAGGAAACTGCTTTCCTGTCAGCAAAATTGGAAGAAAGAAAAGGGTACATTAGCAGTTTTAGGTTAAGCTATAATGATTACAGCTTTCGGTAATAAAATTCCTCTCTCTGATTTAATGAAACTGGCTCTGTCTTTGGTAAGATGTTAAATAGCCCCTCCCCCCAAATATAAATACAGGTTGGAGTCCAAAAACTGTGCTCCTGGTGTGCTGTTGGTGGAAGCTTTATGTATGTTGTTTGCAAGAAGCATCCAAGTTTATATTTTTTTTATGACCCATTACAAAATGTTATGAAACTTGGAATCTCTTAGGTAAACAGCAGATATTATAAAAACTCGAGCTTCAATGTAAATGCAATGTAAAGACCAGCATTGTGAAGACTGATGTTGCATATTTTTTCATTTTCATCACATCTATAATTCAGAAGAAAGTACAGATCAGTTAATCTCTCTTACTGCATTTTATAGTATTTACCTCTGCAAAAGAGAACTTGTTAAATACTTTTGAAGTCCTAAAAGCTATAAGTTCCTCTGCTTTATTTGAAATGTTTTGCAATACTTGGAGCATTTGTGTATTACTTGGTAAATTACATGTAAGTCATTTCCTTTGGAAAAAGTGATAAGCATTTATTTTAGGGGGTAGAAACACAAGATGAGATTGTATATCATATTATCTGAAGCTGCATGGGTAGCTTCCTTCATGTATATTTTGACTATTCATAAACAGGGAATACAAACACAACTTAGGTTTTTCCATTTGTTTTAAATACCTACTATTTTTATAAGCCCACATCAAGGGTTCTTTTTCAATTACTTGCATAGAAAATTTGACAACAAACATACTTGAACTGTAAAATACAAATAAGGATGTATGGCCAGTATAAAAAGCATTATGGAAGAACCCAGTTCAAAATTATGATGTTGATTATTTTTGTTTAAAAGTGCTGTTGTGGATAACATTTCAGGTTGACTGAGTCTGTGCTGTTTCATTGGAAATGACTTGTTTAAATCCACATCCATCTAAATTCATGATATTTTATATTGTTTTCTCAAAGACTGCAATGATATTAAATGCCCAAGCATTTGACTGAAGAAAAAATGCTGTCCCATCAATGTTGTGCCAACTGGTTGCTGAGCACTCTGGACAATCTGACCATTAGTGAATATCTATTTTAAAATGGTCTCTAAAAAATCAAACACATTAACTTCATAGACTTGCTGTGTTGTAGCCATGTTGATCCCAGGATATTAGAGAGACTAGGTGGGTGAGGTAACCTCTTTTATTGAACCAACAACATCTGTTGGTATTTCAAGCTTACACAGAGCTAAGAGCATTTCAAACATGTAACAATTTGCATATGTTGCCCACTGAATTATAATAGGCACTTAGCTGAGGAAAGCACAGGATTCTGTTTGGAAGTGTAACTAGAGCAATCTTTGCAAAGAGCAGCAAAGGAAGTGCCTAAGCCATTTCATTTTAGCATGGCTTTGGTCTGGGAAATAACACATAACAAAGGTGTAGTATTATAAAAACAGCCGATACATGCCTGAAAATCTGAAGTGAGGAAAAGGTAGAAGTTCCAGTGAAAGCATCACAGTTAAAATAGAGAGTTTGTTTATAGCAGGGATATTTTCTCCAGCTATAAACTTTAAATTAATGTTAACAATTTCATTTTGAATCTTTCCTTTGCTAAAATTTGGATTGCTTTCCAATTTCCTGCAGAGCTTAATGTGTATGCAAATTAAAGAGAAGAAATTTGAGATACAAAAGTTAGATTGTTCTTTCCAAAAATGCTGTAATTATTACTTAATTTTTAGGGGCCTTTCTCTTTAAATCTCATTACTCATTTTCCTGAAACTAAACAGAACACAACTTTTGGCTAAGGATTATTTTTAATCTTTTTGCAATATGATTAAATTGAATGTAAATTTGCTTTTCCTTGCATTTGCAAATACTATAGTTTTTGCTATAGCTGAATAAAAATAGGTGTGCTTTTATGTAATTTAAATAAATGGGCAATGGTTATATTTTCCACTTTTACTTGAAAGAGTTACATACCATAAAACACATGTTATCCAGATATCTGTGATATAATGTGTTTTATTCTAAGCTAAATTTTCAAAGTTGGCTGCCTAAAGTTGGAGCTTTGAATCCATAACTAAATATAAATTGCCTGTTTTTTTCCAACATGATGGACATCTTCAGCTCTCATTCACTTCACTGGGATAGTGTGTGTACTCAGGACTTCTGAACATCAGGCTGCTAATATTTAGTTGCTTAAATATAGATCCAGGAGACCAACTTGAGGTACCTAGGTTTTAAAACGTTGACCGTAGTTCCTTATTCCAAACATATTCTTCAATGAATATTGCATCTAACGTAGAAAGATAGAGGCTCAAGGTCCTGTTTCCATTGACATTAGTGGCAAAACTCCCAATGACGTTGATGGTGCAGGATCAGGCCCCTATTGTTGTGTATCCTCCTTTACTGTACAGCACTTTACTGTTGTAGTACAAGACTCAGGTTAGGGCACTAGGTCTGCATGTTATGCTCAAGAATTCACAAAGAAAGGTAATAGGAAAATGTTTAGACAGAGCATTCGTAGTGGTATTGAATTATGTGTGTTTAATCCAAAATGCCTGCTTTGTTCAAAGCCAGTATCTGGTTAAAAGAAGCACGGTATTTGCCTTGAACAAAACACATTTTAATATTTAACAATATGTTTAAGAATGTAAGATAAGGCATTGCAAAATTGAGTTTTCCTTGTTGTACTCATTTATCTCTATCAGATGTATCAAGTATTAGGTTTTTGCAGATAACCCACTAGATTATAGTTATCTTTATTTTTCTAATTGGGACTGCAATTAGAAGTAGTACTAATACCTCTTCTAGTATTGCTACAGGTGCTTTGTCTGTGTCTTGCATTTAGATTCCCCAAGGAAATTTTTTATTTAAGAAAAAGGCATTATCCCTGGCTGCTTTTATACATAACTACAGCTTTCATTTCTTTGTAGAAACACTAAATGTCCTAAGATTATTCTCTAGTTAAAACTGATAAGTGCTGTTACCTCAAGGGATTCCCTCCCTCCTCCCCCCCCCACACACACACACACTTTGCACAATACTGTCAATTGCCTCTTAGGAATGATTTAAACCTTTATGGACATAAATGAACATGAGTCTAAGTGGTGAAAAAGAACAATACATTTGGAGAATTTCGGGATGGTATTCTATATGTAGGGGTTTCCACAATGGAGCACTGATAATTTACAGATAGGAGCAAGGGGTAGAGTTCCACACCATGGACAATGGGTAGATAGTGATAGTGAATCCAGGGGACTTGTGATCAGAAAGCTGTGGTGGCGCACACTGGCTTTACGGAAAACCATATATGGCTACTAGTACAAACAAGGTTGGAAATGACACTGCAAACTGTCCCTCTGTATGACTGCTTTGAGGGGAGGGGATTAGGACACTCTATCCAGTGTCAAAGTAGTGGTTGTTTTCTGGGATAGTAACTGAACTGGGATGTAACTGAGATCTGGATCCCAAGAGTCCTCTCAACCCAGTGTATGTAAACATCTTGATTCTGTGCATTCCCAAATTTAAACTAAGCTGTTGAATATGGTTTGTGGAAGACCATTCTGAATGTACACCTCCCCACTCCCAGGAAAAATAGTGGATTAGACTGAAAGGACATGACAAAAGACCTGATGCTTAGTTTTAAAATGACCCAGAATTCTGGCTTCCTATTTTAATGTGTCAAAAGTTCACATTAGCATTTACCTGGAGTTCAGACTCTTGCCCACTTGAATACTCCACTCCCCTATCCCCAACCCCAACAAGAAAATTAATTTGAGGTTTTAGTGTATTGTTACAGGTTCATGACCACCTAGAGTTATTGGTAGAACCCTTTCAAAGCATATATGACGTGGACCTGGCTCTAGTACACTACTAGATAAAACAAGATTCCAGTGTAGGTGGGTCAGTGACTGATAAAAGCTCAGTGAGGTATCCTAGATCAGTAATCATCTTAGCTTCCTATTTGGGCATATGAAAACTTTTCAGTGCTGCAAACTTTCTCCAACTTTTAAATAGGCTCTATCTTCTGTGTGTTGGAGCTAAGACATTGTTCGCACCACCGTAAAAGTATGGGCGACACTGCCTAGCTACCAGCTATCTGGGTTTTGTGGGATCTAGAAGTAGCATAGTGCAACACCTAACTCAGCAATTGGTAATAAAACTTAATCTTTTCTTCTCATGAGAAGACTTGATTGAATGCATAGAAAGGCAGTGTTGCTGGTGGATAAGTAATTGGAGTAGCTGTCAGGAGATGGGGACAGGTGCTTTCGCCCAGCTCTAGTGTGCTACTTCAGTTGTGTATAGTGGCCAGCCTCTGGGGGGAGAATTCCTCCCAGTACTGGCCCAGTGTAAGGATGTTATAAGTGTCCTAGTAGTTTGGCCTCTCCCGTGGAATGCAGGAAGTGGGAGTGGAGTGAGCCTGTAGTGCATGACACTATGGATGATTTCTGATTGTAAAACAGTTCCAAATTACACAGGTGGCTTTAAAACCATCTTTGCCCCTCTCCTTTGGGGCTACATTTCTGTGCTGCACCTCCAAGAAGTGCAGCATAGAATCTCACTCTTTGGTTTTAGTTGTAGCTCTCACACTGACATGCTGTCCCCTTGGGCAAGTCACTTAACTTCTTGTGTTTCACTTCTTGTCTCTAAGCTAGAGAAAAGGATCTGGGGGTAGTTACAGCAGATCACACATGGAATATGAGCCAAAAAATGTGAGAGTTGCAAAAAAGGATAATTTTCTGGAGGATATTAACAGGAATGTTGTATGTAAGACATGAGAATGTGTCCAGTTCTGGGTGCTGCATTTTAGGAAATGTGGCCACGTTGGACAGAGTTCAGAGAAGATCATAAATAATAAAAAGTTTGTAAACCTCACCTATGAGGAAAGGTTTAAAAAACTGGGCATGTTTAATCTTGAAAGAAGACGACTTAGGGATGACCTGATAGCAGTCTTCAAATATGTTAAGGCTTGTTATAAAGAGGAATATGATCAATTGTTTTCCTTGTCCTCCCAGGGAAGTATCAGAAATAATGGGGTTAATCTGCAGCAAGGGAGATTTAGGTTAAACATTGGAAAAAACTATTGTAAATGTAAGGATAATTAATCACAGGAATAGGCTTCCAAAGAAGGTTGTGGAATCCCTATTATTGAACGTTTTTAAGAACAGGTGGGACAAGCACCTGGCAAGACTGGTCCAGGTATACCTGGTCTGTTTCAGTGTGTGGGGGATGAACTAGATGACATCTTCAGGTCCTTTACAGCCCTATATTTCTATGCTTCTATGTCATGCTTTCTGAGCTGAGTCTATAGACCCCAAAAGCAAACTTCATTATTATTTACACTTTGTCCAAATTTAAACTTGAGTTGATTTTAAATCTTAGAAACAGATAATTGAGGCCCTGATAATGTACGGCAAGTTGGAATACAAATTAATTAAACTGGAACTGTAATACTGCACTAACGGTAATCTTGCCCCTTCCTCCCAGAAATATTTTTACAGAAGCAGATATCAAAGTAAGTTTAGATGATACCAGAAAACATAGACTTCCTAGATTAGTGAGCTTTCAAAATATAACATGGCATTTTCTGTGGCAGATAGAGGAAGGAGATTCTTGATGACAAAAAACACCTCACTCACTAGAATTCCTAAGTTTACTGACTATGGGCTTGTTCACACTTACCCGGAAATTCGGCGGCAGTTGACGGGAGTTACACAAACTACGCAGAGTAGTTTGCGTAACTCCCGTCGACTGCTTCTGCGCGCTGTTCACAGTGCGCTGAGCCGACGGAAAAAGCGTTCCCGTCAGCTCAAAGCTACGCTAGTTGAGGAGGTGGACTTATTAAGTCGACTCCCTCATCGATTGAGCGGGTCTCACTGACCGCTCAATCGATCAGGAAAGATCGATCTGGCGGTGGCGATTTTGCCGCCGCCAGTGTAAACATAGCCTTAGGCACATGGTTTAATGGAAGAAACAAAACTAAATAAGTACCAATCTCAGCTGAGAATGAGACGTTTGAAAACATAAAAAACCTATGTTTATGGAAAAGGGCAGTGGAAAAGCAGAGTTGTGCAAAAAAACTGGACTCATTATTTTTCCCAAACAGTATTTCAGCATCTCATTTTCCATGTTAGTTTTTAAAGAGTCCTATCCTTTTCCATTGTGAAGAAAGGTTTACTGTCTGTCAACCCCTGTCCATGCTTAGGACAAAAGGTAACTTGTCAAAAATGGTATGAATTAACAGTTCAAACTGCAAAACTCTTGAGCTAATATAAGTATTATAAGTAATATGACTCTGCAAAAAATGCTGTGAAGTTTTGTTGTATACAGCTGAACGACTTCAGGTAAAACTGGGTTGAACAGAACTATTCCTTTCCCCATTTGAATTCAGACATAATTCTTTAACCTGGTTTAAAGCTGTGCTGTAGACTGTCTGTACATTTTCTGATATTCTGTAAAGATAGCCTTGAATACTCTCAAGACTAATAATAGCATTACCCGAAGTGTGAGCTGTACTGCCTTTTGTTTTCAGTGATAAGCTTCATTAGAATTAATTACATTAACATTATTTAAGAAACTGAGTCATCATCCAAAGGCAGTTCAGTAGATTAGGCAGCAGTTTCAGTGTCAAGTGGCCTGAGTTCTAATTCCTTCTCTGCCTTGTGTCTGATCTCCAAAATGTCACTTCACCACTTTGTACCTCAGTGTTTCCATCTATGAAATGGGTGCAATGATACTTCATTTGTAAGGGTGATGGTGTTGTTTGTTTCCACATATATATTGATGAATGGCAGCTAATGCAAGTGCTAAGATTCCCCCACTCCTCACCCACCAAAGCTAGTTGGTGATTAAAGGTATGCACCTATGTAGGAGGCCTAATTTGCAAAGATGCTGAGCATCTGCAATTCCTGTTCATCATAGGTACTCAACACCTATGGAAAATCAAGCCTTTTTTTAAAAAAAATGCCTGTGTATAAATATAGGCAATTTGACTCAGTCACTAATATTTGAAAATGTTGGCCAAAGTGCATTTGTGCAAACTTGTCTCTATCTCAAACAGAAGTTGGTGCAATAAAAGATATTACCTCACCCACCTTGTTTTTCTAATATCCTGGGATCCAACAGGGCTACTTCACTGCATATTCCATAATTCCTTTCATTACTCACTCAAACTTGCACCCTGTTGTTCCAGAAGAAAAAGTTATAGTAAATCACTGTGTCATTACACTCTTCTGATGTTAGGCAGAATGTCTAATTAGGTGTTTTTTTTTAATTTGTAAAATATAGTATTGTTTTAAAGATGTCGTCATGTTCAATTCTCAAACAGGAGCTCTGAATATATGTGTAGTTTTGGAATATAAAATTCAGTTAGGAGAATAGTAATTACTGAAACAACCAATTGTGTGATTTGAAGACATTTCTTTCCTATTTTATTTTTTACTGTTACATTTGTAATTCATAAACACTGTACGATTAAGCAGCAAGCTAAGAGCAGTAATATCTAAAAATGTGACTCTGTAGCTAGAATGATAAATCCTTGGGCACAGCTATAAAACATACAGATCAGTAACACAGAGCCATAAGAATATATTGACTGTGGCCCAAACTCATCAGAAGATTGATCAATCCAGCTGACTTGCATTAATTGTGAAATACAAAGAACGATGCGATCAATGATAGGCATGAAAGTGCAGCGGTAATGATGCCACATCTAGCTAATCCAATAATGGGGAACCTGATGTATAGCATATTGGAATTCCACTGTTCAAGCCCTGTCACAATAAAGTATATCCTGCAATTATGAGAAAAAATTGAGCAGGCAGCAGTTGAGCCAGCCTAATCAGCCAATGCCACAGTAGTTCTACTGATTAAACACTAAATTAAGTGGCACTCCAGTTCTGTAACTTGTCTGAATTGTAAAAAAAAAAAATATATATATATATATATATATATATATATAATCCTTGAGTTAACGTAAAAAGTTTGTATTTTAATCAAAGTAAACTCTGAATATTAAAATTTGCATGAGCTCATCATGTTAACTGTTAACATTTTAAACAATTTATAAATTGATCTCCTGCTGTTAGCTACAAAGAAAAAGGACCCAATGTTGAACTGAGAGGCAGGAGTATCCTATGCTTAAAAAAAAAAAAAAATCAATTAGACTAGATATGAGCTTAAAGAACTGTTTGGGGGAAAAAAAGAATACATTCAACAGGCCCCTAGAGAATTTAAATTCAGTTCACTTCTTAATTGTTTGCCTAAGGGCACTGACTTGAGTCTATGCTGAGCATTACAAGTTGATTGGGGGAAGAGGAGTTTATTACGCAATGGATGCAGCAGTGGACTACAACTAGAGCTACAGCTGGAATCCACTGAATATCTAAAAGGGTGGTCAGCCAACACTTCAGAAATCTCCAAAAACACTGTACAGTTGTTGTATCACATTAATTGAAACTAAAAACTAAACATATAAATGCTGCAGCTCACAATTAATAATGATTTTCTTCTGCTCTGACTTCAAACGTATTTACCTGAGCTCAGCCTTTGCCAGTTTGTCGCCGTAGACTGGATAACATTTGGGGGGGTTTATGTTTGTTTAAGAGACAGCCTTGATTGGAGGACTCTGCAGACCTGTGCTGCGCCAGGAGGATCACCAGAGAGACTGTGGCTCCGAGAAGCACAGTCTCCCTAGGGCTACCCTTGTGGACAGGGGATGAATTAATTATCTTCTCCATCTGTTAGGACAGGAAAGGTTTTTGCCCCCGGTGAGCCTTGCTGCTTAGGAAAGTGCAGAGGGGTGATGGGACCATGATCCTGCCTCCTCCTTAGCCTTCCTCGCTCCCTTTTTGGAGTCTTGTTGAAGAGAGAGGAGTAAGCAACCTAAGTGCTCCCCAGGGTGCACAGGGACTGTGTGGCTTTTGTGTGAGACTTTCTGCAGCCACACAAGAGGGGGAGGGGGAGGGGGAGGGGGAGCTTCCTGCCCTCCCCAGCACAGACCCTCACACAATCTGGTCCTAAGGGTGTAAGCTCTAGCCCAACACAAATAATTACACTTTGCCTGCCCGAATTCCATGCTGTAATTTCAGTGTCAGAACAGCTAACCAGAGTTAAAAGCCCTGTTGCTATGTTAGTGCAGTTTTAGCCCAAGTTACCTAACACGGGTTATCCAATCCAAATGAAGAACACACATTTTCTGCACTGTGGATGTACACTTAGAGATTGTCACAACTGGCAGGCCTAGCCAGCTATGACCTTGTAGGCTGCAGGAAGGTGGAGGCAATGGGTGTACATCCTAAACAGGGTGGGCATAAAAAAAAGTAGTAGTCTTCTAACCTGCACCAGGAAGAAAGCAGTCAATTCCCCTGTTTTCTGATACAGGAGGACTGTATTAGTTCCCAAACTATGAGCACAAGGCCAGATCATGGCCTGGGCTATGTCTCATGGGCAGCATCATAGAAAGGCATTCAGACTCTGTAGAGCCTCTCCCCATGCCAGATGCAGAAGTCAAGGCTCCATGTTCCCAATGCGCCTGACAATGCAGTTTCAGCTATGCCCCTTGGAGATTTGGCACAGCTTAATCCGTCCCCAGTGCAGCGGGTGACTTGGAGGGGAACAGCTCACATGCCAATGGGGAACAATGCCCTTTGTTGGCTTTATTCTCATTTGCATTAGGTTAACATAGGCCATTCTCTGATTGCTGTTTCCATTTGGCTGCAGATGTTGGGACTAGAACACGTAGTGCTTGAGACCTGGCTTAAAGGGTCAGCAGTCGTATTATGTACCCGGTATCCAGAGGTTTGCTAGTATAATATGATTTCTTAACTAACAAGCAATAGTTTCTACTGACATGTATACAGCGAGAGACAGTGTCATACTTAGAATTCTCCAATATTTATACAGAGAAGATGTAAATTTGGCACTTTCAAAAACAAAAAGGAACAAGTTTGGAGCTGAGACCTAGAGTGAAAGTTACTCCATTTCACATTGTTATTGCAGCAAGTGTGCGTTGCCCTCACTTTGGAGACTATTAAAATACTGGGGTGAAAGGCAACCCTTTTAAAGTAAATATAACTCAAGTGAAATCAGAAAAGTTACATGAGAAATGAGTCCATCCCTGTCACGCTGTCTGAAGTGGCTCACGACCATGAGTGCCAACCTCAGGACAGGCTGTCAAAAAGCAGAGCAGAAACCCCCAAACTGGTTGTATGCTCTATGATTAAATTTCACCAACCCAGCAACAAGTGTGAACTCCTAAAGTACTATAACTGTCTTATCATGGAGTTACAGATAGTCCCCTTGGGCTGTCCTCAGACAAGCTGGACTATGTGATAGATGGTCACTTTACACCAAAAATCACAACAATATTCACATTACTCCCAGTCCCAAAGAACCAGTCACTTACTCCTGGTCAGTTGCACCTTAAAACAAAGACAACACCTGTAGCAGTCCTGTAACAAACTAACTAAAGATTTATTAACTTGGAAAAGAAATACAATTTATTTATAAGGTTAAAGCAGTTAAACATACAAACACATAATGAGTTAATCTTAGATTTTAACAGATAATATAAGCTTCTATAATAAATCGCTGTATATGCTCTGTAGGGCAATACCAAGTAGCATAGGGATATTTTGCTTATGTTCTTATGTTTAGGAATCTCTTTACATTGCTGAACTGAGAAGAGAATCTGCTCTTTATTCTTTAAACATGTTTTTGTGTATTCCTATTTTGCATGCAGTTAAAAATATTTGGTGAATATAGTCTTCTGACCCAAAGGCAAATAAATGTGTGTATAAGAAAATGAGACACTGCCACTGATAAGAGTTGCACTGAAATCCTATAATTTTGGAAGGATTTCACTTCAGTGGAAGCATCATGTCACTAGGACATCATGTGTAACACTTCCAATGACGTATCATATCTATGGGATCCTTCTGTAAGACACAGTTAAACTATAACTTTCTGTCAAAGTCATTTTCAGTGGTAAGAAAATAAAACATCTAACTGTGTAATGTCTATTTCATATATCAGAAGTCAGCAGTTAATACAGATAACCTATACAAATTTAGCTTTTAAAAATAATCTTTTTGTTAGCTGATGTGCTCAAGAAAGTCTGAAAACGATGACAAAAATAATTTTTGTCAACTTATTAAACAGTACCTATTTTTTTGTTATTTGGGGAAGTAGGAATAGAGTGTCAGAGCTATGTTTCACTTTTAAAAACCCATACATTATAATCTGAAAATAGGCTTTAGAATGGGAATCTTAGTTACACCATTATGAACCTGATGGTACAACAACTGTACGGACAATTTAAATACTCATCTAAGTGAGATTTACATGAAGTCCAGATATTAATTTACATTTTGATCTGTGATTACATTAAGTGTTAAAACCTAGCTATATACCTCCCTCTCATTTAAAAAAAAAAAAAAAAAAAGACAGAATTCAAATGATACAGTGTTAAATAATTGCTGTGGAACAAACCCTCCCTTTTCCCAAGTCTTTGTTCCTTTCTTTTGTCTCTTGGGAATTCTATTAACTTGAATACAATTTTCCTGAATTATGTTCCAGCAGCAAATAAGACCTCGTGGATCTTAGTTCTTTCTGGGACAATTAATTTCAAGGCAACCTGTGTAAAGGAAAGCAAGGAGCAGTGTGTTTTATAATTGCTGGAAAGCTGTGCATGCAGTATTAAAATAGAAATATTGGGTTTCCTTTTAAGTTTTGACTAATCCCAATAGACTGACAAACAGCTATGAATAATTTTGTGAACTTTTAGTGAAAGAGTTCAGATCTTATTTTTTCTGTAATAGATTACAGTATTTATTTGAGGCATAAAGTCAAAACACCTCAACATTCAGACAAATGTTCTTGCAGTGCAGGCGCTTCCGTCAAGACACTGAAGTAATAACAGACAACCTGAAGATATCAACATAAAGCAATAAGCTGAGTATGATAATGCTTTCTCATGCATTGTCTTTCTAGTCCAAGATGTTAGATACCTCCCCTCATGTGTACAGTTAACAATCCAAAAACCACATGCTTAACTTTACACAGTAGTCCCATTGAATAAAACAAAGCATGTATATAAACCTTTGCAGTAGCACAGCCTACAATGGCCCTTATTTGTTGTGTCCATTCTTCAAGCGTCTCCAAAAAACTTGTCCTGCTTTACATGGCTTTTTTTTTTTTCATATAGACTTGATGGGAATCTAATCCCAATATTTCTTTAATGGTTTTTCAGAGTGTATATACAAAAACATTTTTACACATGGCTAAAACTGAACATGTGGAAGAATGGGACTGCAAAGGTTTTAATACTGGGATGAGCAGCTGGTTCTCCCATTAACAGGAGCAAGTGATGTTGCCCCATTAAGCAGATAACAATACTGCAGGTGGAACAATATCTACCTTACCTATTGATAGGCAGTAACCCCTGAGATAGGGAGACTTGTTTTTTAAAATAAAATGTGTAACAATGTACAGAATGTATTAATAACCCTGGAATTAAGTGTATGAAACTTGCAAGTATTTGAGAGTTGGGGGTTAACATTTTCCTCCAGAGAAAAGGACAGACTCTTTCTCATGCCCCAAAGTGTTGTCGGCTACCACTAGTGGAAGCCAGATCCTCCAAGGTCATTTGTGAATGAGCTGTTTGAATGAGGAAATCTGCTGGGATCAATTAAGATGATCCAGATATAAAAGTGAAAATCAGATTGTTTCCTCTTTCTCTCTTGCTTTCCTTCTCCCATCCCTCATGGTTTGCCACAGTTTACTCTGACATACAGACCTCTGAATTCTGATGAGTGTTGAGAGCAGAGAAGGTTTTGTTAATAACTTGAGAGAAGGCGAACGTGTCAGAATCATTTTTAATTATGTTAACAAGCTGTGCTTTGTCTTACAGCCTAAGCAAAATGACATTTAAAATCTGGATGCTATTATACGGTGTTGTCAACTGATCCTGAGCTGGTCAGATTTTGACTTTGTCGAATTCTGGCAAACCAGTGGCTCATCTTAAAATATAGATACCTTAAACTTAGAATGCTGTCTTACATGCTTGTGGGTTTCCTGTAACTCTGCCTATATGTGTGGTATTCCTGTTTCTATGGATCTTTGAAATTCAGTTAAGAAAGTTTAGGGTTTTTGCACCAATGTGATATGCCATGTCTCTGGGACACAACACATCAGTGAGACTTTACTGAGGACAGAGTAACTGGTTCTGGTTGGAATTCATACCAGTTACGTTTTATTGGTTTGAAATATTCTGTAATATATTTCTTCTGCCTCTGGTTGAAATCACCTTAAATACCATTGCCATTGCTGAAATGGCTCTGTGGGAGGGGAATTTTGAAGTGCATAAACCAGTTAGCACAAGTCCCAGGAATTCAGTGGGTCCAGTATTGGTGGTTATACTGCATGTTTTAATGAGTCTAGACTATTTGCTGACATCTAACATGCTAACCAAACGTGTTTAAGGAGAAGAGAGGTCTCGTTATGAGGATACTGAAATTGGAAAAATTACTTATTTAGGGAGCGGTGTGCAATGGGATTTACAAACTGATACTGAACATAGGCAGAAGGAGAAGGAGAGTCTTCCCTGCGTGCAGGCAAGGAGGCTGAGCACAGCCCCACTTAACTGCTACAACTGCCAGTTGTGGAGACATGCACCCAGAGACAGAAAGGCCTGGAGGAGCAGAGGGGCAATAGCCCCACATAAGGCTGTCTCTGAAAGAAATTGACAAGGAGACAAAAGACTGTAAGCCCTATAGTTTAAGAACTGGTAGGCTCAATTTAGGTTGAGTTTATGGACTGACGTAACTGTGATGAATTGAAGGAGGCCAGTTTGAAGAAAGCTTGGACCCCCCCCTACAGAAACTGCCCCAAGAGCAGTGGCCAGATGTAAAAGCCTTTTAGGACTTAAAGGGTCCCTTTTAGGACTAATAATTCGTACCAGTTTCTACATCAAAATCACTGTAATTCTGGTTAGAGGTGTCAGGATTTATTTGTTCTACTCAGGAAGCTAGTTACCACTCCCCGGAAGATTTGACATATATAATCCTCCTAATCACAGCTGGGTCTTGGGAAGTGATGCACAGAGTGGAAGGAAGGAAGTTTGCCTTTTCCCTCTTGTCTTGCTTTGGGGAAGGAACTTGAGGTTCATTGGTAAGGAAGACAGACTACATTATTTCACCTTACATTTTAAGTTTAGTGAGGCTCCACGGTCTTCAACAGCCGCTATTAAAGTCTGTTTAAAATAAATAATAATTGTACAATGGGCACTAGCTAAAGGAACACGTTTGGACTCTGAAAGAAGAAAGAGATGGGAGATAGTAATTGCTATTTGGACAGATTCATGTTGCAGAGAAACCAGAGCATGTGTTGATTTTGACTATAGTTATTGGGAACTCTGTGGAATGGAAAAGCCAGTGACTCTGCACTGTGGTGCTTTAATTTGGAGAGAATAATTCTGAACCTCAGAGGGGACTCCATTCAGCCTAGTTAAGTAAAGTAGCTCTTTTTTGTTATGCTGGCTGAAGGCCTTCTACATTGCCCGAATGGAATCATTATATCTGTAGTATGAAAATATGAAATAGCCAAGAATTTAGTTTTAATAACCTGCTATCTTATTTTCTACCCACCATCTCTTATGAAAATTTAGTAATTTAAGACAGTGATCTTCAATGAGGGAAAATAGAGATTGTGCATATACTCTTTGTCTAATTGATTCAGAACTATTTCCAAAAAAGTGACTATGAACCTCCCTTCCTGGTGGAGTGCCACATTTGTCTTGCTTATTTGTCACAGATGGCTATTTAGACAATAATAGTAAAGCCATTTAAAATGCTGAAGGTTTCATTCCTAGTTTTATTTTCTGCTCGTGTTGACCGTGTTTCCATTCCAACACTTAGGACTGAAGTAGGAAAAAAAGCTTTCTGCTTTTAACTTGTTTGAACAGAACTCATTTTTTTCTAAAGGCAGATGGTGGCAACACTGTTCTCTCTAAATAAAACACAAAACAGCTGTCAAGGTGCAAGGAGAGACTAGTCCAGCAATGCATATCTCCTTCCAATGTTACAAAGCCTCCCTTGGCTTTTTGGAAGGGTAGACATCTAAACTAAACACAGTGTCTTGTTATAAACTGTAATAGTAAAAAATAAATAAAAGACAAATAATCCAAATGCTTGGTATACTGTATATTTGGCGCCCTTCCATTTTGTCATATTTAAATCCAAAGCTAATTTAAGTGAAATTTATTGCAATCTAATAACCATAAAATATTATGAGGGAATAAAACCAATCTTGGCTCAAATCTTGGAACACATACACACAGAAACTATAAAATATGGTAGAATATTGCCTACTCAGTAGTCTCAGCTCTTGGAAGCCAAAAGAATTGAGAGAGAGAGAGAGAGAGAGAGAGAGTGTGTGTGTGTGTGTAATAAAAAAATGTATATTTA
The DNA here is from genome assembly GCF_026122565.2 of Emydura macquarii macquarii. Lineage (NCBI taxonomy): Eukaryota > Metazoa > Chordata > Testudines > Chelidae > Emydura > Emydura macquarii. The sequence continues at coordinate 15,365,977 of NW_027131485.1, forward strand.
TAGATGTCTATAAATTGTGGGTTTCATGAGGCTGAGGTCAAGGTATATTGTTGTTTCAAGTTCAAAAGACTGTTGCATTGTCGCACCATTGATATATACCTGACCTTGACAGACAAAGGTTTTTTTCCCCACTTTCAAATGCTCTTAGGTCCTTTTCCCCACTAGTCTCCTGGTCACAAAAGCGCTACTAAATGTCCACTTGTGAAGTGTATAATGCTTCAGAAGTGTGGTAAAAAGCTTTTTTTTAAAAAAGCAAGGGATTTAAAAAAGAGATGTCTTTTAAGCCTATTTTCATTTACTTATGAATACTGTTGATTTGTTTTAATAAGTGAATAAACCTCCCTAGAATATATAACATATACTAAGCAGAAAGGATGCTTTTCATACACCATGCCAATCTGCATCAAGCAACCTATTATAATTTCCATGCTGTCAGAACTTTGGACTCCAGAAGGAAATGTATTTCCTTTTTTAGAAGAGAAATGACTGCACATTGGTTCATTATCATGATGTTTCAAGGATTAGATAGAGTCACAGTGAAACAGGGCCGAAAAAGGATTTTGATATTTCAAAATTCAGTTTTGTTCTGATTCAGCACAAAAACCAAAAATTGTGTGATAGAACCTCAGAGCCAGGAATCAGGAAGGCCTAGAGTCCCCAGCTGGGAGACAGTCCTTCTGGTGGTGGACTTCCTCTGGAGATGTGGACCCAGGGAGCTCTGGGGTCCCTGGCTCTGAGACAGTCTGCCTACAGGTTTCTCCAGAGCTATGGACCATAGGAACTCTGGGAGTTCAAGTTGCCTGGGAGCCAGGGCTTCCAGGCTCTCTGCTCTCCATCAGCCCACCAGATGGACTGCCAAGGAGCCAGCAGGAAACCAGACTCCTGGGTTCTGTTGGAACTTGATTGAAATCGAACTTTCTCTGCATAATGTTTTAACTTGGAGTAATCTGTGAATTTCAGTGAAAACGTGTTTCCTCACAACTGACCAGCTCTACTTGTACTATATAGTTCTTGTGTAAACCATAGCGTGGCTGCCTGTATTCAGCTGTGACTTTACTGATGCTGTTTCGAAATGTGGCTCTGGTCTTTGACATCCTTTTCCCCACCCCATTCCTTCGTCCTTATGTCCCCAGGCTTAACACCCAGGCATCTAGCACTTGTCAACATGTGTCCCTGCAGACTGGACAGTTTTTCCCATTAAGCTTCAGACACAGGACAAAGAGATTATTCTAGTCTATGCAAACATGTATAGCTCCTGCAAGAATTCCTTTGAAAAAAGATGGATATTAAATGGACCTAAGATGTGGTATTTTTTTCTATTTGCTCATGAAATACATTGAGGTGTTAACAGAAACTACAGATGTTTGCTGCACAACAAAGAGACATTCTCTGGCTTGTCTCCTCCAGTCTGCTTCTATGCATTTGTGTGTAATGTTCACTGTTTCTAAAGGACTATGGCCCAGATCGTCATCCCACCGCCACCAGGTATGGAAAAAGTGGTCAGCAGCCTTTCTAGCATTATCCCCCTTTTCCTACGTACCCCCTACAGGCTGTGTCTGAATCCCATAGAATGATAGGGGGAGGGGAAGTAGGCTGGTCTCTGGGAAAACACATTGTCTCGGTGTACAGTTCATTCGAAATTTCCTGGAAAATGTAATTGAGCCTGAGTTGTATCATCTGTTGTGTGAGCCACATTCTGGTCAGCCATAACTGAGAGGAGTCACTGACAGTGTGGGTCCAATGGAGTTGTGCTGCAAGGGGCTCAGTGGGTGGGTGGGTGAATGGGCCGGGATTTGCACTGGGAGCTAGAAGTAATGCAGAAGCATAGTGGCTCTGGGTGGTTCATGCCGTTCTCCATAGATACCTAGATTTCACTAAATTTGGATGGCAGTGTCAAGACTGATAGAGGCAAACCCCAGGAGAACTTCTCTGGAGTCTCCCTGCAGACATTTTCTGCCCCTGGGCCTCTTCTCATGTGTTTTACTAAGGCAGGGGTTGATAGAGACCCAGGGGAATTATGCTGCTCTGCAAAGGAAACAACTGTCATAGACAATTTACAACTTGCATTTCCTATAACTAGCTAAGTCCCAACAGACCAAAAAATTTGTTACTCAGATGTGTTTGCAGGGTTAGATTCTTTGCCCTTATACACATGACGAGTCTTTATTTTGAAGATTATTGTTCAGTACACAAGGAAGCCACTTGAACTAGTGTCTTTAACAATCCATATTCTTTTGCAGTGACCTAATGGAGTAGAAAATGCCTTGTTTGCGACCTCCGTGAGGCAATTTGTTTTCAGTTGTGACATGTTTTCACTGATTTTAAATCCTTTTTAAATCCTTCAAATTTCTCTCTCTCATGCACACACATTGCATGGCACCATTTGTCAGCTTTTTGCCACAATAGAAGGAGAGGGGAGAACTAAACAAGAGACTCTTTTTGGACAACCTCATGTCTAAAAGACTATTCCAAAGATTCCCTAAACACAGAGACTGCAATTCTGCTCCAACTTTAATAGAATACAACCTCCATTAAGCAACCAAATTTTGTGTCCGCTTTGACTAGTTATTTAAGGCAAATTTAACTGTATTCCTTAAGCAGCATGAAACTGACTTATACACCAGTTAATTTGGATATTAAATACTCTTCCCAAAAATGTGTGTAAACTTTTAGATGTCTTGATTGAATACTAGGCACTGTACATACCTACATATGAATAGATATATTCAGTTATATAATGTAACAGTGCTGGTTACACAATACAACCTCATGTTGTTCTGTATATTCTTTCTGTCCCTCATTGCTTTTAATTTTGTGCTAAAACCATAAAATATTTACTTCACTTATACCAACATACACTTTGACAAAGCCTTATTAATCAGCCATACTATATGGATATTATCTTTTAGTGGTTTAGTGTAAAAAAAATTACATTTTGTTTCTGTATATATTTACTACATTCCTCTCCCTTGTCTACCAAAGCTTTAATATAATGCCTGTCGCAGTAGCAGCTGATGTATAAAATGTGAGTACATAACAAATACTGTGTTGATACCATGCTAAAAACTGTGTGAGTAACATCACACAGCAAAATGGAAAGGATGGGAACTCTTTAAATATTGCTTAAGCTGTCTCAGTAAATGAGATAATGGAGATTTTTACTTTAAAATATAAAAATCGATCCTAGTGTTTTAGGCAGTTAGATTAAAAGAAGACTAGAATTGCTTTTACAACTTATAACATGAAAAGTGCTATGTATTCAATTAATAAACTAATTCAGAGCGTGAACATTTGATAACTTTGGAAAGAAAGATAAGGTGGTTTAATTTTGGAATTCACAAGACAAGGTGTGACTAGCCCTTAAGCAGCCACACTGGACAGTTGGAGGGTATAAAATTACCCCCCCTCACACACACCTTCCCTTCCACTGTCTCTACGGTCTACCTGAATTGAGTATGTCTACACTGCAGCTAGGAGCAAGCCTTCCTGCCTAGATGGATAGACTCATGCTAGTTGAACTCACACTAGCAAGCAAAAAATAGTCATGTGGATGTTACAGCACCAGCAGACGCTCAGGCTAGCCACTCACACTCTTGGGGTAGAGTGGATCTGAGCTCAGGGGCTAGCTTGAGCCTCTACCAGTGCTGTAACATCTATGCTGCTATTTTTAGCATCCTAGCATGAGTCCCACTAGCCCAAATCTGCCCACCTGGGCTAGAAGGCTTACTCCCAACTGCAGTGTAGACATAGCCCATGGCTCTGTCACTTGAAAGTGCAAAGGATACATGCATGATGTTTTACACCATCAGGGAGTAGGTGGAGCCATTGTTCCATCTTCCTTCTGTGGCAGGCATCAGAGATGGCTTGAAAAAAGGAGGAAGCATGTCCCACCCCACACACATCCTTCCCACTCAGCAGGGGAACTCCAAAAGAAAATGTTCCTCCAGTACTATAATTGGACCTTTGTTCCTGTGTTCAGTCCCTTAGGTTAGGACTTTGATGTAGACTAAACACAGGGTAAGCAATCATGGATAAGTTAGCCTTCCCCTCCTCACTGTGCCATTATGCCCCACATCTGCCCTGGTGCTGTATAGGTCCATGACAAGAAATACAGCTATCTAAGCGCATATCCCAACATTCATAGTACCACAACTCACTGTGCCATTTGTGCTCTTTGTAGAGTTAACGTTGCGAATTTTGCTCAGGTCAGCCCAAAGCCACACCAAGATTCATATGTGTTCATATGGCCAGGTGACTGCAATGTGACACAAGGGCGTGTTCTGCTGTATCAAAAAACAAAAACAAAAACAGATGCATAGAGCTGAAGAACAGGAAAATCTCAGCAGATGGGATGAAGGAGCTGAGCAAAGGCAGATTGATTAGTTTGCTTCCAGTCAGAGGCTTCTGGGAAGAGATTGGAGATGCCTTCAGAATTGTAGTGACTACCCCTGGTTGCACATCTTCACTGCAGTTACCTTGAGGTCTCCCTTATAGCTCAGATAGTGGTGACTACCATGTTTTTAACACTGATATAGGTGTGGGGGTATGTGAACAATGAAAATGAAATATTTTAAGGGGAAAACCTGCAGCTGACCCTAAGGTAGGACTGCAGTCAAGACAAGCCCTTTAGTTTTGATTGTGTGCAAATAGACACTGTAGCCTTGTATGAATTATATACATGTTTTTGTTTTGATGAAGTTTAGACCTTCAAATGAGTGAATCGTTTAGACACAAGGCTACTGTATTATACATCATAACTGATTTTGTCGTTTTATGCAAAGATGTTGAAATGCCACGGGTGCATTTGACCTCTGGGGACAAACACTTGAAATCATACACATATTCTGCATTAATGAATAGACTCTAATTTTGTTCTACACGTTTTTCATATTTTTTTTTAAAAAAAATTGATACATAATGAGGAATAAATTAAACTAACCATACAATTTGGAAGCTTTTTAAAAACACATTTTACAGTGGGAGCATTGGTCTATCAGTGAGCACTTTAACCAGAATTCTCAAGTTTTATTTGCAGTTTTGGAAGAAGTGAATGTTTAAAACAGTTCTCAGGAGTTTATTCTACAAGTTGTCTGAAAGGGCGGGCATAGTATCAGTGCACCATACTGCCACAGTGACAGTGTGAGTCCAAATTCTAGGACTTCGGCTGTGGAGGTTGGCGTTGTGCTGCTTAGCCTGGCAAAAGCAGTTGATACTTTCACCTGGATGGAAAGAAACTTCATTGTCCTGTTGGTCATTGCTTAAAAAGTCGTTATTAGCCAACAATTACACAGTGGTATCTGAATCATCTTTGTATATTCACTGTACTTTGCACAGGAGATACGTGCAGGTAAATGCTGACTTCTTATTGGCTGTTTCTGTCCATTGGGCTGCAACAGTAGCATCTGTTGGTCAGTCTGTATGTAGGAGAAAGTGTTCTGAAGGGGGTATGGATCTTTAACTCAAATGATAAGCGCACCCTTCCCCCCCCAAATGGACCTTATACTGTAAAGAGACTGATGTTGTTCTTCTGGAAGCTAGCACTCTGCTCAGTTTGGATGAAATAAACTTCGGAGGAAAGCAAAGGATTTATTAGTATATATTTTAGGGGGCAGGTGGATGATTTGGTGTTTCTTTAGAGCAGTGAATTTAGTGCTGTTGAAAGGTTTTAGATTGACAGCCCTGTTAACTGTAGCTCTCTGTTTAGCCATTGAAAAAATCCATTTAAAACACAGGTGATGAGCCTCAACTCTGACCTGATGGCATCAACTTTAAGAGTGTGAGAATGTTTGACAGCTAAGTGTACTTGTGCTACATAAAAATAAAATGAAAACCTATCAAACAAAAATGTGTTGGAAACAAATACATCAGAACCATTAGTGCCAAGCTACTGGTCAGCCCAAGGAGAGAAATGAGCATCTAAATACCCGATAGGATAAAAACTGTGTGTCTATATCATCAAAGAGTAAAGTATATCAGCAGAGACATTTCTGGAATCTTGGATTGGCAAGAAAAGGACAAGCAAACTTTGCAGCCTAGGAGATGGGAAGAAGGTACTAGATTTTTAGTTTCTGAAGCTGGTGAGAGAATTTACACAGTTGTTCTTTGCTGTGCAAAGAGAGAGAATAGTAATGATACTGTGATATAATGGAGGCTCTCCAGAACCAGAATCTGAAACTTGACTGAATTTGGATATCCTACCCTCTTAGATGCCTTAGGAAGTGAAGTTAAAACACAACCACACAGTACGAAACATCCTAAAGGAATGAGGGCTGGATTCACAATTGGATGAAAGCACTAAGGCTGCTTGCCAGTCATGATCCAGGGAGACCTGTGATGTATTTCAGGTATCTGGATGGTGCTTTCCTGTCCAGTAGAGTGCAAGGAGATATCACAAATGCTGGGAGAACAAGTAGGAAACTATGGATGAAGCACGACGGCCTGGACTAGCCAATGGGACTGTCTTCTATTCTGTGACTGGTACAGTACCTAGCAGGGAAGGGGCTCCAATCCTGATGGAAGCCCCTAGATGCTAGCTTAATAAAAATAATAACGTATGCTGAGGTAGGATGAAATCTAATTGAAGCTGGTGGCATAACAGCGTCCTTCATTGAATATAAATGTTAACAGCAATTAAGACCATTTATGGAATAGATATCTGAAACAATAGGAGCCACCACCCAAAACACAGGCCACAGTAAGGACAGTTAGGAATCTGAGCCATGTGAGCAGAGGGAGTTGACGGGGGGGGGGGTGAAAAAGGGGGGCGGGGTTTGAATGCAAATACAGGGGGCTGGATATTGCTTGAGACAGAGGTGACGGGCAGTAGGAGGAGAGAGAGAGAGAGAGCGTCAGAAACATCACAGAAGTGCACATAGAAGGCAGTAAGAAACCCACACAGACTTCCAGAGATGCTCATTTAGAGTGTGACCCTAAGAGCACTTTTGGGTTGAGTGCTGGCTGCAAAAAAGGCTTGGAACTGAGCAAAGAAACTGTCTCCCTGCTGTTTGTTTCCTTCTGTGTTCAGCAAACCCTCCTTTGTGTACATTCTTTGTAAATATGTAGGATCAAAGAAATACCTAACTGCAATTTCTCCTTCTAACAGAAAAAAAAACACACACAGCCCTGAAATTTGGCAAACTGTTTGGGTCAAAAGTGGTGGTGATATTAAGGGTCAGATGGAAATAGAACATTTTTAAGGAACAGCCTATCCTAGGTGGAACAGGGCCAAAGAAATAAGACCAGGGACTGAACAAAACAGAAAGTGGCAAGAAAACATCAAAACCAACTTTATATTGTTGTTTTACACAATACAGCAGAATGCATACAAACAAAAAAGTGAGAATTGCATTGGATCTTCTGGGAGAAGAAGCAATTTCCAACCACTGTTTGGATATGTCTACACTGCAATAAAATGCCTGGCCCAAGTCAGCTGCCTTGGGCTTGCAGGGCTCTACAGTTACATGTAAACATTTGGGCCCAGGCTCTGGGACTTCTCCCCTCATAGGGGCTCAGAGCCTGAGCTCCTGCCTGAGCCCAAACATCTCTACTGTAATTTTAGACCCCTGTAATCCAAGTCCCACGAGACTAGGTGGGGGTGTTTTATTGCAGTGTAGACATACCCTTAAAGTCCTGGTCCCAGGGATCCACAAGATTCAGTAAAAATATACAGTATGTTCTCTTCTAAGTGCTACATAATATAAATAAACTGATTAGCTTGGCTTATTCTCATTGATGGCAAAACACGATCAATTTGTGAAGGAGAAGAAAGACTTTTGGAAACAAAAGAGAAGAGAGAAGTAGTGATTCAGGAAGTAAAATTACTTGAAGTATGTATGTATTTATAAATTTAAGGCACATAATAAAATGGTAAATGTTTATCTGATTCCAAAATTGAGTGATATATTTAAAGTTCTGTAAATTCTGTTCAGGTTTAAAAGAATTCAAAAGAGAATGCTAATAATTTCTCTGATACATCAGGGTCAGAGGGCAGTCAGAGAGCGTAGAGGGGATATAATCCCTAGAATGATCAGGGCCTTGTTCCCTGCCGACTAAGCAGGGGTTACTACAGGGAAATTAGGAGCACCTGAGGCCAATTAAGGCCCAGCCAGGAGCCTGAAAAAGCCTCTGCTCCAGACAGAGAGAGGAGAATGAGGGGGAGGTAGAGTTGGAGGCATGCTGCGATTGACTGGAGGATCAGAAAAGAACCTCAAGAAAGGTACAAAGACCAGGAGGGGGAAAACTTGCTCAAGCAGAGCAGAGACACTCCCCAGGCACAGAGGCCTGAGAGAAAGGACCCTGTTACGGCGAGGGGGGTGAAGACTGAGAGACTCCCCAGGTAGAGAGGGGGCAGGAAACAAGGAACTGAAGGGGCAGAGAGGGAAGTAGTCCAGGGAAAAGAATTGCAGCCTCGGGCACTGTCAGCAGTGTATAGCTGCTATTCGTGGGGCCCCTGAGCTGGGACACAGCATAGAGGGTGAGCCTGGGGTCCCTCTCCTCCCACTTCCCCACTGGACGTTACCGGGGGGGGGGGGGCAACACTTGGAGACAGGATAACTGCTGGTGCCCTGATCCACTACAAGAGGGAAAAGCGCGAGACCCACTGTAGCAGAGCTGGCATTTTGCCACATTTCCTACATGATTACAAGCAGCATGTAATCAGAGGTTTGTTGACTATTTGCCTTGTGGACAACTGAGAGCAAAGACTTTGGCAATGGAGCAGAGAAGACTAGTGAGTATTCTGCACTGTATTTACTTACTCCTTAGACTGCAAGTTCTTTGGGAATAGGACCATTTTGTCTTGAATGGATGATGCCTAGCACCACCATGGGTGTTAATTGAATACAAATGAAAAGTTACAAGATGGTTTGCTGTAACAGAACTAGGATTAGAGTCTATAATGTATATTAAGTGTATTATAAGTTTAGTTATGCATTTGTTTATTTATATGGTGCCCTAAAATGTATTAGGCATCTCACAGAAGAATAATTGGACTCAGGTGTCCCTAGTTGACCCGAGGTTACCTCTTTACAGCTTATGGGGAAAACAGCTTTACCATTCTACGGTTGACATACCTGCCTTCTGCCATTCTCTTACACTCCATTTCCTTACCCTTGTATCCCACTCTGATACTGAGGACCTTTTACCACCTGTCGAGGATGAGGAACCTCAGTAGGCCAATTTGTATTCCACCCTGATTCCACAGCCCACTGGGAACATTAGCTGGTGGCTCCCTCATGGAGCCGTGAGCATGGGCATGTACCTGGTGCAGTTCACCCTTGTCCCGATACCTGGAGTGTGCCAGGCTGCAGCCCCTGTTCCGGTTCCTCCAGAATCTCCTCCTGAGGTTCTGGCTGCACTTTCCCCCCCACCTCTTCTTGTATGCACAGCCCATCCATGGCCCCACAAAGTCGCAGGATCTCCTCATCAGTCTCCTTCTAGCACTGGCCAAGGTGATCATTTACAACACCAGGGAGAGGATGTTGGCTGAGGAGGTGCTCTGCGACTGTGGGGCCTATTTCCATTCCTCTGTCCGTTCACTCATCTGGGCAGAGTTTCTCTACGCCACGTCCGCTGGCTCCTTGGACACCTCTGAGGAACAGAGGGCACTGTCCGTCAGTGGGAACTGTTTGCTCGGTGTTCCCCTCAGGATACCTCTATTTAATCATTTGACCTTCACACCTGTTCCTGTTTTCTCATTTGTTGTCCCCCAAATTTAGCTGAGTCCTGGGCTCAGTAGCATCTTACATTAGGCTGGGCGGGAGGCGCTTTTTGCCATATCCCGGAACCCAAATAGAGCCATTCTCTTACAGCTATCCATTCTGACTTTGTTACACATGTAAAAAGGCGCTGAACAATTGTGGCACAGTGTAGATATATGGATGCAAATTCTGTGGCCATTAGCTCCTAGTGAAATCTTGAAGTTAGTTGGATTACATGGGTTGTTTTACGACGTGACAATAGTCTCCTGTTTTCCATTCAGTTAGAGTGTAAGTAATTGCAGAATTTGCTCCTTGATTTATAAATGAATATAAAGTTTTCTTCTACTTTCTATGGTTAGGTAAGAAATATTAAAAATTCTAGTGCTATTCCCCATAATAAGTCAAACCCACAGGACAAGGATGATAAATGAATGGACTTGCTGGGCAGAAAGGTCTACACCTCTTCTACTCTACAATTAAGAGTGGCTAATTATGCGGCCCTATTGTCCAATTATGATCATGACCACTACACAAAGATGGCAAGATTTGTTGAACATATCCCAAAGAATGAAAAGGAGCAATTTCAATCATATATAAAGGAGGGTCAATTAGTTGCTAGGACGGCATTACAGGCCTCCCTTAACGTTGCCAATACCACAGCCAGGACAACTGCAAATGTGGTAGTCATTCACAGATCATCATGGCTTCATCCTGCAGCGTTGCCTAAGCAACTCCAATCCGTGATTGAAGCTCTGCCATTTGACAAGGCGAAGCTTTTCACAGAGAAAACGGATGAGGTGATGCATACAATGAAAGATTCTCGGGCCACACTTCGTACCCTCAGGATATACACATCTGTGATAAAAAGAAAACCATTTAGGTACCAACCTTACAATTCCAGATATCAGTATTAGTAACAGTACAGACAATATGATCCATCACATAATAGATAAAGACCCCAGTAACGCAGACAATCAAATCAGCAGCCATCAACATCTCCGTCTGCTCCATTAAAGCCTCAATGTTGAGGTTTTGGTTGAGGGTCTGTTCAACCTCCCACAGTTTCCAGAGCCAGAAATGATACCAAATACCACCTTTTTCAACCATCAATTACGCCCGTTCTATCAAACTTGGGCAAACATCACCACAAACAGATGGGTCTTGTAGATTATCCACTTGGGATATACTATTCCCTTCATCTCCAAACCTACTATCCAGCCCCCCTCCCTGTCCCTCTTCAGGGACTCCTCTCACGAGCATCTATTACAACAGGAAGTTGATCACCTGTTGTGGATAGGTGCCATACAACATGTCCCACCTCAGCAGAAAGGCAGAGGATTTTATTCTCATTATTTCCTGACCCAAAAGAAGAATGGAGGTTGGAGACCGATTTTAGACCTCAGGAGGTTGAACAAATTCATATGGGTACAAAAATTCAGGAGGTCACTTTGGCTACCATAATACTGGCATTGGAAAATCGGGGCTGGTTCGCAGCCCTATACCTCCAAGACACATATTTTCACATTGCTATTCATCCAGCACATTGCAGATTCCTCAGGTTCACATTAGGAACCAACCATTATCAATATGCAGTACTACCTTTCGGCCTATCCACTGCCCTAAGAGTGTTTTCCAAAGTACTTGCGGTTGTATTGGCGTATCTACACAGACAGGGCATAATCATATTCCTATATTTGGACAATTGCCTCATAAGGGCACGCACCCAACCTCAGGGTGTTCATGTGGCTCAGATTACAAGAATACTCTTTCGAAAACTAGGGCTGATATTAAACAACTGAAAATCCACCCTAATTCCTGTGCAAGAGATAGAATTCATAGGGGCTTATCTGGGTTCTCTCACAGCCAGGGCATCACTACCAGGTCACAGGTTCAATGCCATAGTAAACCTGCAAGCCACAATAGAAAACAGCCCGACTGTAACTGTCCGCACATGTCTCCAAATGCTCGGATACCTGGAGGCCACCACTTTTGTAGTGCAAAATGCATGACTACACATGCAAGCCCTACAACTGTGGCTCTCAACGGTCTACAGACTGCAAAAGCACTCAATTCACAGAACGCTAACGGTGCTAAACAAAGTCCAAACAATCACTAAGATGGTGGATACAATGTGTGAACTTGACATCAGGCATTCCATTCACATAGGAATCACCTTCAATTATGATAACTACGGATGCATCGCTGCTAGGCTAGGGAGCACATTTGCAAGAACATACCATACAGGGCATGTGATCCACAGGGGAAACAAGTCTCCACATAAATTTACTAGAACTACGTGCAGTCCGCAATGCATGTTCCCACTTCCTTCCTATAATAACAAACAAATCCATAAAAATCCTGACGGACAATATCATGTGCATGTTTTACATCAATTGAAAAGGAGGAGGACGATCCAACTATCTATTCACCGAAGCAATAAAACTGTGGAATTGGTGTATACACCACGGCATAGATATATCAGTCACCTACTTACCCGGAGTTCAGAACACCACTGCAGACAGCCTAAGTAGGCACTTCGGTAGTAACCACAAATGGTTGTTGTGCAAGGGAGTCCTGAGAAAAGTATTCCAACAATGGGGTTATCCCAAAATTGACTTATTTGCCACAGCACAGAACCACAAATGTCGCCACTACTGCTCAAGAGCGGGATTAGGGAAAGCATCAATGGGGGACACATTCTTCCTAGACTGGAATATGGGACTACTCTGTGCATTCCCACCCATGCTGCTGATACCCAGAATTCTGCACAAAATACACAAGGACAAAGCAAGAGTAATTCTGATAGCTCCACTGTGGCCCAGACAAACGTGGTTCATTTACCTGATCCAAATGTCAGCATGCAAGTCTATCTCCCTTCCACTCCTCAGGGATCTCCTATCTCAGGAGAGCGGCCGCATTCTTCATCCTGACTTAAAAAAACAACATCTGACAGCCTGGCTCCTAATTGGTTCCGACACACAGGACTACAGTGTTCAGAGCCAGTAAAACACATATTGCTAAATAGTAGGAAACCCACAAGGAAGACATACCTGCAAAAATGGCACAGGTTCACCACATGGTGCCGAACAAAACAGATCTCTGCCATCAGTGCACCAATCCCAGCTATTCTTGACTATCTTCTTAACTTGAAAGAGACAGGTCTATTGATCAGTTCTCTTAAGGTACACCTAGCAGCCATCAGCACTTTCCACAGCCAAGTAGACAAAAAATCAATCTTTACACACACCTATAGTAAAACGTTTTATGACAGGTATGCTGAATGTATACCCAGACATTCACCCTCCCATGGTGCCAGGGGATCTCAACCTAGTGCTTAAAACCATCATTAAACAATCTTTTGAGCCACTGGCAACTTGCTCCCTACTACATATGTCTATGAAGGTGTCGTTTCTAATCGCCATTACATTGGCGCGACGTGTAGGGGAACTTGGAGCACTCATGGCACATCCAACATATACAATCTTTCACAAAGACAAAGTGTCCCTTAGACCCCACCTGAAGTTTATTCCCAAGGTTGCGTCATCTTTCTATATAAATCAACCTATTCACCCTACCCACATTTTATCCAAAACCTCACAACAGTGCGCAAGAAGTGGCCCTCCACACATTGGACATTAGATGAGCTCTAGCTTTCTATCTAGAAAGAACAAAGGCATTTAGGAAATCACCCAAACTATTTACATCACTGGCAGAATGTTCCAAAGGGAAAGCTATCTTCACACAAAGCCTGTCTATGTGGATTTCAGTATGCATTCACTCCTGTTACACACAAGCAGGCGTATCACCACCGCAACGAGTCAGAACTCATTCCACCAGAGCGATCTCCACATCCGTAGCCTTTCTGCACAATGTCCCAATTGTAGAAATATGTAAAGCAGCCACCTGGGCATCGGCTCACACATTCACAAAGCATTACATTGTCGACCAAGCATCAAGGGCTGATGCAGCAGTTGGACTATCTGTACTCTCTTCTATTCAACCTAAGAACTCCAAAGCTCCTTCCTCCTAATGAGGGCACTGCTTGAGAGTCACCTAGAGTGGAGCACCCACAGGAACACGATTCGAAAAAGAAGAGAAAGTTACTTACCTTGTGCAGTAACTGAGGTTCCCTGTGGATGCTCCACTACCCACCATCCTCCCCTCTACTTTGGGAGTCTATACATATGGCTTCATGGTAGAGAAAGAACAGAGGGGGCCGGGTCATGCACGCCAAAAAGGGCGACAACAGCACCGCGAGATGCAGATTGCGCATGCGCGACCCGGACGAGCACTGCTGGTAAAAAATCTCTGATCAAGGACGCAAGGATGTGCCAAGACCTAGAGTGGAGCCCCACAGGGGGACACATCTTGAAGAACTTCAGTTACTGCACAAGTGAGTAACCCTCTCTTCATTATGGCACACTGTAACAGCACCATAAGGAATGTATTACTAATGATCCTTCATCAAAATTCTTCATAATACATTTTTAAAATATGTAAAAACAACTTTTTTTTTTAAGCACTAGTTTGTGCCTTTGTCCTACTTGGTTTAGTAAGGGAATAAACCAGATTATGGCACCACCCCAGTTCCTTGGTTGGTCTATACAGCTATTGGATGCAGCTCTGGTACAAAGCAAAGGCCTTTGTTCTCTTGATATTTGCTGCAATGTGGGATGAAAGAAGCCTTGGTTTTGCTCCTTTCTCTCTTCCCTTGATGGCCAGGTACAATACAGAAAAAAGCTATACTCTTTCAAGGACTATAGAAATTTATTTCTCTTTGGAGTAAAAGGACAATAACAGAGAAATGTTGACTGTCCGAATAATGATTCCTTTCTAGGGATGCTTGTGGAGCTAAACAATTACCCCTTGCACAGGGGTAATGATCCTGTAGTCTCATTCTAGCTCAAACAAAATGTATATTTTGTACCTTTACAGGGCTACAGCTTCCACCATATTCTGATCACTATAACACACTTGGATGCACTGGACCAAATGTAATTGTGGTGTACCTTCATTGTCATAAATGGAGTTACCCTAGGGTTGAACTCTGTCCTGTATTCTTTAAAACATGCTGTCGCTCATAACTCTGTTCTGTTGACATAATGCCATTTCAGTACGTGGTGTGAACTACAATGCAATGGAGCTTGATTCTCAAAGCAATTTTACCAGCTATTTTTCTATTTGTGAACATTAAAAGATAATCTACCATGAATTCATAATCTATAGCTCCTCTTTTTAATAATGCAGACAATAATTAGGTAGTTGAGTAAAAACTCCCATAAATACATTATATACTTGCTTCTGCTGCAGAGAATAAACCTTCTCGAAAATTGGTACAAACTGCTGCTGTATATTGATCTTATGGTAGAAACGGAAGAAGGCTTCACATAATCTTACCTCCACCTTTTGGGGTCTGTGCACAGAACCAAAGGTTTCAGAACAAAAGCAGCAATCTTCTTCGAACAGGTTGCCGTAATGATTCTTGTATTTTCGTATGTGCCTAAATCTAAAGTAACTCCATTGGTTTCAGTAGAGTTGCTCCAGAATTACATTGGCTTAACTGAAAGTAGAATTTTGCCCTCTGTATGTAAAATACAAAGTATAAAGCAGATACCAAAAAAGGCCTTCTCTCCACTGTACCAGGATCAGCTTTGAGAGATTATCATTCTTGGATCTAAGAGTCAAGTATTCAGGCTGGTTGTACTACCCACAGTTTTGGTGAATATCATTATCAGGGTTCAAATCCCTTTTTGTAAAAAGTTTACCTTGAGACACACTTGGTACTGCAGCTTATTAAAATGTGCTTACAATTTTTTCTTACTCAGGCTCCTTGCACTTACATAAATGATCATATGATTAGCATAAAAGTGATATGATCTGAATCCTAATGCAGAACACAGGTTAGTCACATCCCATGAAAAAAGAGACAGCCCTAGAAACAGACCCTATAGCATTCCTCTCTCTGGGACTGATTGATAAAAAACTGCCTCTATTATACATAGTGAATTTTTCTGCACTTCACCCCAATAAGAAAGAATGTCATACTTCTACCATTTAACTCCTCCTTTCCCTCATGTGATCACGAATAATTCTAGAAGCAGAAAAATAAGATAAGTTTGCCAGAAATAATTTACCAGCTCTGGTAGTAAGTAGATACATTGTTTAATTTTTTTGGACATTTTGAAAATCAAGTATGCTTATTTTCCTTTCACCTAAGATAATTAGGAATAGTTATTTTTATTAATAACCAAAAAACCCTTGTATTTTGAAGAAAGAAATGTCTGAGTACAATTTTTCCTCTTATTGCACATTTGTCAATAACTGCCATCTCTGAGCCTCAGTAGCCTTCTGATCATATAGTCACATTTTGTTCTCAAAACAAGTTCATCTGCACTGGTCTCTTAACTATTGAGGTGGTTCTGCCACCTGGAGCTAGAGTTTTGTTGTTTCTGATATTCCTTACTGCTAGTGACTGGGTGGACTTACGTTACTTCTGTCAATACATGAGCACTGTCAGTAGTATTCTGGATGTCTTCAAGGAACACATTGCCAGTTCCCTGCTTGGTTTTGTTTAGATGTCCTTTCTTCCTCCTGTAAGTCTGATTTTTCACAGGTAGTGCTATGATGTAAGATCTTGGTGCGGCTAATACGTGCTCTTCAAAATCTAACACTCACTCTCAGTAGCAGTGGTGTTAACTGTTTGACACACTGTGGATCCCTGGAATCTATCAGGGTTAGTATTTGTGTTTGTTTGCATGTTTGAGGGTTGGGGGATTGTGATGTTGTGTGGGTGGCTCATTTGTTTGTTTTGAGGTTTTTTGTAATGGTAGATTTAGTTGTTTGTACCAATTTTTCTGTTAACCTATTTGATTGAGGATGATAAGGTCTTGTCATACTTCAACTGTTATACCAAAAAGAATAGCCAAAAGTAGGAAATCATGAATTGTGGAACATTATCTTCTCTTAAACTCACCTGGAATCCCATGGTGAGCAAACTGTGATTTACAATGTGTTGTTGCCTTGTTACTCAATGGGGAAGAAAACATGTTTAATCGTTCTCTAGTTATTTATAAATATAGTAGTTCTCTATGTAGTCATCTTTCCTATAGATTATAGAAATAAATAGATTTACACCAACATTGCGCCAAAGATTATCTGGAAGCTCATTCAGTTTCAGCAGTTCTTTCACTTTGATCCCTGTATCTATTGAGAATTCCACACTTGGATTCCTGTGTATGGTGGCAGTGGTAGTTTTCATGCATAGGCTGTCTCAACTCTGTTCTTACATATCTCTGTATAAACTATGGATTATGCTCTGCTTTTCTAGCCATATGATGGTCAAAATACTTCTTATGCTTGGAGGTATCTGGGCTTTTCTGTTGTTCATCCATCTAGAATTAGTCTTTCAAAGTTGCATCATTGTGTTTCTCTCATCTGAGTTTCTAAGATTTTGTCTCGGAAGTGAGCAGTACTTCAGTCATATTTAAACTATATGGAGGTCCTGTAAGTGAATGGGAATTTTTTGGAGTACGGGCTCAGTACTAACCGAAGCAGGCCCTCAGAATTTGGATGTAAGGCTGGTAGGTATATCTGATACTCATATAATAATCATGGGCTTAATCCTTCACTTCACATGAGCAATCCTTCCTCGTTCAGTTAGCTGTGTTAATGTCAATCTTAAGTAAGGAAACACATTTTTTCCAAAAACTTCCCTTGACTATATATGTAGGAATAATATAATAATACTTATGGTAAAAGAAAATAATTACTGGTGCAATAAACCTGTAATGTGTGATTCATGCAGTAAGCCAGTCTCTCTGATAATGTTTGAATACTAAGTTAAAACATACTTTAGTTCTTTTCCCACTATTGCCTTTATATCACAGTATTTCCCATTATGTCAGCTGCAGTTGTCTATTTATTCTTGTTAGCACAGTGACTTTGCTTTTTGATTATTCCTTGTTATACAAGTAAATTAAATAAAATGTGATATAGCTATTGTTATATGCAAGGAAAAAGTATTTGAATATTAAGTATAGATAAGGTTTCTCTCGGGATTGTTTCATAGTACATTTGCAGAATTTAATTTCAAGGTTTTGCCACACAAATTCTATCTAGAATATTACTTGTAAAAAAAATTTCTTTGTTTTCAGTCTTAAAGCACCAGTTCATTACATTTCAAAACCTAATTAAAATACATACTGTATCTGTAAAGCAAAAATGGTGGGTGACCCAGTTTCTCCTATCTGTAATACCTTAAATGTATGTAAATCTAAGACTATTGAAACTATCTGAATGGCCATATAGAGTTACAAGAGAAAAACAAAACCCTCACCTAAATCTGAAAGGTTCACTGCTCATCTGGTGCCAATGGATGATCTCACAAAGAAGATTGTACTTCAACTGAGGCAGAGGTGGGGCAAAATTAAAAGTGCTCAGGTGCAGGAAACAATGTATTTGACATTTAATGAGCAAGTTAGTATGGGAAAAGATCATAACTTTAGTATGATCTGCAAGTTTCATATACATTACTTTTTAATTTACCATTGTAAATCCTAATAAAATTCTCCTATAAGCATTGGTGAGCTATTTTGGACTATTCTGCTAAGTACTCTAAAATGATTGCATAGTTGGCAGGGAGATAGGGTCACTGTGCCTCAGTGGGTCACAGCTGAGGATGCCAGATTCAGGATAAACTTCTGAGAAATAGGGCAGACTCCCCAAACTGCAAATTATTCTACCATTAGATATACCAAGCTAGTAACAAAAATAAACTTCAGCCTCACCATGCTCTTTAACAAAAAATCAAAAATGCAGTCTTCTTAGGCATTCCAGCCCTTATTTCATCACCCAGACATTAGATTTTTTGATGAGTGGTTACTGAAAACCAATTTAATCAAAAAGAGGCTTCTTCTGATCTCAAAAGATCAGCCCCACAGCCAGGTCAATATATAACTCAGATCTTCCCCAATAATCACGCTGCTGCTAATCCTTTAGTAACTAAAACCTAAAGGTTTATTTATAAGAGAAAAGAAGAAAAGAGTTAAAATGGTTCATAGATCATATAGATACAATCATTGCAAAGTTCTTATATGAGGCTTGTAGCAGCGATGAAATAAACTGCTAGCTTGTAAAGTCTCTGATAACTCCTAAAAGATTAGAAGGTCCTCAGTCCATTGATTAGAGCAGTGGTTCTTAACCTTTCCAAACTACTGTACCCCTGAAGCCTGAATCCCACCCCCACGGGGCTGAGGCATGTAACTTAGTTTCATGGCGCCCCTGTGGCTCCAGGCAATTGCCTTTCTTGCCACCCCCAATACCAGCTCTGCACTTGCGACCCCTCTAAAACCCCAGGTTAAGAAACACTGGATTAGAGTGTTCCTTTTGGTGTAAGTCTGTAGTCCAGAGATCAGAACAGGAAAGTGGCAACATGGAGTTGATCCAAGGGTCTTTTAAATCTTCTGTTTGAAAAGAGAATCTCCAGGCACATAGCAAAACTCATAGCAGAGTTTGTGGAAATTCACAGGCACAAGATGGAGTCCAGGGTCACATGAGCAGGTCACATGACCTTACATGGCTTCCTGACTCTGAGGCAGCCATTACCTTTATTCTGCCTAAGGCATCCAGAGGAATGGCTTGCAGGGGTGGGATGAATTTTCTTCTATGGCCCCTAGTGAGTTAATTGTCTTTAATGGTCCATCAATACAAAGCTGTCTGACTTCAATGTAGATTTCACCTGGAGGGTCTTACTCCAGGAACAAACACATTTGGGATACAGATCTATACAGCCAATATTCATAACTTCAGACACAGTAATGATACATAGATTTAAACAGGATAATCATATTTGATAGATTGCAACTTTTCCGTTGATACCTCACAGGACCTATTTTGTATAAGATTTGTTGCAGTTGTCTGAGTGGTAGCAACAACTGATACACATGGTCATATTTCAATCATACAGCATCACAGACAGCTGATGTAAATTTTTAGATTATCTCTTACAGGCAAAGATAAGGTTCCCCATGTACATTTACAACAATACAAGGTCTGTAGCACTTCTATTGTTCTGTCTGTGGTGGACGTGATCAATCTAAGTTTCTGTGTCAGGTGCCCAATTTCTCCCATAGAAATAGGTACACCAATGATACAAGATTTGAGAATCTGAATATGTTAAATTTAGTGCATGAGATGTGAACCATTTTTGCCCAAACATGTTCACAGAAGTGCAAAAGCAAGTATAAAATAATAAGTCAAACTACAGACCTACAGCAGAAGCAGGAGTGTGCGAATAAATGGGGCCCTGGCCTTTAGGCACTGAAATAATGCAGTTAATAGTAATTATAAAACCCCATTTATCAAGTTAAAAATGAGCTTCCTTGTACTCTTGTAAGGGCACAGATAACCAAAATAAACTTGAAGTTGAAATACCTGTTGAAATGGGTGGGGGTGTGCACACATACTGTTTCCAGTGGAGGCATGACAATCATAAGAAGTCCATAGATTCTTGGCACCAAGTCATCTCATTAGGCTCACTTCAAATACGCAATGTATGGAGTTTCAGCTAATTATATATGGGACAAAACCTTATTGCCATATACAGATAAAAGGGAAGGGAATATTCTTGGTATGATGTGTAATTGGTTGCACATCTGTATTCTTCACTTATCAGGGCATCTGAAAGTCCTGAGACCCTGAGAGGCATCAGTAATCACATGATATGATGTATTTAATACCGGGTTCAATTTATGGTACATATTTGTATATTTCCACTCAGATTTTAGCACCTTCTTTACTTTGTGGAATAATATCACAGTTAATGTATTATAGCCCACCCCATCCTTCCCCACCATTACAAGCCTCCTAATTCCCCATCTATTTTTGGGAGAAATGCCATTTTAAATGTGATTAAAATACAGGGAATGCCATATAGCCAATGTCTTATCTGCTGTTGCACTGAACTTGGTTTAGTTTGTGAGCTCTTGGGACAGGCATTGTTGGTTTGTTTTGCATGACACATTGATCAAATTTAAATTACCACACTCACCCTGTATTATTAATCACATATTTGTTTTGCTATAGCATGTTTCTGTTGCAACACTTTATCTCTTCTGAACTCAGTTGAGATAATTTTGGAAATATTGCTATGTGGTAAAATGATGTAAATTTGGGGTAGAAAACCTCAGGCTAGTCAAGAAGATGAATATGTCTACATAAAATGCAGCAGATGGGAGTGTACAGTATATTTCCTTGAGTCCCTCAGCATTTTTTATGCGTAATGGTAAGTAAAAACAAGCATTTGATGGTTAAAGGAAGATGACTGGCACAGTCAGGAGAGCATCTAATGAGTGAAGAAAATAATAGCTATGTTCTGCAAGTAGTGTGAAATCGAATGAACTGTTTGAGTATCCAGTAAAATATAACTTGCACTATTTTCATTCAGTATTCTGTGCTTTGATTGGCTTTTTGTAGTGGCTAGTAAGTATCTGATGGAGAAATCCCCGTGTACTGAGTCAGACATTGAAGAGCTATTTTGGACCTAATTCTGATTTCACTTAAACCAGGAATTGTTAATAGAGTGAGACCAGTGTAAAATTGTTGTAACTCTGATCAGAATCAGGTCATATTGATGTCTAAATCATGTAATCAGTGGTTAAAAATATAGGTAATAAAAGTGAACTAGTGTTTCCTCCTTTAAATAAGTATGTGTTAGATTTATACAATTTCCCTTCCTTCACCTTGAAGGATTACTGATGCCTGAAAAAAGAATAAGAATGGTGATAGAATGGTGACCGTATGGACATAGGTTCTTGTTAGAGTAGTCTTAATACTGCACAGTATATTATGTGTTGGTATAAATAATGTCAATATGACTACTCTCATGAATGATGAAAACTCTCATAAGTAAAGGTTTTCAGGGTCCGGCTCTAATTCAAAAGATAAAATGACTATAATAAAATATTTACAGTTTTTACAAAGACTGATATTATGCATTGGGTATCAAACCATTGTTGGAATAAAGCATTTTCAAAGATACTTCTCCATCTTGAATGTATTTTCCTTTGAGCGGTGCATTATTTTGGAGTTTAGAAAACAATTATAAACCTAGCATAGCAGTTCTTTGGAACTTTGTTCCGTATTTTGAGTAATTTTGTTTTTACATTTTCAGAAAGTTTTCTTAATATAAGAGGTAAGTAATTCAGTTTGAAAGGGAATTACAGACTCAATGGGAGGAGCTTCCTGTAAATATCCAAAGAGCCACCTGGCTGTCCTCCTCACATCTGTCCTTAAAAGTCTTCTCTGTCATGCTGTTCACAAAACACTTGACATGGTCAGACAGTTAATGTGCTGTTATCACTGCTTATCACACTGATCAGTTTCATCATACTGATACCTCATCAGGATCAGTCACCGCAGGATCCTCCCTGCAGCAAGTCCATATCCACTGCCCTGGGCTACTTCCTACCTATATGTCCCTTCTGTTTGGCGGGTGGCCCCTATTGTCCAAACAGTCACTGATAGGAGCGACAAGGATCTGGAAGTTGGGTGTGTTGACCAGTAGGCCACCCATTCCTCTGAGCACCCTATGATAGAACCTATATGGGTCCCAACCATGAAGTCTATGCTTGCAAGTCCTTGTAGAGGATGGCTGCCTAAATAAATATATAAAAGATCAACTCTACCATCTTCTACAGCTGATTATTAAAAAAAATCCCAGCACCACACCATATCCCATTTGCATGTCCTGATTAGAGATTTATCCCAGAACATCACGTTCTATTTCTAATGGGTCTTTATTGAACAAACACTGCATAGCAGCTGGTGAATAAGAAAAGCAATCCTTTATAATGTGTTCTTCAAGTCCTTCAGAAGTTCTGCTGGTAAATAAACCTTTGACATCACCTTTAAACAATACACAGTATTTTGTCCTGCCTCATGTGAGAGATACAGAAAGAGGCACCCACTGTATACAAACAAGAAATAACATCTAGAAGGGAAGAAGAAGAAGCACACACAAAAAATCACTGCATTTGGTTCAATCCAGAGACATGCCACAATAAAGGTCATGGAGGATTAAGAAGCTAAGTACTTTAAGATTGGAGGACATGCTCAAAGTTTCTCTCTAAAGTCTCTTGGTCATAAATTAAATATGTTATGGCTTTCAGTCCCACTGGTCTATCTGTACAGGTTTACATATTACAAGTACATTATTTATATTTTTCCACTAAGTGCTTAGGGTTGCCAAAGTCTTTCTCTAAAGCTCTGGCACATTTAGCAAATGAGACAAAAATGAAAGGCAGCAGATTTAGTAGTGGTTAGGTGGCTGGAAAGCAACCTTTAGTATTTGTGCCCTTCAGGGAGATGCAAATTTCCAAGGCTTCTTCTCCTTTTAATATAATTTCATAATTTAGTTATTAAAATATTAAAAAATGATTCTTCACATCAAAGCAAGTTTATTTTATTTGTTTGTTTCAATTTATCATTTTAATTCTGCCCTAATAATCCATTATCATGTAATCATGCTCTTTATTTTGTCCCAGGGAGGTTTGCTCTATAAAGGAACTCTTTGGCAGCATATCCATTTCCTGCACCAGCTGCCCCCTTCCACCTCTGGTGTAAGCAGAGAGAAGGAGTATTCCAGGGCCATGGTGGAGGTGGGCAGGCAAAGCAGTGCTCTACTACACCCAATCCACCATTTGCAGAAGGTCCCTAAGGACCTATATATACACCACTTGTACACTGGTGGTAATGAATTGTTTAACCTAAAGACTGGGGTTTTCAAAGGGGCCTAAAGGAGTTTTGCCCTCTTCCCCCCTCTCCCCCCATCTCCTGTTGACTTTCACCCAGAAGCCAGGAAGGTTTTTCTACTTTTCAGTGGGACTGAAGGCTTCTTTCTAGTCCTGAAAAGACCCCACGATGCTTAGACTTTTATGGCTCCCTCTGGTATAGCTGGACTTGTGGTAGGTGAAGAATCTGGCTTTGTAGGTGGAGGGATACAAAACTTAGTCCCCAATACTTTTACATAACATCTAACCATTTTTCTAAAATCTATTCTTCCTTAATACGTATACAGAGTACCTATCGGTTTGGTGTGGTGTTATTTGGCACTAATTTGGGGTGACCTCCATAGCACACTCAGTGCTTCACCAGTAGAGACAATGGAGACGTCCCCGATGCATGCCAGTGTACCACACTGTATCAGCTAGTATTCATTCTTGCCCTGTGCATAGACCGATAGTTCAGAAGTCTCAGCATCCCTATGGCTGTGGCTAGTTCTGACCAAACTTCATTGAGGCTGCCATTATATAAGAGTGGACAGGAGGGGGAGAAATTCATCGGAACAGAAATTAGTGCGTAAAACGGGCAGACTTTAACACTCTTCCTAGTTTGTGCCACTTCCTGGGGGTACCCAGTTTGTGAGGCACCTTACTACCGCCTGTGTCTGCCATGGGTCATCTCCCTGAGTCCATGGGAAACACCAGCCCTCCTCTCAGTTGACGCAGGTTCTGCTGTACCTCTGCAGGTTAGCGACAGGCACCATCCAAGTGCCCCAGCCCCTATTCCACTGGACGCTCTCAGTATTCACAGAATCACAGCTCCCAAAGGAACGGTACACCCCAGCTTACCAGATACGCCTCAACCACCGCTCCGCTTAAAACAAAGCACTTACATATGTTTATAATGAAAATAAGTCAAAATTTGTTTAACAAAACTAGAGATTCAAGTGATAGTCAGTAGAAATATTATAAATGAATAGTTACATATACAAGAAAATAACAAGCAGTCTAGAGGCTAGACTTACTGAACTAGTTACGGTCCTGTCTTACAGGGCAAAGCTCACCCAAAATCCTTCCAGTGTATTACAGCCAGGGTTGGCTGTGATCTTCTGTTCATGGGACAAGCCATCCTGTCAGCTTGTCTCCTGAGTAGAAAAGATCCAGGATGCTCCCTGTATCCCCAATTATTCCCTCCCCCTTCCATTGTCTTTACTCGTAAACAGGATGCCTCCTGATGCTTATTTGCTCCCGTGTGCCTTTTTCTTGTCGATTCCACAGTCTCTTGATCAGATTGTCGCTAGGCCTCCATTGTGAAGTGCACAACTTACAAATGACCAACCAGAGAGCAAGAGAGAAACATCTTTTCACCCCTGCCTGACAAGAGCATGTTTATCTGGTGATCTGCCTTAAATCACATATCTTAAGAACATAATTTTCAATACAGATACATAATTCCTTGAACATTATCTATATCTACATTTTCCAGTGATAGATGGCCAGTGGGCTCTTAGTAGAGACCACACATCCCATCCTTTGATAAACTTAATATGCACACATCTGATCCAGAGGATCCCTGTACAAACTCTATGCACACCTGTACTCTTTGCTAGTGGACACCAAGAGGTTGCAAGGCCACACACAACTAAACTTCAATATTTATTTAAAATAAGTTTTTGGCTAGAGTAGTTTTGTTTTTAAGTAAGTTGCTTTTTGTTTATTTTGCTGGCCAGATGGGTTGTGGGAGTTGTAAATGAAGACAGATAATCCATAATCATCCTCTCCCCACACCCACCTGTGAACTTGTTTATTTTTGATCTTTCATTCTTCCCTGCACCCTTCAGTTTACTCCTCCACCATCTATAAATGCTTCGTTTCACTCCTACGTGCCTCTTTCCAGCCTTGGTGTCTACAGTGTTTGATGTCTCTCAGTGAGATGTTTAAAAATTCCCTCATTCAAACTGTCACTACTTGATGGCCCTCTAAATGACTGTTTGTCATATAATTAACACAGAGAGAATTATGAACCTAAATAGCAACTATTAACTATTTTCCTTTTTCAGATTTTTACAAACAAGTTTGAGGGTTGGATTTTGGTTTTTTTCCCGCTTCCCTGCCCCTTCCAATTTGCCTTCAAATGTCCTTGGTACATTTATGGAAAGTTTTATTTTTATATTCATGTGAATGGGATGCTCTGAGGTGAGAGGCAGAATGGAGTCCACAGAGAAAGTGGCTTTCCACAGCTTCACACACTTGGGTAGGAAGCGACACACTGTTCTAATGATGATATTAAAGCTACAACCTAAATATTTCATCCACCTTTCCTAAATGCGTTGGGGTGGGGAGTAAAGATGAATTGTCAAGAGAAGAAAACACCACCTTTCATAAGATTCTAAATTAGCAAGAAAGAACAATTGATAGTTGTTAAAAAATTTAATTCTCTGTATTTTAATAGGACCTTTTATATACTAGCACTTATGCCGGCAAAACTTTTGTTGCTCAGGGGTGTGAAAAATCACATATAGCTACCACCACTCATTTAGGTGGTTCTATTATGTCGGCGGGAGAGCTCTGTCCCGTCAACATAATGTGGTTACACAGGTGCACTTACAGTGGCATAACCAACACAGCTGTGCCGCTGTAAGTTTAAGTGTAGAAGACCCCTTAATGTTGGACAACCATATACAATCATATCAAGCTGGTGTGACTGTTAAAATGAGATTAGATCACATTTCTTAGTACTTAGATTCTCCAATCAGAGATCAGTGCTCCATTGTGATCTGTACACAGACATATAGCAAAACACAGCCCCTGTCCCAAAGAGCTTACCATCTAAGCATGTGACAGAAATCACAGGTGGTTATGACAAAGCAACAATTGTGTTGAGTATAATAATCAGCACTGCACCACACCAGCATCCCAAAAACTGATACCTTCCTGAAGTTTCTTTTTCTTTAACTAACTACTGTGGTTATTCAAATTGTATTGCTTTTGATTGAAGAGTATATATGAATTCTGAGAAACACTGGCATTATGTTTAAAGCTGTTTGCTAAAGATGGGTGTTGGATATAGGGTATCTAAGATGGAGGTTATGGATGGTAGGACAAAGGGAGGCTATCAGAGAAACGTTGCAGAGATGGCATCAGGACAAATTTTAAGGACTCTTTATCCCACTATGTAGTCAAGTTTCTTAAAGGAAGACACTGTGGTATAGTCAATAGACCACTAGTATGTGACTCAGGAAACCTTAGTACTACTCCTGGCTCTGCTACTGGCCCGGTGGGTGACTTTGGGCACGTCACTTACCCTCTCTGAGCTTCAGTTTCCCCCATGTAGAAATGGTTAAAATGATTCCTACCTTCTTTGAGGAGTGTAAGAACTAGATGTTGTAATGATGGAGACTATTTATGACATGGATCTTACAAATGCTTACATGTTTGGGTAACTTCATGTACATTTGTAGTTCTAGATAGATTCAATGAGACTATATTCCTGGGTAAAGTTACCCACATGTGTTAATGTTTATAAGACTATTGTCTAAAATCATGAGTTCGCAACATTTTACCTGGCATCAGGTAAGTGAAAATTGTAATTATTTAAAAAAAAAAAAAACACACACACACAAAAAACCTTTAAAATCCAAAGAAAAAAATTGAAGTCCCCAGATTGACTCCGCACTGTTTTAAAAACTTAGTTATTATTTTCTGAAAAGCACGAATAGACAGATCCAGAGTAGATTCAGATCTAAAATGAACTCTTGGGACTTATGTAAGTATGTTTATAATGTAGTCTAATATAATTTTAACTAATTTTATAAAGGATGTAAAAGCATCAAGTTTGAAAAATGGAATCATTACTCTCCAAGACACAGTCACTTTAGCTGTATTTAATTTTACTCTTTGGGAAGAAGATTCATAGATAGACCCATAATAAATACCTTTCTCCTCTTTATCTGCCATGTTAGAGGGACTACAAACAATATGTGCATAGATCTATTTTGTGCTGTGTAATTTTCTTTCTGGCATCGGAGATTTGTTGTTGTACCTTTCCTATAAGTAAGCAAAGTTTCCTTTTAATATATTAGGATTTTTTCCATTGCTAAGTGGGACAAAATTTTTAGAATTTCATAAATAGTTTTGCTTTTGTTTGAAAAAAAGTTTTCTTTTGTCAGCAGCAGCCAGAGGAATAAAATACCTTGTGTTGATGTGTATTGTTTCAGACTTTAACCTCTCATAAGTGCCTGCTTGTCACAGTGGTGTCCAATGTATTCTGAATCTCTGAATGTAGCATAAAGAAGTGTTGTTGAACGTTTCTTTATTTAGTGTCTTGTGAATTATATTTGCCATGCAAGTTGTTATGGAAAAAAGAAACTACAATAATTATGCTTACAAAGTTGATGATATTCAGTAAGGTGGATAATTACAACAGTTTTGAATTATTTTCCTCATTAATCTTTACAAAACCATTGGTTTAGCCCATGCCACAAAAACCAAACAAAACCCGATAACTATATGCCGTTCACCTATATGTAGAAAAAACTGAGAGGGTGAGGGACAGAAACCTTGTGGATTTTTCCTTACATGCCTCCCTTAGCAGAAGAGATTAGGGGGCCATAAGGGATCTAGAAAATGTAATCCTTCAAACCTATAGAATAAGTGAATGCCAATACTAGTTCCCAGCTTTTCCACTCTGCCCTGATGAACCCACTTTACCTCTAGCAATATGGTTATCTCACACAAGTTGTGCCGTCACCAACTGAGCATTCCCCTGGAGTTACAATGGGGACCCAGAAATAACAACCTTAACTTTGATATTTGTGGAATTAGTAGGGAAAGCCTGCTCACCAATGCCTCGCAGGCCTTGGTCCCAAGTTTAATGGTGGTTTTTGGAGACCTGATGGAACGCGAGAGTAAAAGGAAGGAGAGGAGGAGGAGATCAGCTCTACCCATTTCCGGTACCATCAGGATTAGTTTCCCACCATTTGCAGATGTGGAAGGGACCATAGGAAACTATTGATTAATTTTTCCTGTGATTAATATGTTTATTTCTATGGTATGCTGTGAAAACATTATCTAGTCTGTGTGCTACGTGGAGTTGTAGTATGGGTGTGTGAACCGTTTTTGGTATTGAACGTGGGAAAATCTTCTCTTTCCTTCCCTCACAATGAATTCAGTTGACTTTATTTTTTTGAGATTTTAATATAAATTTAAGGAAAACAATTTTAAAAATGGTTCTACACTTCATGGTTCTACACTTAAGAGAAAATGGAAATGGTAAAATATCACAAGAGGGAGGAAGCTCTTGTGGTGTTTGACTTGACTCACAAAGGGAAGTACAGGAATTTTTCAAGACAGTTGTCTGAGTGAAATATCCATCTAAATTTTGAGGTTTAATAAAGAGATTTGGGTCATTCAGATACCCTCCGATAAGCTTCTGAAATGTTGATGCTTCCTTGAACTGGAGCTTACCTCCATGTCCTTTGGAGTTCACCCACTTGCTAGTTATGACTGCTGTACCATTATGTTGTTGGTACACCAAGTGTAGTTGTGCTGAAAGGTAATGGCAGTCATTGAAAATGTATTGTGGTGAGATATGCCACCTGCATGCCTCAACGTGGGGAATTTGATGGAGTTGGCAGTGAAGGTGGACAGCCCCAGCAGGAGGAAGAGAGATGCTTGCTGAGGGACAACAGGAAGCTCTTCTCTCCAACCTTGAAGTTTCTGGCAATCATTGGCCTATTGCGGAGGGAGGAGAGCTGATTGGTCAGCATTCCATAGATCCAGGATTGAACCAGGAATAAAGGCCAAGTTACAGAGCCCCTTTCAGTCCTGTTTCAGCAGCTTCACCCTAACTAGGAATGGGAATCCAATCTGGCAGATACTGCAGGTCTAGCTGGTCACGCATTTGGGGGTCATGAGGGAATTTTTTTTCCTCATAGGGCCAATTAGCAGAAGCCCAGGGAGTATTTTGCCTTCCTCACAGCACCTTCAAGCCTCAGTAGGTTAAGCAGCAGTGTGCTTAGTTCTTAACTGAGGTACTGCAGCTGGTTTCCAGTGCAGTTAAAAAGAGAAAATGAACAAATCCTAGAAGTACGAGACCTGGGATGTTGCTGATTGACCTTGGACTAATGGGATGGCGTCAAACCTTGTGACCCTCAGGGGGCCGAGGTCCTCCAATCTTCTGCACCGTGCTGTGTGGGGGAGGGTGATAGAACTCAGAGTGAGCTGAGTCCTGGGGGGTAGGCTGAGGAGAGCCTGACCCAAGTAGTTATGGGTTATATGGTAGGAGCCATGTAGCCCACATACTGGAATTTCTTAAAGGCCTGGTATACGAGGGTATGAGTGATGGGCAGGTAGCACCCCTCTCATATGTTCAAGTTTAATAAAAGTTGCAGCCTGTCACTTAAAATCCATCCATATGTCTGTCCTCATTTTGCTGCTGTATCTGGATCAATAAATGAATGTGAGTTATTGTTTATACGCAGTAGAACTATAGTAATATTTTATGGTAACTATGCACTTTGCCCTATGGCCTATGTAACCAAAGAACACTAAATGAGAAAATGCGACTTTCTTCTTGACACAAATATGTTCCCCAAATCTACAATGCAATAAAATGGCCTTATAAATTTTACCTCATTATTTTCCTAAACACAGGCCGGGTGGTGCATGATGGGGCTGGAAGAGGTAGGAGAAAGATGTAGTGCATTCAATTGCTACTACAAAAAGACTTGCCCCTATTTTAGTTTGTCTGGAATATTTCACTAATGTTCAAGACTGAATTTATTATATTTGTTCTTTTTAAGTTTGTAAATCTACCTGTGCTTTATCTTTCAAAAGTACTATGCTTTATTTCAATCTGTGTATATTTTTCTCATTGTAGATTTCAAGACAACAGATGAGTTGTGAAAGAGAACAACTAAGGGTAAGTGCAATAATATGCAAAATGCTCTTCTTTATTATACAATAAGTAAACTCTTTCTCATGTCACTACAAAAGGTTTTCTTGAAAGATGGAGTGCAGCTTTTGTGTTCAAGAGAGGAATATATTCATCTCAGCTAATTTACTATTGATTGTGTTGGTTAATATTGTATATCTTATTATGAAGTACCATTACAGTAGATATGGATTTTATAATTTATTTAGATTTGGCAATGAATACTTTTTTCGGGAATTTGTCTGACACCCATGTGCTTTTTAAAATTTATTTATTTATTTTTAATGTACAACATGAAGCCTTAGTAATTATAAAGGTCAAATGTCTCACAAACCTTCCCCGTTGCCAGGTTGTTTGAGGTGCTGAAATATTATTTTTTCATTCTCTATGCGATGCATGTTTTCAGATAAAAATTAATGTCAAGAATAAGAGCAAATTGCAGACAAGTTCAAATATTGTAGAATATGTATTTGTTGCAGTTTTGTGGCATGATATGTAAATAACTTAGAGTTCCTATACCCAAGTTGCTCATTCTTTCTTTTGTTTTTTCCTTTAATGGAATTGGCCAGTTTTCTTAGGTATGTCAGTTTTTGTTGCATTTGAACTTTACCTGTGCAAATGCATCTGCAGATGCTTTTTTAGCACTAATATGTTTATGCATAATTGATAGGTTCTAATATTTGTGCAAGGTGGTGTTAAAATGTGTACAGACACAGCAAGTATATTTTAAGAATATGGCCAAACAATGAGAAAGCTAGCTTTGTCATGCCCCATGCTGGGTGTTTCCTTGCTAAGCCTATATTTATTATGAGTTGAGAGGTAACTTTGTAGCACTGGCTGTGTAAGAGGATGTATATTTATTAGTTCCTTTAATTTTTTGTTTTGTTTTTAATTTTTGGAAATAGAAAATACAACCACATTGTTTTTCTATCCATAAGACAGGTACCAAGCAGCAGCATTTCTGACATAGTTTATAGACCATTATGTACAAATATAAGCAAATATTCTATTCATAGCATGTATTTCAGTAACTTAACCAACTGTTCCTTTTTTTAATTTTGTGGTTTTGGATTTTTTTTTTTTGGCTCTGTTATTATTTGGTTTTAACAATATGGCTTTTCAGTCAGAACAGGCAATTGGAAAGTATAAAAATTATTAAAGAAGCAGTTACAATAATCCTGTTCACTATGTGTATTTTGTGAGAAGTACTTTTTAATTATTTTTGTATGGGCAAAATACTTCTTCCTTGGTATTTGTCTTCTGGTGTAAGGTGATTGCACTAATGTTGAAATGGAGATTTAGTGGGGGTGAAGATGCTTTGTTTTGTCATTAGAGTGATAATCTCTCAGTAGAGCCAGTTGTCAAAGCTGAAAGATTACTGAGTTGTATGTCACTGGAGGGCAGTCTTCTCAGGAAGAAGTGGTGCCATGAGAACAAAAAAAGAAAGCTTTCTGTTTCTTTTTATTCAACTTTCTTCTCTGAATTGAGGAAAAAGGACAGAAAACTCTCAAAATCTAAGGGAGACAGGTCCACAAATCTTTGACAAGTATGTGTGGTTTTGTCCGATTACTGAGTAAAATGGCTTCTTCCAGTTTATTTTACACTCAGCAACACCTATTGTTTCATGTGTGCTTTTTTTCCAGATTATTTTCTTTCTTCATCACAATTTTAGAAATACTAGGATTCAATTTTCTACCCAATCAATGTAAATAACATAGTAATCACTGTATCTTTGTGCTCTTTTTGTTCCTATTTTACTTTTTCCTCCTCCTTTCAAAAGCCATGAACTGTGTTGATTCTGCCTCTAAACAAATAGGGCTAGATGTGACTCCCCTTGGAGATTGCTTATGCCATTCCAGCGGTTGGCTGCAAGATTTGCTTAAGAGGACAGTTTGCAGTGAAAAGGAGAGACCCTGCCCCTCTTACCCTGCTCCCCCATTGAATGAGTCAGCATGATAGAGAAGCAGTTCATCTGTTCCCTCAAGCTAGAGTGCCAACCCTTGGATGATTGGTACAGTGGAGGAAACCAAACCCCTATTCCCCTAACTGGGGTGCAGTGACCAGAATGTCCCACGCAACACTGACAGCTGTTGGCTGAAATG
This sequence comes from Emydura macquarii macquarii, assembly GCF_026122565.2. Taxonomy (NCBI): domain Eukaryota; kingdom Metazoa; phylum Chordata; order Testudines; family Chelidae; genus Emydura; species Emydura macquarii. The sequence goes on from NW_027131485.1 coordinate 15,398,489, forward strand.
TAGCAAGAGGAGCTATGTTGTAGATACATAATGGAGAGGACTGTTAGCTCCAAGCACCCAAGTACAGTGGAACCATCCAATGGTTCAGTCCCTGTTCCTCCGCTCTCCCCCTCAGTCTTCCCCAGTGCAAGGTAGACTTATTTTATCTAGACATTCCCATTTCTTGATCTGAGGGGACAGTCTGCCCCCTGCAGCCTGTGTGTCTGCTCCCCTAGCTTCAGGAGCTGATCGTACCAAGTTCTTTGATCTGTCCTAGGCCTGCTGAACCTGATAAAACCATTTTATGGACCCCTCCAAAGCCAGTGGGGGATAGATTTCACAGCAGTTGTTCCTGCACTCTGTTTTCAGTATTGGTAAATGAGGGGGCGCGTATTGCTATCAGAGGTGTTTGTCTGCTTTCTTGTCTATGTACCACTCCGTTTATGCCTGAATGTAACCCTTTGTAATCATATACCAACCAATACCATAACAAATAAGTGGACAGAAGATGTCATATTAATAAAATATTACAGGCATCTTAAGTTAAATCCCTGATGTCAAAGCATTATTATGATAGATTTGCACAAAATAGTATGAAGAATGTTATATTGCCATTGTTAGTTCAGAACATAACTGAATATTAAAATTATCATAAAAGAAGCTAAGAACAAAAGGAAAGTGGTTACTTTTCCATCCCATGTACTGAAAATTAGTTCACAGTCAGGTGGTCTTGAAGTGTTTTGTTTTTTTTTTAAACTTGACTGAGCTTTTAGAGAACTGCACTAACCGAAAGAAGTTGTGAAAGTTGCCACGTGGCCAATAGAGATTTTCCATGGTTATTAAAATTAAATTTGAAGCAACATTGTCTAAAGTAACATCAAAAAGGACACTGAATGTATGACTTGATTGAATGAAAGAATAAATGTGGGTGGAGTTAGTTAATAAAACCAGTGTTGAAGCCATCATATATTTATGGTCAGAAATGACAGATTCTTACTCATCAGAGCTGATTTCAGACCTTTTCTGAGTCCTATTTGCTTAAAGATTTTCACCGCTGTTAGTACGGAAGGGTCAGTATGTCTAGGAGAGAAAGTGGTGAGTTCTGTTGGCATTCACATAACAAACTAAACTGTCAGTGAAGTTCCAATGGCAAAACGTTCACTACTGGAGATGATATAAAAGGTAAAAGACCAGTTTAACTTCAGGTCCCAGGTTGAGGCTGCAAGGAAATCATGGATGTCACTGAGTGAGTTCCAACTTGTAACTCTTCAACTTCATTGTGTCAAAATCACTTTTCTGACATAATTGCAGTTCAATTAAAATTACAATAGATATAAATAGATAGAGCTATATATCACTGCAACTGGAAGACTATTAGGAAATCTAGAACATGAAAGCCATGCCACAGCAGTAAAAATCCAGGAAGATTGCAGTAACTCCAATGTGGAACTAAGTAAACTGGAAGCACAGTGCTAATTAAATATTCTCCGTATGCTGCAAGTAAACCAGAGGGGATGAATGCTATCCATCAGTGGAGGTGATTCAAGAATATCTCTGTAACAAATTCCCACTGGGAACAGTGTGTCCATTTAACGAATGTGTGCCAGGGTACTACAAATTTTGTGTTAGCTTCCAATCCAACACTATGCCATGAGTTTCACTCTTAACTCCAGTAAACCCTTTCTGCCAAACTGGTAATGTCCTGGATCCTGGCCCATGACAGGCAGTCCTCAAGCCAAGGAGACTCCACCTAGAAATAGAGCAGTGATGCTGTCAAGTTTATAGGGAGGTTGTAAGAAAAGGTGCTCTTGTCAAACCTGGATGATAAATCCAGGTTAGGGATGGTAAATTTGGATATATTTGGCCATATCCAAACTAGGAAAGATAGGTCTTTCTTCAACACGTCTTAGATAACATATTTTTAAACTTTCATCTCATAATACCAATAAATAAAATCAAACAAGACACATCAATCATCACCTTGATGATTGATTCATATGGGGTATCCCTTTTGACCCTTTGTCTCCTTTAGATTCTTTAGCATCCTGTAGATTCTAAACAGAGGGCAGACACGCTCTGATTTGGTCTGTTAATATAGTACTTAACATAATGAAACTCTGCTCCTGATCAGGGCCTGTGTGTACTCTCACTGTATAAATGATAAATAATTATAATAATTAAGCAGGATTGTGTGTCTGAACCATTCTGTACTAAAGAGCTGAATAAAGCATTGGCCACCAGTTAATGACTTAAACAATTGTCTCTTCAACTTATTATCCATGTCCTCTTGTGTGCTCATCTGTATGCTGATTGGAAATTAATGTTTATAATGTCTAAATGATTTAATTGAGATCTCTCCAACTCATCAACTCTACATAACTGGCTGCAATGGAAAGTAAAGGACTTCACCTTTAGTGATTTTTCCATTGATGTATATAACATATAAATCAGATTTTGCAATTCTTTTTCTGGTATGCCATTTGAAGCTAAAATTTGCAAAGCTCTTATGCCTTTCTTTCAGTTATCTCTATTAGTAATGATTTTGTATTCCTATATACCATCTTGAATATTCATGATTTCATAATACAATAACTTCTCATGTTGCTCAAGTGTGGTGCTGCCTGACTTGGCTTAGGATAAGGTTATATTAAAAGTTAAAAGATGTTCAAAGGGAATTAATCAAAGAAACAATCTCTTGTTTCTCCCACATTTGATGTATTTTCAGCATCTCTCTTCTAACAAAAACAATAATGTTATCCAGTCACTCCATCCCAGTTCTGTTTTATATTCCCCAGTCCTGATATTTAAACCCCTTATCAGTGATATATTCCCTCTCCCTTTCTCTCAGTACTACATCCCACTCCAGCTACTGTTTATTGTTGTACGGCTTTATGGATGATCTTGTGGAGCTGAATTTAATTCTAATTCTGATGTCTTAAAAATTGTCTGTAAAAACACAAGCCTCACAGCTTGCTCAAAATCATTTAAAAAAACCTATTTCATCTCACATTTCTGCCTGAAAAATCAGGCTTCGAAACATGAATCATACAGCTTATTTAAGGCTGTGAAGAAGCTTAGGATCAGAGCCCTTAGGTAGAAATAAGCGGTAATTCATAAACTTATAAAAAGCACAGTGACTGTCTCAGAAGTCTGTCTGCTGCTTCTAGTGAACATTCTTTGCTGCGACTTTAACCTGGGGACATGATTTTTATAAGAGTCTAATGATCTTGTTTAAACTTAAAACCTAACCTAAACCTCACTGGGTTTCCCCCAGCCTTCCCTTCTACTCAGAAGTAATCATTTTCCATTATAAACTGTACGTAATTTTAAAAGTTTTGTATCATATAATGTGCATGAATTTGGGTGTGTAAGCCTACTATATTTGATCCTTGTGCAGTAATACTTTATGAGCACTGTAAAATGGGCATGGAACAGTTTTAAACCCTCATGTAGGAGGGTTTATTAATGTGCCTTCCTGTGAATACCAATAACGTCTAATGGTAAATGGTATGATTAAGTCTCTTGATCTTAAATCTTGGGTGACCTAATTGTGGCTCCAGTTAACAACTTTCTTTGTATGCATTCATTAGGGAAACATTATATATAATCATCAGTTCCTTCTGAGATCTGGCAGATCTAGGAAGTGCAGAGACCCAGTACCACCACAGTCTTGAAAAGAAAAAAGTATCATTGGATTTGGTCTCTGATAGATCATGTTACATTTTTCCTACCTCCTAAACAGTAAATAAATCAAAAGTAGGAACATGCACACAACGGCACGTTACAGAAGTATAAAGGTCCTGGCAATTGAGGTGGGGGGAGAAAAAATAAATTGAGAGCTATGATCTTATTCACACTGAAACGTGCACAATGAGAACAGTGTGTGATTCTCATTTCTATATAGTATGTCCTACAGTGCTCACTCACTGCATCAACATTACTGTTGGAAAGAGAACGCTTAGCTCTGAGTTCCAATTTTCAGGGTTTGTGCTAAACCTTTAATACCATTTTAATATTTTATTTGTTGTGTGCTTTTCTATATGAACTGCATGTTAGGTCTTTAAAACCTTCGATTATTAATCTGAACTCCAGCAATCAAAAACAATGGTAGACATTCATGGGCATTATAACATTAAAAATGACTGATGGGAAATTATGACCAGATTTGCAGAGTTAGATGCCCTCAATTATGCATGTACACTTGAGTTCACCTAACTTAGATGTGCAAATATCCAATGTTCACATATGAATTGGGTATTAAGCAGGTCTCTTAGCTGGCCATGTGTAGTCAAAGAATGCAACTAATATCCTTTCCTTTTTTGTTTTTGGTGGTGGTTTTCTCCTAAGTAGATAAGGTTAGTCCCTACCTAAGGGCCCAGTCCTCCCACTGGAGCTACTAAGGTGGGCCCTTGCATCCACCCACAGCCCCATTACCTCCATGTGGCTGGATCCAATTGCAAGACCAAGGCCCAACTGGGTTTCCATTTACATCACACTTGACAGTTGCCCATGACCAGTTGAACAGCAAAGGTGAAATTCTGGCTCAATTGGGAGTTTTACTACTGACTTCAAGAGGGCCATGATTTTGCCCCCAGACTTTTGAGCACCAACACAGTTTGTTAAAGCTCCTGTTAGCTTTCCAGTTGTGCTCCTCTCTCCAACTCAATAGCCATGATGTCTCTTAAGTTTTCCATGTGTTTGTAGTAAGGGCTCTCCAGTTCAATGTCCAGTCAGGAGTGTTTCTGACAGTCTTCTCTATCGCTTTGAGAGTGGCATTGTGCCTAGAGTGTCATATGCGTGTTCTAGTTTTCAGCCTACAGCAGTTCTCTCGTGGAGAGTTTTTGAGATGCCGAAGTGGGGGGAGCCTATGCACATACTGTACTTTGTGGACTTTCAAAGAGGACACTAGAAGTTTAATTTGTAGTACTTCTTCCCTTTTGCCTATGCTCAGGCAATTCAGAACTCCGGGGTCAACTGTTTGGTGCAAGTGCTTTTCATATGTTTATAGGGTAATATGTAGAAGAACACAGAGTTCTGACTGTTTCTGAAGATTGGTCTCCCCCTTCCCAACATGTCTTAATTTTCAGTGCTATTCAAACCACATTTTCTCAGACAGCTCCCAGCATTCAGGCCCTTGCTCCCTCCATGCAGGCTTGCCAGGAGGAGTCTCTCTCTCTCTCTTTAAACATTCCACACTGGTTTGTAGAAGTCCACTTTCAGAAGCAGAGTGTGACTGACCCATCTGGGACAACACAAACAGTGGTATTCTGAGCCTTAAACCTGCTCTGGACCCAGGATCTCGTCAATGTTGGCAAGAGTTAGATGGCTCTTAAATAGTCATGCTCAGCTGAATAATTAACTTCTGCATAGACTTCAGGAGAGCTTTCCTGTCTGTTTAGAACACAAAATGTAAAATCAGTCATCTGGCATTTCCCAGGGTCCTTCCCAATTTAACCAAACAAAGCAAAGCAGAGATGCGTTTCCCTGCGGATGCCCACACAAATGTTTCTGCTCCCTGTTGTGAGAGGGAAAGTTGCAATGATATCATCTAGTTAAACGCTGCCATTATTTACATGGAAAATTGTCAGTTTTTCTATTTTGAAATAGTATTTCTTTGATAATGAAGTTGTTACCTTTAGTGTCTCTTCCAGAGATGGTGTCGGGAGAATGGTAATGACCTGTCCATGATTGCCATTCTTTTTTTATTACCACTTGAATTAGTAATGATGTTCACTTGTTACTGTCATTCTTCTGAAATACTTCTCTTGAGGGTAAGCCCTTTTTAGTGATACATCATTTATTCCAATTCAGCAGAAAAAAATATTTTCAGGTATAAAAGATAGCATAGTCTGTCTAGCTTCTGTTATCTATACCCTTCCATTCTAAGTACGTACTGGAATGCTATAGGACCCTAAGAAACAGTGAGAGCTTTTCAGAAGCTTATCTTACTTCTCTCTGCAGCTTCAAATGTTGGCTTTTTCTGGTAAATAATGCATCATACCTTCAGGTTTCTGTTCCTGTGCGGGGCACAAAAAGTGGGTCATAGCTAGAGAGAAGTGCATTCATGCTCCCTTTTTAATTAGTAGAACACATTAAACACAGCATCAGAATATGAAATAATCCTTAATGTGAAGTAGACATGAATATTTTTGTACACATTCCAGGTTTAATTTTAGATTGAAAGGCTCTAGCTCTGTATTTAAGTTCTTAATATACAAGGCTGACCTATGAAAAAGGTCAAGAAGAAATAGCTTGTAAAATTGGGTTATTTTTGTGAAAAATCCTAATGTTCATTGAGGGGAGTCCTATGATGTCATACAACTTCAGGAGTATAATGTAATCAGATCAGTGACAGAAACTGTATGCTTAAGATAAAATATTTGCATATCCCAAAGGGATATAGTTTTCATTCTTATTAAAAAGAGAGAGAGATGCTCTTATCTAAGTTACATAAAATGTCTTAAAATACGTTTCAAACATAGCAGTCAAAATATATTCTGTAAACCATGTGGCAGGATGACTGAAGCACAACAGTGCTGTCTAGTTCAAAACTGCATGATTAGCATATTCTCTTATGCTCTCAGCAATAAGAGATTAGAATGAATAGTCTAACTACATATACACATTTATATATTACACACACAAAACTATGTTAAAAGAACATTATTAAGGTTACACAGGCAAGCACTCAAAATTTAGGAAATGCCAGAATTAAGATCGCTTAGGTAACCTTAATTTAGCTCCCTTGTGTGTATCCATTAAGATACCATCATTAATTACATGATCATATACCCTTACACAGAGGGAAAAAAAAGTCAGCATAGAAAATTTCACCTCTAATGATTATAATTTGGCAAAGTCATAAGCAACTAAAAAAAGATGTAAGATGGGAACTGTTGGGCAACTTTAATAATATGAAATGCTACCAACCTGTCCTATAAAATACACACACACAATAATACCTGTTTGAGATTGAGATTATCCTTGAAAGAGGGGACTAGCAGTCATATTTTAATTGAGAAATCCGCATTGGTACTCAATAATGACTCTACCTCTGCTATACTAATGCTGTCTGTCTGTCTTCCACTTCTACCCTAACTAGAATTATTTTGAAGATGACAATATCTCAAACAGAGGATAGCTAGAACCTTTATAAACTTTTCTTCGGGCAATTTTCTGATTAGTTTATACAACTGAAAGTGCAGTTCTGACCAAGATCAGGTAGGATCCTTGACAGTCCCCAGATTGTGTGTTGGACCTTGGGTGCGTGGTTTTAAATTATGGAATCCACTCCCCCTCCATTAATCTGATCTTCAGAGCATTTCCAGATGGTCTTTCTGTTTATCCTGTTTTTTGTTTGTATGTGTGCTTTTTTGTTTGTTTTTGGTTTTGGGATTTGTTTTGGTTTTTTTGCAGTGGGGATAGTTGATACAGTTTTTGAGTCCTAGTTGGATGGGGAGTTTTTTTTGCTGGTCCTTGCTAACATTGTTTGGTGGACTCGTGGTGTTTTATTGTCTTGTAAATGTTGCTCCTTGGTTGAGCAGACAGCAGTAGGAACAAGACTGCCATTGAAAATAGTGCATTAAGTGAGTGAAATTAATTTTGAGAAATGCATATAAAAATTCCAAAACATATTGATTGATGAACAACAGAATTTTCTCAAAAGATAATATCTCCTTCTTTTTTACACATTGCTTTCAGATTCAGGCAATCAAATCTTATAAACTATTTTCCCCATCTGCTCAATGTACTTTCATTATTACCCTCACAGCCAATTAATATGTGTGATATAGTACCTTCCTCCCTCTGCACTTTCAGTTGCCTAAACTAGTCAAGTTTACTTTCTCATTTAAGTTGTTAGCTTGTCATGCTCTGTTAAACCGCTGTCAAATTTGACTACAGAATGAAATTTTAAAGGTAACCTCTATATAATTTGTATGCTGGTCCAATAAACTCTCCATATATGCATATAGTGGAAGTATAGTAGAGCAGAGCACAGCAGGGTTACACAACCCTGTTTACATAAAGGGTGAAATCTTGACGTCAATGGGAAGTTTACTATTTACTTCAATATGGTCAGGATTTCACCTGAAGTGTGTACATATTCTTAACTTCTTGAAAAGTTTGTTAAAAGAAACAAAACAGAACAATAACAGCTGTATTCTGTTGTCCCATTCCACAGCAAAATCCCAAGTTGTATTGAAAAAGTCCTATGCGTTCAGCAAGAATGATTTTCTTAGTTTAGAACCCAGAGCAGCACTAGATGGTTTCCAAGGAAAAAAAATAGAGAAACAAATCTTCCACTTAGACTGAACCAGTTAAAAAATATATGATCTCTTTTCAAGGTGACATGACTTTCAAACCATCAGGAAATTTCGACTCAAGCAATGGGCTATTTCTGTTTTTGGGAGGCAGGACTGAACAATTTCCCATGTCTACCTTATGTACAGTGTGCACATATCCTGATCAATGTAGATTTGAACAGAGCTAGATACTGTCTTTCTTCCGCACAAAGCCTTGCGGCAAATCTTAATTTGGTCAGAAGTGTTTATCTTAGTCTGTACTGTTCCACTTCAGAGTGTTCCAACAGGCTGTGCCAACACATCAAAGTATCATGTGGGTTCAGAAGCCAGATGGGCAAATTCATATCCCCTCTACTTGAATCTGTTCAGTGCCTCCCTATTGTGTCTTGATTAAGGCAAAACTGGGAGGCGGCATCATCATCAGTTTGGAAATCAAGACATTTGTATGTTAAGCCCTCTGTTGCATCTTCCATCTCTTCCACTGAATTAAATTGTCAGAAGATGTTGTACTGAAAACAAAGGAACAAGTGGTTCAGGTGCCTACCTATGTCTGTCTAATTGCAGCCGTAAGAAATCTCCATCTATTTGTGAAGAGGAGAAAACATTGAGGGTCAAATTCTGCCAAGGTTACTCACATTTAGTGCCTTACTCCGTGGGTCATCCTGATGATTTAAATGGGATTTAAGATCATTTAAATTTAAGTAGAAACTTGTTTCAAAATGAGGAGAATTAATATAGAATTATCATTAAAATATTAGTTTTCAGTATCCTCAGACCTACATCTCCAGACTATAGAAGGCTGTGTTTTCAAAGTGCAGTATAAATATTAATTACAACACAGGAAATATGCACTGTAAATGTTATGAATGTGTGAAAAGAAAAATTTGCTTTGCTATGAAACCTTGATATACCCTCCCTTAAAATCTGTTTTCTAACTTCAATAGTTTGGTATTTCAGCATGTACTTACTATGCATCAGATGTAACAAGGTTTTCATATCAAATTATTCTTCTGATGCATCTTTAGAACTACACATGACAGCTGCTTCACAAAGTGTGGGCTGGGAGAAGGTAAACCCATTAAAAACAAAAGGTGCAAAGTAACAACCCAAAGGATTTGGTTAAGAAATCCCTGTGAATCCACATGTATCATCCTAATACCCTCGGTCTCTGTCAGAGGGTTATGAGAGCTCCCTTGGCATACTCAATTGGTTGACTCAATGATTGAGAGACAGCTGATGTTTAGGCTTCCCAAAAGGAAAAAGAGAATAAAAACAAAATACTTGTTAAATCAAAAAATATGAGAAATCCAAGAAAAGTTCTGCCTAAAGAAGTGAATGTAAAATCTAAAGTAAAGGAGCTAATGATGTCCTATTGCAAAACATCTACAGAATGTTCTCAGTGAGGACATAAGGGAATGAATGGGATCTCTGTGTAGGCTGATTTTTGGCTTGAATTTCATGGCACATTTTCTGAACATAATTGAGATCTCTGTTGTATTTTTTATGTGGCTTTGTCCGTGGAAAGCATATTGAGTATGTTTGTATGAGTCACTGGATGTTTTCTCTGAAAGTTTTAAAATTAGTTTAGTCATGTTTTATTTTGGATGTCTTTCCTCCCCTGTTAAAAAAACAAAACAAAAAACACCCTCCTGCTCCCACAAATTGTAGTATTATTCATCAAGGGTCCAAAACACCAGAGTTTACAACAGCATTAAAGTGTTTGGAACTATTGCTGTAGAAAACTAATTTTTTGTTTGGTTGGGTTTTGTTTAAATAAATATTATACATTTTCATAACTAAGAGTACTGTCCCAGACAGAAGATACTTGTAATCAGAGCCACAAAAATACAGGAATTTTGGATCAAAAAAATTAGTTTACTCAAAGATCGTAGCTATGCCACATCTCATCATATATCTCATAACCATGTATAAAATTTTCTACTCATCCTTACAACTTTACTGATCTTTCTGCTATAGCTAGACATCTAAATACAGAAAATATACTGTACAATGTTTTTGATGTCTCTATCTTTGTCTCCACACCATCATATTAGATAGTGATGTTTATATGTTGAAATCTGCATTAGGCTAATATTTCTCACCATTTCAACTCTAGGGATCTAATACTGATCCTGTAATGTAGTCCTTAAGAGTGCATCTGAGGAATTGGTTGGCAAGTTGATAAATTGAGTGGATGAAGTTAGTGTGAAATTCACTTTATGCTTGAACATAAAAATGATGAAGAAGATGACACTTGAAAAGAAACATATCTCAACCAGGATTAGAGTAGGTGGAGTTATTGACTGGCTTTTTGCAGCATGTGGTTGTGAAACTTGAGTCCTCAAGGCATCTGCTAAGAAATGCATATAAGTTTTAGCGAATAGGGTATGCATTGTTTAAGAAAATCATGGCGTTACTGCAAAAGAAGGTGCCTGATGTTAGCAGAGATCAAAAGGAAAAAACATAGAAGGCCATTATAGCTTTTTTTCTCAAAATTCAAAGCTGAGGCAAGGATTAGACTCAGTGTTTCTTGTAGCAGTGTGGTGCCTTTTTGCATGATAGGCATTTGACAGGAAAGAAAGTGCTAGACAAAATGTAAGGTGTCCTCTGGGACTGGTGCACCAGGAACATACTAGAGTTCACTCATTGTGGTGGGGTGGTCAGGCAGTTTCTCTTACCTGAGTCCAAGAGTTTTCTCTTTATTCCTAGTGAGGTCAGTTGGCCCTTGTGCCCAGCGGGTCTGGAAAACCCCCTCGGTTCGTAAATATCTCAGGAGTTGATAAGGGAACCCAGGCCCACCCACTCTACTGGGTTCCAGCTCAGGGCCCTTAAGCGAGATAGCCAGCATTCCGACTCAGCTCCCTCTGTGCCCTGAGTTCCTTTCTGCCTTCCCTGGTTTCCATAGGCTTTTCAGCCTATTGGTCCGGTTGTCCCTTCCCAGGTTGCTGTCTCAGAGCACCTTCAAGTTGCTGGCAGGAGTTCTCTTTGCCTGCCTACTTGCTTCTTTGGTAGCTACCCCACCCTTCTGCTTCTCACTTCTTTTATTCCCACAGCTGCTGTGAGGCTGCCAATCAGCCCTGTCTGGTAGTACCTGCATTAACCCCTTGGTTGCTGGGCCAGCATGGGTTATATACACTCCATGACATGCCCTCTCCCCACACACCCCTAAGGAAGCCACTCTTCACCTTGCAGTGCATATTGCTTCTGCAGTAAATTTCTCCTTTGTGTTTTCTCTTGTGCTTTTTCACCTTGATCACAAGTGCTGACAGTTATTCTGAAGACTCTGTGCTTCAGGGAGGGGAGGAAGTTGCGAAGTTCCCAGAACCTAAACATTGCATCACATGTATGCATCGGGTACCGCACCAAGAATTCTGTAAGACTTTAACCTATGTAAAAGGAAATCATTGTCCACTGACATGCTGTGGGCACACAGTCAAATGATAGATAATGGTGCTAGGTACACTCCTAACTGTAGGTGATGGGAATAAGGGATATGCCTTTTGCTCACAGCACCAGTAGCAGAAGTTATATGTTTTCTCTTTTGGCCACTAACAGTTTTGTCCTTACAAATTGCTAAAATTCTCTTCATTGCAATATTTAAAGTAACAAAACTGCCTTGATATCAAGGTAATTCTTGTTGTTCTTGACAACCACCTTCTAAAGAGGATATGGAAAATACAGCTGTCATGTTAGTTACTTTTTTCCTCTTCTTCCTGTCTTTCCTCCTTTATTAGTTAGTTTCCTTTCCTGTCCTCGGAATTCATTTCTCCTTTATTTTTTTTATTTTTCTTCCAGTCTCTAATCTACTATTTCACTTGCTTTCCCACAACCATTTTATCATTGTTAAAAATCATTTATATAGTGCCATAAATTACAGATGTTTTACAAATACAGAACAAGATACATATTTTGCCCTTTAATATTTTATAGTATAGATACATTGTAGACACCTAGTTTTGCCTTTTTCAGGTTAAACTATGAGCCTGGATTTTCAAATTAGATCAGATTAACTTCCCATTTTACTCCCATAGTTTCTGATACACAAATAATTATGATTATAATTGTGTACCTTCAATGTGTGGTGTAGATATCTAAATTTGATTGTCACTGTATATCAAAAACAATGAGAGTTCTGTGGCACTTTAAAGACTAACAAATTTAATTTTAGCAGGCATAAGCTTTCGTGCTAAAATTAAATTTGTTAGTCTTTAAAGTGCCACAGAACTCTCGTTGTTTTTGCTGTATACAGACTAACATGGCTACCCCTCTGGAACTGTATATCAAGTAGTTAGATATTAAACTTCATCAGTTATGCAAAATTTTGTTTACAGTTATTTGCATTTTAAAAGGGCAATAAAGGAAGCCAAGTTTTTAAAAAACTGACACTATCTTTCAAATTGACTCTACAGTGTAGCTTCTTTTAACTGTTTTTTAATCAAACTATCAGAATTTTAGGGCCTGGTTGCCATGGTGCCCCAGCAAAATATTTAGAGAAGTTCATGCAGACCATTGATTCCTTTTAAATAGGCAGCACATTGTATGAAATTTTTCTCAGTCCACCACACTCCCAGAAAAAAGGCTATTTACAGCACAGTTATTCTCCAGTTTTGGTGTAAACTTGAACTTTGTTCAGTGCTCTATTTATGCTGCTCCTGATGAAACATTTGTTTCAGTTGGGTGTCAAAACTCACTATTCCCACATGTAAAAAATATAACTTTTACCTTTAATGGTTTGGGGATTAAGCACATTGATATCAATGTTTAGTGACTTTTAGTGATTCATTCCCTTGTCACATGACAATTGCTAAGGTCTGAAAGCCTATAAAGTCTGTTTACCAATGTGTTGAACCATCCAGTGCGAAAATGCAAATTTCAACCAGTCCCCTATTTTATTCAAACTTTGGTTTCATGATATGGTCAGATTCCCTATCACTATGATCTAAGAGATTAACAGGTGGAGAGATTAGAAGGTAATAGAGAGTGCAAGCCAATGTGGAATTAAATAAACTTTATTTTTTGCAAGTTTCTGTTGACTTTTTTGTTTTTCTTTGTGTATGTGTGAGAGAGAGTGTGTATTTTATAACATTGGTTTGTGCATTACATTTATAATAGATTTTTTTAAAATCAGCTGCAGTCTGAGCTTTATATTTTGTGTGTGCTGACACCAAAGCAGGATATTTAATGTGCTGACAAGGGAAAGGTGATTATTCTAGTTTGAGCAAAGAATGCCATGTTTACTATTTTGAGTAAAGAATGCCATGTTTAGCATTGAGTTTACAAATTTATTGGTTATAGTGAATTACAAGTTTATATCATGTATTCCATATATTATAAAAATCACATCTTTCTGGGAAGAAAAATACACTGAAGCATTCACTGAAGTCCTTTTCTAACAGAAAAGATAATTTAATCGAAAAAGAACAGTAGCAAGCTTAGGGTTGTTTTGTTTAATTATCTAAAATGATTTTGTCATTTCTTCTAGAGGACTGTGTGTCATATACAATACAGCTTCATAATGACTGAATAAACACTTTGCTTTGGTTTGTATTCCCAACTGTTTGGGTATATCTCTGTCTATTTTCCCTCCCATTACATTCCTGCCTTTTTAGGGGGTAGAAACAATAGAAACGAATGGTCTGTAGGCGGATACAAAAGGCTTTCTCTTAAAGATAATAAACCCAGGATATATCTCTGGTATTGTTCCTTCCCAAACTCAGGACCACCCCCATCCCCTCTTCCCACACACACACACACCCTTTCAGCTGCCAGGATGTGTAAATGGTAAATAATGAAAACTAATGACATAGACCAGAACTGATGATCATAGGCTAAACCAGAGTTGATATGAAATGGCTTTAGTGTTCATGAGCCAGTGAACATCAGTCAGTTTAGGAGGTTGCTAAAATTCAGTATAAATATATTCCACTTAAATGCTCCTGTGGCAAAACCTTTAGCTAACCTTGTGATTTAAGAAAACAAAACTACTTCCAAATAAATTTAGCTGCTTGTGATATTGCAGCTTACACCTCTGAATGATTTCCCAGCACAGCCCCATATTCAAAGGAACAAAATGGTAGCTTGTGGCAAGCCGCAGGAGGTGCCTGTAAGTGAAGACGAGCAGTGTCCATAAAGCATCCTCTGAGTAATCTCCAAGAGAGAGTAGAGGCACTTGAGGTCACCCCTTTCAGGAAACGGAGGTTCTTCACCAACCTCTGATGGTCAGTAGTATCAAAGGTTACTGAAAGGGCGAACAGTAATCAGCCCAGAAAAACATCCTTTGCCAGCAAAACGTCTGTTATTAGCCAAGATAACACAGGCTGTTTCATAGAGAGAGTCTAAAGCCTGACTGGAAGATGTTTAAAAATAACAATCCTAGATTTAGCTGATAAAGAAGAGTTGTTCTTAGAACTTACCCTATCACCACCTTCTCAATAATTCCTCAATAACTCCTCATTCCAAGTAGGCTTAGTGACCAGTTAGTATTTTGGTTAGCCAAGCTGTTCTCAGCAATAATGTTTTGGGTTTTTCTAAATACTTGACAAACTTTTGCATACTTACAAGCAAAGGGCCCTCTCAGGATATGGATTAAACTCTTCCCACAGAATCAGAACCAGGAACCAGGATCTCCTCACTGCGCTCCATCAGCCAGCAAGGACATAGAACAATGGTCAATGGGATTTTGCCTCCTAAGTGCCTAAATAACTTTTGAAAATGAGACGTAGGTGTTGCAATGCTGAGCACATCTAAATACCTTTACAAATCTGGGCCTTCATCCCCAGTCTACCTGTTGACAGTGCAGGAGAAGAAGTCATCAGTACTCTGTGCATGGATGAAGTGCTGCACCTCCACAGACTCACCTGCAAGACCGAGGTCTCAGAACGTTTATAAAAATTAGCTATGGAGGTGCAGTAAGAGCACATTTTGCTTTTGTGTGAGGTAATGTTATCAATTAATGCAGTGGTTCCCAACCTGTGGTCCGCGGGGTCTTTCAAAGTGGCCCGCTGCTCCCCTCCTGCTGAATGCAGAAGGGAGCTGTTGCCTAAGGACCCAGGTGGAGCGCATTGCCATGGGGCTATAAGACCAGTGCAGGCTCCTTGCTGCAGCCAAGGGGATGGGAGATCAGCATTCCCCTCCCCCTGGCTGTTGCAGGGAGCATGGCAAAGCACTCCACCTGGGTCCCTAGGTGCTGGAGTCTCTGCTGGAGCCAGAGGGAGGGGAACACTGATTTCCTGTCCCCCTGGCTACAAAAGGGAGCCACTGCCTAGGGACCCAGTTGGAGTGTACAGGGTTACAGGACATGTGCAGTTTCCCTGCTGCAGCCAGTGGGACGGGAGATCAGCAAGAAGGCAGTCTCCTCGCCAAACTCCTTCCGTCTGATTGCAGTGGGGGAAGGGGCACTGCTGGCAGAGCAGCCAGGAACCACCATTCTTGAGGAGGGGCAGGACTCTAAAAATCAGTGTCTTCCGGTTTGGCCTACACTTAGCAGGCCACTCACTATGACTTAGCTGCCAGGCCATGTGCTTCAGTGTGTAGTGACAGTCATTCATCTGCACAAGTGCTTTGTCTGTGAGTGTGTGACATACTGTGAGTAATTTGTAGGTGTAAAATAGTGAATGTAAAAATGAGCAAAGTAGCATAAAAATGTTTACTTTAAATATGTAGTGATTTGTTCGTCCTTAATGGTGTATACGTCAATACATTTTTTTATGGGTTTGATAGACTGGTGGCCCTTCAGGATTGTAAAAATTGTATTTTTGGCCCTCGAGCCAAAAAGGTTGGGAAACGTTGAGTTAATGCAATAGTTAAGGGACAACTGTACCAGGGATTTGTAAAATAACAAGTAAAATAACATTTTAAAAGGAATGCCAGCAAACCAAATGTGTTGCCATGTGCTTGATGACTCTGGGTTACTAGAGCTTAATTTTATGATGACATTAAAAAACTTTAAGTATACCATGGGTAAAATCCTGACCCTACTGAAGTCAATGAGAGTTTTGCTACTGTTTTTAGTAGAGCCAAGTTTTATTACCCCTATGAGTCATTCCCCTGTATTTTGTTGCAGCCATATGAACAAACTATATTTGTTCATTTGGAATTTCCATGTTTAACATGCGGGCTGCAGGGAAAATACAGCTTAAGCTCACTATTTCCCATTTGCTTGTACATATGCCCTATAGTTTGTACACACAAAATAGAAGTTCACTTTCTATTAGAAAAGTAATAGCAGTAATCTTGCATTGCTAGGCTTCGTTACTTTTACAAGTTATATACTATAGACCAGGGGTTCTCAAACAGGGAACGCGGAATATATTCTGGGTGGGTGTGAGATGCTTTAGGGGGGGGGAAAATTTAGTGTGCGCAGCACTAAATTAAAATTCATTCCTCCAGACATATCAGGTCCTCAGATGGCACTGTGTATTTTATTCTAGAGAGGGGTTTGCATTTTGACGGTTTTCTGTTAAACTTGCATAGCATCATACAAAGTCGTTGCCATCTGTATGTTAATCCATTTTCTACAATACAGAGTGCACATTTAATTGTAAGTACCGATCACAATCACAGTTTTGCTTTTGCTCTTATTACAAGGGATCATTAGGTCTGTTTGAATCAATGCCTTACTGTTTTTAATATTTAGTGAGAGTTGCATGGTTTTTTTTTATCGATATATGCACTTATGTGGGGTGGCCCGAAAACTACTACAGACACAAAGAAGGGGGTCAGCATCAAATAAGTTTGAGAACCACTGCTATAGACTTTTTTTACCTGTGTACTTTGAAGTGATGTCATAGATAATTAACACACTAAGTTACATGTGTGTCAAATAATCAAAGTACATTTTCTGACACTTTAAAATTGTTTGTTTGCATTCAGTACTTTGCAAAGGATCTCCCAAACATTATTGTTGTTTAGTGAGGTTCTAGTGTTGTTAAACATGATAAAGGCTATGATGACTAAGGCCCCAGTCCTGCAATTTATTACATATGGGTGGAACCCCATTGAAGTTAATGCTCCTCTGCAGAGAGCTGTTTGCAAGATTAGTGGCCTAAATTGATATACATCATTACACCATTCAACACACATTATATAGTGTGTATGCTTTTCTTTGGAGAAGACAGTAGCAGATGGTGCTCTGCTCATTGAGGCTTGGTCTTCACTGCTGGTGAAATTCAACGGCAGAAAATGGGAGATACACAAGCTACGTAGAGTAGCTTGCCTATCTCCCATCGACTTCCTAGCTTCTTACCATAGCATCCCCACTGCGCTGCACCTACGGGAAACACCTTCCCGTTGATGCAGCGTTAATCTTTTTGTGGGGGTGGATTAACACTGTCAACTTCCAGATCGATTGAGCGGGTCTCCACTGCTGATTAATTGATCCCAAAGAATTGATCCGGCAGTGCCAACGGTGCTGCTGTCAATATAGACATACCCTTAGAAGCTGATGTTCTCTTTCTACTTGTGTGATGCAAAATGTCTATTGCCATTTTTAGTGGAGAATATTAGAGTTGTGGGGTGGTCCCAAACTGCACTGAGAGATATAACAAGCTTCTTTGCTGCTCAGGAAGGCATGTGACAGTTGATATGAAAAAGAGTTTAATTTGTAGCTGCACAAAAGGGGCAGGAACCCTACTGTTCATAAAACAGCTGAAAAAATATTTCCCTCCCATCCCTCCAAAAAAAAGCAAAGAATGGTTTTCTTGTGTACAAAACTATTTAATTGAAAGGGGAATAAATTTTATCTGCCATTAAAAAATGGGGTAAAGTCTCTAGAAATTTATCCTTGTCCAAAAGATGTAAGAACGCTATGTTTAATATGAAAATGTGCATTATCTGGTGGAAATGGTAATACTTGCCCCTTGCTGTGCAGAAACAAGCAGCCAGTTAGTAAGGATCAGGAACATCAAGTAGCTCAGATAATAAACAGCCACAGGAAGTCTCAAAGACTGAATTAAATCTTTAGCTGAGGGCTGGATCATTCTGATAATGAAGTGAGGCTGAGGTAAGCTTGACACCTCTGATGAATAATAAATGAAAAATTTGATAAGTGGGAACAATTGACATCAAGTGTGAAGAAATGATTGCAGAGAGAGCCCATGTGTGTTGAAATTTCAAGCAAAAGCTGAGAATGAAGATAGACCAAATGTTATGGCCAAGTGAGGACCTGGACAAGGAATGGAGTATTATTATTTTGAGTGTGTTTTCCTGTAAGAGTCGGAAGGATGTGATTGGAGTGAGCTTCCTGCATACAGGTTTAAGTCTCGGTTGTTGGTCATCCAAATACTATTAGGATGGGCGCAGAATTACGTCTGAGGATTGATGTGCTCTGTGTAATGTTTGATATACGAAATATATTTCAAATTCTGTGTTGTTCTCTGGCCTTTTGCAACAAGCTGTTTTCCCTTGAAACTCTTAAGGACAGTGACAATAAAGGATTTCTTTCGTTAAGTGATTTTTGTCATGTTTTTTACTGAGCAGCTGGAAAGGGTATTGAGGGCACTACCAGACAGCCACATGGGAAGAGAGAGAAGCAAGGCAGAAGTCTATCATCTCAAAGTGTTCACCAGAGCATTGCTGTCCATGTTTATCTGAATATGGATTTACTGATACAGGAGTGCCCGTTGCTACAGTAAATATGACTACTTCTTTAATAGCAGTTGAGCTCACAACTTCTTAGAAACTGTTGCCCTTCATAAACTGTTCTGTTCAGGTTAAAAAACCCTTTGTGTGGGAGGAAAGGGTTGTGGTGCTTGGGGTTCTCTCATTTCTGTCAGCACTTGCCTGGCTGGGGCTAATTGTTTCCATGATGCCTTTGCCAGCATAACACGCAGAAGACTTAACTATATGGTCTGGTGGTGACACCAACTCAGATAGTCCATGCACAAACTAGCATTCATGAACTCTGAACTAAGAAAGTTAGGTGTTAAGTATAAAGGCACTTTTGAAAATGTTACCCTAAGTGACTTAGGAGCCTAACTCCCTAATGAAAATCAGTGGTAGTTAGTTTCCTAAGTGACTTTTGAAAATGTAATTTAGGATCCTAGATCACTGTCATACAAACATATTTAAGAGGCACAGTACCTGATTTTTTTCCTGAACAATCTGTTTTCCATTATCCTTCAAAAATTGCTTGCCATCTAATATATTTATAGTAGTCTTTCTTTAATATTAGCCCCAAGTTAGTCCAATTTTGCTAGGATCGCTATACAGGGTAGACACAGTCCCTTTCAATGTAGTCAAAAGGTGTATCCCTTCCCCCCCCTTTTTTTTCTTTCTTGCCTGTTGTCATATCTTATCGCTACAGATGTTTGTGGATACATTGTTTCATGCATAAAATTGTTTTCTTCCTGAAAAACCCAAAACCAATTGCCAATGGAGTGTCTATATTTATACCTTGACATTGTCTGAATCCAGTTATCCTATTCCAATACATCTTGAACCCAGCTGTTCAAAACTAAAGCTTCTTGCAGTACCTTCAACATCATGAGCCATTTAAGCCTTAGATCAGTCAATCTCACAACAGCAAATTCTATTGTGTTGCTTAAATACATTTTAAGTGCTAATAACTTTAACTGCTGAGTAGTTAGGTTTGTTCAGACAAACTTGTTCTGAAAATACTGTTATTTTCAAAGCAAGCCAAGTTTGAACAAAATTTCTTAGGCCAAAATTTTCAAGAATGACATGATTTTGGGTGCCTCAGTTCTTGGGTGGCCAACTTGAGACACTTTAAAAGACCTGATTTTGAGAAACCCCACTTTTCTTTTCTTTTGTTTCCTTGTTTCCTTACTCCAGTTTCTTTTTCTTTTATTACTCAGCAGTCGTCATTAAAAATCCACTCTTAAAACACTTTAATTTCAAATATTATAGTTGTTTCTTGTTCTGAGTATAGGAAATATTGCGTTTATCTCAAATACCATTTGTAAGGGATCAGCTCCTTCCCAAGCACCCCTTTGTGGCCAGGGGCACGTTGGTAGTGCCATGCTAACAATTTCTCCCTCAAAGGGTTTCTTAAACTCACATAGGCTCTTCTTGTCCAGTCACCCCTTCTCAGGGGTCCAAGTTTATTCACATAAATAAAGTTCCAAAATAAAACTTAAAGTCCCCAAACACAGTCCATTGATTTCACCGTTTTGTTAGGTCGTTCCCAGACTTTGTGCCTGTAGTTTCAGTAGGAAAACCCTCATGTCCAAGGTCATTCAGACAGAGCCTGCTCGCTACCCCAGTCTCCAATTCTCCCTACTCCCAATGCTTCCTGCCTAGGGCCTTGCCTGCTTTGGTAGGCCGTTCCCAGGGCCCTACATGGCTGGTCCATCAATTTTCCTGATTCTGGCTGCCAAACCCCTTGGTATCCGGGTCCTCACTGCAGAAGCCTTGCCTACTTCCAGCAGTTTCCTGAGCTTCTTCCTTCACTGCAACCACCTGCTGCCCTTTGTAGGTAGTTACCTGATCCAACCTGTGTCATGGCCTGGTTGTAAGCAACCTGTGTGCACAGGTCAGAAGATAAGTCATGGTCGAGCCGGGTCAGGGTACCAGGAAGTCAAGATCAGGCGCTGAGTTGCAGACAGGAGGCAAGTAATGAAGTTGGGATCAAGCCAAGGTCAGGAGCCAGCGTCTGCGATGCACAGCAAGGCAAGGTTTGGAGTGGAAGCAAGTAGGTGGTTTGCACCATTGCTCAAACAGCTCCCTTTGATGACTTCCTAGCTTATATACTGGCATGGGCCATTCAGTGGGCTGCGGGGGGCTGCCACTCATGCACTGCAGGGCGGTATTTCCTACAGTGTCTAGCTTCACATGGTCCCCAGCATAAACCTGACCTGAGCTTCCAGTGGTGATGCGGAAGTGTTTGCAACATGGGACCCCCATTTTCCTAGATTCTGGTCCCGATGGTTCTTACAGTTCCTCTTTACTAATCAGGGCTGGCTAAATTCAGGCTCTCCTCCAACCTGTAAGGAGTGAGCCACCCTTTTTAACTGATTAATGGTGATTACTGTATGTAGTGTAATATTTTCTGTCTGTTTTAGTGTCTGACTTCTCTCAGGGTATGTTGGGGTTAGGTCAACCTAATTACAGTGCTCAGAACATGACATTTTCACAGCCCTGAGCAATGTAGCTAGGTCTAGCCACATTTTTAGATGTGGACCAGGCCACAGTCTAATTTCTCTTCTGCTTTCTTCCCTGCCTTCCCATGTGCTATTCTGTTACCATTCTCCATATAATTTGATGTCTATCTCCTTTTTCTTTCCATCCCAGCCTCAGTCTTGTTTTCCTTTCCTTTCCCACAGCATGCACCTACAATGCCCCCTATGCCCACTTGCTGACCCCTAAAATTCTCTTACCAAACCCCCCATATGTTGCTTAAATAATACAGTTACCACCTTTCACTGCTGGCACCTGTGGTATACACACTCCTCCTCCTGCACTTTCTCTGTACCTGCAAAGTGTTGTACAACTTCACGTGTGACTTTTTATGCAAAATATCTAATGAACTAATTTGTATATAACCATTAACTCCAGCTTTACAAGAAGTGTGTGTATAGATTTAGAGACTGTGGAAAACATAAGCTTGTCGAACCAAGTCTTCTGTTTATCTACAGGCCAGCAGCAGGTCATATTCCCAACATACACTGCATGGGCCTTCTACCTGAGCTGTCTGGGAGAGAGGAGGATTTCCTGCAAGGATGACAGAGGAAGTTTAGTCTCCATGGCCTGTGCATTTCTTGGCCTCTCAACTGAGTTTGCAGAAAGTAGTGTAAAGATTGTTAATGAATTTATGATATGGAAGCTGGACCTGAGACTTGTCTGCCTCTTAGGGAAGAGATATGAGGCTTTGGTGAATAATAGAAGTTGTGAATGGCTCAGAAATATCAACAGCAATCACTAGAAAGGAGAGAGATCAAAATTCATGATCTTCTAGCTACCACTCTAGTCCACCTTTCCCTAAGCCAAGTGGTACTTGAATAGGAAATTACTCCCCTCCTGTTGGCTATCATTGTAACCAGGACATTTTACTTGTTGAGCGAGCAGGTGTGACAGGACTGCAAAATGTGTAACTTGTCAGATCTGTTTCTTGCACTCTCACCTTTTTCCCTCTCCCATAGCCATACTTATATTGCTACCCCTTCCTCATGTTATGCTTCACCTCAACACAAACACGTGCTCAAGAAGCTGGCCAATGTGTGGATATTCTCCCCTAAACCCAGGACCTGGTGTGGACCATTACTACATGGTCATCCTGGACAGGCCTCAGATGTATTCCATACATTAGATTATGTCCCTAACACAGTGAGACGTGCAACAACAACGCCATGCCTTTAAAACAGGTCGAAGTCTCACTAGGCTTTCAGGGTCTGAGGGAGGCCTTCTTCTGAACCTGAGTTCTTAATTTAGATATCAACAGGTGCTGTAGTCATATCAGTTATTGATGTTATAAGTATAAATCATCAGTGTGCGTACTGCACTCTCGAAAGGTAGAATTCCACAGGGGTCCAAGAAGGTAATGTCACTAGCTTTGTGCTATTGCAAAAGGTTTTCTTAACATTGTAGTATTTGCAGAGTATTTCCTGAGTAGACTACAGACGCCTCATTTCTCGTGTTCCTGTCTAAGTCTCAAGCAGCACCATTGACAAATACAAACAAAAGTTTGCTTTTTGGTTTGAGTCTCCCCACACACACAAACACACCTTTTGGGGAAGGGGGAAAGGGAGCTATTTTTAAAATGGAAAATGAAATAATAATCAGAGTGCAGAAAGGAAAAAAAAAAAGACTTACGAGTGAGTATAAATCATTTCTCTGCTTCTTAGGCTCTTCTCCTTCAAACAGCTTTCCCCGTTCTTCGCGCTGCGCACACTTACATAATTTTGCTTTATTTCATATCTCCAGAGTAGGAACCTCCCTAGTGTTTTGAGTTTTATTCACAATGATTGTGTTGCTTACAGTGCTACCTATGTTCACTTAGAACCCACCTTGGACACATCTAATGCTATCTATCTTGTGCAAATCGTAGATTAGATTGCATAATATAGGTGAACTCTAGAGGCCTGTTTTTTAGAGGTAATTTAGTTGGAACTACAAGGCTGCTCGGTAGTTTCTGAAAATCAGGCCCTAGATGTTCAAAGTGATTATAGGAGGGGATTCTTAATCAATTGTGCAGAAGAACAAATATAAGGGGCCCAGTTCTCTGCTTGCATAAATGGGCAAAATCCTATTGAAATCAATAGAACTGTGCACCTATTTATAGCAGCAGAGAATTTGGCCATTTACCTGTATAACCTGCCAGCTGATTGAACTTTGAGTAGTGTATGGCTAATTTCACTTACATCAGAAGTAAATGTCAAAAATGTCAATATATTTTTTTTTTAAAGGATGGCAAAACATAGCCCATCTGAATGCATGGAAAAAGGATGCAAATAGGCTTTGATTTAGCTAGAACATGGACAATTTGATGTGTGTGATGAGCGGCATCTTATATACACAACTATACCCCTCCTCCCCCCCCGGCCCATCTGGTCACCTTAGCTAGCCTCGGTGGGTCCCAACAGTTATGCAGACACATGGCTAAGTGAATGGTTATTTTACTAGGGATGGCAGGAAAGAGAGAGGCTGCAAATAGTCTAGGTACAGAGATGTAAAAAGTTACAGTTCAAAGTGAACCATAGCGGTTCCTGTTTGGGCCTCTGGAGCGGTCCAATTGAGAATCAGGGCCCGCCTGGGGTACCTCTCCAGTCAAATCTCTGTTCCAAGCAAATAAGCACTTTCAGGTTGCCAGCCTAGACTCAGTGTCTATTTTTGGGATACCTCTGTCCTGGCTCCCTGTCCAGCTGCTGCTGCTCCAGCATAAGTTCCATACAGACCTGCACCCAGCTGCAATGTCCACCACTCACAGCCTGTTCCACATGTGGTTCTGCATATGATTCCTGTGGAATCTTTTCTGACACCAGCTTCTGCAGCTCCTGGCTAGCCACGTGGCCTCTGCATCCAGCTTAGCTGCAGCTCCTGCCTTGCTATGTAGTTGCCACTTTCCAAACTGAGCCCATCTGCTTCCTGATTCAGGAGAAAGGGGATGAGCAGTGAGGACAGGATGATGAGAGTTGCAGTCCTCTGCTTAGCAGATCATCACATTATCACTGTTACCTTGTGATCCCACCTTCTCCTCCCTCCTATTCTTTGTTAAGCCTCCTTACAATGCCATGGTTTTTTAATTCTATTGTAAGTTCTTTAGGGCAGAGATCTTAGTTGAAAACCTGGGCTCACTGAAATCCAATGGGAGTTTTCCAATGACTTTAGTGGGGTGAAGATTTCACCCCATGTCTTTTTGTACAATATATGGCACAATGGGGTCACAGTCCTGACAGTGGCCTCTGGCTATTGCTGTAATAAAAGGAATGATAATATGTAGCATTGTGGATTCTTTAAATCCCTTGTAGAATGCACCATATAGAGTAGTAGCCTAGACTCTGAATTTTTTTGTTTGCAATGTTGTAATTTGAAGCATCAATATTATTTCAGGGTTTTGGTCGTTAATGAGTATGTCAAGATATGGAAATGAATTATGTCCTTTTAATAATGTAATGCAGCTCTAACTTGTAGATCTGCATTTTCTTTTTTAGCCTGCGTCATTTAACTCCCAGTAAGAATATGCTGATCGGAGATAAGTAATTTTGATTAATGAATATTTTAAAAATAACTGTGTTCTGTAATTTCCACTGCAGCCCTTATATTCCCCTTAGTTTCAACAATACCGTAGCCCATTTTTATTCCACTGTGGAAATATTTTCTATAGCAGTTGTTAACAAGGTGAAATTGTTGCAAACAGCCTGCAATATGGACTGGCACAGAGATGCCACCATCCCAGCAGAGAGTCTTGACGATAATGTGCCTAAATTAGCACCAGAGACAAATGTCTCTAAATTAAATGCCTTTTGTAGTGCCAGGGGAAAGTAAGCACTGTTATACCCTTTTGAAAGCCTTTTGTATGCACACACCCTGCAACAGGGGTCTGATCTACTATCCTGTCATGGTTCCTGGGAAAGCTTCCCTTGCCTCCACTTCTTTTTGGGATGGGGTCCTGCAGTCCAACCCCTCTCCAACTAGGTCACTGCCCCTTCATTGCCAATCACGTTGCTTGGCAGGCCTGATGGATATGGCACCTGCAAGAGCTCTCCTTCAAGAGCCAATGAACAGTAACAGTATGCAGTAAAATAGCCTCTCCGAAAGGAAAGCGTGATTTATTTTGCCAAAAAAGGCAGACGGTTATTATGGAAGTGGATTTAAATCAGAGACCTGCATGCATATTGTCTTCCCCACATTTGGAATTCTGCTCCAGTCACTGAGTAAACATGAGAGACAAGGTGAGTGAGGGAGTATCTTTTATTGGACCAACTTCTGCTGGCAAGTGAGACAAGCTTTCGAGCCACTGAGAGCTCTTCTTCAGACCTGAGAAAAGTACGCTGAGTATCACAGCTAAATACAAGGTAGCGCAGATTGTTCAGTGTAAGTAGTTAGCAGGTTTTCTAAGGGACCATTCAAGGTAGAGTGGCCTGTTAACACCTCTGCACTGGGGGAAACCTGGGCTCCAGACTGAGCCCAGAAGTCTATACAGCAATGAAACAGCACCTCAGTCCAAGCCATGGGACCCCAAGTTTGCTGGCACGGGCCAGCTGTGGGTGGTTGTTTGCTGTGATCCTCTCTGATTCTCTAATATCCTGGAACCGACATGGCTACAGCTACACTAGGTAAACATGACTCAGTCTGGGCGTCTACTTTCTTAGGGACCAAGTTATAGCCTGCTTGCTGCAGACCCTGGCTTTCAGTCAGTCTCCGGGTCAGCCTGCAGCATGATTGCTCCTCTTTCCCTGTCTCTGGATGTGTCTACACTGCAATCAGGCCAGCATGTGTAGGTATACCCAAGCTAGAGCTAACTTGCTAAATACATCTGTGTAGCCGCAGTGGCACAGCAGCGGTATAGGCTAGACACCCATGTGCATACCTAGGGACAGAGTCCCAAGCAGGATTGTACTGAGGTGGCTAGCCTGTGCTGCCTTGGCTACGTGACTATTTTTAGCAAACTAGCTGGTGAACTAACCACTTCCCTTCTCTCTGTTTCTCAGGGGACCTTTTAACAGATCAATGCCTTTTGATCTCTCTCCTCAGCTTGGGCTAAAAAACCTTATAGCTAGGGTTGAGGCTGAGGAGTCCCTCTTCACAGCTATAAACCTAGCTATTATGTTGGAGAAGATGATCCTTATCTAGACTATTATTTTACCTTTCCTGCCTGGTATCTTTTTAACTCCTTTTGATCTAATTCTGTGCATTCAGGAAGGGCAATATCACCCCAATACAAAAAGGGCATATTACATTTATTAAAAATAATACAAATATTTCTCAGTTCTCCACACACCCATTGAAATAAACAGGAAGACTCGCATTGACTTGCATGTGCTTTGGTCTGGCCCCGAATCAGTTCTGTTGTGCAGTGCAACAGAAGCTGGACTGTGACCTTCACCCTCCTGTTCATTTTATAGTATCACTGGCAGTATTAGAGACTGCCAATACTGTGCTTAGAGAGTGGGATTTTGCCTGATCCATGCACATAGGCACAAGAAATAGGGAGGATGCCTTTGTCCTCTTCTCACTTATACCCATCTCTTCTTCAACTGAGCAAAAAAACAGTCCAAGCTATAATGTACTGAAAAGAAGAAGAAAATCTTTCAAATGGGTGGTTGTAGGTAGCAGCAGTAGAAAATGTCATTCGACTTGTTTCAGGGAAATAAGATGTGAAGAATTGATTGAGTAATCAATTTAATAATGAACAGAATTTCAAATACAGAAATAATTAGTTGACACAGCCTTGGGGCACAGTTCACTACAGTTTTATATGCTGTCTATGTAGCCTTTCAGATCAAAAACAGGGAAATGTTGATGTAAAATGATTCATAGGCAATAGCTGTGCACACTTTTCTCATATTAATAAAATCTTTAACCACCATTTGAAACTTCTGAAGCCTTATATGCATTCTCAGTGTGCACAGATCAAAAAGTGCTAGATTATAAATAGATATCAAATAGATTATCAGAAAATGTATTTTCAGTTTAACCAATATAATCTAATTTGTCCTAATGTGATATTTCAGAATATATTATAATGTAAATTAATATAGAATGCCAAGCTATTAATGCCAAGCTATAATATATATATTATATTATATATATGCCAATATATATATATATGCCAAGCTATAATATATATATGCCAATATATATATGCCAAGCTATAATATATATATATAATATAATAATATAGAATGCCAAGCTATTAATATAGAATGCCAAGCTATTAGCCAAGAATGCTAATAGAAAAATGAGGAGAAGAATGAGGCATAAAAGTGAACAAGTTTGGCCATTTAGGTTGTTGAATGCTGTCAATTGGATAAACTGGTGATTTTGATTTTTTTTTCCTGCACAAAAATGGACCTTGTTGCTGACTTGAATAGGAACAGAATCCTGCCTTTGGAAAGAAGTTTGCTTCCTCTAATCACACCCAATCTAAATACCTTGGTTTGGTGTATGAAGGGTTTTAATTAAATGTTTGTTGCTCTCACTCACAAAAAAAAAAAGTTGAGGGAGAATTAAAAATCAAATATATTATGCTTCACAAAATACTTTTCTATTATATATGGAAGAACAGAACCGTGGCTGGATATAAATCAGGATTGATCCTTCTGTTCTTGTTAGTGACAATTTTGTCCGATCTAAATTTTTGAAAATGACACTTCAAAAATAATCTATCATTTCCATAAAGCAGGTGCAATTGAATTTACCTCCGAAGTGTCATAATATTAGTATATTGGGGTGAACGTTAAAGTTCAGGAGGGATTATTTTGACCACAAGGCATTTCTGAGCTTCTCGCAGCCAAACTTAGACCAAAGCTACTTGAGAGTACAACAATGCTTTCCTTCTACTTTGCTTTAAAATTAACCATTCTACTAACTAATAAATTAGTATGTTTTTATTTTGTTCCCAGTAAAAAAAATTTAAAAAATCCTTCTTCACTTACATAATTTTTGGTGACTCAGCCGTGTGTGTGTGTGTGTGTGTGTGTGTGTGTGTGTGTGTGTGTGTGTGTGTGTGTGTGTGTGTGTGTGTGTGTGTGTGTGTGTGTGTGTGTGTGAGAGAGAGAGAGAGAGCATATATAAATTAAATAAAATATTATTCAAATAAGTTATTTTATATTTCCCGAAATGAAGTCAGTTTTTATGTGCTAGTGGTACAGCAGTTTTTTTACTGGTTTTAGATAGAAGCCTTTAAGACTCTCCTGATTACTGTTTGTTTAACAGTATGGATTTTAGTTTGCTCACCCAATCCTGCTTTGCTCTTATGTCTTTTGATGAGCCTTGTTATAGACTGTTTCAGCAGGTGCCTATCCATTTGCCACCTGTCCTGGTACAGTGAATGATTCTGCAATTTAGCTAATGCATTTTAATTATTTAGCTGACAATTTACCTTGTATGGTTAGGCTGAATATATAAATTGCCTAAGGACTGCAAAAAAACCTGTCATGTCTTAACTTGTTTGTAGACTAAGTGTACAGTCTAGGGTCAAAGATAACTAAAGTAAAAACACAAAAAAAAGATGAAAGGTCTGTTATTCTCATGTTCATACCTATGCTTGTTATCCCCCCCACCCCACTTTATTTATTCATTGATCTATAGTCCGTAAGTGTATACTGTATCAGTTGATGTACTCAGTGGAAAAATTGCATTTCTATCTTTCTACATCTACATCAATATACAAAACATAGTATATTACAAGTGTGTATAATGATGCCAGTTCACAAGGTCAGGGATGATTTTCATGATAAATAATACACAGCCTAGAAAGCCACCAAGACTTGTCTCCTTTACACTGGAAAATTGTCTTCCAGACAAGAATTCTCTTGATTGATTCAGTAAATGAACTGTGCATTAGATGGAGCCAAGCAAGATGAATTAAAAATATTTCATTTATCAAATTGTAAAAGTCTAAGTCACAAAACCCTTGCATAATCATTCATTTTACATACAATGTCTATCAAACTTTTTAAAAATAAGAAAACCAACAAATCTGCTATCAGTGCTACTTCGCCTAACGATCATAATTCTGACCTAATTTTGAGTTTTAAAATATATATGGTTTTATGGCAAAAACAAACAAAACAAAAAACAGACTGAATTAGCACGAACACTGTAACTTTCTTCTAATTTACTTTTTGTATTTCCCTGTTCTGTGTTGGCAGTAATCTCCCAGTAGGACTAACAGCAGCAGCAATAACACTATGAAGTCAGTAGATGGCTGTAGAAAAGTATGTTGAACACTCTTGTGTTAGAGTAATAAGATTGGGGAAGGCCTTGACCTGACTGGATGCTGCTTTTATCTGAAGTACATTTAAAGAGATAAAGGGGAAGCAGGGTGCAGTACATGATCCTTTCTTTTCCATAGGAGCTTTGCTTTGTGTTTAAAAAAAAATTCTCAAGTGCAGGATTTGTGAACTGGGTCCTTTAGCAAGGAAATGTAATGGCTTAAGTGCCACTGGAGTCACCTGCTTTATACTGATGATTTTTTTTTCCATCAAGACGTCTTAGAAATCTTCCTATAAATTCCTACTGAGGGGGCTTCTGTACATCCCATAGCAGCCATCAGGAAGTGGTGTATCCCCATTTATTTATTTATATGTTTGTTTGTTTGTTTTTCCGCTTTCACGGACCTGCTCATTAAACAGACACACCAAGAATTGTTACCTAAGCAAGCCTGACAGTAAAGAAAGAACAGGCAGAGTTAGGGAGGAAAAGGGAAGAAAAAAGACATCCTGAAGCAAGTCACTTCAGACGCAGAAAGAGCCACTGAACGAATACTATTCTCATAAACAAACAAAAAATATCTTGTTTAAGAAAAGAAGAGAACTGTGAGGACTTGACAGAAAAAGGCAAGATTTTCTACCCTCTGGTTTCAGTTTTCCTTCCAGACATACTTGGTGAAGTAAGGAGACTTCTCTTTGCTGACAGAGCTCTTGATTTCTCTTTCAAGATGATGATGTATTTGTGGGTAGGTAGTGTCTCTCTCCATGTCAATCTTTTATTAATAAATTGACTCTGGGACTATAGATTTTAGTCTACAGTAACAGCATATTTTGTAATATGTAAAGGTGCCTATACTGCAAGATATCTTAGCACAGCTAGTGTACAGTACATGTGGTTGCATTACCAATGGGAATTTAAACAAACTGGTTCATTAACGTTAAACTGCAATTTTATTTTCAGGGTTTGGAGGGTGTTTGGTAGTGCACTGCTCTTTTTCGTTGCCTTAAAAATGTTACAATTGTATCTCTGTGATTCACTGTGTGGTTTAGTCATAAAATGAATACTGCATCACTTGTGAATGTACAGAATTTGCTTTCTTTATCAAGAATGAATCAATCTTAGTGTGATTTAAAACTTCAAAATTATACTACTTGACCCTGTGTGTGTGTGTGTGTGGTGTTGTTATAGTAGTAGTAGTAGCAGTTGTTGTTGTTGTTAATAATATTTCTTAGCCTTTGAAATATGTGATGATTGACAGGTATAAATGCAGAAATATATTAATATGCACTTATTCTAGTCCTTTTACATTCAGCTGTTCTGATTTTTTGCAGCAAAATCTGTTCACCTGAGGAATTAAAATATAAGGTTTTCTGTGACATATACGTTGCCAATAAGTGAATGTATTAATCTTTTAATTAATCTGGCTATAAATGCAAACATTTTTTTAAAAATTCCAAAAAGAAATCAGTGAACGAGTATGCATAATTTAAAAGCATTTCTCAGTTCTTCTTCGATGAGTGTACATCTTCTTGGGAAATACTTCAAACTAATCTCATTTGACAATTTTTATTTTAAATATATTTCCTGCTAAACATAAAATATAAATAGACGTGGGCTGGCTACTAATCTGGGCCACCCATTCAAAATGAGCTACACGCAGGCTATACTCCTTAGAGATATGATCAGTCAATCACTACCTTTCTTTTAAACTGCTTGTGAGTCATGCTGTAAATCCTTTGTTACAGGTCCTTCTAATTTCTGTCGACCCAGTAATATGTTGTAATAACTTTTGTTAGCTGGACAAAAGGCACCATAAGCAGACTTATATGCTACTTATTTCAGTTTTTTGACCTGTGTTATCATTTCAAGAGCTTCTCCAATCAGTGAGCCTTATGATTTCGACTGTCTCTTTTTACAACATACTGTAGTACAGTACGTCTATTTAGTTTTCACAAGCAATATCTATTCATGTATTTCAACAGCAAGAGGCATCACAGATTACTGCCTGTTTATTCTTTAACCCTTTACCATGATTCTTTGTTTTATTGTAACTATATAACTACTAATAGATATCAATCTTTTATAATAAGTTAAAGCCAAATGTCTTAGCAATAATATTCTATTTTTCCTACACAATTTTACACTTTTGCATTGGTAATTAACATCATCATATGAAGGGGATTCTAAAGCACAAAGTAACTATTTGAGTATGTTTTTTTTGTGGGAAGAGAAATAAAAATGATAGGACTTATTTTATATTTTTGTTTCACTTATTCAAACATTTCATAGGAAACAATATTAATTTAGTTAAGGCCTGATTTTTTTTAACCCTTGTTAATTAGAATATTCATTTCTTTAATGTTTAATTAAAGGTAGCATTCTGTCTTTTATTATCTTATTATTTATGAACTTTTCTAGCTATGCCTGTTACTCATGTGTGTTCTATCCCAAAGCACAAAAGTAAGCAGATTCTGTTGGTACACCCTCATGGGTTCTTAAAGCTTACTGACCTGCTTTCCTAGTAATTAATCTTTGACCGTTAAAAGTCTAGTTCTTGAATCTGAATGTCTATTTTCCTCTCCTTGACTTATTTTTCATGGTACTTGATATTTTTATTAACAGTGTGTATCATAGAGAGAGAGAGAGAGAGATCACCTATCACCACTACTCCTGGGTATTAAGCACGGTTTCTTTTTTTAATCTGCTTTTGCAAATATAAAAATGATTTAAATCATACTTCCAAATCAGATGAGTTAGATTGATGCTGAGAATTAAGGGATTTTAGTACAGTTGGATGGTACAGGTCCTTATGTTCTGAAAATAAACAAAAATCATAATATATTTTAGTTTTTCTGTAATTTAAGAATCGTGTACCTAAAATATATTGATATTTGAAAGGGGCATGGGTCTTGTATTGTTAGCAAACAATGAGATTTTGGCACATATAGGTGCAATGAATAAACTCTCACTTAGCAACATATGGAAGGATCTCTCTGGGCCGCTACTTCAACTTTTAATGTAATTATGTAAAAGATAGTCAATAATATTTGTATAATTTCAAGTAACCATCTTATGTGAAAAAGTGAGTCTTTTTTTTTAAGAGGTGTATAATATATTTAATCTCCTTCTCTGATCAATGTATGGCCCATATTATCTACCACTTTATTAAACAGTGCTACTACGTGGTTTCATTCATGCAGGATTTAAAGAAAAATGCATTTCCAGCTGTTTTACATTCTACATTGTTTTACTAATTAATACCATGGAAACACTGTTTTCAGTTGTAGTATTGACAATTTGCAGGTCTCTTCATAGTGAGCAAACTGTGAATGTGTTCAGTAAATGAAATCAAACAATATCTTAGTGGCTGAGTGAACAGCAAAGTTAATATTACTTTTTGTTTTTCAAACTGTGAATTAAGACTTCTCAAAATGAAGTTGGTGCCTCCAACACATTGGATTCACAGCCCTGCAGAATGAAATGCTGTTTATCCATGGCACAAGTACCCCAGCAATGCTTGTACTTCCACCCAAAGGTGACAAGAGCACTTCAACTAAAGAGAATGAAATTCAGTTGCCATGCCCATTAAACCTAAAACTCTCTGCTGAGACAGCTTTTGAAAGTGGGGCATTGTACAACTGTACTTGTAGGAAACTGACTGCATCTACCATCCAATTTCGTTTAGACCATCGGACTTCAAAGACTTTCACTAACTATTCACTTGGATTGGATTACAACCAGCACCTAAAGTTGAAAAGATTTGCATACTTTTGACTCGAATCTTGAGCTCCACTCCAATACGATGCACATTTTATTATTCAGCAGGAAGATTGCTTGCACTGATGATGCCAGGCTTTACTGACAAGCTATGATACAAGCATCACAATCCCATACTTCTAACACTTGATGGATATGTTTTAATGGAACATGAAAAAAAGATTTTCTCATTTCCCCAAATATAATTGATTAGCGTAAGGGCTTTTACCTACAAGGCTGAGAGAATATTGTTCACAGAAACATCGTATACCTTTGGCTTATTGATTGGAAGTTGAAACTAAGGGTACGTCTACTCTGTAGATGGAGGTGTAGTTTCCTGCTTGGGTAGACTTATAGCTGTTAGCTCTGATTGAGGTAGCATGCTAAAAATAGTAGTTTCGCCTCCCAAGTACAGTCCTATCTGAAATCCTAGGCACATGCTTAGGGAGGCTAGCCCACTTCTACACCCATGGTGTCATGGCTACCTCGCTATTTTTAGCCTGCAAGCTTGGTCAGAACTAGCATGGATATGTTTACTCAAGCTGAAAAGTACATCTGCTGCTCCAGGGTAGACATCCCCTTAATGGCGGGAGTTTGGTGCTGTTTTGGCCTGATCAATGGGAGTTGAGGATGCTCAACACCTTACATAAGATGATTAGCCCCTCAGAGGAGCTGATGTTTTTATATTCTGTTTCCCATGCCCACTCTGCCTTTCATATCTCATAACTAACCATAGTTTGTAATGCCACAAAGATATGCCTTGTTTTCTTCCCCAACAAACCATCCCCTGATATAATGCGAATTTTTCTTTCAGTAATTTGAATTATGACATTTCCTCTTAGACATCACACTAATGGTCAACTCGTATGTTTTGAGTCAAAAGATCAGAGCTAGAGCCAAAGTGTCCAATTAAATATAAATTCATATAATATTAAATATTGTTATAAGAAATTGGGGGTAAAGTAATTTGAAAATGCCTTTTCAAAGATGTTAAAGCCCAACTTTTACATGATGTTTTGTTTTCTAAGAACGCTCTCTGCAAAGGTTACTTTAAATATACGGTGACTGACTTTTTAAAAAGCTCTTGGTCACTAGTCTATTTTCTCAAACACATCCTTATCTGTTGCTCCTTTGCGTAGTACCATTATACAGATTGGTTTTTATGCAGCCTTTTTTACAAATATTTTGTATTCATTTAGAGGAGATTTTCACTAGAAGCTGTGGAGAAATAGTTGATCAAATAAAGATTTGAAAGCTTGGCAGCAAATTAAATTTGTTTTTGCCCAAACCTGGAGTCCACAGACATGGAGGAACAAATTGAAAAATGTATATGCAATGGCAGCAAGATAATTTCTTGTAGCAATAGCACATTGTTTTGACAACTCTGAAACTCAAAGCTTTTCAGATCAAGTAGAGAGAATTGTATGTTGTGCTTCAGTTTATTAGCATAACATAGTTCAGGTGCACATTCAGGGGAAAGACTGAAGGCAGCAAAGAACGATAGCAAGAGGGTGCCTCAGAAATTTGATTTTAGTAATTTTAAGCTGGTTGGCAACATTTTCTGTGGTTTCAGCTGGGGAGATTGCATAGAATTGGTTCACGTTGTGAGCATTTTCTAACTGAGACACATCTTATTAAGTTTCTCTGTAGGACTTTGTGTGAGTTTACTATATTCAAATGCAGACAATGATATTTCATTCAGTTTTCACAATAGTCTTACTCGTTTTAATGTACTGGCACATTTTCAGGCATACAGTATGCATTTTTTTATATGCATTAGTAAAGTATTGTATTCAAAGTGTAGCATGTGTTTTTTCTACAGTAGATAAGTGCCACAATATACATTTTGAAGAGAATCATTTCAAGAGTATTTTCATATGAAGAAAACAAAACACCAAGCTCATGTGAATACTATTAAAAAAATCCCTGGAAATCTTAAAACTACAGTGAGGAGGCACAAGTAGAAATTACAATTATAGTTTATAGATATCTTATGACAAGAAAACATCTATGGCTGTGGGGAATATAATTATTTTCATATTTTGGAAAAGCTTTTTTTCAATAAAGATTTCACCGCATGTGCAATGTGTGCACTGAAAGAGGCATTTTGCACTGAAACTACCTTTACAGAACTTTCCCAAGAATGTAACAAGTTAATAGACAAAATATGCTATATGTTGTGTTTAAAGAGCTATGGACTGATTGATAATGTAAACAAAATAAATACTTTAGGCTTGCAAGTGAAGCACTTAAGTATAGATTTTGTTAACATAAATATTTTGATTACTCAGTAATGCTAAATCTTTTCAGCTAAGAGAAATCAAACATATTAGTTTTAAAACTGCAGGCACCTTCCAAGTCCAAATGATCCTCTCCACAGGGATTTTGAATAAAACATGTAGCGTCATACTCTATGGTTGACTGCATGACCGCTGATGTTGAATAAATATGTACCTTTTATTATTAACACAGAAAAATACAAAACAATTTAATAATAGCAAACACTGATGTGAATCTCAAGCATGTTCAAGGGCATTTGACTCAATAAACTTGAAAAACAGAGTATTACAGTTTGTAAAGCAGCAGCCTTGATGCCTGAAATGAAAGGGCCAATTGAGGAGATAGCTGAATGAAAATAGGGTCACAATTAGTTAAAATAGGATACCAGTCAATTGGGTTGTCTTTTAAAATCTATATTTAGATATACATCTATTTTAAAATTGTAAATATAACATTTCATTTTGGAATGGCAGCTAGCAACTTCATGATCTGAACAATAATATGCCTGGTGTAAAAACTATTCTGCAAAGATGGAATGATTCTTTTCTTTGTTGCTGAAACACAAGACGGGTGTAAAAATTTCAGTTGTATACAAAGCCATTTGTCCATCTGAATGTGTTCAATTTTAAAGTTTTCTTTTCAAGAAACAATTGTGCAGACAAAGTGTTTGTCTGTCTCTACACAGAGGACAATGCCCTATACTTCCTTGAGGTATCAGAATAACTCTGGATGTAAAATGCAACTAATAAACTATGCTCCATTGTGGCCAATATCCTTCAAAGTTGGTTTGAAGAAGTATTTCAGATCTGTAAACTTCTGTCTTGCTTTTGAATGTTTGAGCCCAAACCTTTATAACAATAATTGACATCACTTTAAAACACACGTCATGCCTGAACTAAACTAATGTTCTTTGGATTTTTGGCACATGAGTTCAACTGAAAATTCATCTGTTTTTGTATAAAACTATACAACACTATACTTTTATTTCTTTATATATTTGTTTGTTCTTCCTTTTCTTTGGACTTGGACTTCTTTAAATTACCAAAGCTTTTCATTTTTTTGTCAGAGGGAGATTACCCTGGCCCAGATTTTGCTCCACCTCTGCATTCAGAACTCTCCTATCATGCATCAATGGCAGTTGACTTATCTTCAGGACATTTTCCTTCTCACTTTTGAAGAGACATTTGGAGGTCTCTTTGCCAGTCTGGGGATGCTCATGGCAGGAGGATTTGGGTTGGGACTGAATGAGATGAGAAGTGGGAAGGATGATAGATGCACATTGTCCCCCGCTCCTCAGTGTGTACAAAGTCCTTAGGCTATATTTGGCCCCACAGGACTAAGAGGAGAGGGAGGGAGATTGACTTTTAAAAGGGCCCTGTCCAGACCAGTCACATTTATGGGAGGTTTTCCTGTGACTGTCCCAAACCTGCCAGGGTCACAAAACAGAACATGCACATTGATTGTCTTGACCTTTCACTGATTCCAGGGGATCTACGGAACTTGAGAGAGGGTCCTATAGATATTGTGGTGGTGGACATTAGGGCGTCATGACAGTGATTTGTGCAGAACTCCTTGAGGGGATCCTTGTAAACCTTCTTCCTTGGGAAACTGAACAGGATTTGTTTCTTTCAATGTGACTAAAACAGTCACTAAACTGATTATCCTTTAGGTTTCTCTTTTGTGAAGAGAGCAGCCACCATACTTGATTTTCCTTGAATCTCCCTGGGATTTTGGATTCTCTGACTATCCAAACTACTAAAAGGAAAAAGTCTCTCATGCCTTCAGTAGCTTCTGCATCTCTTTTTTCCCCCCGTCATTTGTCTGTCTCCACCCACTTCCTGACTTCCCAGAGAGGTGCTGCTTGTCTGCCAAATAGGAACCACCATGCCCAATTCCTGTGTAGAACAATACATCCCATCTTAACTTTGAACAAAATATTTAATATAACATGTTAAATATGATTCTAGAATTTGGATATTACTTCACTCCACATCCTTAAGCAATGCTGAAAATACATTATCATTCTCCTACAGCACTATGGTAGTAAGTTAGCCATATAAATTCACTTTGTCCTGAAACTTGGTATAAAAAGATCTTCTTCCAGGGGTTGATCTCTGTCTGTCCTGTTGCCTATATTGGTTCCATATGTGGTAAACAGTGTTCTTTGATTTTAGCTTTTTGTAATGTTTATATAATACAGTGAACTACTCTTGAAAGTTTTATTTTATTTTATTTTTACTTTGTACATCAGTATTTCTCAAATAGCATTACAGGATTTCAAGGAAGAATAAAATATGCCAACATATTTATGAATCATGAGATTTAACAGAGACCAAAGTAGATCTTATTATCGATGTGCTTACTGCTTCATTAAATTCCCCTTAAGGTTTGCAGCATGGATATGGATCATTTGCAATAATAATTATGCAGTGATCGATTGATTGTGTCTGACATTGTACTTGTC
This sequence comes from Emydura macquarii macquarii, assembly GCF_026122565.2. Lineage (NCBI taxonomy): Eukaryota > Metazoa > Chordata > Testudines > Chelidae > Emydura > Emydura macquarii. Next base: position 15,436,601 of record NW_027131485.1, read on the forward strand.
ACCTTGAAATGCAAAATCCATTCATTTTCAACAGTGTGAACATTTTTCTCTAATCTTGCACACCAGCATGCAATCGTTTATTTTATGGAGAGTGTGCAGTTTATAAAGTTTGGAGACTTAACATTAACCTTTTGCTAAAAATGAAGTATCACTTGCCATTTTACAAAAATGAAAATCATCCAACCAGCAATTTTTTGAGATTAGAAAACAGTCTAATTTCAAAAGGATTTTTCAAGCCAAATTGCATGTATTTCAATTGAGTGCTACATGTATATTACAAATGTTAGTTTTCTGCTACCTCTCCATTTGAGAGAGAGCATGACGATCATGGCTGATGAAATTTCAAGCTTGAAATCCTCTCTGCTTTTAAAACTGATTTCTCTTTTATAAGAGATCTACATTTTTTCTTCTCCACCTCTCTGCCCCCCGCCAAGAATATATTTCTTGACCTCACTGGCAGTAATATTTCAGTTGAAAAATCAACATGCAGTGTTTTAGCTTTAATTTATTTTCTGAGTTACATACTGTACACTTAGTGTTCTGAATGGTGTTATTCATTCATGCCTATCCAATCTTATCTCTTTTTAGAATTCATTCAGTGAGATGTTGAAAAATTATCCTGCTGGGTCTGTTTGCTTTTGACTTTGAGAACTTTGGAAGAGAAACATGAATATTGGCTTCCAGCACTAGGGTAGTGGCTAGTTGCTGTGTCTAAGAAAAAACAAAATGTGTTCTACACTAGCTACCTTAGCAAGACAAAATATCCCATTGTAAACATCTCTATACACTTCATTGTGGACCATACATTTCACTTGATCTCTGTGCAGAATCTCCATAGACGTGAAGGGGAGCAGATAGGTGGAGCTAGGGCAAATACGTCCCTATTACTAGTGAGATTTGACTTTTGTTCCGGGCAGTCTTATCAAAAATTAAAAAGCCAAATTTAGGCTGAAAGTTTGGTCCTGAGAACCACTGACAGGCTGCATTTGGGATCACTAAGGGGTACATTTACATTTGAGCTGGGAAGTATGATTCCCAGCTCACACAGTACCTGTCTTAGCTCTCCTCGAGCTAGTGCCTCAAAATAGCAGTGTGTCCATGTCTCCTCAGGCTAGACTCCACATGCACAATCTTGCCCAATGTATTCGGGCAGCTAGCCTGAGGTGCCACCCGTGCAGGCACGGATACACTGCTCTTTGTTAGGCATTAGCTCGAGTAGAACTAGCAAGGGTACCTCTGGGTGAACTGGGAATCACACCGCCCAGTTCAAATGTAGACATGCCCCAGGACCTACAAAATTCCTTTGATGACTTTTAGTAGTTTGGAAGCATCAAAAATATCCCTTTACTTTAAGTAAAACATTTTTGTTATCTCTTATAACTGTGTGCATCTTGTAGAGGAAATGTTGTGTGTTGTTAGTGGACAGATACGTGACAATATAAAAAATATGAAAACTGGGAGGTCTGGTACTAATACAACCAATTTGGAGAGAAACCACACTGCAATGACACTTTCTTGTGTCAATGTGATAAAATAATTGCCTGTTACTTTCAAAAGTAAATATTTACAGAGTTTATAGGTCAGGCATGTGCACTATCTCAGGCCTATGATGATCAGTTACAAACTATGCCATATGCCACATGGCATGAGAGTTGTGCAAGCAACAAATTTTTTCAGCTGAGATCTAGGTACAGTTGGGGGGTTTGGCAGTGAAACGTGCCTGATTTCCCCTCTCTGGTCTTTCTGGTGCATTTTGTCCTGCCATGCTCCCTTTATTTGTAATCACTCTATTCTGGACTGAAAATTATCATAGAATGTCCTGGGTCAGAAGTGATATTTTTCAAGAGTGAGAATGATCCTAGCTAGATTGTACCCTTTTGGAGATATACACATATATCTCATTCTTCTGTGGAGTTAACTGGGAGGAGTTATGTTTGTACAGCACCTAGCACAATGGGATTCTAGTCCATAAGTAGGGCTCCTAGGTGCTATGCTAATACTGATCCTTATCATCATCATGTACAAGAAAGCAAAATGGCTCTTTTCTTTTTGGGTTTTGATCTCCAAGTTAATCGTATATGCCCATGGCAATCTCCTACTTTCATGTATATGAACAATGCATTGCATTGTACCTAGGTGCTGTGTTCTTTACCAGAAGAAAACAACCAGAGACTTGAGCAAAGCATCCTTTTACAACAGTGTAATCCTGTTGCAAAAAAAGTGAACATGATTCTGGGATGTATTAGCATGTGTGTTGGAAGTAAGACATGAGTACTAATTCTTCCACGCTGATTAGGCCTCAACTGGAGTATTGTGTCACCAGATTTTAGGAAAGATGTGGACAAATGAGAAAGTCCAGAGAAGATCAACAAAAATGATTAAAGGTCTACAAAACATGACCTATGAGGCAAGACTGAAAGAACTGGGTTTATTTAGCCTGGAGAAGAGAAGACCGGGAGGGGACATAACAGCTCTCAAGTACATAAAAGGTTGTTACAAGGAGGAGGGAGAAAATGTGTTGTTCTTAACTTCTGAGGACAGGACAAGGAGCAATGGGCTTAAAACACAGCAAGGGAGGTTTGGGTTGGACATTAGGAAAATCTTCCTAACTGTCAGGGTGGTTAATCACTGGACTAAATTGCCTAGGGAGGTTGTGGAATTTTCATTATTGGAGATTTTTAAGAGCAGGTTAGACAAACACCCTGGGATGGTCTAGATATTACTTAGTCCTGCCATGAATGCAGGGGACTGGACTAGATGACCTCTCGAGGTCCCTTCCAGTCCTATGATTCTATGAACATGAGGGTCATGATTATTATACCAGCATCATCTACATTTCCTGAACTTGGGTAGGGCCTCTAGGTGCTACTGTAATACAAATAATGAGCAATAATAGGAGCAATAGAGCAGGAAAGGCAAAGTAAGCAGGAGAGTGGCATTGAAGGGGAAAGGGAAGGAGGAATAAGAGATGGATGGGGATTTAGTAAAGGGTCAGAAGGATACCAAGGCAGGCAACTAATCAAACGACATAATGCTTGAATGTTAAACTGAAGAAGTCACACTCTGATGATGACATGGGTGTCTCCAGCTATTCACTCCACCTCCTTATTCCCCAGTGCTGCTTTTACTTGGGGAGCCTCACTGGGAACTGCTATTTTTACCTAGCCCATGCCCTCCTAGGTTATGTTTCTGGATGTGTGTTTTTGTCCAAGTGGGAAAATGGGTCTCTGAACATGCACACATCTGGTACGTGGCATTAGTTACAGATAAAAGCCCACCAACTCTTGTGATTTTATCACAAGTCCCCATAAATTTGGAGTTTTTCTTAATTCCCCAGTTCCTTAAATCCAGAGATTATGAGAATCTCCAATGAGAATCTCCACTTTCAGGTTGCATCTGACGAAGTGGGGGTTGCAGCCCACGAAAGTTTATGCCTGCAAAAATTAAATTGGTTAGTCTTTAAAGTGCTACAGGACTCTCGTTGTTAGTACAGACTAACATGGCTACCCCTCTGGAACTTTCAGATGGGGTTGTTTTTTGTTTTTTTTTCTGTTTTGGTTTTTGGTTTTGTTGTTGTTGTTTTGTTTTTTTTAAATGCACATTTCTAGCCCTCATGATTATGGAGGAAAGCCTTGAAATTGAGGACAGAGTGTACCTTAAGACACACACCAGAAGACAAGGAAAAGGACACTCATGGTTTTTAAGCCAATTTCGTTATGTTTTGGTGCCTGAGATGATTTTTGGATGCTTCTATTTGGCAATGCTGAAGTTTTTGTTAGAGCCCTGTAACTAGTAGCATATCAGTGAGCTGCAGCAGTGGCTATGGAGTAGCGTAGGGAGAAGGATTCTTTCTTCCTTGGTTCCTATGGAAAACCCCAGCACACCACTCAACTGCTCAGGCTGTGTGCTGGTTTCCATGATTGGGCCCTTAGTTCACTAAAAATGTATATGTACTGGCATGGTCTTCTGTTTTGTTAATTAAAATAGTCTAAACTATGTAAAACCATTTAGTTTTGTCCCCTAGTGTTGTGTCTAGGATCCATTTTATTTTCCGCCTTAAAAATTTCTAAGGTGTATCCCATGGTATTACGGTGCTGCATGGAAGGTGCAATGGTGTAAAACTTCCTATGAATATCCTGGAGGAACTTGATGATAACAATGGTTATGATTTACAACACTTTGCTCAGTATGTGCAGCCATTTCAACCTTTTTTATTTTCTCAAACTAAGCAGCAGGAAAAATAAACTCCACAATGGCTCATGTTAGCTTCATTGTTTTAGGGCAGCTATGATTGAAAAGCAATTAAATGTTAGTGTTGTATAGAAGTCTGGTGCACCTTTCTGTATTAATTTAGTAAATGATTCTGAATGATTTTTTCAGGGATGGATAAGAGAGAGAATGTTTTGCTGCATTTATTTTCCTTTGCTGATTTGTAGTAGTTTATGCTACTTTGAGATACAAACAGATAAAAATCTATTGCTCATTAATATACAAATATTCTAATCAGTAATAGCTCACCATTTGCAAGTAACCTTATCAGCTAATGTCTTGTACATCCTAGCTGGATTCTACTAATCTGTGATTGAACTTGGACTACTCTAGACTTCATTCTTTTGAGCTTTAGCTGTGATTGCCAGACTGGTCTGAAGCAGTCCAAACTCTGTGGCAATGTACAGCACGCACAAATAAACGGAAGAGAAGCAGTGGAGGCACACTGCAACCCCTAGAGTTTCAATAAACAAGGGAAGAGAAGTCTACCGTGTCATTCACAAAAACCTGTAATACTTGTTTTTTTTCAGATACATTTGGTGGGCCCTTCTCTTACAGCATTAGTCTCAGATTTGTATCCAAAACTAACTCTGTCTAGAAGGGAAAGAATACAGAGATGTTGAGTTATATGATGTTCCATTTATTAAAATATCTTGCAGCACACAAAAGTTACAATAACAGTAATATTACCATGCAATAAGAAGAGGTGAGAGAACCATAGTGCAAGACTGTAGGTAAGGAGAGGTGTGAAGAATGAGTACTAATAGACTTCAGTTTAGGGAATTGGTTGATCTCCATTGTAGGCAGCACAGAGGAGGTGGATTTTGATCTGTGTTTTAAAGTGGGAGGGCAAGCTCAGTGAGGAAGACGGGATGTCTGGTCTAGATAGCCATTGCAGCAGCACAAAGGGTCACCCTCCCACAAGAGAGAGGAGTCTGAAGTTTAACGGGAAGCTAAAATTAGTAAAGCTAATTGAGTGAGTAGCATGTATGGATAAACGTGGGCCATCGCTATCAAGGCCTTTGAAGACAAGGAGAACAATTTAATAATAGATGTGGAAAGGGATCTCTCTTTCATTCAGGTTGGAATCATTATGTTTGAATGGTCAGGTGAGAAAAATCAGCCTGAAATGTTTGTGTAAGTACAAAATTATGAAGGCATGGAATAAGAACATAGTTTTCTCCCCTCGGATTGTAACTCTGTGTAAACGTCTGTATACAGTAAGTTTTGCAGATTATAACTTCCAAACAAAAGAGAAATCACGGCGCTATATAAATCTGAAAACATTATAATAAAATATTAAAATAAGTTTCCTGAACATGTGTTAGCTTTAGGAATATGTCACTGATTACTCCCTTTTTGGAGGAATGTTTGACTTCAGCCTATGGAATGAAAGCAAAAATTTCCCTTAGGGAAATGTGGCTCATGATTGCATATACCACCGCTGGCCAAACTTATTCACCTCCCTGGAGACTCCCGTCCCCCACCACAGGGTAAAAGCTCCGAGCTTTCCACCCCAGTCTAGTAGGTGCAGAATGGGGAGAGGGGCGGGAGGAGAAGGGAAGGGGGTGGCATAAGAGGCTGTGCAAGCTGCACTTTAACTGTAAAAAAGCCGCAGGTAGTTCACGAGCCACAGTTTGGCCACCCCTGACATATACTTTGTCCAGTGCCTCCCCAAGATAGCAAAAAAAATCACATAGCCAAAACTCTCTGGTTCAAAGGTCTATGTCCTCAATTTTATTAATAATAATTTAATGCAGTGAGGAAATGATGAGGGGGTAACTGTTAATTGATACTTGCTGGCATAGGTCTTGCCCCCCTTGAGCTATGTAGCCTAGTTCAGAAAAAGTTAGACCTGTCAAGTACTGATACACAGTGTTTGAGAACATCTGATCAAATTTCAAAAGGCTGCTCAGTTCCACCATGTTCCTGTTCCTCTTTATTTGCTATGTGCATTTAGGTTTATAGGCATATGAGTAGAAATGGCTGTTTTTTGTGAAAAAAATTCACCCCTGTTCAGAATATTACTGGTTCCCCCTCTCATGTGGGTTGTAAATACTATATTGGCCACGTACTGGCACTCTGCACAGGGTTGACTTGCTCAACCTCTGTAAATACCAATTTCCATTCAAACAATGATACTCATGTGCAAACAACTGTTCACTCTTCATTTTAGTGTGTGTGGCATCCGTTATTCTCCGTTCAAAAAGTTTGTCATGCAGAGATGAAATAGAAACAATACCATGTGACCTAGGAGAGCAGTTGTGTTACACGTACTGAAAAGTTGATGTTAACGGTTTGTGAACAATCTCTTGGTTGAAATTGGTTTGCAGAGGTTTTTGAGCATTATGAATAGTGAACACATTTGTAAAAAATCAACCTATTTGTAAACTGCTCATGAACAGGAAAAAAGCACTACATTTGTCAAGTGAAGTATCTATAAAGAATAATCTCTATTTATAACACAGATTCTGCTGTTTAAAACTAACTAAAATGAGCACCATGTGTCATATTAAAAAGTTTCTGCACCTTGGAGTAGATTTCTTATCTGGAGAGAAAGTTGATGTTTTATTTGTTACATGTTTATATGCATAGATTTGCTAATAGTAGGGGAAAAAATCAAACATTCTCACTCAAGACTTTAAGTGGGAATAGATGGAATTATTTTGAAGAATTATTCCATTTATGAACTCTTAAAGTAAACTAAAGTTAGTTCCCATGAGAATCAGGATATTAAAGTGGTTATTAATGTCTAAGCCTCAGGTCCAGGGTAGCAGAAACAAGGCAGTTACTTAAAAGCGTGCACGTGTGTGTATGCACGCTTACTCCAGCAGTTAGAAATGTGTGTAGAATCTCTTCTGATTATGAAGACATCTAGGATCAGATGAAAATAAATGCCTTTTCATGTCAGTGAGGAGTCAGATGTTGAATACCATGTGTTAGGGAACACCACATAACTTGAAAGTCTATCAACAGTATGCAATTTCCTGCCACATTCCAGAACATGTGCATTAGTAAATTGTCTTCCAGTTAACACTCTTAACTGGAATTCAGTTTATGGAATCTGTGGCTTCTTCTAGTGCTATACATTACTTCAGATAAACATTACAACCAGGCTATTTTGTTTGATATGTGGATTATGGATTCCCTACTATGATTCTGATTTTAATGTTAACCGTCAACAGACTGGGTACATTGTATTGTGTAATCCTTCCCCACCCCTCACCGCTGGAATTAAACTTTGGTGCTTGTGACCCATGTTTAATGGACCATCTTGTTCTGTTTGGATTATTTCCCCTGTACATCCCCCCAGGAGAGGCATTTAAGGAGTTATTGGTAACATAAGAAAGAAATTTGTTTGTTTACAACTTATGAATTTAAAGCAAACAGTTCTCAAACTAAGCTAAACTTTACATAAGTGGTGTTTAAATGGGGTTAAGTGCAAATATATTAGGGGTTTGTACTGGTGCAACTAAGTCAATTTAAACCTGTTTAGTTACACAGGTGTAACTTTTCTACTACAGTGCAGTCCTGAAATTAATGTAACAGATGGGGTATGTTCTCACAAGAAAAAATTATGCATTTTTCAATTGTGTTAGCTCAGCTTAATAAATTTAATGTGGTTGATTGAAAAGCCTTGCTAAGATGCAGGGTAATGTGTGAAGCCTTATTAGCTGGCTTCATTTTAGACTAAGTTCTCTCCTGAATTAAAATACCTGCTAGTGAGCACAGCTTCACCCATGATAGCATGCATCTTAACAGACTCTTTCAGTCACATTAAACTGACTCAGTTTAGCTACCTATTGAAAAACACCCTTTTCTCCACCAAGACAAGGCTATAGAGTGATTATGTACCATGCTATTTACTCTGTTTGTTATTGCTATTTATTGAGTTGCTTAAGTGGGTATTGGAAGGTTCATTAAAAGTAGTAGTAAGACAAACGGAAGGAGAGAGGGAGGGAGACAGAAAGATAGAGAGTAGATGAACAAAGTGATGTTGAGAGGTAATGTAGCTCCTAAATTGATATTTACAGTCTGAAGTATCTCTTGGAAGTTCTCTTGTGGAAAATCCTGTTGTTGTTTAAGTAGTATCCCTATAGATGTTCCACTCTAGGTGCACTTGCACCCTCTGTGCCTTTGATTGGAGATTTCACATAGTAGTGCTTATTTGATCCACACGTGTATGCTAGTCAGCCCCGTGCCGTTGTTATATAGCACTGCATGGGCGAAGCACCCTCGGTTTCTCAAGTGCCTCGTCCTGAGACGGAGCTCTGGCAGTTGTCCCTCTTGAGATTATCTCAGCTATGTCCCACTTTTTTTTCTAGTGGTTAGTTTATAGTAGTTCTTAGTATTATTGTAATCACTTAATAAGTGGTAGTAGCTTTAGCTTCCTAGATTTTAAATAATTTTTAAGTATTTTTTTAAAATTCATATATATTGATATTAGTTACTAGATAAGGTAGTTCTTGTTCACTGGGAGGTTCTGACCGGTTTTGCAATTTCAAACATTGTCTGTCATGCAGGAAAGCAATCTCAGTAAGTAACAGACACTCCCAGTGCATCTGTTACTGTAACAGGTTGGGGTCAACCTGGGGTGTCAGCCTCTGAGGGAGGTCACAATGCTTCGCTACCCTGCCCTTCAGGGGTCTAGGAGCCCAGGCCCTCTGGTAGGGCACGGCGACACCTGGTCTAGAGTCTAATCCCTAGGGCAAGGCAGGGCCAATAACTAGTCAATAGCACTGGCCCTCGGTCAAGGCGGGGCCGGCAAAGAATCAGTAGCCCTGGCCCTCGGTCAGGGCAGGGTAAGCAAAACAAGCAGTCTATGGCCCAGGCCCTCAGGCAGGGCAAGGTGAGGTTACCACACCAGAGGCAGGGTGGCAAGAGGATAGGGGGACGCAGGTCCATTTGACTTCACTGAATCTCAGCCCTGGACCCTAACAGTGGCAGGGCACCTTGCCACTGGATCAGTGGGGCTCCAGCCAAAATGCGATGAATAGTGCTCAGGCTTGAGCACAATCTGATTGATGTCGGTATCCCTGGGCTACTTCCTCCGCCCCTGTGCCCAGGTACCTGTATCTCCAGTTGCGATCCATATACCGGGGGTAAATTGCGAGACACAGTCCTCGCAGGCCCTGAGGGTTGCTAGAATCTGGTAACTCCTCTAAGTCGTTGGTGATGGGCAGCTCTGGCAAGTCACAGACTGAAGGAAGCTCTTCCCAGTAGCCGCTGGCAGGCTCCAGTCAGTAGGTAACTCGGGTGGCCCTTTAGTGGGGTTGGGCTCAAGCCCCAGTGCTGGGGAAGGGACATCCTTCCCACCCAGCGGCTTCCCCCTGACTGAGCTGCAAAGCCTGGCTTTTATACTTCCTCTTCCTGTCTGACCCCTGCTCTTTTGGCTTGCAAATGGTACCATACCTCAAAAAAGCCAAGATTGTCGGTGTCTTCAGCTACTTCAGCATCATCTGCTCTCCAGTCTGGTGCCCAGGAAGGTGTTAGTTTCTCCGGTGCTGAGGGCACTGATAGATGAAAAGATGGCAAAGTCTAGTGCCTGTAGAGATCATTTGTACCCTCAGCAAACCGAGGTTACAAGAAGAACTTTTCCTCTGCTTCATTGGTACTGAAGAAGCCCACTCAGTCTCTAACCACATGTCCCTCGGAGTGGCTGAGATTCTCAGTACTGTCAGCTCCCTTGGCTGCTGTTACTTCAGTTCAGACCATGGAGTCGATGCTGACAGCACATTTGGTACCTCAGGAGTTGCATTTTCCCTGAGACCTGACTTTCTCTGAGACACCGAATTCTCTGCTGCTCAGTTCTGGCATATTTTTGGTACCAAGGGCATCGAGATCATCAAAATTTTCCCAGTACTAAAAGTTTCACTTCAAATTTCTCTGGGTGCTTCACCATTCCATAATGAGTTTAAGGAAGAGGATTCTGATTAAGATCTTGACTCAGTCTCCCAATTAAGGTCCAGGGCTCTCCTCCTCACCCTTATAGAGGCCCCTTTCAGGAAGTCTCTGATTAGCCTGTGACCACTCATGACACAATGTCTCAGCCACCATCTTGCTGGTGTGGGCATCCCTGGGTGCCCCATCCTATGCTTTATGCACCATCTTTTTGACCGTACTGGGACCCCTGGGTCCGAACACCCTTGGGCCTATCACCAACAATTTTCCAGGGCTTCGAGCACCACCCTTCACAGAGAAAAGCAGCCTTCATCACTCTCTGTAGAAGACCAGAACCTCAAAATAAACTTTTGAGGAGCAGGAAGCTAGAGCCAATGAAGAGGTCTCTCTCCCCAACCAACATCTCCTCTTCATCTCTGGATGACGCAGTTATGCCTCCTCCTCCATCCTTGGTGGGTGATTTTAAGCAGTTTCAGGATTTGTTCAAAAGAATTGCTGTCTCCTTGCAGATCCCTTTTGAGGAGGTTAAAGAACCTCATCATAAGCTGCTTGACATCCTTCATACAGTCTCATCTGCCCACATAGCCTTGTCTATCAATGAGGCCCTTCTGGACCCCACAAAGATCATCTGGCATGCCCCTGCTATTGTTCCACCTACATGCAAGAGAGCAGATAAGAAATATTACATTCCAGCAAAAGACTCAGAGATTTTATTTTCTCATCCTTCTCCTGATTCTTTGGTGGTCAACATGGTTAACAAATGTGGAAGACAGCACCATGCTAAATCTGTGCCGCATTACAAAGATCATAAGCATCTAGACCTACTTGGTAGAAAATCTTATTTGTCAGCCTACTTACAATTCAGAGTCACCAATTACAAGGCATTAATCATGACATATAAATTACCCAAAATTTAACTCTTTTGTTTACCATCTACCATCGGAGCAAAAAGAGCAATTCCAGGCAATTATTGTGGAAGACCAGGTGCTTGCCAGAACATCACTAGAAGCGTCCCTTGATGCTGCTAATACTGCCACCCATACAACCTACAGTGATAGTTATGAGACAGCCTTGCTGGCTTCAGCTCTTCGGATTTCTGAAAGAGGTCCAGAATATGTGGAAGACCTTCCTTTTGATGTGTCTATAACTCTAAATTATTTGTGGACAGCACAGATGATTCTCTGCACACATTAAAGGACTCCAGAGCTACTTTGTTCTTAGGATCTGAACACCGACCTGCAAGAAAAGGTTTGGCAAGTCCCTGATGGCTCAGAAATCCCATTCTGCCCAATTCCCAACCTCCCAGAGGTCTCATGAATCACATCAGAAGAGACAGAGATTCCAGAGAAGGAAACCATCCACCTCTCAGCCTTTCACCTCCAAGCAACAATTTTGATGGGTTGGTCGAGGGTCTGACTTGCCATTCTCATCCTTACCAGCTATAGCAATTCACCTGCCTTCCACCCTGTGGCACTTACCACTTTAGGTAGGCTTAGGATTTAATCACTACAGGCGAATGGGTTTTGGAGATCATCTCCATAGGGTTCATTATCCACTTCACTATTCTTCCACCAGCCAACTACACTTCCCCCTCTTTCTCCAGGGACCTCTCTCGTAAGAGTTTGTTTCATCAAGAAATAGACTCTTTCCTATGATTGTGTGCTATAGAACCAGTTCCCACACAGAGCAGAGGGAAGAGGTTTTATTTCAGGTAAATCCTGGTACCAAAAAAAGAATGGTGGCTGGAGATTCATCCTAGATTTGAAGCTATTCAACACTTATGTGAAGGCACAAATTCAAAATAGTGACACTTGTCATAATAATTCTGTCACTAGATCCACGAGATTGGTTCACAGCCCTCAACTTTCAAGATGCATATTTCCACAGGGCGATTTGCCCATCTCACAAATGATTCCTACATTTTACTGTCGGCCTGGACTGCTTTCAACACAGGTTATTCCCTTTTGGCCTTTCATCTGCCCAGAGGTGATGTGGGGGAGGGGGGGAATGGGTCAAATCCCCCCTCCACCCCGGTATTTCTGTGAGCGACGAGTTGCCGAGTTGCAGGACTTGTGCTGCTCGGCCTACTGGTGGGGAAGGGTGACTCTATCCTGCTGCTGCTCTTCCTCCCAGCACATTTCCAGCTTGCTCAGCGCCTCTCCCTGGCACCCCAGCCCCCAAGGAGCTGGAGGGATTGGCTGCCCTGACCCAGGGAGGTGGGGCTAGAAGATTCCTCCCAGAGATGACATGTGGGGGGTGGTCACATGCCCCATCCCTTTACATTGTGTCCTCCCCTTCCCCCTATGAAAAGGAACTAGTCATCTCTGCATCTGCCCCAAAGGTTTTTTCGAAGGTCATGTAACTAGTCATCTCTGCATCTGCCCCAAAGGTTTTTTCGAAGGTCATGTCAGTAGTAACAGTAGAGCTCCACAGGGAAGGTATTTTAAAAAGCCCTTAGATTGCACTGGACAACAGATACTTACAGGGTCAAGAAGGGACTGTCTCTAAGACCTTGCAGCCTCTGTGAAAGAACCTTTGCGGAAACTTGTGGCTGATGTGTTGACCTCTGTTCACCTCTGCTCAGAAAGCTTTTCAAATAACTATGGAAAATCTTTTTTTAAATGTAAATCCTCAACCATAATATTGTTCCACTTACAGTACTTACTTGGAAAGGCTTCACTCTTCATAAGTAAACAAAGAGCATGTTCTGAGTTTTGTAGAAGTTTAAATCTACGTTTCAGTTTAATTAGTGCATTACTGATTGAAAATGACCCCTTTGGAAAAGAAACTGCATTGAAACCACGTGCTGGAGGCACTGAAAAATGTGATGTATGCTGTTTGGAGACATGCCAGGATACTTGCAATTAAATGATTCATTAAGCATCCCTCCACTGCTAACTTTTAAGGTGGATTAAGGAGGCAGACATTAAAGATGTCTGTCTAAGGATCATTAAAAGAAAGAATTCCTGGATATGAAATGCGCTCTGTATCAGCAACCTGTCATCATATGGATTCTGCACGTTTGCCCCCCCTTCCCATTATTGCTTTGTAATAGAGTATTTTGCAAACAGACTGTTACATGAGCCTAACCCATCAAAAAAATCACATTTCAAATTCATTTTATTTTATGTTTGTAGGACCAATTTTAGATATTCCTGTGAAATGCTTGCAGTAATTTTCAAGAAACGTTTCTTGGTATGTACAGTAGATTGCTCTGCGCTAGACTGGAAATGAAAAGGGCAAAATTACATTATTACAGGGAGGTGGTCTTACACGGGGAAAAGCTGAGGTGGTTTCTTTGCCTGGTTGAAGCCGACAACTTAACATACTTCATTATTTAATAAATATATAGAGGAAATGACGCATTAAGGCCCTGATTCAACAAAGCATTTAAGCACAGGCTTAACTTTAAGCACGTTCTTATGACCCATTTAAGTCAAAGTTAGATATGTGCTTAAGTGCTTTTGCTGAATAGGAATGAATTTAAACATGTGCCTCTCAAATCCTCAGTGTAGACATTTCCCTCTTTGTCTAGGTGTATTACACTGCTTTATAGTGCAGGAAAGAGATGGTCAAGTTGAACCTACCAAAGACAAAGAAAATATCTTTAGTATCACTCCATACAATGGGGATATTAGGAGGATATTGCTACTGCTTTGCTTCTTTCATCTCTGACATTGGACATTCTGGACATTCCCCCTATATGGAAGCCGGTAGGAGGGTGGGATCGCTACTGCCCCTCCATCCCAATCAGTGCGACAGCTCTGGGAATATTTTAATTTCTTTTAACATGAATTTTGTGAAATCATATGCTCTTCACGTCTTCAGGTGACTTGGAACGTCTTTACATTTTTTGTGAGGTTCCTTTGTACACTTCTGGAGTCTCGAATATAATATACCACCTTGTCTCATCATAAACAGGTCACAAAAACCTTTGAGTTATCATCCAAACCCCTCACTAGTGTATATCTTTTTAAGACAGTTGCTGGCAGCCCAAATGACAGACAACAAGAAAAGCTAATTCAACAAGCAGCCTGAAGGGTTGGGAAAATTTGCAGACCTTGCATTTTTAAACTATAATAGTTTCTAAGAGATGGCTACTCCCTGCCTAAAGCCAGCTCATTATTCTGGTCATGTTTGATGTCCAGATGGGAAACTTTTATAGATTGTCTTCTCCCAGATTTTTCCTTCCATTGACTAGAAGATCATACACTCTCTTCCTCTGTCTCTACTGTCTGTCTGACTGTCTGATGCACATAACAGAATAATTGTTTAAATATCAATAAAAAAGAGGAGTGAGGGAGTTTTCAAATATAGTTTTTGGCCAGTTTTCTCTGATCACATTTTAGGGTGTTCTAGCTGCAGATGCATTCCTAGCAGTCATCTTTTAGGCTCCCTTTTCTGGGTAGATGTGTCTGATTTTTTTATTATTATTTTGTTACAGCACCTATCTGCCAGAGATTCAAAATATCATTAAATTATACAAATATGTACATATCCCCTCTCAAGTGCAGAAGGTATCCTTTATCCTTATCAAATGTGCAAATACAATTTCCTGTTGAGGTGAGAGAGCAAGTAAGCAGTTTACACAGCTTGTGATGATCTCAGGTAAATACTTAAGCAAAAAGTATACTCATTTTTAATACAGTCTGGCTCTTGAATTAAATTTGTGCCGTGCCACATGTGATTAAATGAATGTTTTGTGATGTGTAAATAAATTAAGATCAAAATAATGTTTTTTAAAATATGCTCTTGTATTTTATTATTAGTTTGACCTTTTTGTGTGTGTGTGTGTGTGTGTGTGTGTGTGTGTGTGTGTGTGTGTGTGTGTGTGTGTGTGTGTGTGTGTGTGTGTGTGTGTGTGTGTGTCACAGAAAGAGAATGTCAACTGGCTGTAGTCAGATTAGAGTCAAATTCTTGGCCATACCCTATAGATCATTCTGTGCCTAAATTTCCTCATTTATAAAAGCAAGATATTTACCACATAGGAGTGTTCTGAAGCTTTATTAAGGCTCTAAAATATTATAATTTTCTTTTCTCTGTGCACTACTTTTTCTAATCTTTTCAAGAATGTTAATATATATAATTTCCACTGTATTATTGCAATTAGCTTTATTTTTTCGTAAGATGTTCTTGCGTGGATATTATTTGGAGCCATACTCTATCTGGATTTGACCAACTGTTAAAAACAATAGCAAAACAAACAAATAACAAATTAACTACTAAAAGCAGAGCAAAACAGGTTCAGTTTGTATTAAAAAGAAAAGGAAAGATTTACTAAACTGAAAGAATTAATCACACAGCATCTTGCATATCCTGTGTATTAGCAGTAAATGAACCCTGAAGGTCATTGAACTTGGACTTTGGCAGACGACCAGTTGGAATGAGTTTCAAAGTCAAATGTCCTCAAGGGAGAAATCCCTGCTAGAATTCCTAGGATTACTCTAGGAACCAATGGCTATTGCAACTCAACCTGCTTTATCTGCAGCAATGGGTTAGCAATAGTGCAACCCCAAACAATCATGAGTCAGGCTCTCAAAAATGAGATTAAAAAATGTGGATTCTTTTTATGCCTTCCAATTTTTGGGGTACACTCAGTTCATGTTTTCAAGCTTTTCTCCCCAACTATGAGGACTTGAAATTTTGTTTTCCGCACAGAAGTCTCACCTAATTACACATCTCTAAGAGCTGGGGCTTAAGGGAAAAAACCAAATGTCACCTCACTTATAATAAAAGCTATCAACACTGGGTTAGAAAGTCAGAGGTAAATCACTCAACTAAATAGATCCCAGACAATTCAGAGCTTTTACCATGAATGCTGACACCTCAAATTATATTTGGAAACTAGTTTATTGAAGTTGGAGCCAGAGTAGCTGTTATCTTAGGAGCTGTGTATCTTACTCAGGAGATGGGTTGCTTCATTCTGAATCTGTTAAAGTGGTCTTCATGATTACAGTAGTTGGTATCGGGGTGACAAAGGCAGTGGTGGCCCTCATGAGGCCCATATCAGAAAGGAGTGGCCACAGCCAAAAGAGGCACTATGGACTACTTCTGCTGCCTCTTGGGAACCCAGAAAGAGTGAAAGATCCATCAAAGTCCTGGAGTGTGACCTCTGTTGACAAAAGACACATGAAGTTGCTGCAAAGACTCTTTCAGCTTATTGCTGTAGATGCTCCCCTGCACCAACAAGCATTACTGTCATCTGATCAAGGTCCAGGGCCCTTTCTTAGCCAGACACAGGGAAAACAGTGAAACTAGAATCTGGATCAAATGGCACAGAGATGTGGAGCTGAGTACCATCAGTATATTGATGGATTGTCAAACCCACGAATCCCATAATCTCCTCAGTGACTTTATAGACACATTGAATGAGAAGGATGAGGAGATATAACCTTGTGGGACCCTACAGGTGACAGCCAGTGGGGAGGAAGAGAAAATCCTTTTGGAATCTGTAAGAAGAAAGAGCAAGCTACAAAAATTGAAGATGTATATCCCCTTTCCCATATAGAGATCCAGATCAATTTCTTTGTCCAAATCCCTCCTCCATCTTTTCATCTGGGTTATTTTCTTATCCATATCATTTTTTTCCGTATCAAAATTGTATATATCCTAAAAATTAAACCTTTTGTTCCAGTTTGCTCCTGGGTCAATTCTTCAAATGTGATTAAAGGTCTAGATAGACCTGCCTTGTACCCAGATTTCGCAATAAAATGTTTCTCTAGTAAATACTGAAAATATGGGATCTTTATATTATTCACATTCATACGTAACGCTTGGTATAATTTCAGATCAGGACTCCAGAACAGCTATCTGAATTGAGTAATCTCAACTCTTACCCACAACGAATAGTCATTTTGATATTTCCTAGGGATGCATTCCTGATTATTCATTAAAATAGTTAAAGGAGAGGGCCTCAGCAACAGGAATTTTTAAAAAATTGTCTAAAGCTCATCAGATAGTATGGATAAATGGGTGATTTTAAAAAAAATTATATTTTTTTTCTTTGGTGACCTAAATGTCTTTTTAACCCATCAATTACTATGAATACCTATATATGGTATATGAATATATATAAATCTTGTTCAAATTTTAGCAGGTGTTAGGATGGTCTATTGTTAGCCCAATTGTGATGCATAATAATAACATGTGAAATTAGGGAAAGGGAGTCCCCCCCACTTTGTATGCTTATAGAGGACTTGAGAGCTCACCCTTTTATCTTGTATTTTTCCATACAAATTTTGATAGCCCCTAAAAAATCCTACCATGTTTTTAACATCACATTGAGGATACCTACAGGGATGCAGTGAAACAAAAGTAATAACTTTGGGAGGACATTCATCTTTACTGAGGCTTCCCTACCTAGCCAAAGAATTTCATATATATTTCATTCCTCTAAGCCTTTTATTATTTTATTGCACATTGAAGGGTAATTTTTATGTTTCTCCACAATATTTTTCCTAAATATTTTAAAGATTCCTTTACCTGTTTAAATGTATGTAGCTGACAACAGATGGCACTTAAGATCCATCATATTTTTGCTACTAAGAAGGCGCTCTGTTGGACAGTTTACAGGGATGGGGGACATGCTTGCTCATGAGGTGGCCGCTTCCAGAAATTAGACAGTTTTGGGAGGAAATTATTAAAGAGATTCATCTTATGACAAAATGCCTGATTCCTAGAAATCTCTTGACCTGCTTACTTTTTGCTTCAGTAAAGGATTTATAATTTAAACAGAATGACAAATTAATGTCTTTTTTTTATTGTTAGCAGCCAGACTTTGTATTGCACATTATTGCAAAAATGAGAGTCTTCCTTCTGTGGAAATGTAGTATAATAAATAAGGACTATCCTAGTAATGGAAAAGCTTTCACACCAAATACATACACAAGAGACACAAACACAAAAGGAGGATAGGTATTTAGAAATTTGATCACCCTTTTTAGCCTACTTACAAGAGCTAGCAAGCCAAAATCTTTAGCAAAGTTCTTCAAATATTACCCTAATCCTGAATAAGTAACGTATGATGTAATAAGTTAATATTTTATTGTATCTTTGTCTTGATAAAAAGTTTGGGGGTTTTGTTTGTTTGTTTTTAAAGTGTGAACTGATGTAAGGGTCAATTCAGATAGCCTTACAAAATCAGCAACATCACATGGCCACTGATGTCAAAGGCTGCTATTCTAATAAAATTAAAATAGACAGCATACCTAATTAGTCAGTAGACCTCACCTGGCCCACTTTATGGCCTGGCTTTCCCTGTCTCCCCACCACTATATTGCTCTAGCAGCTCCTGACTGTTTGAAGCATAGTGGCTGGTGATGGTGCTGCTGCTGCTGCTGCTGCTTCAGTGGCCCTTAGAATGCTCATGTTCCATTAGTTTGTTACTCTGCTAAAATTTCCCTGAGAAATTCAAGTAGAAAAAAGGTGATTTCTAACTGTTTATATCACCACCAAACATGAATCGAATTTAGCGAGACAAGTAAAAGTTACATCTCTAACCCCAGGGCTTTCTCCCTGCCAAACTTCAAAGAACCATTGCAAATAATAGAGGTGATAGAACTTATAAAAAATGGCCAGAAGAATCCTATATAATGGAAAGTCTTAAACAACCTAAATGTACCTTATGCAAATGGATTTTGCCTGTAAATCAGATAGTTGTAGTTTAGAATACTGGTTTTACATTTAATAATTGCTAAAATGTGTATTATTTCTACATTCACTATTGTAATTCATAAGTTACAAAACTGTGCTCCATGAAAATAAATACTTCATCAGCAAGTGACAGACTTATGAGCTAATTAAAGTCTCGTCAATGATAGAAGTGGTGCCATTAGCTCTACTCACGGAACTGTGAAGTGTGCTGTTCCTCATTGACTTGTGTGAAGTTTGTATAATGGAAGTGAGGAGGTTGGCTTATGAACAACAAAATGTGGGTTTTGGATGAGAGAAGCTCAATTTCTGCTGATGTAGCAGAAGACCAAGGAAAGCCACTTGAGAACTGTGTGGTCCAGGTTGTTTGTGGTGAGTGGTGGGGAGTCTTTGAATGGCAAGAGTATTTGCCAGTCTGCTCTGTTCCCAGGAAAGCAGGGAGATGCTGGCAGTATGAGAGCTGTGAGTGCCTCAGATTATTTTAAATGGTTTACCTTTCGAGGAAAGGGATTGCAGCAAAAGTGGATACAGTGCCAGTAGTTTAACTTTGCACAAACAAAAATCAAACAAAAAAAAAAACGCCACACCACTTTGTTGTTGTTTAAATATTTAATGATTGTTTTTAATCATTCAGCCAATTTGCTTCATCTTTTGCTTGCAGACAGTTATTAATGCAGCACCTATCTCAGTTAGAATGGGAAGGAAAGCTTTCAGTAATGAAGACAGCAAATCCAATGCTTGCACTAGCTATGCCGGCAGAGAGATGGGCAGAGGCAGTGCTAGCCCATTGGTGCCCTAAGCAGGAATACTAAACACACAACACATACTAAAAAAGCAAATAGGGGGGCCCCTGGAGCTGATCAGTGTCCTAAGCAGTTGCTTAGTCTGCTTATGCCTAGCACCGGCACTGGAGATGGGCTTTCCACCAGAACGTCACCTCTTCCATCTCAGGAGTAGGAGCCATATTTCTGAGTTGCTGCTTCCTGTGGGAAAGGAAAACATGCTATATTACAATACTAGGCATCTAGCTAAAACTATTTAATAATTGAACTGCCAAGATATAAGGTATTTTTATGGGACCGAGAACTACAGTGTCTAGCCAGGGCTATCAGGATGAAATATGCCTGTAGCAAAGGAGATACCATAAAGGGCAAGAGCAGAGACCATTAGAGCCTCTCTCTGGAGTTGCGGAGATTGCGTTGCACTTTCTCTTGCATACATTTTTTGCTATCATGGTTATCATGGTTTCTGAAAAGGACAAGTTCAAATAATGGCCCCAGTCATGCTCCCTAGATTTGTGTATTGAAGGGTGGCTCAGCTATACTTGGGGATCCACCTCCACTTGGAAGGGGGAGCAGCCAGAGACAGTGTGTTCTGGGAGGAGGTGGAAGAATAAATGGTTCCTTCTCTGACTCTGTGGAAGTTACACCTAAGGCTGGATTGTATTTTCTGCATAGCTCTTCTGAGGACTGTTGAGGCCACTGCTGTAAACAGGTAGTCTCTGGCTGCACAGCTTGCTAGCAGGTGTGGAGCTCAGGGCCTCAGCATGGATCCTAGGGGAGCCACCAAGTTTGGGGACAGGCCCTGTAGCCCATTCCCAGAGGTCGGGGGGCTGCCACACCTTGGAACAATAACATGTAGGGTAGGCCTACGAGGATATCCACACAGTAATCCCCCCTCACAGATCTGCCTTTTTCAGGTTTTACAACAAGAAAGGATGAATTGGGCCAATGTTGAATAATACCTGTATATACCTTAAAGAAAATGTTGGGTACATGATCTGACTTTGTTACAACATTTATTGTTGTTGTTTTATTAATGCAGCCTTTTTGGCAAATGTTGTTTGTGTTCAATTATCTGTAGCACTTTACTCAACTCTGCAGACAAAGATTGGTCCCATACTTACATGATTCTGCAAGCATTTTTGTTTTGTTTTGTTTTTTTGCAAGAGATCACACTGCAATGGTACAGACAGGCACCTGTAAAGAGAAACTATATTTAAAATAAAATGTACAGGTTTATAAATATGTTATTTTGGGTGTTTTCAAACTAAAATTAAATATTCATTTATCACACTGCAGTTTAAAGCAAAAAAGAATGCTTAGAAATGAACTCTGTTTTTAAAAAAATCCAACATTGTATTCATGGCTAAGTATAGATAAATCTGAAGCTTTTATCATTGATGAGTCAAAAAGTAAAAATTAAAATGTTTCTGAAATAAGTCTGTTACATGTAATGTAACTTACTAATTTTCATTTCATTTATATATGATAACAGAATGTTCAGGAAATTCTTGATCTACAATAAAAAACTAAAATAGGTGCTCTGCAGTACCTATGGACTTCACAGTAATAGTCACATTTTGAAATAGTGTAGCTAATCTAAAAATATACAGTGGAACAGAAAAACAAAACAGTTCCAAATGTAAATAAATGATCTGCTACTTAATATGTCAGTGTATTTGTCAGGTTCATAACATTAACCTCAGCTGCATTCAATTCTAAACCTTAGAATATTTGAAGTTTGATATTGTGCCTCACTAAATTTAATACATGGACCTCCGTAATAGAGGGAATCATTTTAGCATTTGACAGTTTGTTATGCTGTGTAAAATTGACTGCCCTGCAAATACAATAGCGATAATAAAAATTGTGGTCAGTAGGGGGGTGTAATGCATTTGTAGCTTCAGTAGAGGTCCAGATGAAATTTATTGAGATTTTTGCCATTTGGGTGAAGATCAATAGAGCTTGGTTAATAATTTGTTGTGAGGGCGCCCTCCAGGGATATGACATTTTACTTTGAAACATTGGTAATTTTGAAAGCAGACCCAGTGATGACAATGTCAAGTCCCAATGTTTCAGAAACATAGATTTTTGCATTCGACCTATGAGAGTGTTTATTTTGACAGTGATTATTGTTAAAATCATGTGATGTGTGATCAAGTCAGTTACTGATAACAAGTTTCCACATATTCTGTAACACAGTCCACTCTCTTATTTTTATAATTTGGAGTAGTATTATAGCTCCTTAAAGAAATGAGCCCAAGCAGACTTCCAGTTCTACATTTTCTTGTTTGCTTTTCCAGTCAAACAGGCTCTATTTAAATGTCAGTTAATGTTTCTTCACATGTATATTATCTACCGGAATGTTTTGTAATATAATCATTCCCCCCACCCGCCCACAAAGTAGGGGAAAATAAACAGCAACTTCCAAATTTTGACTCAGATTTATCATCCTGTTTTTTGAGGCAAGGAATATACTGTGTCACTATCTTATTTTTATGTCTGAACAATTAATAGGTTTCATAGGAAACGCATCTTCTAATGGTCACATTTTTTATACAGCTCGACACAGTAAACACTAGTTTGTAGTGTGTGTGTGTATTCATAAAATAAAATTCACTTTTCTTTACATGCTAGTAAAAAGTCTTTCTGCCCTCAGATTTGATGGACGTTACTGATTGTTTGTAGGGAAATAGAAATTTGTCAGCACTTTGCAGTATGAACACTGGGACTAGGTACAGCAGAACAATTTATTTTCAATGAGCATGCACAAAGTAAGATTTATGACTTTTGCAGCTCAGATGACATTTCTTACATAGTTGCCGAGCTACAGCAAATTAAAGGGATCCATGAATACTAAGGGGTGTGTTTTTGTAATGAGGGAGAAGAGACAGAAGCAATAAGAAGATAATTAAGGTAACAACTTGTGAAAAATTAAAGTGTTTCTGTCTTTCATTTTTGAATCTGAGCATAAACTTTGTAGTTGTTAATTTAATTGCTGATGTTCTCTGTATCCCTGAAGAATATTAAGGATTAATCATCTGGTTCATTCCAACAAGAGATAAGGCCTAAGTGAATTGAAATTTTACCAATTTAACCCTGTCTTCCTCCTAATATGACATGATTAACATTTTTCAATTAACAGTACGTAATTATTCTGAAGGCCTCGTTGCATTTATTCCATCTTTTCAGTTGTAGATTGTCCTTTTCAGGTATTTTAAAACTGAAATAATTAAAAGGAAGCCATATTTGTTCTCTTTCCTTCCAGGCACACATGTTCATCCATATTAGAGAAAACTGGATTTTTAAAAATATTTTGGTGAAGGTAATAATTGTTAATGTACAAATGCTAATAAAGATGGTTCTGATTAGCTGAAACCAGACAAGGGTGTTTTCTTTAGCAACTTTTTTTTTTTTTTTTTAGAATTGGGACTCTTTAGTGTGTGTGTGTGTGTGTGAACATATATATATATATATATATATATATATATATATATATATATATTTGCCAGTCCTAGAAAACCTTTATTATTTAAGCATTTTTGGATGATTACTGACTGGTAAAATTAGCTCTTGTTCTGAATCTCACAATGTGTATCATTGCATCTCAATATTAATGCATAATGCATTGTTTCATTTATAAATAACAAGTACTTAATTGTTTTTATGGTTGGAGTCTGTGGGTGTTAAGTTTCATACGCTATAGAAAATGCATCACCTCTGGATTCTTCTTTAGGTTTCCTGCTCTTTACCTAAATGACTTCCCAGAGGTCTCAATGATACCATGATTGGGCAGCCACTGTTGCTGGTGAGTGGGTAATCCAATAGCAGATAACTGGAAAGGATAATTAACTGACATTTATGGTAATGTAAAAAAAAAACAAAGAAAAAACCCTCGGTTTCTTGATTTGCTTAATGGACAAGAGACATCTGTAATTTACTACTTGGCAGCTGTAAAAGGAAAACAGACATTGCTATCCTTTCAATTTAATTCAGTTCCCTACCTCGTACTAATAACTCCATCCCTTTTTTTCTCATCGTCTCTTTGTTTTAGAAAAACTTGTGTTTTCTGTTGTACAGCGCAACTGTGTTTTAGTATCATTTTAAATTATAAACCTATTACAATGGTCATGCAGATGAAGTATATGTCTGGGAGTAAGGACGTGGGATCTGTGGCCAGTTCTGCAACATGAAAACTTCATCCCTGACATTAGGCAAGCCATTTAACCCTACAGTTACTTCAGTTTTCAAAACTATAAAATGGGAATAATAATACTACCTCACAGGTGTGTTTCAGGATTATTTTATTAATGATTATAATAAATTTTGAGGAATTTGAGAAATTCCTGGATTTTCAGTTTCAGGTAGATCTGTGGAGCATTGTTAATAATTAGTTTGGCTTAATGGCAAAATCTGCTCAGGTTGAAAGTACTCCTACTCTTAATGCACGCGCGCGCACACACACACCATGCATGTGTAATACGGTGTGTCTGACATTGTTTGAAGCATGTATTCCTTTCTTTCTTTACTGACTGCAGTAAAGAAGAAAATATAACTTCATTGATAATTGTCTTTTATTTAAATTTTCATATTAATGTGGGACCTGTAAACATAAAGGAATGTTCAAAGGAATTGTTCTAGGCTTTTTGAAGAATGGTTGGTGAGTTTCAGTATTTTGGGCTGAAGGTAAAACAGATAATGCCAGCTGAATGATAATGTTTTTGCTGTTGGTTTGTTTGTAATAATATAGAATTATATCCTCATTTTGGGAAACAGAGAAGTATAAAGTCTTAGCTGATACTGATAATTAAATTGATTTAAAGTTATTGATATCACTATGATCATAGTAGTTAGAAGTGGGGGGAAAAAAAACACCTGTGAGATCATGCAGTGGCAGGCTATTGTCCCTCAATTTAGGATGTTTCACAGAAACAGACACTGTACTTGATAGTGTGGATTTTGTCTGCTCCCAGATAGCCTTAACAACAGAGGTGAGCAAAAAATGCACTGTTTTATTAGAGTAATAAAATGCCTTACGGAGGCTATTTCCATTTGGGTATTTTTTTCTAGAGTATTTTAATAACACTTCTCTATGCTGGCTATGGTCCATGTCATACAGGGAACTGCATTTTTCCAGAGTCTCACTGAGACCAAGAAATTAAGGGGATTTTTTAAACGGACATTTATATGGATTATGTGAACATCCCAAGTTACAACAGTTAAAATTGAAGAGGGAAAAAATGGTAGGGATGTAAATCCTCAGATTTCAGGTTATAAACCAATCTCTAATTGTTGGGAGTTAAGAAGCAGTTTTCCCTGTGGGAAGGTTATTCCATAACTATTGCAGGATTTTTTGTCTCTTCCTAGAAGCATCTGGTATTGTTCACAGTCAGAAACAAGATACTGAACTAGATGAACCACTGTTCTAGTACAGTATGCCAATTCCTTTGTACCTAAAAACAAAAGGGGAGAGGGAGAGGAAGAAATACTGGGACTGGGGGGGTGGGTGCTCAGCACCTCTGAAAATCAGGCCAGCAAGTTCCCATTAAAGGGATTGAGGAGCAGGAGAAATGATTCAGGTGTTATTTTAGTTTCTAAAACTTACTTTCCCATAACTGAGTAGTGTTAAAGGCTAAAAAAAAATCATGTAGTTTGGGGTTGGTCTGTTCCCAGGGACTGCTGAAAGAATAATCCAGGACCAAATTCAGGCCTGAGAGCTCCATGGCATTCAATGGATTGTGGTTGCTTATGACAGGCTGGAATCTGTCTAACATGCAGCTTTACTAAAGCTGGACTTTCCTGGTCTGACCCTCTAGAAATGCCCATCCTGCATAAGCTACTGAAAAGTAGTTAAAATATACTTTCTCAAAATATCTTTTTTTCTGTTTTGTTTTTCCCCATGATGAATATATTACTTGTTATCTTAATGAAAAATTAGTTCCCCTGCTGTCAATAGGTCAGTGAATATCAACCTAAAGTGACACCTCTCCCTACTACTTGTCAAACAAAATTACATTAGGGAATGAATGAATCAAGCCCTCTTTCATGAAATAAAGTTGCAAAACTTAATTTAAAACTACTTTAAATAAGTATGAGATATAAGGCTACAGGAAGCTGTGAAAGCCTGTTAAGAAATATGATTAATTATAATTCTACTGTATAGGTGTTTGCCTTTCAGAAACAAAGAAAATAATCCCAAACCTCAAATCTTTACAAAAAAAAAAAGGAGACATATCAATAGATGATAAAGTACTGGGATCTTTGTGTGGGTCAGAAAATTGATTCCTTTAAAAAATAAGGTAAATCTACTTATTTTCTTTTTTTATACATGTTCCTGTTAATTTGATAGTCATGACAATGTGACCATCAGAAGGAGGCCTCTAGATAGCAATGGTTCTCTCAAGGAAAAACTAGTAGGAGAAATTAATTCACCCCTAGATACTCAGATCTTGTATATTTCCTCTTCTGGGTCCAGACTTCCAGCAGCCTGGCAACAGCTTCTATCATTTTAATGTTGGGAGATTTGGAGGCACTTCATTCACCCTTCCTGTTTCTAGAATTCCCACTCTTCATTCCAAGGTCAGTTGCTTCCCACCACAGTTGATGGAGGAGGTGTCTAGGCACTATTAACTATCTGAGAGGATTATCCCAGGTCACGGTGATAGTTAACTGCTGTGCAGTAGCAGAGGGCCATGGTGGATACTCCATCACAGATCATTTTTAAATCAAGATTGGATTTTTTTTTCTAAATTATATGCTCTAGGAATTATTTTGGGGCAATCCTATGTCCTGTGTTATATAGAAGGCCAGACTAGATGACCACAGTGGTTCCTTCTGGCCTTGGAGACTATAAATCTATAAATACTTCCTTCCCTCCCCTTCTTTCCTTTATTGTTGTCATGGACCAGTTTTCCTTAATAAAACAAAAAGCAAAACTTCTGCTGTTTTGGTCTTCTGCCCACCAGTTCTACTTTGTCATATACCATCTGCATTTACTGGCCTTTCTGGAAATTCATCCCCTTTGCACTCTCCCTGCTAGTGTCAGTTCCAGCTTCACTGACACACCTGACCACGAATTCTCATCCTCCTCCCTGCAGGTTTCCAACTGAGACTCTTCCAGGAGATTAGAATGCCTTTTGCAAGGTGTTAACTTCCTGTCTTTGCATCAGCAATGTTCTGCAGTAGGTCCCCATCTACTGTGAGGGATTTGTGCTCCCCTTGACAGCTCATTCTCTTTTCATTAACAAAACCATAATAATTTTGCTTCTGGACAGGACAATGAGTGAACAGCTTCCTCAGAATGTGCACATGGAAGAGTGGTATATGAACCCAACCAAGGGAATTGTATCTGTTTGCCCTAATTACCCCAGCTTCAGAAGGATCCAGATATACTTGAATGATTTTAAAGCCAATTATTTCTTAAGATGAACAACTGCAGACTACTGAAAGATAAAGGGTGTGGGAGGATCCTTTCTCATATTCTTGCAACAGAAGGGGCTGAGCCTTGATGTCATTTGTGGTCTGGGAGAAATCAGTTTTAAACCCCAGAGGAAAGTAAGTTGTGTGTGATTTTTGTTTGTTCATTGTAAAATAGCTTTGGTTTCAGATCTGTCAATGAAAAGCAAAGGAGACATTTAAATCACAGACTTAAGTGCAGCATCTTCCTTTGTCAGCTTTTGGGGAGCCAGCCAGTCTGTGGCATGAGTAATGCCTTAATATGCTTATCAGCAATTCAGCTGAGCCAAAGCATCTTAAAGGGATGCTATTAGCACCCAGCTTCCTCTCAAGATTGGTAGCATCAGCTCCATAAGATGCTTAGGTGATATATATCATGGTAAAAACTATGGTTGTGATCTACAATAATGCTGCAGTGTCATTACCACTAGTGGTGCTGCACTGGTTTAGATCTACTTTGGGAGAATGGCTGAAAATTTATGAGCAGAGATACAGTTTTTGAGTATTTAGTTTCATTCAGTCGCAGAAGCTCACAGGAAAAACAGTGAGTGGAGGAAAAAAAGTAGTCTGTTGGCTCCAGTGCATGCTTTCTTAGGTCAGTTTTGTTGCAGTGTGACTAGTTACTGGGGGCTAAGAGAAGTGCATAAAAGCCCTAACTCTCTTAGGATTTGTCTTCACTGCATCATTAGCTCAACATATAATTTGAGCATAGCACTGTAATCTGACTCCTGCACACACACACACATCTGTGGTTTGAGTGAACTGCTGCTCTAAACTCTAGCTGGCCCATCAGGCTGTGTGGGTTGACGCTGACATGCAAACTCATAATGCAGTGAGTATGTAGCAGTTCAAGTTTCAACAACTCATCAAGTGCTAAACCAATCACTCTTTGTATCTTGTGTTGTTTTGCAGGGTGGTCATTCTTGCTCCAGTTAGGCTAGCTGGAATGGAGTAATTCAAGCATAGTAACGTTGGCATTCATCTGTCTAACTGTTAATGAAGGCAAACCCATACTGTCCTGCCCAATTTAGAAGAAAATGACACTGGGCTTGTCTGAACTACTAAAAAAAAAGGTGCATTTGTACCTCAGGATTACTAACCCACATGGGCTGTCCTTAGGTAAAACCACAGTGAAGACCAGGCACTTTAATTTTATCATGAGGTATATTCATTGAGATAAACACTTGGAGGGGGGAAAGGACTTTTTACTTCGTGGTTTACTTGTCAATAAACTCATGTGCTGAGTTCACTGTGTGTTATTCTGAGGTAAACAATACATCTTTTTCACCAGTGAAGATAAACCCATTGGCTTTTAGCAAGTACAGATTTCAAATTTCCTGAGACACATTCTGCTTTCCTTGTCCTACACTTTTCTCCCAGAATATTTCCCTACTCTTTGTTTCATATTTTTGCCAAGACTGTTTCTTTAGCAGAGAAAGTTATATACCAGGTTCACTAGTACTCTCTCTATGTTGTGTACATTTTCTCATGGAACATCATATCTAGTGGAGTAAAAATAGATGCATTGTTGTATTCAGTTGAATTCCAGGCTGTCACACCTTTATAAGTCAAGACTCCCCTTTTTTGGCCAGTGCCTATTCAAGATGTACAAAATGTCCACATGTGACCATATGATAGGATAAACTATGAAGAGTATATCCTTCAACATTGAAAGCCTTCAAGTGTAAATCTTTCACAATTCGTTGCCTCTAGAGCTATTTATAGTGGAAGTCTAGGATGAATGCATGGTATTTCTGTGATAAGTTTTGCTACTAGTATGGTATATTCCAAAAGTTTGGAAAATAGAGTGAGCATGAAAAGAGGGTTTTTGGGGAGAGGAAGGAGTTTTATTTAAGCACTTGGGTCAAATTGATATTTGATTTCCAGAAAGCCTTAGACATTTTCAGATATATAAGTAAACACTCATCCAAACATTTCTATTGTTGTCTGCACAACCAAGGAAGTCTATTGTGTCTTTTTTTATATATTTAAAAATCAGTATTGCCGCAATGATTGTGATCCTGATTGAGAAAAGCATCCCTGTTCAGCAAAGCACTTAAACCCCTATTTAATTCCAAGCACATGTCGTTGAAATCAATGAGAATTAAGCACATGCTTAAAGTTAAGTAAGTGATTAAGTAAATTGCTAAATAGGGATAGACTTAAGTAGGTGCATAAGTACTTTCCTTGGTGAGGCTCTTGTAAGTCACAAAATCTAATTAAATATTGGGTGAGGCTCTCAGTGCCAGAAACTGTGGTGTCCTTAGGATGGCATATCATCATCATTATCAAAACCATTATGTGAGTAATAATTTTTATAGTTTTACTCTGTTGGAGGTACATTTGTCAATTGTTGTCTCTATATGGGTGGCATGCAATGTGGGATCTCAAATATAAATATTCAGGTTTATATTCAGTAAAACTGAGAATAATTTTTAATTTATTGCCAATTAATTATTAAAAGCATATTACCTTTTTTATACAAGATACTAAGTATGTCTCAAAGCTGTTTTGTATGGATATACACTTATATATTCTTATGTTCCTTTTGTTTTTAAATGTGTCTCCCTTATTTGCTGTGTGAGACCCCCACAAAAACAATAATGAAAGTTGATTGATTAACTGACTATACAGGAGAAATAGTAAAATGGACTATACACAAAGTGCTGTCAAAGGCACAAAGTGGGGGGCTGAGGGGTTGTAAAAAAACCTTATTTTCTCTAATCTCTTTCCATTAAAGTGATCTCTTCCTATACTTAAAACAAGAGCAAATGATAAAACAAAATTTTTTACAGTAGCGTGACATAAGATATTGGTGTCCCTTTTGATATCAATAAGGTCTCAGTTCCACTTTGCTATACTTAGTTATTAATCACGATAATTTATATAATTAGCTGTCATGCATCCACAAGTAATCAGATTAGATGATTTTATAATGTTTGCTTTTGGAGGTCAAGATGTTTAAGAAACTTTATATGAGGGCATTGTCACAGGCATAATAATGCTCTCACTTAAGTCAGTGGCAAAGATCCCATTGACTTCTATGTTTACATGATTTAGCTCTTTTTTTTTTCCTGCTTCAAGATGCATATGTATGTGTGCATATGTACTTAATATGCTATATTAATTTTAGAGGGATATTCATCATTTTAAACCTGGCTGAAAGTTAATACATTATAATTTGGCAGAGGTCACAAATCACATGCAGAGTAGTCCTCAGTATACTGTAGTTTCTCTCCCAAGTGTGTAATACTGTAGCATTTTCTCTGCATGAAACACTGCTTAATAAGAAGACAGCCACATTCTGTACTATTAGTTCCTGAATGGTCTCAAAGTAGAGTGCATTGCAGTAATCCAACGTTGAGGTGACAAAAGCATGGTTAACTAGTGCATTTGTTCCACCCTTTTCTCCAAGCTAATGGAGGATAATGTTCAAAAATACTGTCCCAGTTTAATAATGCTAAATATCTCATCAAGTAAGATTGCTTTAAATTGTTAACCCTTGAGACACTTGTTTTGTTTTAACTTTCAACCTGCCTGTTTAATACAGATTTTAGTCATAGTCTATATATACACTGTACTTGCCATGGTGAATTCTGCACCCTTGACAGTTTTTTAATCAATTTTGGATTTTTTTTTCTAAGAGATATGCTCTAGAAATTATATTGGGGGAAGTTCTTTGGCCTGTGTTATACAGGAGATCAGACTAGGTAATCACAATGGTACCTCCTGGCCTTGGAATCTAAGAATCTAATTGGTTAAAACCATGAAACTCTACAAATGTATTGTTGCTGACCCAAAATTGTCATCTGTAACATAAATCTATGAAAACATATTTAAGCAGGTTTCTGCATATTAAAAAAAAAGAATCTATAGTTGCATATTCATTTAAACATGCCCATGAGTAGAAGTCACTTATAAACCCTTTTTAGGGATGTGGGGGCATTTTTTCTCAGCTTTTTAAAATCCTATTGGGAAAAGTCTTAGCATTTGCTTCCTGAGTGCTGTTGTATTTCTTTTGAAAAATGTTTTTCTGAGGCTAAAAATCAGTGACATAATTTGGAAATTGGTCCCAGTATCAGACATATTTTCTCATTCTCCAGCCAAAAAGTTTCTTAGGCACCACAAATGACTGAAGATCTTCTGTGATGTATAAAACTGTGGAAGCCACCCCAGGTTACTACTCAGAGCTCAGCTTTCTTCATTTAGTCAGTCACACAGCTGTCTAAGGTGGGAATAATTTGCTTCACACTTTGCTCATTGAATTTGATTGTGTCTGACAAAAATATAACATCAAAAATGTAAGCTAACTTTGTTAAAATAACTGACATACATAGCATAAAATCAAGATCTTTCCCTTATTGACTGAGTCCTTATGTCTTCAATCAAATATTTTTCTAATATTGAACATCTTTAAAGTTTCGAAGGCTGACAGACAATAGTTCTTTGGCAACTGCCTTGCTTGCCAGTCTTCTCAGACAGTTGATCTTTGAGAAGACTCGGGGTTAGACCTACGTGCTGGAAGTCGGGACTCCTGCAATCTCTTCCCACATTGCCATTGTATTTGTGTATTGTAATTTTGCAGTTTAGTTGATGGAAGATATTCACTGTGTGCCTCTTCTCCTGCTGTTGTTGGATTGTCTGAATAACTGTCTTACTGGCAAGGGATGAGAGGAGACAGGACTAGCCACAGTTACTAATACCTTTATTGTCAGTGGATCCATAGATTTATAACATCAAGTTTATAAGCCTACATTAGAGGAGTCAATTTGCACTAATGAGCTGCTCTCTGTCAGTGAAAATCTCTTCTATTATATGTAAATCACTGCTTAATACCAACCTGAGAAAGTCATTGGAACTATTAAAGAACACCACTATCATCTCATGTTGGTCCTCCGATTGTGTGGTCAAAATTTAAGATAAAGGAAACGTGTTCCCATTGCTACCATACAGGCTCCTTTAATTCCAGTTTTAAATAGTCTGCTCACCCAGAATCTTAAATACAAAGAGTCTCCTCCTGTTTGTTACGTATTGGGTTAGTCTCTTGTTTGACAGAGAGAGAAGTGGTGATGGTTCAGTTATTGAACTTGTTATGGAGAGGGATGATGATGATTATTCAGTGACCTAACAGATTCTGTTATCGCAACCACTGTAGGTGCTTATTTACACACACGCACACACGCACGCACATGAACGAGGTGGGTGTCTATAGAGCTACATATAGATGTAACAATTCTTGTGTTCAAGCTATACTCAACCTGTATGCCTGATATTGTCTGTTCATTTCCAGAACATACTTTATGGTGTTTTATTTTGCTCATTGTAAGCTAAGAATACATATAAGAGAAAGCAAATTCATCATAGTTCTAAAGGTACATGTACCATTTTCACTCCAGACTTGATAATATTGATGGTGAACTAGATTTAGCACTAGATTATATTCTTCACTATCTGTATCTCAAGAGCAAAGTGCTAGCAAGTCAAAGAGATGCTTTCTATGTTGAAAGGAAAGTTGAACCAGCAAGCAGTTATATTTAACATGGAAAAAGACTATATCATATCTCAAAAATATACGTGGTGTGATATATATGGTATAAGTGGGTGTCTATGGACTCCAGATGGGAGTGAATTGCACACTTCTTTTTCTGAAAACAGCTCACAACACTCAAAATGTTTCTCAGAAAATATAGCAAGTTGCAAGCAGACAAGTAACAGGCTAGAATTCAGAAAGAGTCAGTTCTCCCAAAGTGTACACTATAATGACATATTGTGTATTTATTAGCATTTTGTCAATATTATCCTTCAAGGTCAAAGCATCTTGACATCAGCTGAAAAACTGCAGGGAGATCCAGTTGTTTTTCATTAAATCAGAGTTCAGATATACAAAGCTATGTTTATGTGGTACACAATTTATTGTATTATTGTGGCAAACTCTGTATGCATTAGATTACGTAGTGATACAGTTTACTTATGTCTGGCTGTAAGGCTGTTTGGGGTAGAGAGAAATTCACGTGAGTCCTTGCATTTAGTCCTATTACAGTTGATTATATCACTAAATATTCAGAGGCTTCAGTGTCATTAAGCATGCATAAGTGAAATTACATGGGCAATAGTATTCTCATCAGTATAGGCTAATGGAAAGAAACTCATATGATCATTTTTTCTGCAGTTGTCTTGTATGTTGAAAAGCTTTTTCTCATGCATATGCACTACGTGACAGTCTGCAATGAAGTAGACTGGGCTTTGGAAATGGGAAGCTGGACCATATGCTTAGTTATTAAATGAAATCATAGGACAAACTCTATCACTGAAAAATGTAGTACAAGATACTATTTCAATTTGAAAATGAATTTAGGGTAAATAGAACGTTGTAGCCCATGCACAATGTAGTTAGAATATAGTGTTGCTATGGAGTCAAAAGAAATTTTATGCAAACTGCTAGATAGTGTTCTGTTTCAGAATATTTCTACACTGCATTTTTGTTAGGGCTGGTAGAACTATTCTGAATCTGAATGAACCCAACTGCAGGAATTCAGAGCACTTGTGCCAAATTCAAATCACATGGAAATTTATGGGAGTTGGATCAGAAAATGCTACGTCTTGCAATTAATGTCATGTACTTAATGGTGTAAGTAGACGTAAACTTGAGTACGTCAGTGTGCATTAAGTGGAGCAATGTGAAACCAAAGGCTGCCAAAAGAAAGAAAAGAAAAAGCACTAAACATACTTTGGGGTTCATATAAAAAGGGTTTCCTTGAGCAATGGACTTAAAAAATGGGAGGAAGATTAAGGAAAATATAGACTCTGATGTCCCAGTTTTATGGGTCTAATATGCACAGTAAGTGGATTTGAAGTACAATTTATTGTAATTTATCAACTGGTTAAACGATGTCATCACAAAAAATGGATTCACGTCATTGCATGCCATTTTTGAGTCTCATTAAAATAATTTGTCACAACTAGCATTAGAATTTTATTACATAATGCAGTTGGTGAAATACAGCAGTGTTGTATTACTTTAACATATGGAAAATTCAGTATTTTGAAGTGCTGTTTTTTATTCCCCTTTGTTCCCATACATAGCTGGATTTGTAAAATTAATTGGGGAAAATAGCAGACTCTCCGTTTATAGTATTTTAACAGGACCCCAGTAGCATAGTTCCATATTTTCTTTCACAGTTCTCAAGGCAATTTTGGTACTACATTCTCATGACAAAAATTGTAGCAAGGGAAGAAAATAGGATATAGCTTGAGTTCATTCACTTGACAATAGCTGCAGATGAAAATAAGGAATGGTACAAATTTCTTCTAATCTCATTTTAAAGTTAAAACTACAAAATTGTGCATCTTAAGCATTGGATCCCATCAGATGCTGTAATATTCAAAATTGCTTAGCTGTTTTCTCACTGTAGTGGCATAGAATGTCTTGTCAGCCATTTTAGACAGCTTGTTCCCTAAGTGAACTGGTGCCATCAAAGGAAATCTGTTGAGGTTCTCCACTCCATCACTGCCGCCTCCATCTCTTGACACATCACTTGCTTTGAGTGTGGGGTTGGCTTTGCCATCTCTGCGGGTTTTACAGAAGTGGAGAGTTCTCTTATGCAAGGAAAATTCTCCAGTGGCTGACTCTGGCTTGAATACAGCCACTTTGGTTGGCTTGAATAGTGCAAGCGGGTGTAGCATATTGGCACAGCCAGGCCCATAATTTTCTGTTTATTTATTTATAATGTAACCCTATACATACTTTGTCTGTTAGGGCCTTTGCCCTCTCCTAGGGCTTTGGGAAACTTGCCGTTATGCTTTTCTACTTACCTATGACACAGAATTTATAAGTGTTTGATGAAAATCTTGTGTCCTCTTCTGCTAGTAAGGCACAAGCAACTGTGTCAGCTGCAACACTGCACTGCCAGTCATTATAGGAATCATGAAGGAACAAACTGAACCCTTTTCCCATTAGTCCGAGGTGCAAAACTTCAGCCTTTCCCAAACCTCATATATTGTTTTACCAAGTCCTCAAGGTGTTTCCAATTAAACTTATACAAAACTATTAATCATTCCTCACAAGTAGTGTGTTCGTTTATGAAAACTGATATTTTCATGCATTCTCAAGTGCAATTCTCACATTGAGTCGTAGTTCTTCTAACTTTATATGTAGACAAAATATTTCATTTATTTAATTTGTATGCATTTGTGGTACCTATCCAAGGTGCTAGGCACCTCACAACATTAAATACCCAGGCTTAGACCATCTAAAATATTTTCACTACAGTGCTATTACAAATTCTCCACTTAATAGAATCCCACACAAAAATAAATTCCAGCTCAATAGGCCAGAAGACCACCCACCTAGTTCCTCTTGCACACTCTCCAGCTATATACCAATGGCCTTCCTCAATGTCTATGAGAAAAAAATGGGCTTTGCTAAGTGTGTTACATCTGGAAGATTAATATGTTTGAACTCTAGCAGGAGGAGGAAAACAAATTCCAGAATTAAGCACTTCACATAGACTGTACCTTGCCAGTGCCGCCACCTCATTTAAATCTAAGGCACTTCAGCTTATGTAACTTTGCAGGTCAGAACGGTGATGTGGCACAAGATGGAAGGTAGTCCTTCAGTTTACTGTGTCTCAAATCATTTAGGGCTTTGTAGGTTAAAACCTTCTATCACTGGAAGGCAGTGCAGTGCTCAGAGAACTTGTATTATATGCGCCTTGCTTCGTACACAGTTCATCAGGGAGATGGCGCATTCAGCACTAGTTTGAGTATCTCAGCAGTCCCGAAATACAGCCCCATGTGTGGCTTATTAGTGTAGTATAGCCCACCTATCACAATGGGGTCCTGGTCCATGACCCAGTTTGTGGGTGCTGTGGTAATACAAATAATGATGATTGTTAATAATACATGTTGGTATCAAGGTCTGTTTTGAAAAGAAAAGTCTGTACTCTCCTAGTCAGATGAGGAAGGGGGAGAGGGGTAGCCATTTTGGCCACAGCTGCTACAAGATCTTCCCAAGAAAACCCTCGATTTAATAAAACTCAAAACGCTGATCCTGCAAACACTTACTTATGTGAGAGAAGCCCTAGGTCCCTGAGCACAGTGGGACTACATATGTGTATAGATTCATATATAGGCCATAGAAGTTCCCACAAAATAATTGGTACAGCAGCATGTCTTTTAGAAAAACATCGAATCTTAATTTAAAATTGACAGTGATGGGGAATCTGCTATTACCCTGCATAAGTTGTTCCAATGGATAATTACTTTCATTGTTAAAATGTTATGCCTTATTTCCAGTATGAATTTGTCTAGCTTCAACTTCTAGTCCTTGGATCGTGTTACACTTTTCTCTGATAGACTGAAGAGCCCAAATATTAAATAATTGTTCCCTATGAATGCATAAAGTTTCCCACATGCATACGTATTTGCAGAATTAGGGCCCAAGATTGTGCACATTGATGCTGACACCGGACATGTTTTCTCAACTGGAGTGCAGACTTCACTCTAGCTAAATCTTCCAGCCTGCTTGCAACTATTCTCACTCGGATTTTCATAAAGAATGCCTTTTCTGAGTATAGGGAAAACTGGGGTATCTCAGATATGACTACATGGTTACCATTAGTAAGTGCTGATGTTTTGCTGGTGACCCGTGTGTTGCCACTTTGTTCTGGAACAAGAATTTACCAACTCTTCATAAAAATGTCACAATTTCATGCTGAAACATTTTTACACAGTGAAATAACCGGTGTTTTGTTCTTCTGAAAGAATTTTAGTTTCACAGACCAAGCATGTGTGATTGTATGTGTATGTGCCTGCATATGTAAATACAGAATTAATACTGCAAAGAATTTTGCAAGTATAGAAGACTGTAATTTTTCATCAGTGTTCCTGAAACTGATTTTAGTTTTGTGAACTCTGGGTTGTTGTTTTGGTGTTTTTGTTTATAAACAACTTGGCTCTGTGTCTTCAATGTAAGGAGTAAAGTATTAAATCCATTCCTTTTTTGTTTTGTTTCATTTTCTCACTACTTTATGACAAACAATTCAGCAATAATTAGTGTCCCCTGGTTTGTACTATTCATAAATAAAATTGTCTTCATCTTTTCCATCCCCCCATGACAACCATCCACTCTGTTATATTGTAGCTTTATTCTTCTTTTAAAAGTCTGTAACAAAAGTAATTAAGAGTCCCAGATATCTCAGAAGTGTAGTCCATCTACTTTCCCCTATCTAGCTGAGAAGTGCTTCATATTTATATGCTGATACTCTTGAGATCACAGAATACTTTAACAGCCTAGACTGTTAAATGAAACCTAGACTGTTAAAGTATTCTGTGATCTCAGAGTATCAATATATAAATGTAATGTTAACATGCTTGAATTTTGTACGTTCAAGTCTGAATGTAATTTAATCAATCATGTTAAATATAGTCACAGTGATATTTACAGTTTCAAGTAGGATTATTTTCATAAAAGGCTTTTTGAAGGTTTTGTAAGACATGTTCTAAAAATTCAGAAACCAATTTGATTCTAATGTATTCATATTTTTTTATGAGAGCTTTCGTTTTTCTCTCCTCAGCCATCAGGACTTTGTTTTTTTAGATCAACTTACATTTTGAAATATAAAGGTGAGGGGTATTACAAAAAAATAAATAACGATGTGTGTCAATAGTGAAATAATATTTGCTCGTCTTCTTACCAGAAGTGTGAAGACCTTTGAAATAAATTTATGATTTAGCATATGCACACCTTATTAGCAAGCTTGTCTGTAGAAGGTTATTTCATTAGGCGTGTTTTTTGTTGGTTGGTTGGGTGACTGGTTTCATTTAAAGAAATGTAATGCCATTAATGGTCTTTTTATCTGCAGTGAGTCTTGAGCTATTAGGTATGATGTACAACACTTTAAAGAAACATGTTTGTTTCAAACTCTAGACATTGTTATTCTTTTTTGGAAACCTGGATCTTTTCTTCAGTTTTCTGAATTTCAAGTAGTTTTTAAAAAAAACAAAATATATCAGTACTTGACTTGCATGTGGTTGTTACTGGAACGGTTTGTTTTGCTGATTCACTGAGGACTCTAGAGGGCTGTTATCTGTGTACTGTGCTTCAGTGGATGGCAGAGATATCCAAAATTCTCATTATGTGTATTTGAGAAATAACAACTTATGAATGTGTCAACCTGTTTCATGGTATTTCGTCCTGTTATGTGAGATGATATAAGTTTTAAGCATACTTTTACCATGTTGTGGGTGTCCTATTTCCTGGCTTTCTCATTAACCAGAAAGTAGATCTCCATGTTCTTTCCTGTGTTGTTGGAACTGACTTTTCAAATGTATTTCATTGAAATGCAAACATGTTTGTCATTTTTAAGCCTGCACATACACTGTTTATTAAACAATTTTAATGATTATTTTAAAAAATAATCACAGTTCAGCTAGGGCTTGCAGTTTCCAGGCCCAGAAGAAAAAAAAATCTGATAATCTGACCTGCTTTACCCCTTTGATTTGGTTGCAAAGAAGCAGGGCAACACTGTCGAAAAAAAGGCATGATTCTGCTTGGGAAAGAAATTGTAGGAGGAGCATCAATTATCAGGAGAAGTGTCCCCGCCATTGTAATTTTTTTGTTTGCAGCCAATCCTCCCTGATTTCACATCTTACTCTCCTATCTTCTTAATTTGTCTTTAAATCATTCCAATTTACACCTGCCATCTTTTAAAGAACTCTCATTTCTACTGCCTCCAGCCTTCTGATGTCTGTTTCATGTAATGCAGCTGCTTCCAGACTATAGAGCTACTACACTGGTATGATACATTTTCATTTGGTACCAACCATAATGTTTTTATCAGTCCATAATTTCCTCAGCTGCTGTGCAGCACTTTTAGCTAAAGCAAATCTCCTTTTAACCTCATTTTTGATCCAGCTTTGTAGGTACACATTGGTATTTCCCCTCTCCTCTCCCTAGGGCAATGTATAGGACTCCTTAGAACCAGGAAGGGTACCTTTTGGATGAAGCACAATCTGCCAACAAGTTTGAAGTTAAGCAAGTTTGAAGTTAGTGAAATGTGAAGAATAAGCCACGTTGAAATTTTATCACTGTTAATATGAGTGGATGGATCATTTTCCTGGTTTTCTGATATGACAGTTGTGTTGCTGTTCCATGACATACATATAGCCTTGGAAGAAAGGAGATGACTTTTTCTTTAAGTGGGTTAATAAGTCCCAGGATTTCCAAAGCTGAATTTGTTTGGTTTTGGATGGTGAACTTGTAAAGGCTTACTTGTTTCAACAACATAGAAAGCTAGACAGATTTTCCCAGTGGCCCTGACATTTACTATAACTTGTATGTTTGTATCTATCTTACAACTTTGGCAAGCTGTTCGCCAGAGAACTGAACTCTTGCAAATAAGCCCCTCCAGGCTCGGCTAGAAAGCTTGGGATCTCATGGCTGTGCATTTGTTAGGCTGAAAGCAAGCCTGAAAACTGACAATATCTATATATTTACATTTGAAGATTCATTTGTTTTGTCTGAGAAGAGATACTTTTGTTGTAAACCCACATTAAAAATAGCACTTTCAGTGGGAACAGGCTATTAAATATGATCTTGTTCTCGCATAGAGAATTGGGTGTTTATCAACTTGGTTTTCTGTTTTGATTTACTAAGCCACACAAAAACTCACCCACTTTCATTGTCCCATGCCTGTGTATGTGCTCACTCTCACAGGCACGCACGCGCGCACACACACAAAATTTTACTTACATCAAGGATAGCTACAAAAGCTGGGGAATGTTGAGTTTAGGCTGAAACACCACCTTTCACTTACTCTACACAGTGGTACATATATGATAGGTTCATGGGGGTATGCAGGCATACAGCATGCATGATATAATGAACAAAATCTAGAGTCAGACAAAGCTTCTTAGGGTGCACTCAAAGATTTTGTATTGTTCATCAGGCCTTTTATTACCACACATTTAGGCATCTTTAGCTAACTGGACTTGGTGTTTTGATGATAATGGAACAGATTTTGCTTATGTTTACACTAGTATAAGGAGGCCAGTGAAATTATTCCTGATTTACACATCTCCAGCTGTAATGATAATCCTGGCCTGCTATATGTATTGTCCCCTGGTTTGGAAATTGAAGGGACTAGCAAGGGGGTAGGGACTGGGAGAGTAGTGGACCATTTAGTGTGTGTACAAAGTGCAAAGATTACTCCAAGAGATACAATCTTGAGGCACACACAGCATATGAAGAATGCACTTTCTAGCTAAACTTTGAGTTTACTTATTTCTGTAGTTTGAATTTTGATTTTGTGTCTCAACCTCTCTTTTAGGCTCTGAAACTGCTCTGATTAAATTTCTTTGGGGTAACATGGGTCCTTTCTTTCTTCTTTTGTATACTATTTTGAAGATGGGTGGAAGCAGTTATCTAGAAAGACCATGAGAGCTGACACAATGGCCCAAAAATGCTTGTGCTGTATTATGGATTACAGACCTGCCAAATTATTTTCCCCGTATTATTGCAATGAAAATCAGCATAATATGAATTTACAGTTTTTCCCCGTTAGGAAAACAAAATGCATCTCTTTTCCATGAAGAGCAAGTTGTGTCTGCTTATAAAACAAAAAAAAGGAGAGGGGGAGAGCTCTTTGTTTTTAACAATTATGCTGATAATCTTCACTCTTCATAAAGCTTTTGTCTTGTGAAAACAAAGCAAAAATATTACTCTTCAAGAAGGAAAGCCAAGTGTCCTTGATAACTGGGAATGTCTCTGTTTTGGAAGCCTCTACTGATATCTAATTTAACTTTGCAATAACACAAGGTCACATCTGTGACCTGTCCATGCCAAGGTGACTCATCTGAAAATGACAAGGTCAGGGCAGGTTGCAAAATGAAGAGTCGATTCTCCCAAACTGGTGGCTAGAACTGAAATTGGATTCCCTGACCAGTCACAAACAGTGTTCCTGATTTCCCACACTGGTTATCAAGAAACTACAACAAGAAACACATAGCTGGCTCCTGATCAGCAACTGGGTCCAGTAAAGAGAGAAGTTATTTAAACTCTATTCCCTTTACCAAAATGTTCTCTTCATCCCCAAAGGGATCCCATGTTGCCAGCCCACAGGCCCCAATGAGGCCTCCCAGTAGTCCCCTTTCTCCACATAACCCAGTGACTTACTTTGACTCTGGACATCTTTGTTTCCTTTCTAAACACTAGAAAATTAGGTTGGTTTAACTACATTGGTTGGGGTGTGGAAAATCCACACCCTGAGAGGCATTGTTAAGCCAACCCAAGTCACCATGTAGACAGTGCTAGGTGAATAGAAAAATTCCTTCATCAACCTAGCTACCCCCTCTTGGGGAGCTGGATTACCTATGCCAATAAGAAAACCCCTCCTGTCAGTGTAGGTAGTGTCTACACTGAATCGTTGCAGTGGTGTAGCTGTGCTGCTGTAGAGTTTTAAGTGTAGACAAGCCCACAGGTCTAGTGCAAGCTGAGGCCTAAGTCTCCACATTGCTTGCCATCCCAGATGAAAGATGAGTATTAATTTGTAGCAGGTATTGAGGAGCAAAAGGAGGCCTATATCTGGCTGGTGCATAAAGGAGTGGAAGGAGAAAGCGAATAAATGAGAGGGATGGTACACAGACTGAGGGGGAGAGCATCTGTAAAAAAAAAAATAATAATAATAATAATAATTCTTTGAATTTTAATTCCTTAATGTTTGTAAAGTGCTCTGAGGTCCTTGGATGGAAGGTGCTGTGAAGAGGCAAAATGCTATTGTTTTTTAATTATATGGAGACTACAATATGACTGAATAACATGACAGGATGGGGGCCGTAGATATTCACACCTGGTGGCCCCTCAGAAATTCATACCCACACTAATCAG
Source organism: Emydura macquarii macquarii (assembly GCF_026122565.2). Classification (NCBI taxonomy): domain Eukaryota; kingdom Metazoa; phylum Chordata; order Testudines; family Chelidae; genus Emydura; species Emydura macquarii. The sequence continues at coordinate 15,478,541 of NW_027131485.1, forward strand.
TGAAATATGTCCCCTAAAATCTGACCCTTTACATGTAAACCAAACTCTAAACTAGAGCAGAATGAATAATTTCCAGCAAATTATTTACTATTAACTGCAAGCCATGGCTTTGATGTATTAGCCACTGCACAAAAAAGTGTAGCAGCATCCACGGCTGGACAGGTGTGTAACCTTTTGTGACCTATGTGCATGTCACATAGCTGGGGTCAGGTAATAAAATTCAGTCTCTTAGCAACAGTCTTGTGTATCACGCCTTTAAGACCACAATCCTTGTCCCCAAAAACAAACACCACCAATACTACCATTAAAGACATCACAAACACCATCCAATTCATGTTAAGCACATTCAATACTACTAGATCCCATCACAATTTTCCTAAGCATTACTCTGGGTCACTCAATGCATAATATGGCTTTTTTATTATTATTATTAAGAAAGCGTCAGTGTATTATTTATAGTATTACTTTCCATAAGAGAATGTTTATTTTAGGTTTAGATTGGGTAAGGTATTTTTTCTTCCTACAAGGAAAATTACAATCTCTTGGAAGATTTTAAAACATTAACTATGGTTAACTGATTAAATGAAGCAAAATGATTTGCTGTAAGCTGAATCAATCAAAATTAAAGTTCATTTAAAAGTGACAGTTTTTTCTATGCACAACAACTTTCTTTTAATACCTCTAGTGTGAATGCATTTTTTTTAATATACTGTGTTACCTATGTTTAATTAAGTGTTTGAGGCATTCTGGGTGGGTTATTTGTGAATTTGAATCCTAAGTTATATGAAAATTGAATTTCTGGAGTCCTATGCAGTAGGACTAGCTTTTCCAATATGAGCTAGGTGGCAGAATTGACTAAGAAAGTGGTGCTTAGTAATTCCATAAACTCTGAATGCCAGCTTGTTCGGTGAATCATGTAAAGTGTAGTACATTGTAACTCTGTTCTTTGGAAAAAAAGAATTATCTGATTATATCAAATATGTTTTGAAATGTTTTATGCAGAATATTTTTGAGCTGCTGTATGTTAATTTGCAAAGAGCTATAGGCTCTTGATGGAATGGGAAAATGCATCTTGTTTTGCAAATCCGGTATGGTTATTTAACAGTTCTAGTTTCACAATTTTTTGTGTGTATTACACAGTATAAGGTTTACAGAAGGATTCTGCTGATTTTCCTAAGGTTTCTCTGTGCTGCCTTCCCAACTTTGTCTGTGTTGCACTCTCAGTTTGTACAGATGATGAGGAAGGAATGAGAGAACAGAAATATGACAGATGTTAGTTACATTGCTTAATGCACTACTGGACAATGCTCAGACAATAGGGTGATAAGTATGGTGTAAAAACGTATATAATACAATAGAATAGAAGTGCATTACATAGCTATTGTTAGTAGTGACTTTATATACAAATATTGGACCATTAGGTATCCAACAATGGCTCATACATAGTTCTGGATGTCAGCGAGTTAAGAGAGAATTCTTGCCAGGAAGCATTCTCTTGTTAATCAGTATTATCCTTTAATTTCTGAAAAGTGCCGTGACAGAACTTAACTCCCACCAGGAGCATCTCTTCCAAACAGACTAAAAGAAAGTAGGGACTTCAATTTTAATATCCCAGCAGCAGACTAGATAAAGTACTTTTCTTCTTTGTGTTTTGTCTTGCTGAAGTGTAATAAAGTGGCCTTGAAGTGACAGAGTGGTAGCATGGTGGGTTAAGCCCACAGTTGGGAGTCAGGAACACTCTGCCACTGTCACAATATGCAGCCTTGGGCAAGTAATTTAACCTGTATGTCTCGTTTTTCCTCATATTTAAAATGGAGATGCTATTTACTGCACTGGGATGTGGGTATATTTATTATGGTAGCTTTTAGACACCCCAGTTGTGGATCAGCAGCCCATTTTGCTAGAGGCTGTGCAAACACAGAATAAAAAGACAATCTCTGCCCCAAATTGCTTACAGTTGAAGTAGATTGAATTAGGATAGGTTTAATAAAATTTTATAAAGTGCTTCAAAAGTGTTAAGTATTATGTACTCCTAATTGTTGTTGTTGTGTTGTATCTTTTTTTGGTTTTGGTTTTACATTTTTAGTTTTGGGTGTATGTGGTTTATTCCACTGAAGACAGATTTGGGAAGGTAGAAATATATAGTGGATCTTGTGCAGGGAAATGATTACAGGATTGGGCACAAAGTAGAGAACTTCTGCATCTAGAAGAACTAGAAACAAGTGGTGGACAGAAAGTGGCAGACGAGGCTCACTAAGCAGGCTAAAGTTACAGTACAACCTGGTGAAGCAAAGTAGTCTCATTGTCAACCTCTTCTCTTGAAAGACATCTTAATGTGACCTCAAGCTAATCAGTTCAGTCCTTTTATTATAAAACCAACTCCATTAAGCAATTGACTTTTATCAGTCTTGAGACAGTCATCATGTGAGACAGATTTCTTTGTACATTGAAACATGGAAGGAGCCTATTGGTAAGAAGAATCTTTGAATATGTATAATCATTGACACAAAAAACCCAGGGCTGCTTAGTGGAGTTGGTTTTCTAATAAAGGTAGAGCAGTATGCTGAAAAATAATTTTGCTTAATAGGAGTGGCCTACTAGACTATAATTTTTGTCCACCTCATTTCTAGAATAGATGAATAAATGCTTCTAGAGCTCAGGCTGCAGCACTGCCACTAGGGGTCGCTAGTCGGGAGGTACCAGTGGGCTCTATAGTACTCCTATTTGGTAGTGTAAAAATGTTTATTAAACTTTCAGCCTCATTTCCTGTGATCATGACCCATTTACATTGAGTTTACTAATTTGCTTAACAAGACTATAAATAATAATTCATAGTCTTCTTTTATAGTTAGCAGTAGTAGCTTATTATAATTTTCTTTGGCAGCACATATGGTGCTTTTTAGAACTAATAAAACCGACACATGGAGCGTAAGTTCACTTTTATTTTTTTTTATGACTTTTTCTTTCATTTGATACATAATTAATGGACAAAGTTCAATTGTTTTGTGCCTGTGATTTCAGTTTTGGTTGATGTGCTTGGAGCTGTAAATGTTCTGTGAATATAATAAAAACAACAAGAGTCCTGTAGCACTTTAAAGACTAACAAATTTAACTTTTGCAGGCATAAGCTTTTGTGGGCTGTAATCCACTTTGTCAGATGTGAATACAATACAATGGTACAATGTACAATGGTATCTTGAATAAATCAGCCTCATTTACTTTATTGCTATCTTATTTACAGTTTTCTATATTTTTTTAGTCTTATAACCATTTACTTCAATTAATCTTAAAGTAACTCTGTATTTCATGATACACCAGTTAATTGTGGGTAGGTATTAGCCTCATTCTCCTCGGACACTCAAGCATGTGGGAGCCAATATGGATACAGAATTTTTGCACCCACTTGTTCTTTCTTTCTTTCTTTCTTTCTTTCTTTCTTATAGGAAGTTTTTTCCGATTGTTTTCTTGCTTTTTTGGAAGCAGATACAGCTGTTGCATCTCATATGGGGCTGATTTTGCTTGCATGTCTCAGTGGAGCTGCTGCATGACATGGAAAGAGAAGGACAAAGATATACCCTCTCCCAAAATGCTGGGATGATGGGCTGCAAATGGCTCCTCTATAACTTTTGGTTGTATGTCTGTTCTCCCTTGCCTCCCTGTAAATGGCCTTATGGAGAACTGACACAGGCATTTCATTGAAGTCCTGTTGTCACTTCAGGAGCTGCTCCTGGGAGCCAGGTTTTATTCTCAATCTCTCCAGCAATATCTGTTATCCTCTCTCCCCTCAATAGAGTAGGACAACTTGCTTTCCCTCAACTAGTGACATCTCAGTTGGTTTTTGAACAGGTCTCGTAAAAGGAATTGGCTCCTCTCTTACCTCCAGCCTCTCCAAATGGGGACTTGATAGTTTAACACAGTCAACCCAAGAAACATGATGTCCCTAGGAAAAAAAGCTCCATGTCAACATCATGGAGCTCAGTTCTATCAGATTGGCTCTGAATCCTTAGAAATGCAGCCTTTTCTTCCCACCCCTTCCAAAGCCAAATCTTGGTCAGTTCAGAAAATTTGGCCATCAGTGACCTACATGAATCATCAAGATGGGATCCATAGTATTCCTCTCTTCAGGAAACTCAGTGGCCTCTTCCATTGGGTGGATAAAAATCTGGCATCCCTCAAGGCCTCATGTGTGCCTGTGTGACTGAACGTCCAAGTGGACTGATTGAGCCAAAAGCATCTCCACCCCAGGCAATGGTTCCTCCCTCTCCAGGTCATCAATCAAATTAATCAGTCCTGGCTTCCATTGGTACAACTTGTAATTTCTTAGTCCCCAAACCCCATCCTCTGCTCTGGCCCAATCCACCTCAAACTAAGGATCTGGCTCTAGAAAGCTTTTGCTTCTGAAGCTAGGGACCCCACAATTGGTCCTTCTTACCTTCTCTATTCCTGACAGAAGGATACATCCACTGCTTATACTAGACTGTAGCCAATCTTTTTTTCTTGGTGCAGTTCTCACAATAAATTGGCTAGGACACCATCTTATGGAGTCCTTGCAGGATAGATTAAAAAAAGAGTCTGTTTGCTAACTTGATTAAGGTCCAGGCTGCTGCCCCTCGAATCCAGGTTTCTTAAACCAATCTCCTATTTACAGCCTTGTAATTCATCTACTTCCTCTTTATACTAAATCTAGTTCTAAAGGTTCTCTTAGACTCATTTGAATTCAACAATCCATTTTTCTCCTGTCATGGAAAATGGTCTTTGTAGTGGCCTTTACCTCGCCCCAAAGTGAAGGAACTTGCAGTCCTGGTTTGTGAACCCTATACCTCATGTTCCCCAAAGAGAAAGTAGTTCTCTGAATGTGCCCTAGGTTTCTGCCCAAGGTGATTTCTCCCCTCAATTTCTACACCAAACCTTAATGCCTACACTCTCTTTGTCTGGTGGCCATTACCTGGCTACTAAAGTGCTTGAGGTTTAGTATTCTTTAACCAAAACCTGTCCACATGTCCATGTCCCTATTTGTAGTGTTTGAAGGACTTGGCAATGGGGAGAAGACAGCAGTGCATGTCCTTTCCCACAAGGTCAGAGGACATTTTTTAAGTTCACTCTATGTGATCATGCTGGTTGGAGTACGAAGATGCCTTGATGGAGCTCTGTCAGGCCACCATCTGGTGCTTCCTCTGCTTCTTCTCAAGGCCTTCTGGCTGGACTTCCATGTATTGGCTACTGTGGCATTAAGTCACTGACTTCTCAGAGAGGCTCCTGCCACAGGAATGTTGCTTTCAGAGGAGATGCACTTATACCAATAGATGCTGACTGGTCTGCTGCACCACTTGTCCTACTTTGTGCTTCTCTCACATCACTTCAGCCTTCTCCAACATAGTTTCGCTCTCTGGTTATTGACACCTCCACACCTCAGAAAAGCATATTTCTCTTACCTCACTAATTGTTTATGCAGTGTTCTACAATCAAACACTATTTTTTCTCTAGCTCTGAAAATTCCCTGTTAAGGACGCCGTGCCTGATCAGTGGCACAGAAGCTGGGCCATGTAGGTCTTGCATCAGAATTGGCTCCCACCCACTTGACTGATAGATGAGAAGCACTCACTCGTTTGTCCATACTAATGTTGCCACATTGAGGAAAATATTTCACAATAAAAACTTTTTTTTCTTTTAACTTCTGTGCTGGTTTCAAAGTGTAAATGAGTCCCTTGTATATTCATGCTCTTTATTCCAACAGATAAAACAGTGTACAATAGTTTATTGTAAGTAGCATTTCAGAATATAATTTCCCAGATCTTTTTTGGGAAAACTAATCAACGTGTATTATATATCACTCTTTGAAATATTTTTGTCATCAAAATTTTCCTCCTGCGTTGATTTACACTGTACCTAAATTCATGCAAGAATCTGACAATCCTTAAACCAATTCATTATTTTAACTGTTGGATCTATCAAAAGATAACAGTTTTAGTTTATCAGGCTTTTTATTTATTTTATTTATTTAATGAATGAGAGTCTCTTGGTTCTGTTTTTAAATACTGAACTGGTAGGTCAGCTTTAACTGTAAAACTGAACATTTCAATGCTTTGCACCATACATAGTATGCAACCCTGTGGAAATCGTTGTTTTCAGGAACTCTGAAACCTGCAGCTGTATGCTGAAGGTCATCATTTAACTCGGAGATGCTCAATTATACAGTAGTCGCTGATCTGGGTTCTCTCCTGTCCTACTGCCCATTTGCAGAAATGTTACGTTGTCTATACACAGAAGCCTATTGAAGTATCTCTTCAGTGGGAGTCCTATTTCCGTAGTGACATGACAATGTAAAGTGTCAGTATTCTGAAGGCATGTTTGTCAGAAGTCTAAACCATGTTTCTGTGCTTGTATTGATTCATCCAGTGGATTCCTTAGTTGATTTTACTGGGTAGTTCCTTACAGTCTGATAGAAGAGATAGTGACACTGTTATCTTAACTCTTTTGTGATTAGTGAGCGATCTGCCAGTAGTAGAAAGACTGGCTACACACATTCCCCCTTAATTTATTTCTTCTGTGATTATCTTTAGTAAGTATCCAAGGATTATATTTACTTGGATTATTATGCCTGATGTATTTAAAAAGCAAAATTGACCTTCTAATAGTTTCTAGTAGAGAGCTGAGTATGACATGGGCTGAACGGACATAAGTCAAATATTATAGCAGATATTACAGATATAGGGAGAGATTTTCAAATTTACCAAAGGGCAGTTAAATGCTCAAATCCTAGTGGACCCGTTCTGTTTATAAAGTTCTTAGTGGGTTCCTTTGAAGTGAATGGATATTTTACCAGATATTATAGGTGCTTCTTATTACTACAGTAATACTGAGCAATAGGATTGGACAATAGTGTCAAAACTAACCTCATGTTACTCGTACATTCTGCCAAAATAAACCATAATTTCAGCAGAATCATAACATCACCATGAAATTCTCTCTCTGCCTTGTTCCCACATCAATGGATTGGAAAGGAAAATTCCTCCATAGCTTGTTGAAAAGTTTCCTTTGCAATTGCTGCTGAAATGGGGGACCAACTGTCTGCAGTATGATTTTTTCAGCAATAATAGCTTAATGACAGAGCACATTACAATGAGAAGTTCAGAGATCAATAATTTTAGGCAAACTATAAGGACCTGATGTTTGTGTGGTGGGAACAACTGGGAGCCTTCAACTCTGATTAATGGGTGTGCAGGGTGTAAAACTCTCTGCTGAACCAGGAACTAAGATCTTTAAGTTATGGTTGACTCACAATGCAAGACAAATTCTTTTTTCGGTAACCCGTATTTTGTCATCAGTTTTTAACATGTATGTATATTTATAGGGGCTTTCATCTTAGAAGCTGCTAGGAAATGCTACTTGGTATTCTCAAAAATCCTGTCTTAAAAATTATTTTCCTTAATATTTTTTGGGTCTTTAAAGTATCGAGAACCCTTTTGATCTTGATTCAAACATTTTCAGAGCAAATAGCCTATCATAGGGTTTCTCCTTGGACCCTTCCAGCTTTTGAGTCAGAGAGCTCCACCTATGTTTATCACTGAGCTGGAGGATAGAGTGGAATGCTTCTTTCTGAACCTCATAGATTTGGTATTGTGACATTTCATGTTTATTGTTTATTTTCCTTATTGTGAAGAGGATAATCTCGGTTTATTTTAGGCACTTATATGACCCCCATTGCCCTACCTGAATGCTTTTACAATTTTTAATGAATTTATCCTCTAAACACCCCTTTGAGGTAGGAAAGTGTTGTTATCTCCATTTTACAGAAAGTGAACTGATGTATAGAGACAGTAAGTGGTTTGCCCCAAGATCCATGGAAGTCTTTGGTGGAGCAGGGATTTGAATCTGTCTTCCGAAGCCCACACTCACGTCCTAACCACCAGACATTTGTGTGCGCAAGGTTAGTGTTTGTGAGCATACGTGTTTGAGTACACAGTTACGTACTGCTATAAGAGAGGCATTTTGATTTTAATACCACAACAACAAACCACAAAGTTTAAAGACTTTTTACACCTTTAGCACTTTCTTCCTCCTGAGGAAAAAAATCAAGTAACCCTATTTAAGTTTTCTCAGTTCCTCAGATATCAATATCTTTGTAAGATTTTATTGTAAAACTCTCAATAACAAAGGGCAACTTAATAAAATTATGACAAATTTTAAATTTGTTTTGTTTCCTTTGACTACTCAGTACTTGGTTGGTAAATTACATTATTCTTTTTATTTTTCAAATGCTTATGGCCGCAAAACGAATGTAAAGAAAACTAAATTGAAAGCAGTTTTTTGTAACATTTTCACTATACCCTTGAGCATTTTCTAAGTTTGTGTTTAATCACAGAATCTTGGCCATGATATTTCTGACAGGTAATTTCCTTAATGTGGTTGACAGAGATGGATTACATGAAAGCCTATTGGATCCTGTGCTTTTGTCTGCAAGTGATAAAACTAGATTAGGGTTATCTAGCTCTGAGTGCCTGGAATGATACAGCTTCCTAATAATTCCCTTGGTAATATCGATAGTCTTTGTGGGAGCAGAAATTCTTAGCCTGCAAAAATACTTCCGATTTTTATTGCACCTTGAGAACATGTGAGCAAATGTGTGTGTGTTTGTGAATTGCATTCTGTCGAAATTATAAGTTAATATAGAGTGAATTCAAAAGTTCAAATCTTAAACTTTCTCTAAAATGTTGGTCTGATAGGAAATATAGTAGTACATCAGATGAGCAAATCTCCTAGATGGTATTAATGGGATTTTAAAATCAACGTATTTGTCTGCGTAACCGTGGATATTGCTTTTGTTTCATCACTCTATTTCACAAAGGACTAGAAAAAAAGATAACTAACTATTAATTTCCCTTTTAGCTGCTGTGAATGTTCACTTAGGTGATTTGGTGTTGTCTGAGTGTTTTTGTTAAAAGCTCCTGAGCCTGAAAGTTCGTTTTGAGCATAGTTTTAAAGTACTATTAAAAACTGGATTTAACTGTAAATTGTGAAAGACTAAATTTGATGATAGTTTTTTTTAAGTCAAGAGTTATTTAGAAAGTATAGGATGGATGGAATAGTAGCTAGAGCACTGTGGCTAATTTATCTGCTAGTTGCAGTTCATTCAGAAACCAATGTGATGAGAAGATGTAGAGATTGAGTGTTCTGATGCAGAGATCCAAGACAGAGAACAGACTTCCACAGATTTCCAGTAAGGACAGTTTCATTGTCTGGCTATACCAGAAGAAAGACAGGAGACACTGGATGTAGTTTAATTAGGGAGCAACTTTATTATTAACTGTCTGGGAGTACCTGGCAGATAAAAGTGCACAGTGCAGATAATTCAGGAAATACCTGGGACGCTTCCATCAGTCCTCCCTCATTTCCCATCCTGATGCTCAGCCTGTCCACTGCTGGGACTTCACCATCCCCCCACCACTGAATGGGAGTTAAGGTGGGCTATAAGGGGGGGTTGGCTCCTTGCCATGTCAGTCATAGGAGCCTGGAACGCCCCCTGTTTCTGCTCCTTTAACAAATAACTCCTTTAAATCCTTTACCAATCCATTTGTCTAATCTCTGTATCTCTTTCCCATGGAGTACCTACACTAGACATCTTCTCCATGTCAACATAATGAGTTGCAATGTCATAGGCTAACTCCTGTTCCATGTTTGCCCCCAACTAAGCTGCCTCCCTCCTCCCCAAAACTGGCTGTGTGTAAGGTGGGGAAAAAACCCTACTTCACCTAGGCCAATCTGGCAGTGAGGGGAAGAATTCCTTTCCAGCCCTCCGAGAAAGGAATGACTAGTGCAGTGCTCACAGCAGATCCTGACCAAACCTGGTATTTCACCATTTCCATTGAAGGGAGAATGGGTGCTGCTGCACTTGGTCCAGGAAAAAGAGGGTTTCTCCTGCCCTCACATACTTACATAACCTCCCCTTTTGTCTGGGCACCTGGGGGATGGGTCCTTGTCTCTGCATTGACCTGCTCTGAGGCTGCTGCAAAATCATTCTGTCTCTCTTTACCCTTAAAGAGGTACAAATCTTCCTACAGCAATCTAGACAGCACTCCTTCCCCCTCCCACACACACACTTAATCTGTGGTTCAATCATTATGCTGCCTAAACAATTTGTTGAATTTATTCTGGGTTGGAGCACCTTGCATGCTGCATTTCCAGTCAGATGGAGAAAGCAAATGTGGTTCTCTGCCCTCTTCTTCACCAATGGTGTAATAGCTGTCAGTACATGTTATGTACTGATAAAATGAGAGGGTGAAGAGGAAGGTCAACAGAGCAAAAATAACAACAACTTTATGGAAAAAAGGAGACATTTGTGTCCTATAAGAATGTGTATCTTATATTTAAGCCCTATAGAAAAAAAATCCTATTCTCTATCTCTTCAGTTAATTTTCACTATAACAGATGGTATGAATTTACATTGGGGTCTTTCTATTTTTATTTCTAAAGGAAAACAAATTATATGGAAACTGTGTCATAAAAAAAGATCACCTAAGTACTTAATACCATGATATGATAAGTAATTCTGGTCATGGTACATCAGAAAGCTACTCCTTCCCTATCCTCTCCCTTCCCCTTTCCCTCCCCTCCCCCTCCCCCCCCCCCCATTCCCTTTCTAATAAGAATTTTAATCCATTGATGACAAAACCTCTAAAGTATTTCCTTGGTGCTTTATAATACAGTGTGACGAATTATGTCTCAGGAGTTGTAAAATGTTCTCATAGCTTGTAATACCTCATTTAATGAATTGATCACACTGAGATGTAAAGATGAAGCAGCATTTATTTTGTATATTGTATTGCATATAATTTTTAGACTTGACATTTATAACCATGGAAACTGTTATTTTACATATCATTTTCAAACCATATCAGGCTTAAACACATTTAAATTTAATAAGCAAGTAGATTAGATTTGCTTTTAAGCTAGGCATATCATTACAGTTTGTGTTTCCGTCAGTAGAGCACATGCTCACTATTAAATATGGTGCTTAGTTGTCTTATAAAAACTAAAAATAATAAAGGGGATGTATTAATAAAATAATTGAATTTAGAGCTGCTTTTGGGGCAACTTGAATTAGTAATACTCAAACCATGTTTTTTGTGGGATGGAGACATGAAAGTAACTTGCTTTTGATTAAAAATTGTCATGTTTTGAGAAAATATTAATATAGAATCTATATAGATCTCAGTTATGAAATACCAAATCTGTCACAGTAACATATTGCCCTATCATCTCTTGCGGAAAAAGTCCATGGGAGGAGAAAACATGGTTCACCAGGCAGAATTTTTGATACCTCATCTGCTGCAGGAGGAAGGATTTGCAACTGCATTTGGGCAGGGTGTATATAGTCTTTTAGCATTTCTATTCTTCAACCTCTGCAACGAAATGCATGTGTATTAGAATATTGGTGCAAAGAGTCATTTTGTCTTTGCTATTCCCGGGTCACTTCTCAACCAAAGAACTCTTTACAGAATGGCTCACTCAGGAGTTGTGCTGCCATTGGTGGCCTGTCCATGACTGTTTTCTCTCCTCCCCCCCCCACCCTCCCTCTCATCTCCCCACCTCCCCTTATGGGAGTAGAAGTCTTAGAGAGGAAACTAATGTGGTACTGAGCAATATTAAATCCCAGTGAACTTTTGCTTGGAAATTTTGCTTGTTTTCTAGGTAATAAGGTCATTTAGAATAGCTACTACTCCCACCTAGCTGCTCTCCCCTTGTTTCAACGCCCCCAACCTGAACATTGAGGCCCAACTGCATGGCATTCACATGGAAGGGCTTCCACTGTCACAAGTGAGGGTGTGTGTGTGTGGATAATTGCACTTCAAATCATTGAAGAAGAGGAGCAATCACATTTGAATGACAGCTTCGTTATTGCCCAGAGTTTATGAAAATCTGTTCAACTTTTATTAATCAAAGTTCATTGCCTTTTTTCTATCATCCTTTCTTTAATGTAGCGTAAGCAAATTCCAAGGCAGCTATATTGTTACGTACAATATCTGAAGATTGGGTGGATGTTTCTTTTTTAAAAAACATGTTGCTTCATGTAAGTTTAACTTTTAAAAGAGACATTTCTGAGGTGTCCTCACCTAACACTTGGATTTCCCTCCCATCTCTGCTCCTGGGCTTTCCCAGGCAGTTGCTGTAGGTTAGCCTCTGGCCACAAACCCTGCTCTTTTCTTAGGCAAGTAGCAATTTTCTTCTATATAATTGGCTAGTATGGCCAGAAAACAGATGGAAGCCGCCCTGCATAGTGAGGTTCTGAAGCATTGTAGGACAGATTTTGCAATCCCATGCAATACGGATCACATTGCATTAAATTTATATATCTCTGTAGGCCAGCAATTGTATGCTGTTCCAGGGGAGAGTGTTATCTCAGCTTTCCCAGGTACCTAAACAACAGCGACCAGTAAGATGAATCACTTAGGTGTAAACACCTCCAGAGAAGTACCATCCCTTAGGGAGGCTTCTGTATACTGATTCAACCCGGGTTTTCCAAACACCAACAAACTAAGAAAGGGCTTTTGATATAAAAAGGCTGAGTTTAAACCAGCACCAGCGCCTCCTTTCAGCAAAAAGACAGGAACTTCTGCCTACTCTGCCTACTAAGGCCACATAAGTCTGATAGGGACTCCTGGTATGATTAGTATGTGTTTAAATTTGTTTATTGTTTTTATATAACAAAATAAGAATGGCCATTTTGGGTCAAATCAACTGTCCAACTAGCTCAGTATCCTGTCTTCCAACAGCGGCCGATGCCAGATGCTTCAGAGAGAAAAAACAGAACAGGGCAATTTATCGGGTTGTTGTCCAGGCCCATCTTGTGACAGTCAGAGGTTTAGGGACACCCCAAGCATGGCGTAGTATCACTGACCATCTTGGCTAATAGCCATGGATGGATCTATCCTCCATGAATTTATTTAATTCCTTTTTGAACCAGTTATATTGTTTTTTGGCCTTCACAACATCCCCTGGCAATGAGTTCCACAGGTTGACTGTGTGATGTTTTGTGAATAAGTACTTCCTTCTGTTTGTTTTTAAAGCTGCTGCCTTTTAATTTAATGGATGACCCCCTAGTTCTCGTGTTAGGTGCAGGGATAAATAACACTTCCTTATCCACTTTCTCCACACCATTCATGATTTTTTAGACCTCTATAATATCCCCCCCTTAGTTGTCTTTTCTAACTTAAAAAGTCCTGGTTTTTTAAATCTCTCCTCATAAGGAAACTGTTCCATACATCTAATCATTTTTGTCATCCTTCTCTGTACGTTTTCCAATTGTAAAATATCTTGTTTGAGATGGGGCAATCTGAGCTGCACGCAGTATTCAAGGTGTGGGCAGACCTATATAGATTCATATAATGGAATTATGATAATTTCTATCTTATTATCTATCCCTTTTCTAATCGTTCCTAACATTCTGTTTGCTTTTTTGACTGCTGCTGCACATTGAGTGGGTGTTTTCAGAGATCTATCTGTTATGACTCCAAGATCTCTTTCTAGAGTGGTAACAGCTAATTTAGGCTCCAACATTTTGTATGTATGGTTATGATTATGTTTTCCAATGTGCATTATTTTGCACTTATCAATGTTACATTTTATCTGCCATTTGTCATCCAGTCACCCACTTTAGTGAGATCCCTTTGAAATACTTTGCAGTCAGCTTTGGACTTAACTATCTGGAGTAATTTTGTATCATCTGCAAAGTTTGCCACATGTGTACTCCTCTTTTGGAATCATTTCTCAATATGTAGATTTTTGGGGCACCCGGCTATTTGCTTCTCTCCATTGTGAAAACTATTTATTCCTGCCCTTTGTTTCCTATCCTTTAACCAGTTATTGATCCATGTGACAACTTTCCCTCTTATCCCATGATCCTTTACATTGCTTAAGAACCTTTGGTGAGGGATCTTGTCAAAGACTTTCTGAAAGTCCACATACAGTATACCTTTGTCCACATGCTTTTTGATTCACTTAGAGAATTCTAACAGATTGGTGAGACATGATTTCCTTTTACAAAATCTGTATTGTCTGTTTGCCAGCATATCCTGTTTATATATGTGTGTGATAATTTTGTTACTATAGTTTCAACCAGTTTGCCTGGTGTTGAATGAAGTTAGACTTACCTGTAATTGACAGGATCGCCTCTGGGGACTTTTTAAAAATATTGGTATCACATTAGCTATCCTCCAGTCATCTGGTATGGCGGCTGATTTAAGAAATAGGTTACATACTACAGTTAGTAGTTCTTCAATTTTACCTTCAAGTTCCTTCAGAACTCTTGGGTGAATACCTTCTGTTCCTGATGCCTCATTATTATTTAATTTTTCAATTTGTTCCAGAACCTCCTCTCTTGAAATGTTTATCTGGGACAGTTTCTCAGATTTGTCACTGAAAAAGAATGGCTTGAGTGGGGATCTCCCCCATATCTTCTTCATTGCACATTGATGCAAAGATTTCATTTAGCTTTTCCTCAATGGCCTTGCCTTCTGGAGTGTTCCTTGAGCACCTCCGTCATCCAATGGCCCCACTGACTGTTCGGCAGGCTTCCTGCATCTGATGCACTTAAAAACATTTTTCCTGTTAGTTTCTGTGTCCTTAGCTAGTTGCTCTTCAAATTCTTTCTTGGCCTGCCTTATTATACTTTTACACATGACTTGCCAGAGTTTATACTCTTTTCTATTTTTCTCACTAGGATTTGACTTCCAATTTTTAAAAGATGCCATTTTGCTTCTAACTGCCTCATTTACTCTGTTCTTTAGCCATGGCAGTGTCCTTTTTTTTTTTTTGGTCTTCTTGCTGTTTTTTTTTTCTTTCATTTGGGATATACATTTAGTTTGAAATTATGTTATGATGTTTTTATCTAGTTTCTCTGCAGCTTAGTTATTTCACTCTTGTGACCATTCCTTTTAACTTCCATTTAACTAACTTCTTCATTTTTGTGTCATTCCCCTTTTGGAAGATAAATGCTATTGCGGTGGGTTTCTCTGACATTTTCCCCCCACAAGGATGTTAAATTTCATTAGTGTAGTTGGTATTACCAAGTGGTTCAATATATTCACCGTGTGTGTGTGTGTGTATATTTATATATACATCCAGATCCATATACTTACACCATCCCTCGTAGAACAACCTGAAATGTTAGCCATCATCTTCCTCATCACCATCACATTCCCCCCTCATCACCAATGGCCATCATTCTGGCACCTCCCAAGGACTACATCTCTTTTTCCTACTGCCCTAAGGCTGGGATGTAACTTTTATAAAATGGTATGCTTATGCTGCTATGTTTGATGCATATTCATTAGGGAATTTTCCCCTTTTCCTTATTTTTACGTTCTCACCTTACTAATGTTGGAGCGTTCTTCTCTTATAGGTTAGTATATCAGTGATCTCAATTTATTGTCATATATGTCAATTTGTTACCATGGCCATCTTGTGGTTAGGTATCTGAGGATGTAGCTCATGTACCTGTTATGTACATCAGTTTGTTGCCATGATGTTCTTGTGGTTCGATCATGTACCTGTGGTACCTTCTTGTACCTTCTTAAACACTCTATTTTTCAGTTCCCCAATGCCTGGGGTTTTCCTTTGAGCCATTTATCTGTTCAAAGTTGATCTGTTCAAAGTTCATAGGCCTCAAGTCTTATGCTAACTTGCTGAAGCTAATGTCTTACAAGAGGTATGTCTTTACAAAAGGTAAATTGCTTTGATCACCCATTCTCACCTCCTACTCAATGGTTGTCATTAGACCTCAGGTACCCAGCTTTTATCCACCTACCCCATTGTTCTCTATGCACTTGTATATGTATATGATGCCTCCTATATGTTACCCATTTGCTGTATCATTTCTACCTACTGCATCTGAGGAAGTGAGCTGAGGCTCATGAAAGCTTATGCCTGCTGAAATTAAATTTGTTAGTCTTTAAAGTGCCACAGAACTCTTGTTGTTTTAATGTCTTACAGTATACAGACCTGTAGGTTCCTTGCCTTATTGCTGAATATACTGGAAAGCAGTGAATATAATAAAGGCAAACTACCCTATGGGCTACATGGAGTGTGATGGAATGAATGGAAAATGCTTGAGGCACATAAAATACTACAACAAACATTGTTTTATTAAACTCCACTTCTTCAATAGTCCATGATCACATGGTGCTAGCTAGTGTGTGTGTGTGTGTGTGTGTGTGTGTGTACATATATGGGGCCTACCCTAAAGTGTCAAACTTAAGCTGTTATCTCTAATGGACTGGCAGGCAAACCTCCTATCCAAACCATTAATCACAAGAGGAGGAGGCGGACAGGATCATTACAAGGGCCCAAGAGTGGTAGCTTATACCATTACCAAGAAAATACAAGACTAAGTAGTCAGCAAAATAAACAAAGAGGCCAGGGGATAGTTAGAAACCTACCTTTCTCCTAAGGGCTCACAAGGTAATTACTAAAAAAATAATGTACATATTTTGTTTGTTTATTTTAACAGGTCTGAGCACATAAATCTCTTTGGATGACATTTTGTGAATTTCACTAGATTTTCTTGCATGTGTGTTTTTTGGCTGCTTGCAGTTTTTAATAAAATTGCTCTGGCCAAGTGAGTTTCCCCAAAAATGTGCATTTAATTGTGAAACGTGTTTAAGACATAACTGGAGATTTCAACAAATCTGTTGAAAATCTCACATTAAAAGTTGTTAATGGAGCTGATGGACATGAGCTGAGGAACTGGGCTCTAGTTATTGTTCAGTGCAGTAAAATTCTGGCCCATAGTATGTACCATTTTTCCCATGGTATGCCCATAGTGACTGCAGATGTGCACATACCTACTTGTCCTTTCACCTGATGAAATTTGTAGCTTCCAGCAGGAATCCCTTTTATATATAGATATACATAAACACAAAAGAACATCACTTAGGTTGCAAAGTCAAACATGTGAAAGCTAGGAAATGCCATATTTTAAAGTTGCCTTTGCAATCTTAATTCTGCTTCCATGTATGTCCATCCCATGAATTGAAAGAGGCAGGGGTCCATGTGAGTAAAAAATAATAGCCATGTGAGCATGTAATTAAAGACTGTATCATCATGTATACATATAAGCAGGCAGCATTATGATTGCATGGATAATCTTAATTCTGGCATTTCTTAATTGCTGAGTGCCATGCTTTGCTGAGTGCCATGCTGTCTGAAGTGGCTCACAACTGTGGGTGCCTCAGAAATAGGGCAGACACCCCAAACTGGTGGTAAGTTCTATCATTAAATTTCACCAAGCCAGTAAGAAATGTGAACTCTTGCGTCACTATACCAGCTCTCCAATGGAGTCACAAACAGACTGGAGCGTCCAAGGGGACTATCTTACCACCCAAAAAAACTGGACTTGGTGATAAAAGGTCATTTAAACCAAAAATCACACTGCATCATCTTGCTCTCACACCCAAGAGACCAGTCACTTACTCCAGATCAATTGTTACTGTAGATCTTACACCAAAGACAAAGCTGGTAAACAATTCTACAGTAAACTAACTAAAGATTTATTAGTTAAGAAAAGGAACTCAGAGTTAGAGAGGTTAAAGCAGGTAAAATATACATAAAGATGAGTCATGGTTTATAATTCGAAATGGGGGCAGTGATGTAATAAAGTGCCAGTTTCCCAAAAGTTTTCAAGAGTACCCAGATTGTCTCTGGGGATCTCTGCTTTGCATCTGGTACACTTCCCTGTAAGAGTCCAAATAGTCCAGAGATGAAGGATCTTTCCTTGAATCCATTCTTATAGCTTCTTCTCACAGAAATCAAATTGACAGTGTCACTACCCACATGTGCTTTTCTTCTGATGTCAGAAAGTGAGTAATGCATTTATAGTCTTTGACCTCCAATCATCACAAACAACCACTTGGTTTGAAATTAGCACTTTTCTGTTAGTTCTTCATTTGCATTCCACAAGGCTTCTTCTGCATTTGATGGGTTATTTACTTATAGGGGTACACACAATGTAAATGTTTTCTACTCCATTATAACAGGATACAGATAAGTAAAATCAATGCATCTGACATCCCATTAGTTTTCATGAAGTTTAAATACCAAATACTCATATACATTTAACAATTAATTTGATATGAACTGGGGCTTTGGCATGAGCTAGCACCTGGTCTGCCAGCATCACACTGAGTGCTTCACTTAGCAACCTAACTAAGTCTTTTAACATAGATTTTATTGGGGTGAGTGGGGGGAATGGGAGAGGTGGTATGTATGTTTGTTTGTTTATTTGTTTATTTTAAGGAAAATGTAAAACTAAATTGTGTTAAAATCGCCTCATCACACGTCACAAGCAGGGTTTGAACCCTGAACTTTCAACACGGAAGCACTGATTTCTGTCACTTGAGCTGCAGGATCTAACTACGTTAGCTAACAGCTCTCTCTCCTTTCCGCTACAGCAGGTCTGTGAATTGGGGCTGATGCAAAAAGGGAAGAAAAACCTTCTTGGTTAATTTTTTGTTGATTACATTTTGAAATTTATTTTTCAAGAGAATTTATTGTTCATAAAAGATGTATAATTGACAACACTGGAAAGAGAGGTCCTCCATGTGTCCACAGAGGAGGTACATTTCAGACCACAGCAGTGCAATCTGTCTGTCTCCACTGCCCCACAAATGTGCTTCCATCCTGACCTTAACAGAGTCCCCATTAGTAGCCAGAGGATAGTTCTGTCTCCATATCTATTGGGTTCTTTGCTTCTCTGCTGAGATTGCCTACACAGGGGCCAAATATGGAATTTTTGATGTAGCGTGAATGAGAACACAAACTTATTTTATTTTAGACCATCAAAAAGCAGCCATATGGTAACTACTCTTGTTTTTTATTGACCTGGGCTAGAATTTTAGCAGTAACTGAGGAGAGAGACTCCATGAATAAAATTTTCAGAAGCACCTAATTGAGTTCGAAGCCTGAGTTCCATTTTCATAAGTGATTTAGGTACTTAGGAGCCTAACACTGACTTTTAATGAGACTAAGGGTATGTCTACACTGGGGAAAGTCCATTCTTAACTTGGGCTAGCTAACTCTGGTTAAAATATCAGTGAAAAACACCATGGTTTTAACTAGGGTTAGCAGCTCTATTCAGGCCTTCTAAAACAGTCTTGGGTTATACGCAAACTGCTAATCTGAATTAGAAGTCTAGTTGCCATGACTTCACGGCTATTTTAACCAGAGTTAGCTAATGTGACTTAGATAGTCTGAGCTAAGAATATACCTTTTTCTGCAATGTAGACATACCTTTACACTCCTAACTCACTTAGGTGCTTTTAAAAATTTTACCCCATATCTCTAATCCCGAGTTGACTTGTTCAGTAGCAACTATCTTCTGACATCATCATTAATTTGAGGGGGACAAAACCCTGTAAAAATGTAATTGTGTCAAAATAGGCTAAACCCTCCCCCCACTAAAATGAAAAAAGAAAGAGCTAGGAGACCTGGATTCAGGAGTGCAGGTCAGTCCTGTAATACAGTCCAGTGTGGTGGTTGGTAATGAAACTTTCATTAGCTGTTGCAGAATAGAAAGGGAGGCAGCAAAGAACAGAGAGAAGAGCATAGACTGGGTTGCTTGTTAGACATTAGCTACTCTACTAGGTGGCCAGTACAATAAAGCAGTAACAATTTGTCCATTCTTTTGCTCCAAGAAAAAATGCTGCATTATGAAGTGACAGTTAATAACATCAGAAACAAAGTACTAGAAAATTGAAACCATGTTTGGAGGTTTATAGCAATGCATCTTTAAGTTTACCTCACTGTTGAGGGAGCCATTTAAAAAGATAAGAGCATAATCCAGACATCTATGATGATGATTTCCTTCAATGTGATAATAAATATACTGAAGTACCCTTTTATCTTTAATAATTCAGGATTCACTGAGTGTTTAAAGCTTTTGCTGTTCTATCATTTAAGGAATCTGATGGTAATTTGTTAAAAATAATTGGAGACGTCTTGACAATAGACAAAAAAAATTGTGCAATATACAGGACTCTTTAAAAATGGAAGTCAGTGTGCTATACAGCAGTTACATAAAGAACCTAAAGATCTGCACATGTGAAACATTGGTATTTGTAAATGAATGTTTGCAACATGGAAACCACATAATGACATCTGGTGTAACAGGGGCCATTAATATATGTGAAAAAGGGGGACAGATTTGAGACAATGTTTGCAACAGCTGATTCCAAAATGTGTTCAACAGGCAGTTAATTAGTCAAATACATTTTTTTAAAAGTGTAGATAAAAATTAAAATGTCAACACAAGATGCTAACAGTTATATCATTGCAGATACAAAAATACAGACTGTGAATTATTCCATGTGTTTAGGTATTTGGACTTTATTTGCATTGGAATGTTTAATACTATTTGGCACTTTTTTTAGAAATAAGTTGTAACTGTAACCATGTGCGATACAGATGATGCTAGGACTCCAAAATGTCAATCTGAAGAAAACATAAAAAAAAAGGGGGGGCAGGGGGACAGGGAGAAGCAGCAGCAGGGGACAGGGAGAAGCAGCAGCAGATGAAGTGGGAAGTATTCGGCCCCATTACAGAAAATTTGTATGATCTGATTCTGTTTAGTCTTCTAAAATGATAAGTTGAATTAATACACAGATGGGCCAAATAAAACCTTCATACTCTATGAAAAGGCTTATCTAAGTTAACAATGTGTACATTACTGTGTATTTAGCAAAATTAGTTACGTAAGGTACTTGGCCATTTTATAAATATAGCAAAGGCTTTATAAATATGTCTGTTATGCTCATAGGATTCTGTGAATCAGGGTTAAAAAAAATGTGAGGGTTTCAGTAGGACATGCAGTTTGAAAGTCTCCTGTGTAGGTCACATACAATAAAAAGTATATTTCAAGACACACTGTGTTGTAATCAAAATCTGTAAAGTTGCATAACAAAAGCATCCATCTTCCATAAGATCAGAGCTAGACAAACCAGAAAATAAACCTTCTGCCAACATTTGCCTCTATAAAGAACCATTTTCCCCCCAAAGTTCAGATATAGTATTTCAGTTTTTCTTTCATTTTACATCTTCCCACACCTCTGCATTTCTGTGCCCCAACTTTGCAGTCAGGAGTTATTGAAATACAGTGAAAGAGGCTGTTTTTGTGAGATTGCCAGGCAAATTTTGTTCATTCCAGAAGTTTGGATAGTTTGAAGAGAATTTTTAAAAAATCATCTGAACTGCAAACTTCCAAACTCTAACTGTTTTGACCTTTTCCCATCAATACAAAAACATATATTGTTGTAAAATATCTCTTTGATGGTCCTTCAAAAATCCTCTTACAGATTTAGTTTGCAAAGTCTACTAAAAAGGACTTGATACAAAAGTATTGCATGAACACTTACTATGCAATACAAAAAAAAAAATGGTTCTCAGCTGATATTTACAGCTTGCTCCAGTAAAACTTTTGAAGATGCTATAAATTTGTGCTTGTTGGTATGTTCTCAATAATGCAGTGATTGTGACCTAAATATAACAATTTTATTATTATTCCTCTCTTCCTACCCATAACAGGAGCATTTTATAAATCCCTCAAAAAAAAACACAAACCCACCACTTTATAAGGCATGAGTTTATATTTTATTTTTACTAATTAAAAAAAAAACCTTGTGCCTGATTATGCTCTTGCTTAAACTAGTACATTAGGAGTAACTCCATTCAAGATAAAAGAGCTTGTACGGGTGTAAAATGAGTATTCGTGAGAGAAGAACCAGGCCCCTTGTTTTAGTCTGAGAGCAGAATCAAAACCTGTGTTTTATAAAAAGATCAAGCTATAATGTTGTTGCAACAATAATCAGCATATACACGTGCCTGATAATCTGACAGCTGTTACTGGATTAACTAAAACCAGCATTAGAGAACTAAATATTGTGCTTCCATTAAGCACCCAAGGGAATACAGGGCCAAATCCTGACAAATGTGGTATATACCTGCAGCTCCCATCAAAATGAGTGGGAGTAGCAGATAGGTGCACAGCACTTGTCAGGCTATGTCTCCTAGTTGTTAGTGTCAGTTCAAGAAGCTCTGTTTAGAAATATTGTCAGACACTTAGGGTTTCTCTTCATGTAAAGTAATTTTTGGAAAGGCTAAGTACTGGATGTGAACTATGGATTGCACTTTCCTGTGTTGCCACAGGTTGCTATGGTAACATTTTAAAATGGTGGTAGCTCTGCCTTGACATCAGAACATTTTCTGTGTAAGCGAAGCTTTTCTAAGATCATAATGGAGTGTTTTAACTGAGCGGACCTTTTGTACTCAATAAAATATTTAGTAGATTGTAGTAAATACTCATTTGTCCTGCCTTCACAACAATACACCACTCCTTTGTATTAACAAAGAGGGTTCCTTGTATGAGAATTTCTCCCATTCTCTAATGAAACTTGCTTATTAAAATAGATCTACTAATCATGAATGCCTAGCATTATTGCTAAACTCTGGGTATTTAATTGTTGAAATTGTTTGACATTTTAATTTCAAAAGAACACATGGGAGATAGGTAAGTTTGCTTTAAATCTTTCATGTAGAAAGTTGAAATTGTGATTTCACCATTCATTAATATTTAAAACAAAACTTAATCATCTTTACTTTGGCACTAACTGAATTAAAGGAAATATATTTACAGTATCTTATATTTTATTGAGGGGGGGGAATGACACAACTGGGAAGCTGGGAATGAAACATCTCTGCCAATCATGTGTTAACATACTTTGTTACTGAACATATTGTGTTTGAGTTGAAGCACTGTGAATGCTGTCTTATCCCTCACTTAGATAAGCTTTAAAAGGTGATCTCCGAATCATGTCAGCCACAGAACGAGGATTTGCCAAAAGTGACAAACACATGCCCACTACGTTTCCTCCAAGCTCTTCAATAACTGAATTTCAGGCTTCTGACAGAGAGAAAATATGCCTTAGAAAACTCTCAATAGTATACTTCAATACAACAGAATACATTAGGTGAAAAGCAGAAATGTTTTTGCAACTCCGGATTTATAAACTTAAAGAAATAATACACTTATCGGGAAGAAACGGAAATTCAGTCTGCTGTGTTTGGAGAAATCATCTTGACTCGTAACTCTAGTTCATTTCTTCTTGCTATTGTGCTAGTTCGTTGACAGTTCACACGATTTGATGGCCTTTCGGAGCCAATTTAGCCCTTTGCAGTTCATCATAATCTCATCCTTCATCCGTGTGATTTCAGAGGCTTTATGGAAATACCATGCAGATGTGTATATGCTTTAGCATAGCTGATAGGAGAGTCTCAAATAATCCCATCAATCTTAATGACATTTCCTACCTGATCAGCAAGAGTTTTACAATTTATTTTGTTTTATAGCTCCTTCATTACCTTTTTTCTCTTACATATCTGTCTATTTACATGTATATTGCATCATCAAACAATGCTTTATTATAGTCACACCAGCCAAGCTAAGATCACTCATCCACATATCCAGAGCCTGAACAACCATATGGGTTTTTGACCATATGCAATGTTTGTCCTTCATTATTTCTCATATTTTGTTCAGGTGTTTCTTTTTTGTTTTTGTTTGTTAGTGTGTTTGCAGTAAAAGTTGTGATTATATAACAGGAAACATAGTATAAAACATAGATTTCAGCATCACCTGTGTTAATGGTAAGTAAAATATTCTTGGGAAAGGAACACTTGAGAATAGAAAATGAGATTTATGGAGCCACCAGTACATTTTAGAGCTGTGGGGAAAACCCAGTTTTCTTATCAAATTGTGGTTATTGTATATTAGCTGGTGAATGGTTTCTTCTTTTCATGCTATAAGATGAGTTTATGATACTGGAACAATGACTGCGTTTCCCAGTGAACATGAACAAACAGATGTGTTGTTTTTCTCACTTTGTAGGATTCTCAGAATGAAATGCAGTTCATATTTCTCTTACGTTAGCATTTTTCTTAGCTTGGTTTTGTAATCTTTTGAGAAGAGGACTCGGATTCGCACTCGGAAATCTGTATGATATCTGTCTAATGTGTAAAAAAAAAAAAAAAAACCCTCAATTTGTAACTTAATTCTCACTATTAACCTCTTTGTTTTTATTATGCAAATTGTTAAATATTTGGCAAACAGTTGTCTTTAGTATTCGTACAACACCTAGCACATTGGGATCCTGGTCTATGGGTGGGGCTTCTTGGCGTGACTGCAACACAAATAATAATCTAGTGGCCCGACAATTTTGAGTTGAATTGCAAGTGAATGTTTAAAATGCATCCCACATATTTAGATTGTGTAGTAAAGAGTTTTAAGACTCACTTAGAGTGTTTCATGGTCACTAACTTAAAAGCTGCTGACCATTTCCCCTTAGGAAATTTAAGCAGAAATCTGAGCGATATCACAAATGAAATATTTAGTTTTTCAAGATTTTGAAAATATATCTCTGCCATCAGACATCTAGGCACAGTTGGAAGTCTGAGTTCAGGAATATCAAAAAGCAGAGGTTTTTAGGCCAAGTGTCTGTGGGGAGGCTTTATTAACTTATTCATACACTATATCAGGGTCTCCTCAGTTCTTTCAGAATCTCTGAGGAAGATGGAAACTGCCATGCTGGATCAGAGCCGTGGCCTATCTAGTCCAGTATTCTATCTCTGAGAATGGCCAGTGCCAGATATTTCAGAGAAAGTTGCAAGAAATTCCATAATAGACATGTGTGGGATAATATGTTCCTTCAGGGAAGTCTCTTCCTCACCTCTTCTTGTTTGACTAATAGTTTGAACTAGGAAGCATGAGATTTTATATCCTCCCCATTTTTATTTGATTTTTGTATTTACTAATTTAACTGTGAATATCCTTGTTATCCATAAAAATATCCAATCTCTTTTTGAATCTTGCTAAATTCTGGGCCTCAATGACATTCTGTGGCAATGAGTTCCACAGATTACAGTTTTGTATAGAAAAAGGTTTTTTTTTTTTTATCAGTTGTGAATTTATTGCCTTTCAGTTTCATTGAAGAACCCCTTATTTTTGTTTGTGAAATAGATTGGGAATTTCCATTCTCCTGTCTTTTATAAACTATTAATTATTTTGTGTACTTTTATCTTGTCTCCTTTGTAAGATAAACAAACTCACACTATATTTGTATTAGTTTTTCCATTCCCCTAATCATTCTTGTTGCTTGCCTCTGGGATCCATCTTATTCTGCATTCTTATTCTGCATTCCCTTTTGGAGATGGGGTGGACCAGTACTGTGCACAATCCATTTCCTGAGTTGATATTAATTTAGAGCTTAGTAAGGTATATAAGTAGTTCATATTTTTCCTTCTGACATGCATTACTTTTCACTTACCAATATTAAATTTCATCTATGATTGCGTTGCCTGTTCACTTCGCTTGGTCCCTCTGAAGTTTCTCTTGGTTTTATGATCTGTATTCTGGGATCAACTAATGGACACAGAGAAAGATCCATTGATTCAGTCCTCAATGCACAAGAGTCGTGAATTCTCATTCCAGGGCTGACAAAGTTCTTCTGGACAGAGTCTCTCCGACCTTGGGAAGTCATTAAAACTGTTTCTCCCTCTGTAAAATGGGGTTAATAATCATATTAATTTATCTACCCCTGATTTAAATTGAGGGTACTAAAGATTTTAAAGTGCTTTGAAGATGAAAAGTAGTGTCTATCTGCTTGCCTGCCTGCCTAATTCTACAGATAGCATATCTGGGGTCAAAAAATCACTTTGAACAACCTCTTCATGTTCTTTTTCAAACATTGCAGTAATTACAGGGTTTATTACATCTGGACCCTTCAGTTTTTAAAAGCTCTGCTCAAATGTGTCTTGCTAGTTAAACCAATTATATTAATGTAGTAATGATTGCTGAAGCCAGTCATATAGGAGTTCTTGGAACCAGGCTCAGAATCCCAAGACGGAAGCATTGTAGGCATCATAGACATGAGCTGTTTGGTCTCTGGGGCATAGATGCAGACTGTCATATTAATTCAGCACTTTCTGCTGGCTCCTTCCCAGTATCGAGAGGATTTATTTTCCTTCCCTCCCAGTTGAAAATGAAGGCTTGCAACAACAGCTGATGAGGCGAGATGGTAAATGCAAGAGGACCAGCTCAGAAAGTATGCATATGTCCAGATACTGGATCTTGCTCCAGGCATGGAGACCTGTGGCTTGACAGACAGTACAG
Organism: Emydura macquarii macquarii; assembly: GCF_026122565.2. Lineage (NCBI taxonomy): Eukaryota > Metazoa > Chordata > Testudines > Chelidae > Emydura > Emydura macquarii. Next base: position 15,504,750 of record NW_027131485.1, read on the forward strand.
GTGTATGCCAGATATGTGCCAGCAAACACCTCATTTGGAAGGAAAATAAGAGTGGATATGAGGAAAGAGAGATGGTCTGTCCAAATTAAAATATATAATCCTGACAAGGTGCTCGGAAGCACTGAGTAATTGTTTCTATCTAGAGTGCTGATGCCCATGTAGCACTTTGCTATCACATATATCCCTATGTTGAACAAAATATGTATCAACTTTTAAACCCACCTGGACAGTTCTTTCATACTTCATCAGGAAAGAGAATTGCTTAGGCATGTTTTGCATGGATGATAGTGTTCTGCATGACTGAATGTGTAACACTGTGGCTGTGCACTCCTTCAACCTCCATTTCACTGCTGGGTATGAGGCTATGAACTCACTCTGTCTCCAGTCCAGTGCTGTGCAATACTAACTCTGGGTACTAACTCTGATTCCAGTCAAATACTGAGGCTGTGAATTCATTATGCCTTCAAGTCAATGGAATAGTGCATTAATACTGACTCCAGCAGTAAGCATTAGAGTCAGTTTTATAATCCTTTAAGCTCATGAAACAAACAATGTAGTATGTTATCATAAATAAATATCATTTGTAATATGCAAAATAAAAGACAGATCCTTCAACCCTTATGCATATTGAGTAGCACTTATTCATACAAGGAGTCCCACTGACGCTAAGGACACTAATTGTGTCAGTACTTTGCTATTCAACATGAATAAGGTTCGCAGAATCATGCCCTAAGACAATGGTTAATAAAAGACCTTTTTGACTGTCTGACTTAATAGCAATACTGGGAGATGACAGTGAGCATTTCAGAGATGAACATTTTATTTCAAGTAATTCTACTTGCTGTAAAATATAATCCATTTAATTTTAAAATTTATTCCCAGAAGATATTTTATTAACCTCTTGTTTTATGTGAAAAACACACTGACACTATATTTCTATTTATTATTATTATTATTTATTATATTTATTATGTAGTATGGAACCTCTCATTGCAGCTGTGCCAGTTTTTCTTTATCAAATTTGTTTAGTTACAAACTCATAATCCCCCTTAGTTCACTCAAAGGCTTACTGAAGACTGGGAACCATTCAAGTGAACCTGGGTAAACTCTTTTTAGTGAAACTGCATTAGTTTTAGTCTTCATGCAAGATGAAGCTCATCAGTTTCTAGTGAGTTTCAGATGTTTAGCTTGTTTCAAACCCAGAATGCTGTGTGCAATTCAGCAGATACAAACTCTTGTGAAATGAAATGAAGGAAAATATTTGTGAACATCATTGAGAATTGAAACCGTCTTATTCTAGATCACTCCACTATCATCCCTTACATAGAATTAAAGAAACATTGAGGTCTAGGATGTGCTGGGCTGTGCCTGAGTGCACAAGGACGTGGGGAGGAGTGCACATACCCCCTTCCCCCAACACATTGTGCTCATATTTAGGGACCAAATACAACCATAGTCTTTGTACTAGGGTTGTGGGAGGACTACACAAGATGATCATCAGGGGTAATCAACTGAAGCTGTAGCTCTGGCTTTCTCCAAAAAGAAAACAAAATTTTCAGCTGGGTGGGTCTCACCCAGCCCCAACTTTTCTTCAGTGACCACTGCAGGAGGCATTATTCTGCAGTACCCTTTCTAGCTCTCTTCTCACTGAACAATCTCTGACCCTTTATGGCCTAGGTGCAGCTCCTCCCCTTAATTGGCTTATCTGGGAGTACCTGCTTTGGCACAGGGAAGCTAGACCTATTCCAATCACAGGGGGCCAGCGTCCCTGTGACATAGGCCATCTCTTTAAGCACCTGTTCTTAATGTGTAGGGAAAAGAGCTGTGTTATTATGGGGGAATTCATTCAGCGACACATGCTGGATGTCTCATGTTACCAGTACTAAAAACATCCTCACATTTCTAAAAATTATAAATGACAATTTATTAACTCAAAAAGTGTTACAACCAGCATGGAGTAATTCTATATTAGATCTCAACTCGACAGACGAAGAGGAATTCATCCAGGTCTAAAAATTAGCAGTAGCTTGTGAACAGTTGATTAAGACTTGATTACATTTGTTATGTGCAAACAGAATGAATTCCAAACCAGCAGTATATACATATTTCGTGCTTTTAAAAGGGCTAATTTGACAAAACTGAAAATAATTATGCGCCAAGTCAATTGGGGAAAGAATTTAAATGAAAAATGTGAATGATAAATGGGAGCTGCTTAAGAACATTTAACTAGATGCCCCAAAAGCCACAATTAATAAAGGAGGCCATACTGATTAAAAACTGACATGACTTAGAGGGGAAGTGAAAAGAAATAGAAGTTCATAGTACCAAATGTAAATGAGAAGCTAGGAATTGCAGAAAATTGAGAAGAGAAGCAAAAGGACACAAGGAAAAATCTACTGCTAACAGAGTTAAGAACAGTAAGAAAAAGGGGTTTTTTAAAAGTATATTAGGAACAAAACAAATCCTAATAATGATATTGGTCCATTACTAGATGGAAAAAGAAGAATTGTCAATAATAATGCAGAAAAGGCAGAAAATTGTAATAAATATTTCTGTTCAGTATTTGAGAAGAAGCTATATGATGAAGTCATAACATAGTATGATGAAATACTTTCCATTCCAACAATAATTAAAGAGGATGTTAAACAGCAGCCACTAAAGCGAGACATTTGTAAATCAGCAAGTCTGGATAACTTGTATCCAAGGGTTTTTAAAAATTGGTTAAGGAGCTCTCTGGACCGCTAATGTTGATTTTCAATAAGAGCTAAAAGACTGAAAGAAACCTAAAGTTGTACCTGTGTTTTAAAAGGGTAAATGAGACAACCCGGGTAATTATATATAGGCTCGGAAGGATTGAATGTTTATGGGTAAATGTTGGTAAACATTGATTTCATCATACAGAGACAACTGATGAAAAAAATATTTCCATAGATGATCAAAATTTGCAGGTAGGCAAAGTATGAAAAATACTGCAAGAGAATTTATTAGAGTTTGATTTTAAGATATTTACTTTGTATATTTTGACATGAGATTGGCAGTTTGTGCTTTAAGGTTTAATACTTTAAAGCTTTTTAATCTTAGCAGCTGTCATTACATAATTATTGTCCGACTTCCATCATAACTTCCCACAACTTTGAAAATTTAAATTGAATAGAAAAGAGAATTATTTTTAAAAAATCAACATCAATATTACCCACTGAAATAAATATATATAAATTCTGTCAAGCCTAATTATAGGCCCCTCAGCCTAACATTAATCCTAGGCAAAATAATGGAATTATTGGTTATGAGATTTAAAGCCGGGTAATATAATTAACCTATCAATATGGGTTTACAGAAAAATAGATCTTATCAAACTAACTTGATATCATTTTTTAAAATTAGATTGCATCATACATTTAGGAACAAAGAACATAAGCCATATTTACAGCATGGGAGACTTTATCCTGGGAAGCAGTGACTCTGGAAAGGACTTGGAAGTCATGATGGATAATTAGTTGAATATGAACTCCCTGTGCAATGCTATGGCAAAAATGGCTAATGTGATCCCTGGATGTAGAAACAGGGGAATATCAAGGAAGAATAGCGAAGTTTTATTACTTCTGTATTTGGCACTGGTACGAACGCAGCTAGAAAACTGTGTCCAGTTGTGGTGTCCACAATTCAAGAAGAATGTTGATAAATTAGGGAAGCTTCAGAGAGGGACCAGAGAATGATTAAAGGATTGGAGAACATGTTTTATAGTGATAGGCTGAAGGAGCTCAATCTTTTTGGCTTCATAAAAAAAGAAGGTTAAGGGGTGACTTGATTACAGTGCATAAGTATCACATGGAAAACAGAAATTTGATAATAAAGGGCTTTTCAATCTAGCAGAGAAAGGTAGAAAAAGATTCTATGGCTGGAGGCTGAAACTAGACAAGTTCAGACCAGAAATAAGGTGCACAATTTTAACAGTGAGGGTAATTAACCATTGTAACAATTTACCAAGTGTTCTGATAGTCTACATCATTGGAATATTTTTAAATGAAGATGTAGTGAGGGGGTGTGGCCTCACTCCCAGACTGACAGGGAGCACCAGACTGGACCTGTGGGGGCGGAGCCAGAGACTGCCTGTCTGCCAGCCTGGAAGCAAGGGGACGGGACAGGAAGTACAAAAGAGAGGCCCAGGAGCTCAATCAGGGGCCGGCTCCCAGAGAGGAAGGATGTCCCTCCTGGTCCTCCAGGGTTGTCTGTGGCCTAGTACCCAGGTGAACCGAGTGAAATCGGGTACCCAGGGAAGTGGACCAGGGCTGGCGTCTGGGTGCAGGCGAAGGAGCAGCGCGAGGCCTAGGGCCCAGCAGTACTCCCGGATCCACCCGCCCCGTCGGACCTGGTGATCCCGAGGGGCGAGGACCTGGAGGAGTTGCCTGACGCAGACATGGAGGAGGTGGCCCTATGGGGGCTAGACCTGGAGGAGCTGCCCCTGGAAGGGCAAGAGGACGATGGTGAGGCGTGGGCCCTGACTTGGCCAGACCTGGAGGAACTGCCCCGATGGCACCGATGGCCCCGAAGAGCTGCCCGACCTGCCGCCCCCTGATGAGATTGAAGGGTTCTACAACCTGCCCCTGGACATCTACCCCGACGAGGGTGACTGGATACCAGGACCCCAGGTACCTGAGAGACAGGGGGAAGGAAGTAGCCCAGGGGAGGGGCCACACGATCCGGGGACCGGGGAGATGGACGGCAATTCAGCATGTTGCGGTTGGGACCCCGCTGACTCCGTGGCATACCCCGCGGAACCCGTGGCATTACCCCTCAGCCACAGCTAGGGACCTGGGCTGGGATGCAGTGGAGTCAGGTGGTCCTGCGTCCCCCTCCCCCTGCCCTGACCACCCCGGGAGCCTTTAGACTGTGTGCTGCCCCGCCGAGGGCCTTTAGACTAGTTAAAGCTTGGGGACTGTTCCCTAGCCCCGAGCTAAGACTACCCCTGCCGAAGCAGGGTAGTGAGGGGGTGCGGCCTCCCTCCCAGACTGACAGGGAGGGCCAGACAACCCCTCTACAGAAGGTTTGGAAATTTTATTTAAAAATGCATTCTAAGGGAAGTTCTGTGCCCTGTATTATATGGGAGGTCATTAGATGATTACAATTGTCCCTTGTGGCTTTATAAACTATGAATCTGTTAAACCAGTTGTGAATGTTTGGTATAGTCATGTTTTATGTTGGGAATGGAGAGTTTGGTAAAGACACTGCTGAAAGAATGGCATCACTGGGGCAGGGATGGGGGAAGAGGCAGAGTTAAGGTATGTTAATTTATTTAACGTTTAAGTAGGGGTGAAAGGTTAGGCAAGAGGGAACCAATGTGCAGGTTGCTGAATATTAAATATTCTCCACAGAAATATGAAATCTAACAGGAAAGTGTAGCTGCTGATGGAGAATGTTTTTAATCCGTGTGACAGAGAGGGTTTTATCCATGTGACAGAGAAAACCAATCCAGCGGCAACCGTTAGCACATAGCTGAAAGTTTATGATGAATAATGACTAAGAATGTTTAAACAAACACCCACACCCAAATTGTACGCTTTATGCCAGGTCTACTAAGGATACACCTTTCTACCTAATATGTGTGGATAATGTTTGTTTGTTTTTTGTTTTATTAAGACTTATTAGTCAACAATGAAAGATTGCATTGCTAGGGACAAATTTCAGGCAGAGCCCAATTTCAAAGTCTAACCATTAAATATTTATAAAGAAAAGGGGGGCCACCTACTTTCAGGGAAAAACAGGAATTTAAGTCAGTTTTAGAATACAACACTCACTATGGTGGTGTTACCAGGAGCCACCATAATTATAGGTGAGAAACAGTTACAAAAAAAAAAAAAATGCTGAATGTCTCCCTGATACCTGAGCCTTGGCCCAATTCTAGAATTAAATCTTTTGTTTTGATCTGTAAGGTTCAGTTGTTGTTCTCCTACTTAATTTCCATGTTTCTGACAAGGACTGGAACCAGAAGAGCTGAATATATTTCATGAAAATCTGGTCCCATGGTATCTGACTGGAAGCAAGAAATAAAGGGAGTTGCACAAAACTTTGGATTCAGAGCAGGTTTTATGGCAATTATAGACTTCAATTTCAGGAAAGCACTGGATTTTGTCAATACCTGTTGCAGAAAGTATTTAAGCATGTTCTCAACTTTAAGTTTGACTTGCATGGAACTTTAACATGTGCTTAATTAAATTAAGCACATGTTTAAAAGCCCTTCTTGAATAGAGATGCTTTTCTGATAAAGGGGCCTTTTTGTTTATAAATGTGGATGTTTTAGGGTCAGAACTTATGGGTGCTTGTCCCCAAAACAAAATCTGAAACTTTTGATGTCACTAATCACTGATAGAAGTGGAAAAGAAATCTGTACCCCCTGCCCCAGCTCCTTTTATTTCTATAAAAATAAAAGAATTTACGTGCATGAGTGTGCTGCCTCAGTAGACACTAGACTTTCCATAAAATATAATATTCAGTTTACTAAGGAGTATTGGGGGCAATTGGTCCCAGGTCTGAAGGCGCCTGTGTATTTGAGAATCTGTCTGTAACATTTCTATTCTAAACTTTTGTCACTTACATTTAAGACAAGAATTCCCAGGGCTGAGGAGGCCCACCACCTCAACAAAATCCCTTCTTGTGTCTGAAAAGCAGGTAGCACTGTGACACTTCCCCTCCCCCCCTTCATCCAGCAGAAGTCCCCTGCTGTGTCATGCTTCTCTGCTTTAAGTTCTGCAGGCAGAGCAGAGAGGCCTGGGATGCCTGCAGGGAAGGGGGGAGAACATCACCAGGAGCCCTACATAGAAGGAGCCGAAGCCCATTTCCTTCTGAGGTGGGTACAGATGTGCACATAAGGGTGCATGCACAAGAGGCGCTGGAGGCAGCAGGGGGCCCGGGGGCTGGGAGTAGTTTATTGGAGTGGGGGGCGCAGGAAGGAGCTGGGAGCAGAGAGCTAAAAGAGGACAAACAGGAGTTGGGAACTTGCAGCTGGAGGGGAAGATGGGGCCTTGTTGACAGATAGGAAGGACTGGGAGAGGCTGAGGGTATCTTGGAGTGAAAAAAGCATCATGCCTGGGAATGGTGGGGGACATGGATCAGAACCAGTCCCAGTGTGGGAGATGCTGGGGAAGTGAGTGGGTATCTAGGGTGAAACAAGGGGTGAGTGAAGGCCTGTGGTGCAAGTGCATATTACAGCACTAGTCGAGGAGAGAGGGGAATCGAAATACTAAGTAGAGATGGAAAGTGAGGTGTAGGATGGGTAGAGAGTAATGTGAAAAGCCTAGAAAACTGAGGAGGGAACTGGGAATCAGTCAGAAAGAGAGAGACTCTGTGGTGGAAAGAATCTAGGCAGCACACAGGTATGGAGAGAGTCCCCACTGGGAAAGCTGAGAAGTTAATGATAACCCATGGGGACAGGGAGGGTTTGAAGTGAGAGAAGAGGTAAGTGTTAAGTGAGGATTGTGGAGTATATGGGGTGAAGTAGGATAGATTGTAGGAATGTGGTGAGTCAGTTGGGATTTGAAGGAGCAATAGAAGATGGGCAGTGGATAATGAGGAGGGGTAAATAATAGGGTGTTGAGTGAGAAGACCACCACGGTGATGACGACTCAGTAGTGATAGAGTGAGGAAGGACAGATTGAAGGAATGAAATGTAAGAGGAGTAAGAGAATGGGAAAGATGAAGACATGAGAGAAACAAGAAGAGTGAGAAGGGTATTGGGGGGCATGAAAAGAAGGCAACATTTGTAGAGAAGAAGAATGAAGAGGAAGAGGAGAGAAGTGAAGACGGAATGATTATTAAACATTATAGAAAAGTTGGATGTGGGAAGAACTTCCCTTGGAAGAGGCAGAGGAAGGAAAGAAAGTATAGAGAAGAAAGATGAAAAGCAAGGGACATGTAAATGGTCTATTTTTGTTATTTCATAGAAAGCTTAATACCATTGTTTCTTGGTTTCTTTCCTTTCCTATCTCTTCAAGTCATCTACACTACCCATTTAGAGGGCTTTGACACATTTAAGGAACAAAACTAAAACATAAGTAGATTTCCCTCCATGCTACAAGATCAGGCCGCACTGTAATCATGTCAGATGGCAATCCTTTTGTTTCTAGGTTTCCTGGCAGTGTTATTTGTAGCCCTTTGATTTCAGATTCAGTTCTCTTTCATTTATAGCATGTCTTATCTCCTCTTTTCCTGTTTCTAGTTTGTGATCAATGATTGATGGTAGTACTTCTTACAGTGCAGTTTCTGCAAACGACTCGAAAGCCCCCTTTGTTGTTTGGTTTTGGTTTGTTTAGATATAAGGTGTTTTGAGAGAGGCGTTTGTGTGCGGTAACCTTCATTATCCACTAAATATAGAGGGTAGTGTGCTGGCTTTTTGTCAGCCTTATTCCAAAGCTTTGTTGGGCTGGTTTTTGTCTTTGTTTGTTTGTTTGTTTGTTTGTTTGTTTGTTTGTTTGTTTATTGTTTTTTAAATGCACACACACACAAACACGCAGATTCACATTTTAGATCCTTCCAAACCATTCAGTTGTACACTAGTTAGCCTAAAACCTATCAAGTTTCCCTTTTCTTCCAATTGTGTCTGTGTGTGTGTGTGTGGATGCTACCTTGTTCCATGTTGTTATGTTTTTGGAAGACTTATTATATGCAGTACCTTTTTTATAATGCTGACTCTGTTCAGGGCCACAAAGTCATTCTTTGCAGGCAGGCCTCTGAAGGCCCAAGACCATTTCTTCCTACTAATCACAACAGTAAAGAGCTGTGGGGTGTGGTCATAGATGGGCAAGGAAGCCCAATAATCCCTTGTACATGGGCAATAATTTGCCTTGGTTTTCTATTTTTTTTTTACATATACACTGGTTATGTGTAATATACATTGGTTATGTGAATAATTTTATCAAAGTCCGCGTGTGTCTGAGGGGTAATACGCACCGACTCTGTGACTTTGGTTTTTGGTGTTTATACCATAAATTCCAACTGACACATTATTCTAGTTTAGAATTCCAAATAAACGCCAGTTTGGTGGTGGAGGGTTTGTTTGTTTTTTTGTTTGTTTGTGGAAATATTTTAAAATGTAGCAAAATTTTACAATGTATTTAATAATTTCCGGGAGGAAGATCCCCAGGTCCCTAAGGTTTGGGGGTTTTTTAATTGCCACCCTCTCTCTGGTCCTCTCCACTCTAGTTATAGTCCTGCATGCTGTGTCTGAATTCAGTGCTCATACTTGAACAATCAATAGACACATTTTCCAAGGGACATTCTGACCCCCTCTGAAGAATACTGTTCTGTGCATGCTGTGTCTGTGTATTTATATGCATGATATACAGCAGTAAGGAGGCTTACATTTAGATTTTAATGCTATTAGTGATGTTGTTTCATCCAGTGTATGAAAAGTAAGTTTGTCTTCAATCTGCCATGTATTATTTTTAAATTGTGAACTCAGCCATTTTCTCATTCCAAAAGTGAAATTTACAAAAATTTCTTCAACTCCAAATGTCATAAAGGTTTTTGTAAACTTTGCTCATACCTTCCTTAGTGATGATATATACTATTCCTTATCTGAATATGAAGGGCTAGTGCAGCTGCATACCTTGAATACATCATTCTGTGTCTTTGAACAAGATATAATATGCTTAGAAGTGTGCATATTTTAAAAAAGTTTCTAACATTTGTAATAATAAAGGATGAAAAGCCTGTCAATTTTGCTTTACACATTGTTTTGCCTTTATGCAGAGCTACACCAAACAAGTTGGCAATTACTAAATTTGCAAGAGTGAAGAAAAAAGCTAGGTGTCACTCTTTTACCAACCTTTAAACAATTAGTAAATAGAGAAGAATTAGGCCAAAGATTTCCAGAAGAATTTCATGCACACAACAAATGTTTTGGGGTGTTTTGTTTTGTTTTGTTTTTAAATGGTAGCTTGAAGACAAAAAGGCAGTGCAGGGTGAGCTATCAGTAGTGAGTGATTTCTTTACACTTGTGGTGATGAGCTCAGTATATTGTCTGAAAATGGTCTGAGGAGCAACCCCATTTCAACTGGACCAGCACTCCCTTATTTATCCTGTGAAGTTATAGTGTTTCCAGATCCATTATCTGTGTATTATATGAGGATTTATTTATTTTCAACAACATAGTTGATCTTCTTTACTTCAGAAAATGCTTGCTTAAACTGCAGATGGTATCTGAATGGGAGGGGAAGGCAGGGAGGAAGCTGTGCTTTGAAGTAAACACTATATTCTGACCACTGGTACCCTTCATTATCCACTTCTTATAAACAGTAGTGTGCTGGCTTTTTGTCAGCCTCATTCTGAAGCTTTGTTAATTCACCACCATGAAAATGGAAGTTTCATACGCATTGACATAATTAATGAAGAGGCAGGCAGCATGCTCTACCAATTAACACCACAGGGAAAAGTAAAATTGGCTTCCTTTTTGCATGTTGTGCCAAAGTTAAGGACTGTAACACACAGCAAATAAATAGAGATGCTTTTAATGAGCTGCAAGATCGAGCTGAGTAACTCAGAAAGGATGTTGTGTAAACATTGCCAACTATTTAGACTGTTAAGAGTAATTGATGAGCTTAGTTAAAAATTTGGTGGGGGGGGAGGACTGTCAGGAGTTGAATAGTGCTCATTCATAAATATATTTTCCTTTTAAAATAGCTGTTGAGTATGTTAAAGAATGTAACATACAGTTCAAAACAAATATAGTAGACATTTACTGCAAAGAAGAAATGGCTTTACTAGTAACTACTTCCCAAAGAATACCCCAGTGGATTTTTCATAGCTGACATTTGCTTTTGTCAAACTTCAGCTTTTCAGCAAAATACTCCTGTTCTCGGTGTTCACTCATAATGAATACTTGTTTGGGGATAAAGAAAAAAAAAAGGCAAATTTATAACGCAACTGATGTCAGGCAAGTCAAGACAGAGTTTGGCTCTCTGGTGTTTGAGCCACCCTCAAGAGTCTGAGTATTTAAAATTGCAATGAAGAAAACAGAAGAAACAAATTGTACGTTCTTCATTTTCATAAAATCTTCCTTCTTGCCCTCAGAAAGAGAGTGAGTTGAATCCAGGTCAAATTAATTTTAAATATATTTTTTTCTTTAAAAAACATTAGCTTTAAAAATCAATTTGGCAGGATTTATGACTGTTTTTAGGAGTCAGTTATAAAAATAAAAAATCCAACCTTTTAATATATTGTATCCTGAAAATGTAAGTTTTAATTGCACTTTGAAGTGCACAAAACCCAATCCAAAACCCCGTGGAAATCAACAGGATGGATTTTCATGAGCTTTGGATCAGGCTCAGAGCCACATGTCTGCATATTTGCCAGTACCAGATAACTGAAAGTAAACAAACCCCTTCTGATTATGTTTGGTTTTAACTTTCAACAGTTATCATAATTTTACATTTTGTCCAAACTGGGAAATATTAGGGTAGATCATGATAAAATGTATCACATGACTTTGTACATTAAAAAAAAAAAAGATCAGCAAAGTTTTAAACACATGCTTAATTTTGATCATGTTCTTAAATCCATCCTTATCCTGCAAAGTGCTGAAATGTGCAGTAAGTTGACAAATATCTGAAAAAATTAAATACCCAGGAGATAGAGAAATTAATTAAAGTACCTCAAAGGTATAAAACTGATAAAAAACTAGATAAAAGATCATTTATGCTGACTATCATAAATAATTGCTGGCTGGCATATAAAGTTGTGGAATATTCTCCTAAGAGCGAAGTGTTGCAAGTCCTGTCACTTGATACCTCAAAAATGGTACTGGACAAAATCCTAGTAAATATACCAGTAGAGAATCTTCTGACAGAAGAGAGATGCAGAGAGATGGATTAGTTGACCAAATAAGTCCTCCGCTAATATATAATTCTTTGATACCGTTTTAATGTAAAAGTATGAATAGAGATCTCTCCCCAAGATCTTAATGGCCTTAAAGATCTCCCCAAGATCTTAATAGCCTTAAAATGGAGTTCTAGTCTCTTGAGCTCCTGGGAAATGGAATTAAATGTGTATCTGATTACTTCATAAATTTCCAATCACAAAGGTGTGTTTGTGTTCTTGCATTTTTCTCTCTCGCCATTCTCTTTCCGCTGCACACTTCTTCATTTTTTCCTTTTGCCATGGTTTTCCTCTCTCTCTTTTACTATTTCATCTCTGTTCTCTTTCCCTCACATCTCTCCTCTCCCCCATATTTGATCCTTAATCAGTCCTCCCCTCTTCTTTCCTTCCTCTCTCCCCTTACTTCCCCGTTAGTGTTCCCTCATCTTTTTCCTAATCTAGTTCCCATACAACCTCTCTCATCCCCTGAGAAATCTCACTTCCTCCTCTCTCTCACTTCACATAATTTTTTTCTCTCTCTCCTCCTCTCCCGCGTGGCTCTTATTTCTTCCACTTGGCCTTTGCATCTGATTATTTATCTACCCACTTTTCACCCTCTGCTTGATTCTGTGGTGGGCTGGGTCCGTTCACTATGGTTGTTAAGAAACTTTCCAGCCCTTCCCAGCTAATCTGCTGACTTTTTGTCCTCCATTTCAGGCAGCTGGCTCTGACTCCACCTCCATTTTAGCTGTTTGGCACCACCAGCAAAGCTGCCTCTTCATCTCCCATTTGCCTGCTAATGTTGGCTCTTCTTCTCCCTGTGTATTAAGTGCCATGTTTCTGTCCTCTGTATGCCCACAGGCCGTGCGACCCTTCCCTTGATAGTCAGTAGAAACATTTGCAGATGGGCTAGGTATCAGGACTATCTACAGGATGAGAAGCTGTGATGGGTTATATAAACCCCACAGTGAGACAGAGGCTGCTCTGGGTCCAGGTGACTCCACCCTGCTACACCTGCTGAGCCTGCTCCAGGTGGAAGAGGAGCTTAAAAGGGAGCCAGAAAGCTCAGAAGTAGAGGAAGAGAGACCTATCTCGGGAGTGCCTGAATAAGGCTGCAGCAGGATCCCTGGTTGCAGGAGAAGTTCTATTAGAGACAGATGCCCCAGACTCTAGTGGAGGGTTAGCCATTCCTTAGGACTGGGAACCCTTTGCTCTAGCTTCTGGAAGATCATTGATACCTTGGATCGGGGAAGCAAGTGGCAGGAAGTGGGCCAGTGAGACAGCCTGAAGGACTCCAGGATGTTTGCTATCACTACCTCTTTTAGGGTCCTGGGTCACAGTCTGGTGGAGAGGGAGGGCCCAGGGGCTCCCCTCCCCACCATCTACCCTTTTTGCAGTGGGGAATAAACCCCTTCCCGCCTTCCCCCTGGGAGAGAAGGAGAGGATGAAGACATAAGCCCTGAGTCAAAAGCATGCCACCATAGGGGCCCACAGGTAGACTGAAGACACTTTCTCTTGTGAAGATGTTGGAAAATATATATATTTTGTTGGACTCTGTTACTACAGCAGGGAGTGAACTCGATTGTTGACCCATCTGAAGAGCTGAGTTGCTATCTACCAAAAGGTGGATCACCCCAGCATTGGAGTAATGGCTGTTTAGAGATGCTGGAGACTGGGCAGGACTAGTACCCAGTGACCTAACCACTAGACTGCACTACTCGTAAGCCCAGCCCCTGTCACAGAAGCACTGTGCTACTGCTGCTGCAGCTGCAGGGAGAGCCAGCACAGCTGTAGAACTTGAAAAAGTGGGAGGGAGGGAGTGAAAAGGAGCAAGTATAGGGAGGCAGGAAAAAATGTTCCAATGTCTCATATTGGCTCAAATTAATCATGATCCTGTAACTGACTGCCACTGACTTGTGGTGTGACCTTAGATAGTCACTTGGTCTCTGTTTCGCTTTCCACATCTGTAAAATGGAGAGAATAATACTAAATTCACAGGGGTACTGTGAGGCTTAATTCATTAAAGTGTGTAAATTGTTTGAAGATCCTCTGATGAAAGGTGCTAAGTTCAAAGTAGTATTGATAACTAACACATCTGCAATATAAGCTTAGAATGAGGCCACACAACTTGCTTCTTGGAGACTGTAAATCGTTCTTTACAAATTAATGTTATGAAAGTAGACTACTTGAAAAATAAGTACATATATATTTCTTTGCCAGATTACTCTGGTCATTGAAGGATAAACATACACAAAGTTCAAAAATAAAATCTCTCCTTTTACTGTACATTCACATGCCATAAAATGAAGCTTCTGCAATTAAAATAAATATCCTGTAGTTAATAGGTAATTAATAAGGTCTAACCTGTTCACCCTAGCTTTAGATGTGGAGGTAGTATATGTGCCAACTCCAATCACTAATAAATCCATCAGCTTTGAGGGTTTTCCTGTTCGTTTCTACTGAACTGTTAGTGTATGTGACAGCCCATGGTTCTGTCAGAACGAATTGTCCCCCTTGAAAAGTTGGCAGCACAGGGAAGTGACAACTTAATGGAAGCTAAAGCACTCTAATGGCAGTGCCTGGTGAAAGCATGGGAAAGTCATCCATAGCATTTGCCCCCGATTTTGAAAATGTCTCTTTGCGTTGCTAGTTGTATGCAAGATATTGCAGCTTTACTGAAGTCACATTTACAGGTATTATTAAGTGAAATATGATTCACTAAAACATTTGCTTGTTGATAGACATTATTCAATTAAGGCTATCCTGAATCACTTTCTGATCATAGTGCATTATCATAGAGTATTATTAGGTTAATCATTTCAAAGACCTTTATTTCAGAAGTCAGATGAACAAACAAATCTCAAACCTATAAAATGAATAGAAATGTAAAAAATGTTTTCATCCAACTATTTGCATGAAGGTACAGCTATATATATTTAAGTAGAAGTGGAATATCTAATTAATGGATTTTTGTAAATATAAAACACACACAATATTTACTTTATTTGCGTTACCTGTATGATATATTGGTTATTTTAAGTGATTGTTATCAGTACTTTAAATTATGAAATAAAGTGAATTATAGTAATTAATGTGAAATTATTGCATGATCAAGATAACTTATGATGTGCTATTTTTTTAAAAAAACTAGCAATTGTCAATGACTTGTTTGTTTATATATCTATCTATTTGTGGTTTACCACTCGTTTGTAAATTGAATCCACAGTTACAGAAAGTGGAAAAAAGTCAGGTAAGAAAAAAACTTTGAGATTTGATAGATGAAGTGAAATATTGAATATATTGTTCAGACCATTGATATTATTGCCTGCTTCTTCGGACCAAGTAACAATAAACACTTTCTTTGATGGCTTTGCAGACATCTCCTTGGAAACACAGAACGACAGTGTCTTTCAGAAGCATTACAATGTTCATTTTTTATTAAATAATATGGATGGATTCTTGATAACTTGTTAGTGGTTAGGTGAATATTGAATTTTATCACATAAAAAGTTATATTAATTTATTAATAAAAAGCAGGAGTCAATAAAATTTGTATAATTATGTTAATCAAATGAAAATTAATACAAAGTCAAATTGAAAAAGCAGTGCAGTCCTGGCTGTAACTTTATGAAAAGTTAAAGCTAAAAGCCAACACTTTCATTTGAAGAACTGTTCTTCCCCTTATGAATTGTTATCAGTACTTTAAATGATAAAATAAAGTGAATTATAGTCATTTATGTGTAAACTTCCCTAAAACTTTTCCTGTGTTGAAAAGTTTTGCCATGGTTAATATATATCATTTATTCAAAAAAATAAAACAATGATTATACCTAGATTTTTTTCTTTCACAGTAAAATGTAATATTGTCTGCATTGTTAATAGATCTCTGTTGGAAGCTATATTGCCACTAAAATCAGGGGTATGAAAATGGAAGAAGATGGGGAACTAGGAAAACTTGATAAATTAGCCTAATATTAAATGTAATACAATATAAATATTGAATGCATTATACTATAGCCTGATTCTAATCTCATTTGCAGCAATGTAAATGAGGATTAACTCCAGTGAAATCACTGAAAGTAAAATCAGTGTAAGCAAGAGCAAACTTGTGCTCTCTTTTTGATAATGAACTTTATATTCCTTGATTAAAAAAAAAGACCTTAACACTCCCTTGTTGCTCTAACGTTACTTTCATATCATGCAGAACTCTGAAAACTTGATAATATTATCATTCATTCTGATTCAATTTATTTTCATACTGATTTACTTTGGATTTTCACATTCTTTAGCATATCATTTAATTATTTTCTCAAGATAATGTAGATGATATTAACAGGCATCTTTGTCATTAACATTGCTTGTCACGCCAGTCTGCTTCCTTTCCCCTTCTGTCTCTTCCACATTCGCCTCTGTAGCCTTCATCCTCCTTAGGGGACAAATTGGGACCTTGCATGGCTCTAAATTCAATGGGAGTAGATATGGCATATGTATTGCTGCATATTGTTATTAATGCACTTAAAATGTGAGTAATGTTTTTATTTAAAATTACTTATCACCACTTGAAGTGCCACTGCAGCAGATCTGCAGGCACACAAGTTAGCCAGGTTATCATTCTTCAGTCTGAAAGCACTAAAATGTCAAGGCAAAGATGCTGATTGAGATGTGTCTTATAAGAGTTTTAAGTTTAAACTTTCTTCATGATTTTTCTTGTATTTTTCAGTAAAATCATTGGTTTAATATCTTTGACTACATGTACTGAAGTTTATAATTTTGGTCTTATCACTAACTGCCCAGTACCCTTCTGAAAAATGGATATAAAAGCACTTTATAAAAAGCACATTAAAAAAGTTCCAGAGGGGTAGCCGTGTTAGTCTGTATACAAAAACGCATTATAAAAGCACTTACATAATACCATAGTGTATTTTGAAGCAACGTTGGAGAAGAAAGCAGGTTCTGTACAGGTCCTTTCCCATGCTGGTGGCTGAGAGAGGGGGGTGGAGACTGAGAGCAGGCCTTTGAAGAGAAATGTGAGGCCCCAATACATCATGTTTGCTGGGTGCTACCTCGTACTATTTCATGCCAGTTACAGATGTTTTGGGGAGGGAGGGGCCTGAGCATTGGGCCCTGATACAATTATCTCCCTTTCCCCGCCCCCATCTCTCCATACACTCCCAGGCCCTGACCCACTTGCCAGCAAAACTGCACTAGCACAACAAGGAATGAACAAAGTGTACAGTTTACTCTTTAGTTTTACTGACCTGGAACAGGTGGCTCTCTCCCTGGAACAGCTGGGATCAAGAAGGGGGACTGTGACCCTGAGACTCCTTTTAAGGGTAGCTCAACAGTGCACAGCCCCTTACTCTGGGCTGGAATATTTGTACTGAATATGTGCCATTTATTCTCATCTGAATATGTTTGTAGAGTGGACATCTCCCAGTGACCCCTGAGTAAAAAAGTTGTACCTCTTGTTTAATGTAAGATGGGGTTTCTTATGCTTGTGGTGTTATATAATGAAATATTTCTCCATGTCTTAACAGAAATATCTCCTGTTAGAAACTGTTCTCTTAACAGACCGAATCAATAAAAATTCAAGCTTTGCTCCACTTAAATTGATAATTACAAGCCTGTTGTACTTGGTAGTGCAGGTGGCTGTCACCAGCTCATACATATTTAATCTTTCGTGGTGACCACAACATCTGCACAATGAAGGACATCTGCCATTTATGCACTTATTAATGTTAAGGGATTCCGGTTTTAAAAGTTCCTCAAAAGACTGAATAAATAAAAACAGCCTCTACTGAGCCAGTCCAAGCAGCAGTGTTGAATTGCCAGTCTCTCAGGTGGTTGGTATGTCACCACTACCCACTCCCCAATGAATGGAAGGAACTGGAATTGTTATTTTGGGTGTCACCCATGAGACTGCATGTAGGAACATTTTGCTATCTTGCCACATCTACCCTGGTTTGCTCCATGCCAGTGTGAAGGCAAGTGTACTGGAAGAGAACTGGATGAGAACCTATTTCTCTGAAGGCCAGAAGGTTCAGGATTCTTGCTAATTTCAGAACTTCACCTGACAAAATGTCTGATCCTCAAAGTGGTAAGTTCCCTCTTCTTTCAAAGAATTTCAGTATGATTTGAAGGTGTTAGTTATGCTGAAGGATCATGCCTAACAACAGAACAGGTAGGGAGAGCTGAAGGGACAGCACAATCAGCTCTAGTATCTGCAGTCGTGAGGAGTTTGCTCTAGTGGGTTACCTGCTAGAGAGCTGGAGCATTAGAAGAATTGCATTCTAGCTTTGGACATGCTACCCTTTCAGGAGATGGGCAAAGCAGTCTATTTTTTTTAGTGGGATGAATGTTCTGACGGTGCTCTGTTATATTTTCATGTATAAAAATCTATTGGCATCAAAACAAGACAAAAGTTCTAGGTGAGGAGTCTGATTATATTATTGATTATTTGTTTACTCCCAACATAGTGTTAGATACACTTGGTGATGCTATTTGGTAAGTGTCCAATCCTGCAAAATGCTGAACGTGTCTGTGTGGTGCTTTTTCTGCCTCTGGTGCACGGAGTTTTACCTTTTGTTTTGCAGCTTGCCAAAGTATTCAATGTCCTTGCACTTCTTTTCTGTACCAGTAAAGGAATACTATTAAGGAAAACTGATTAACTATAAGCTTTCCTTCTGTTGAACTTAACCGAGAAGTCAATCATGGCTCTACAGATTATTTTTATACTTATTAAGCCAGTGGACAATTTACTATATTGACCAGTGTTACCTTGTGTACCCAAGATAAACACTGGTATTGTTAATGATTTATTTTCTTATTTATTTTAACTGAGTAAAACCAACGAGAGATGATCCTACCCCTTCCCATCCACACAAAGCTATTGATTTTTGTTATATTGATGGTCTTTAGTTTAAAACATATAATTCAGAGCATTGATGCTTTAATCAGCTCAACTTTTCTCAAACCTGCAAAATAATAATAAACTCAAAAACAAATCCTTTAAATTAATGGAAAATAGAAAATTTGTTTATATGTTGTTCTGTAACAGTATTGAGAAGAAGGATTTTCCCATCCAAATTTATTTTCTTACCATACATTTCTGATTTCTTAATTGTCTTACCCTTCAGAATAATCTTACTATAATTAATGGAGTGGCATGACATGCTGCCCACAACCTTAGTGTGGAGTACAGATAGCCACATAAAGGAGAGACATTGGATTGAATTTATTGGATAAATGTCTCTGGGCTTAATGCAACATACTCATTCAGTAAGGCAAAAGGAATTTGGTTGTTCTACTGTACCATAATGCAGCCTATGAAGAGGCATTGGACTTCATGGGAGTTGGGAACTAAGCCCTGGTCCACATTTAACTGGAGATTTGGCAGCAGTTGACGGGAGTTACGCAAACTATGCAGAGTAGCTTGCGTAACTGCCGTCAACTGCTGCGCTTCCCTTCTGCGTGCCATCTTCACTGCACTGCGCTGACGGGAACTGTGTTCCCATCGATGCAGCACTACACCATTTGCAGGGGTGGATTAACAGTGTCGATCGACTGAGCGGCTCTTCACTGACTGCTCAGTCGATCCACAAAGATCGATCTGGCAGCAGTGACTTTGCTACCGTCAGTATAGACATACCCTAAGAAAATTGATAAGGGCACATGTGCTAACAAATTCACTGTTTCTGTACATTTTATCTGTGTATCAGTATGTATTGTCAATGCTTTGTAAAGAGATGAAAGAGTGATTAAGAAAATAGAACAGGTTTTTTTATTCACCAACAGGCCTTTTTTAGGCATCTTGAATATAGAAATAAGAAATTAAATATCAGTTCAAATTCAAACACATCCAAAATTCTAAATACTTAAAGAAAATGTTAAGATAATTCCACATGATTTCCTTCATCCTTATCAAAATTATTCTAGAACTTGCCTGTCTGCCCCTGAGGGGGGGGAATTGTGTGTTGTTTGCTTCTTTGTTTTGAAGATTCTTACACGTGAGTTGCGTTCTTTTTTTTCCCCTTCTAAGTTCCTTTTAGGCTCAGTTTAGAAAAATTAGTTTGTAATGGGTGAGTGCTGGATATAGCTGTGTAAGATAAAACCTTATGATGGGAGTTTGCAGTGTTATATAGCTTTTTTCTCACCCACTGGAGGCTATGAGGTGTTGCAAGGCAGAATCCAAAATATCTGAGATCCCTTGAAAAGACATGTAAGGTCTGTTAAGAATTATTGTAGCTAAAGTGAAGGTGACATGCGACATCAAGCTAACTTGCATGCATGGAGGGAGACTGTTTGGATAGGAACCTGCCAGTGTCAATAATGTGCTTCATTTTGTTTACATGAAACAAATTTGGAATTTACAGGGGAAACTAATGAAGTCTCTGGTGTCTTGCAGACTTCCTTGGCTTTATCTCATATGTATAATTAATGTAAGCAAGCAAGTGAGTGAGCACTTTTCTGCAGGAGTCAATAGGCGACCATGTTTGGAAAATGAATGAACCTTCTAAGATTAATTGCAAGGCTGCCCTCCCATATGGTATTACGAATATCTTGTTGAGGGACACAGAAGGAAATGCCATCCCTTTTACTTTCAAAGGATTTATTTATTAAGACTTGTTCATAATTAAAAAGTTCATATCTGAATAACATTATATATCAGCTTGGACTAAAAATAATGCTTTATTATCAGTATACTAGTTTTAACAATTGAAGGCTATTAATCACCATAGCAGCATGATTCATATGAATATTGATCTTAATCTACTCCGCGAGGCTGTTAGCATTCTGTTTAATGATGGCCGATTTCAATATTAATTAGAAGAATGCATTTGTTAAAATATATAGTAGTTGATTAGTGAGTGGAACAGTTTGAATATAAGTTTTATGTTTGAAATACTTCATGTAAAAGACTTTGTTATGCAGGGAGGAAATACAGCTAAGGGATTTTTGGTTTGTTCTGTTTTCTGGGGTTTTATCATTTAAAAAAAATATAATTCACCTAATCCTATCTAGATTTCTCTTTCCATTTATGTTAATAATCTATCATTTAACAGCATTCTTGCAACATTTTACAATTTGCCAAAAGGAAAAAATAAGATGTAAATATTATTTATTTATTTATTTTCTGAGTAAATTTAGGAATAATTAGTATCTCTTGTATAATACTGTCTGCAATGCTTGTATGGCTCCGTTGATAGCACATTTTGACTACCAGTAGTGGACTAACATCTGACAGTATTGATCTAAAATGTGAAACAACTGTTTATGAACAGTTGAGAAGAAAAAAAAGGGGGAAACGTGTTAAGGAAAATCCTGAGTACTCAAAAGAATAAATAAAACACTTGTCAGCATATTATATGTTCAAGTTCAGACAGAGGCTAACAGTTTTTCCTTTACCATTTTAGCATGAAGTCAGTGGGGAATGCATAAATTTTTAGATGTTACTAAGATTGCACAGCAAATGGTCGCCAATAGGATTCTCAGCTGCCACACAATCTGGCATAGTTCCTTTCTGCTCCACAGCTCCCAGATGCATTCAGCCCATTGTCTGTATGATGCCACTTTTTGGCTCCTTGCCCATCTGTTTTCATAATTACTGTCATGTAAACTGATTTTTTAAACTGGAAACCACATTATTGTGAGAGAGCCAGTTGGAGTTACCTTTTGTGATTTTTTTAAAACATTTTTTTATTGACAGGATACTGACATGAAGGTGTCATATTGGCATTTCATATCCTATAATGCATAATCGGTATCTTTTTTAATACCACAAGAGTAATTGTAAACAGTCCAATAGTGAAGCCACTGGCCATCGCTGTTAGGCTTATTCAAATGTATTCATTCTAAACGAACTTTCAGAGCTTTGTTTACAATTACAAAAGATGTCACGAAGAGAGGAAAGGGGATATAGTCCCTGAACAAATTATTTATTTTCATTAGGATTGTGGAGATTACCTCCTTAAGTGGAATGTACACAAAGAAATGGCCTGCCCTGTCTATATTGTATATTGTCATGAGAATTCTACACTAAATTACTACATTAGGTCTGTTGGATTCAGTGCAGAGATTTCATGAAAAAATAGGAAAGGGTTTCATTCAAAGAGAAATTAAGCACAATGAAAGGTGAGAGAGAAGAGATGTGACATCCAGAAGCAGACAGCATCCTATCAGCAGCCTAATCCATTGACAAACCCAGAGGCAACTGCAAAGAAGCCAACACAAATGTCAGTGGAGTGTGCCAAAGAGCCAGATGCCATCACTGGATAATAACTTCCACAGCTTGGCATCTGGGCCCTGAGCTTGTCATCCAAAGAGGGGGAAAACCTGGAGTAGTGGTAGCATTTTGGGGAGTACACAAAACACTTCCTTGTCCTGGGATTAGATGTATTCCAGAGTGTTCATAGCTAGGTTAGAAAGGGCCCAGGCGCGCGCGCGTGTGTGTGTGTGTGTGAGAGAGAGAGAGAGGATGATTTTGGAATATGACTGTGTGAGATTATGAACCCTATGTATCTCTGTCAGGCTGCAAATTCTATTTTGAATGTGAAGCCTTTTGCTTCCTTCTCTGTGATCTGTTTACCTTCATGTCGGCTTGAGATTCCAAAGGCTGGTGGCAAAAGAGCAACAATATAGAGGGTAGTTGACTCTAAGTACCCAATTGTTGGAAATCTATTCACTCTAGATAAAAGACTGGTCTCTGTCCAGAAGGACTGGTCTAGTGGGGGGAAGTCACCTTGGCAATGAAGTCACCTGGCAGGGGCTACTGCTCATGTTGGGAAGCTGACAAGGCTGGTACCTGACAAAGAACTGAAGGTTTTAAAAGGGCAGAAACTGTTCTGCTTGGAGGGCTTTTCCTCCATTCTGTGAGGGGAGAGAGCACTCACCATGTGACAGCCTGCCTGATGCATGGGTTTGCTTGCCTGCTTTCCTGGACACTGATGGTCCTTAAGGACTCTCAAGGAAAGGGTGAGATAGAAAGTAACATGCATGTGTAGTGTTCATTGTTTTGGATGATCTGTGCTTTATAGTTCTTTACATGATTAAGTCTGAGAGCATAAATATGTTAGACTGTGTAAAGCGTGTGAATGTCTTATATGCTTTACAACTACTCTTGAGAGAGTTAAATTGTAGTCAGAAGCTTAATAATTTTGCAGTGGAGTTTGGGACAGGGTGTGGTTAAGTAACTCATGCATCTTGGGGGGTCAGCTCTGGTCCCTGTGGCTAGGACAGGTGGGCTGAGGAGCTCCATTTCCAGGAAGGAGTAGCAGACTGAAAGTCTATGCCTATGAAATGTGCCGGAGAGGCTGAGGGAGGAAACAGTGCTGCAGTGTGCTGAGACCCAGGGAATCTTGAAACACCCCTGGAATCCAGAGCAGCAGAGACTTGGATTCCCCTTACAGCAGTCTTAGTGGGTGGCTAGCAGGTTGTGCTTGCTGGGATCTGTGACTCTGAGGGAGAATGTTTGTGTATATTAGCAAGAGAGGGAAAAGGAATATAAAGTCAAGTAAAATCAGAAGAGCATCTGCTGAAGGGATCTTTTTAATTACCTTATTATATTTAGCTCTTTACCGCATATAAACTATTAATAGGACTCTGTCAAGATAAAATAATATATTTAAAAATAATTTTCTTTACCTCTGTTGTTAATAATGTCTTTAATAATTAAATAGAAAGAATTATCAAAAATTAATTTACTTTTCACCTCTTATATATTTTTTTTTCTATTTTCCGCTCAGCTTGGTTAATGAAACTAGAAATGGTCTATTTTCACTGTCTAATTTCTTCTGTGTAAAAGCTCTCTCACTCACTCACTCACTCACTCACACCAGAGACATATTCTCAATCATACTCTGTCACTTTCCTACCAGTGGAGAAAAAGTAAGACTTGGCACACTTAATTTTGTAAAATTTAAACTGATTTCCTTGCTATGATCACTAACACAGTGATGATGTGTGTGGGTGTCCCTGCTGCTATATTTATATATGCACACATAGTTTTCACTGATTTTTTTAAATTATAAAAATCATTTCTACCCATCTTAGTATTAGTCAAACTTTTCCTACTAGACTTAAAATTTCAGCCCTAAACTAATAGAAAATGTATTTGTAAGTAAATTACAGCATGCATAATCAATATCCCCAAAAATGCTTGAAAAGGGATAATTGAACACTTTAAAAATGCTGTATACCGTAAGTACAATAGGTATTGTTCCATTCCTGGTGTTGGGTGGATGTGTGTATAAAGTATGTTTCCAAATTCAGATGGATATGTGTGGGGGAGGAGGGAGATTTTTTTTTTAATTATTTCCTGATTTTTCCCCCTGATTTATACTTTTACAGGTAAAAAGATTGTTGAAAATATTGAGATTTTATGAATAAATGTAATCTCTTCTTTTTAAAGTGGAGATATAATGGTAGTAAATATGGACTAAAAGTGCTAATTAATTCAAAAGCTATATTGATCAAAAGGAGAGAAGCAGTTTGAGGTGAACATAAAGAATTAAATTATTACTTTCCAGTGCTTAAAAAGCTCAGAAAAGATTTTTCATGATTCAGATATCGAACATGGGTGCCTATATCCTATTTAAGGCAGGTGGTAAAGATTTTTGGTGAAGACTGGGGCAATATGGTGCCCCATTGACAGAGCAAATATTCTTCTTGTGTATGATAGTGCTGGATTCTGAAATGAAGCACAGTAGGTAGATCTTGAATAAACTTCAAAAGCTATCATCCATCTGAGAGAGAGTATTTTTTCATTCTTTCAGTTACAGTACCCTAAGTCTGTCTTGCATTCAATACAAAATTAAGACATTAAAAAGGTATCAGTGTCATAGCATGGAGAGTTATGAGAGAGAACAAAATTGTGGTTACAGAGCTGGGCTGGACATTGTGAGGTATTATTTAAAGGCTTTGTAACTTCTTTCCAGGTTCAGTTATCTCTACTGAAAACAGGAAATAAAATGATTTAATGATTCTTATTTATATTTTCACAGCTGTCAGCTATCAGAGGTTTTAAGTTTTTAATAAATTATGGTTATGTGAAATGGGTGATAGTAGTGTGTTGAGTGGAGAGATCAGAACAATTAAAGATCCTTATCCTGCCATGTGGTCTGCATGGATAGATCTTATGATTTCTTGGTTGCAGGATAATGAGTGAAATTTGGAGTTGTTCCACCCTGGAAATCATTCTGTGTCATTTCGAATTTGAAACTTTGTCTTCACACTGAAATATTTGAGGTTGATATTGTTTTACAAAATACACAGTCCCTCAGATTTATTTATCCCATTAAAGTATACTTTTTTGTTTATTTCTCATTCCTATTCTTATTACAGATAATCTAATTTCTTCTCACTAGGTCCCTCTACATTTAAATGCTTGAGAGGTTTCACATCTGTTAAAGCCATGGTGTATACTGAGAATCTGATCATTCTCAATGTTGGCCTGAGCTGTCCCTAGTGGACATGGGTCTGCATTGTAAAACAACTACACAATTTGGCATAATTCTTCACAATTTGCAGTCTTTTCTCAGGAGAGACCCCAAATTAGACTTTCAGGGTGTTGAAAGTCACGACTAAGGTGCATTGGCAGAGCAGTATGAGGAATCTTGCACAGTATGTGCTTATACTTTGTGGGTTTAGCCAGTGCTATCAACTGCTTGCTCCCAAGAAGATTACACTTTAAATATACATACACTGTAGTATCAATAATAGGACTTTTGACACTTTAGAAGGCAATATACTCTTTATGACCTCAGAATCTTAGATCAGACTTTTATGCCTAGAAAAAAACCTTTGGGAATAATAGGACCTAGCAACAATGTAATCAGTAATTGAGCTACTCCATAAGTGCCAAAAAAGTCAATGTATATAATGGTTCAAAAGTGTTATCATGATATATGAAATAGGAGCCTATATTACTTTTCAGGAAATCACATATAACAGAGGACCTGATTTCAGACACTGGACAAGCAGAACTAGATATAGCCAGAGAAGGACTGGAGGGAGGGGCAAAGCAGGAGGAGGAAATGTAATGTGATCAAGTGTATAGGTTTATGCCATCTTTAAACATTTCAGATGTACTGGAGGCCAGTTCAGTCTCCTGCATAAGGTAGAGCAGCTTCAGGGGCTGTTTTATCTTTACAAATGACTGCAACAGTCCCCATGAGATTGTCTGACAACCAAGAATATCTGGGTCTCAGTTACTGTGGTCACACTCATATCTTTCTCTAACCAATACCTTTTATTTCCCCAGGCATTCGCTCCATGGCCAATGCTGTAGGAATGGGGGACTGTGCAGGGCTCATTGGTGGCCCTAAGCCTTTGGGGGAATCCTCTTTGCAGCAGAGATATTTCTTAGTGGGGAAATCTGTCTGATTTCCAGCCTCTTTATGCTGCTGGAATGGCATAAATCAGGGCCATTGTATGCAAGTCCCCTGCCCCACCATCCAGTGTGTACAAACACATTCCCACATTTGTAAGAGTCTGATTTTCTTTTCCAGGGTTACATAACCCTACCCCAAAGACTTGTGGTTACATTACTGGCATTTGGAAAATGCAATATAAAAGAACTTGTAATACAGAACAGGAGTTCAAGTAAAAACATACTCAAAAGGTAGTGTCAGACACCAGGGGGTAAATGCTGCAACCTAGTGGTCAGAACAGGAGTGGTTGGAGCAGAATCAGAGGGCACTCCCTGAGAAATGGTCAGGAGGCAAGGCAATGTTCAGGAGTTCCGAGGAAGGTATGGACTAGGGCTGGAGCAGGAACAAGCATGGATTGGAGCAAGGGTCCATTCAGGAAGCAGGTCTGGCACAGATGCAGGTATGGAATGCATTGAGCAGCTACTGTGATTGGTAGGCCCTTCTATCTGATCAGGAAGTACAGTCACTTAGTGAGAGTTTATTGGGCCCAGGCAAGCTCATTGGGTTGCTAGGCAACTGCACCTGAAGTCAGCTGAGCTCCAGACAGGTAGATTCTTAAGAATATATGCTTATCTCAAAAGATGGAGATTTAGATTCTTAATTCCTTTTTTTAACTCTATCAGGAGTGATGTGCCATATGCTGCACAGAGACTTTATACATTAGAATGCTAAATCAGGGTTTCCAAGTCAACTAAGGTTTCCAATATCTTAGTCCTTAAAAAGCATGCACAAAAATGAGTTAACTAGTTTTACACAAAAGTTTAGTAACTTTTGAAAAATATTTGATATTAAAACATTTTAGTGATCTGATGTGAACCAAATGTCTTAATTAAACAACTGTAATTAGATGTTTGAATACATAATTTGCTCACTGAACTGCAAATCCCAAAATATGAGAGAATTTTCATGCTCAATGCACAGTTCAAGAGGTTGAAAGAAGAAACAACCTCTAAATCAGGCCCAGTCCATTATTCAAAATAAGTATCACCACAAATACTACAATTCACACAGAGGTGCCAGGTTTCTGCTAATGAGTATGATGAAAACAATATTCTGGTTTATATTAGAAGTGTGAATCTATTTCTAAGTGTTTTGAATAATCAGCCAACTCATGTTTTTCTCAGTTTCCAAAACACTGAAGATAATTGAAGCTCTGTGCTATTGCTACTTAATCACTATGAATTCAGATAGAAATACCCCCATTAGATAACTAGAATTTGCTTCCACTTAACCCTCTAAAACTGGACTCACTTCATTAATACAGATTTATTTGATTTGGCATCATTGAGAAAAGCAAAACCTCACAAAAACTTTACTGGCAAAATTATTAAAAGAAAAATTGAGGGGAAATGAGCCACAATATAGAGTTTAAATGCTGTAGACACACCTAACAATGGCAATACAGGAATACGAGTTTCATTGAAAGGTGAAGGAAAGGCTGTCTTCATGCTCAACATCCAAAACAAGGCTAGATGTGTGAAACCAAAGGTGTTCTCCATAAGCCACCAATCTATTAAACTGTTAATAAAAGGGCATGATGAAGGGAATGCCACAGAGTTGGGAATGGTGCAAAGGGTTTTAAGCACTGCATAGAAAAGGATTCAAAATTTCCAGTGGCACTATCTGAAAGCAATGGGTCATAGGGAAATTATGTGAAAACTGCCAGACCTTCTCCTATATAAATGAATCGTATGCTGCTATGTGTATTCAATCAATGGACCATTTCAAGTCGTGCAAAAATTTAGGTAAACTAGTTGCAATAAATGTGGGTTTCTTCTGCTACTCAACCATACACCTTTTTGTGTCAATGGCTCAAATTAATGGAAATCTGACCTCTTCAGGTTCAAGATGTTACGTGCAATGTAGGAAAGTATGGCTGGTTTATTCTTTGACAGGTTATTTGTGAAATTAGTTGGCCTGCTGAAAGTCAAGGTTCTAATGTATTTATATGAGAAAAGAGACTTAACATGAAGAAAAAAAGACAACAGACTACTGTGTGTGTGGCATAAACAAAATGTGACAATGCTGGCATCTGTACAGTTTTTATTGATGGCCTACCTAGTTCACTTGTAGTACCACCACTAATGGAGAATGTGGTCTCCCTAAACTTGTGGCAGTTAAGGGTGGGATTTTCAAAAATGCCTAATGAATTAAGTGCCTTGACTTTCAGCTGGGTGCCCAACTGCTTTACGTGCCTTTTCAAAATCCCAGTTTAGTACTTTTTAGCATCCTACCCTATTACATTTTAATTATACTCTTTCATAAATTAGAGGCTGAATATGAACTCATCAGAGGCAAAGCTTTTGGGTAGTTAAATAGTTAAAAAGAATTTTAAATGAGAGAATGTTGCAGGATTCTTTTTTTGGAAGGGAGTGTGCAGAGCTCTATTTCTGTGGTTGTAGGTTGGAAACAGATTGAATGTCAGACTGATTGTCAGTGTGTATGTAGGTGGTGTTTCAAGTAAAGGCTGTGGGCATTTTATTTTAACAGGTAGTACCAGTAAGTGCAAGTTATGCTTTTTATAGTTTGCTAGGAATTAAATTATGTACTATCGAGTTAAATTCATATTAACGAGAATTTGAAAATCCTTATTGCTGTGAAGCAAGATTTACTAAAACATGATTCTTTATGAGAATGTTGGTAGAATTTAAACCAGCACAGATGAAAATAACATTTATACTTTGTGCTGAAGCTGTTCTACATGACAGAAAGTTTTCCATAGCTCGGACTGTCTCTTACTCTTTCTCTGGTGCACCTAGCACAATAAGGACCAAAATCTGGCTGTTTGTGTATATATCTGTGCCATTAATGTATATGTGTGTTCATATGTGGTTGTATGCAACGTTTACATAGATGGAACAATGGTATAGTGTGGTAACCGTGTGGCTGGTTTTGTTTTTGTTTTATTGACCCATCCTGCTAGCAAGTTTTGGGATTTTGCAGGAAGATGCTGATTGCATCCTGCTGGCCCCCTGTTGCACTTGCAGTTAATTAAGTATCATTGGGTAAAAAGCGAGATTGACGTGGCCCCTCAGATTAGAGGAGTCTGGGGCTGGGTATGTGCAATCCTCTGAGAATTCTAGGAATGGCCAAGGGCTTTGACTAAAGACCTATTTGTCTATATTACAAATTGTACTGGTTTAACAAAAGCTGAGTTTTTAAACCACTGGAGTGAAACCAGTGCAAGTTTGTGTGGTGGCTCTTTATTCAGTTTGACTGTTTTATTTTGTTTAGCTTAATCTGGTAAAAGTGCAGGGTAAACTAAACCAAAATAAGATTGTCTGCCCAAACGTGCTGGTTTAACCAAATAAAAGAAATGCCTTAGGTTCAACTGGTGCAAATTTGTGTGTAGACCAAACCCAGACCTTGAGTGGGGGAAGCCTTGAGGGGAAGTTTATTCTTTTATTTATGAAGTTTTAGCTTGCATGGCATGTGTTGACTACACTGGAGCAAGGTTTTATCAGAAGGAGTTCTGAATGGTGGTAGTATTAACATTTCTTAGAAGCATAGAGAGAGAGCAAGGCAGTAAAAACAAAACAATAAGATGAAGGTCAAGGGAGTAGGGATGGGTGAAGGTAAGAATAACATAGCAACAGAATGGGAAAGTGAGTTTAACAGAATTTTGGACAGACTACAAAAGGAAAGATGAGATTCATGTAGTCCAAAAAGGAGGCTGTTGCTCTAATCAAATAAAGAGCTAACCACAACTCAACTCATGTTTTAGCAGTAGAATTAAAGGATTTTAGTGATGGTGAGGAGAAGGATGTGATTTTTCTCAAATCTTATTTGATGAAACTATATAATATCTTCTGTTGTGATTGAGAAATCTTGTCTGGAAAATTAAGCACTGTATTATTGTAGATGTGCACATGTACAGTACCTTACATTTAAAAGCACAAATGGCAAAAGCAGTGTATACATACCGTTTTGGGAACCACTCTTATGTAATTTACTTCCCAATATTATTTAGAGACAGAGAGAGAGTGTCTATATTTCTGTGTAATATATTTCCCTCCAAACCAGTAACTGTCCCTAAGACAAACCTGAAAAAGATTTCATGGTTAGTTCAGATAAGCATCCAACATTATAAGAATGAGTTTCTGAACCAGTTTGTTTCCTGGTTTTGTTTAGCTTGATGATCCCAGTTGATAAGCTTTCTCATGGTATTTTTGCATCCAGTTGAGTCCAAAGTGTTGACTCTTATTTTAGCTTAACATAACATTCTACACAGTATATAGCTTAAATGACAAATATATAGTTAAAACTGAGAGAAATACTAATAAATACTACAGAAAAGCACCCTGGCATGTCATTTCCTATTTATAGGGCTTCTATTTTGTCATGCAAGACCTAAAAATATACAGTACTTGTGTATGACTAGAATATAAACAATCTGATGATGACACCCTTCTAAAGGTCATGCACATGTTAAAATGATTGAATGTACTCCTGTAATTTGCACTTTTATACAGATGCCTCTGTTAAATCACCCCAAGAACATATTACTAGATATTTATTTATCATTGCAGAAGTATTAATTTACTTGAGTATTAGAGCTGAACTGCTTCCAGCTGAGCTTTATTGTGCAATTTATGAAGGAAGAATAGGTTTGGGGGGGCCCTTGCTTTGAAGACAAAACACTAAAATGTTTTAGCAATAAACCACAATAAGATGTGCATTAATGGGCTATTGTGGGGATGGGGTATGACGCAAGCTTTTAGCCTTCTGCCTTCAGTCATCCTATAGTGGATTATTGGTATTAGAATATGAGGCTTCTTAATTTTACTTTTCAGTTTTTGAAATAAATGTTTAAAAAATCTTGATGTTTATAACAAATGTAGGTATTTTTTCCTTAAGTTAATCATTTCCCTTCAGTAAAAGTTTTATCTTTCTCTGTGTGTGTGCGTGTGTGCGTGCGTGCGCGTGCGCACGCGCGTATTTGTGCGCACATGCAATCTTTGGCTATAAATCACTTCAAACACACACACTCTTTTTAACCAAAAATCCTGCATATGTGTGTGTATAGATACCATTAAATATCCAACTTTTGTCAACAATATCCCACAGTGATATTTGTGAAGTTTTGTCCTGTACTTAAAATAGGAAATAAATGTGATAATTCAGGTACCAGACTGGTAAAACATTTGATGTTTCAGTGGCTACCACTATGTATTTGTGAAGTCTTTCTTTCTCATTGTTTTACAATCATGCAACTCAATTAAATGGATTAACTGTTTAGAAACAATAATCATTAATAACTTAAATTCTTGAGGTCAATATTTGCTATTAAGCATAGGAATGAGAAACCCAAACATTGCTAAAATTTTGGCTTAGTACCTGGTTGGGAAGGGCGGAGAGTTTCCAAAAGCAGCATTTTGGCTTATTGGAATGTCTTAACTATTATCGTAAGTAAATATAAAGCTTTTGAAAGGGATAGATTGACTGGCACTGTCAGAGACAGTGGGTTTCAAACCCTGGTCCATGGGACTTTTAGGCTATGTCTTCACTGCCACCGTCAGATCGATTTCTCTGGGATCGACCGAGTGGTCAGTGAAGACCCGCTCGGTTGATCCAGAAATTGACGTATTAAGACCACCTTCTCAAGTGGCATAGAGCTTCATCGACGGGAACGCGGTTCCTGTCGGTGCAGCGCAGTGAAGACGGCGCGCAGAACAGAAGCAGTGAATTCATGAGAGTTACGTAAGTTTTTTGCATAGCTTGTGTAACTCCGGTAGACTGCCACCAAATCTCGGAGGTAAGTGTAGACAAGCCCTTAGGAGCTAGTAAATTCCAACCTACAGTCTAGTGACTTGCTAACTGTTGTCAGAATAGGAGCTGATCTCTAACAGAGGACTCCAGTCCTGGAAGCCAATTGATGGAATGCAGGGGGTCTTGTTTGGTTCACAGCTTTTATTTGAACCCAGCACAGAACATGAAGCTATCCATGGATCTGGGCTCACCCTGCTTAGGACTACTTCTGCAATACCTGGTCATATTGCCTGCTGCTGATCTCCTGGTAACTTGACCTGCCTGCTTCCTGACACTTGACTCTTGGTTTTGTCCTTTTGACCTGCTGGTCTATCTGACCCAGAGTGACTCCCCACCTCAGATCTGACCACTAGGTCAGGTTGCCCAAGTACCAGTCATGACAGGCCTTGCAAACTGAAGATTGGCAGACCCAGAATGCTGAAGGTTACTGGAATTAGTAATTGTGGAGTCTAGACTGTGGCCAAGAGCAAAAGGCTATGAAGACTGGAGTCCTTCGTTTAATCAGATAACAGTTACAGTATAGGTAATTGCTGTGCAAAATTTTCTCTCACTGCTTTGCTAGTGTACATTCATCCTTTTGTGAAAGGACCGCTTCTCAGGATGAGAGGGGTAGTTCAGTATTGCCCTTTGAGTCCTTTGCCTCTTTGCTAAGATTGGTGAAATTAAGTGTTCAGGAATGAGTGTTTTGGGTGTGGTCTTTTTGGCAGGGCTGGATTTGATTTACAGGATATGGAATTGAATCATCCTTATCGCCATACCTCATTCTCTGAGCCATCTGGCTATAAACTTTGGGAGTTTACCTGCAGAAGATCAAGAAGTTGAAATATTAGCTATGCTCTTGTTTTATCGTTTCCACTGATTAAAAGAAAGTTTCATTAAGAATTTTCCTTATTTAATGAGAGAAAGGGAGGAATATAAAATAAAAAAATTATCCATACTTGATACTGTATGTATGTATATATATTACACTATATCTTTACATGACTACTCAAAGAAGAGCCACATAATCTACTACAGTAAAGTTAATGCTGAAGTTGGAAATGTTTCACTCAAATATTGAGGATGAAACTTTAACACAAGCACAAGAAAAAAAGTTCTGATTTCTATCCTGAAATTCCATCCTTAACACATTACTATTGGGTTTCCAAAGAATGGATGACCTACATTTTCAAGTGTACTGCAATACTGTGACACAACAGAGGAAGGATAATAAAGGGAAAGTTTCATTTCTTAATTCACATACTTTTGTGGTTTTAAAGTGAGGCTGCTAATATATTAGATCATAATTCATTGTTGGTTTAATATGCAGTGGAATATACTTCTAATACAAAGGAATGGAATATACTTCTGATACAAAGGAATTGATGCGGTATAGTGGGATGTTCAGTTTTGGGGGATGGGAGGAAGAGGCATCCATGCTGGGACAAAACCTCACAAATAGACTGCCTCTCAAAATGTTGGACAGTTGGCAGTAGCAACTCTACTTGAAGCACCTCTTATTCTCTGGGACTCTAATTAGTGTTGGATCCAGGATAGGTTTAACTTTGAAAGTATGTGTATGGAACACAAAGTGGAGCAGAACAGAAATGCTTTCCGGCTACTGGAAAACATCTGTCAATCATGATAGAATGGTTATAAGCAGATCCATCTCTAAGTATTTTATGCAATTGAACATGTTCATTGAAAAGCTGATCTCGAGATTAGGTGGTGCATATTATTTACATGGTTTTGTGAGTTAATCCGTCACTTTCCCCAGTTATCCAATTGTCTTCCTTCAACACCCTGAAAATATTTAGATTAAACGAATGAAAGCAAGTTTTACTTTTCGATAACCATTTACCTGTAAAGTTATTGTAATAAATTCAGAAGATCCTGGTGGTTCAATAGGTGCCATTTTTACATCTGATTTAGTATGAAATAGATGACCTAGGAGGATGTGAGGGGAGGAGGAGCACTCTGCTTTTCATAATGCCTTTCAAATGAGCCATAAAAACAAGGTTCTGACAATTTGTCTTAGGGATCTTTTCATAAGTGTACAGTCATTAGCTTCAGTGACCTGGTCAGCTGCCAGTGTTCATAATTAATATATTTTCTTCCTAACTAAATTTTCTTTGCCATTTCTGTTGGCTATGGTATACATCCCTTCCTGTCCTAAAGTTTTGCAGACAGGTACTGTTTGCCACTACACACGACAAAAGAGGTAGCATTTCAGTAGGTGAAAGAAATGATCCCTATGTGTAGTTTATCAGTGTGTCAAAGCTGTATAGTGCTTCAGGATGACCACACCAGACTTTTAAGGGAGGAGGAATTTGTTTGGCTGGCCAAATGAAGGTAGCAGTGATTTATGGCTTGGGCGGGGAGGGGGGGGGGTCCAACTGCTGCAAAAGGGGATAAGAGGCCAGAGTGGCAACACTGATTCATCCCCTGGGAACCATATAGGCAAAAAGGTTTAAAAGGGGCAGCCCTGTGCATGAAGCCCTCTTTTACACAGAGCAGGCTGAGGCAGCACCCACTCTCCCTCCCCTTTAGGTGGTGAAATACCAAGTTTGATCAATAACTGCTGTGGTCATTGCACTAGCTGCACCTTTTTTTAGGGTGGGGCTGGGAAGGAATTTTTTCCTTACCACCAGATTGGCCTAGGTGGAGTTGTGGTTTTTTCGCCTTCCCTACAGCGGGTTCAGGAAGGGCTTTATTCATGCGTGGCATGAAGGAAGATAGACTATATGTCACAACTCATTATGCAAGTGTGGAGTGGCTGTCCAGTGCAGGTACTCCATAGGAAATGTACACAGTGACCAGGTAAATGGCTTAGAAAAAGACTTAAAAGAAGGTGTTCATTAAAGGAATGAAACAGGAAGAAGGGGTTGGGGCTCCTATAAATGTTATGGCAGGGAGCCAACCCCCCTTTTTTATAGTCCACTTTAACCCTCCTATAACGGAGGGGGGTGAATGGTAGAGACCTAGCAATTGATTGCCTGGGAGACTTGGATGGACAAAGAGAGGGAGCTAGCAGAAGCCCCCCAGATAATTATTGAATGAACGTGGAGTTATCTGCACTGTATACTTTTGTCTGCTGGGTAGTCCCAGATGTCTAATAATAAAGTTGCTGCCTGATTAAAACCTTATCAGATGTCTCCTGTCCTTCTTTTGGTATAACCAGGCAATGAAAGGTGTGGTAAGATTGCTTATTATTTTAAGCATATATTATCACATTTTGAGAGCATTTATAATCGGAAATAAATGCCTCCTCCTTTTACTTGTGATTTCATCATGCAAGGAACAAAAGCTTTTACTGACATGAATGTTTCCCGCTAGTGAATCTGAATGCAAGTATTAATAACACTTATAGTTGTTCCACCAGCAGAAGATGCCATAACAGTATCACTGCTGTTGAATGAACTTTGATAACTGCACACATTTGAAATACACAGGGATCTAAATATCTGTTGCTTTCTCCTGTATAGAAGTAAACTTGGCTGTATTACTGAACCCTCCTTAACATGCTTGGTTAATTAACTGTCTCTCTCCTAGCTGTATAACAAGTAACATGTATAGTATGTCTTGCTGTATGAATCTTACATATAATTAAGTAATGCAGGTTACATTTCCTACATACAATTTTTAGGTCAATTATATTATAAGATAAAGTTTTCCTCTTTTCCTCTCCAGTAGTCATACTACTATTTTTTATTTTCTATAATGACAAATGTATAGTAGAATTAGGAAGTTTATAGTGTTTTCCATGTAAAACCATGTGTTTCCCTTGTCCGGTTTTTTAAAATGTCATTAAAAATATTGTTAGCAAGTTGTTTTGCATCTCTAATTACTGGATATGATGCTTCAGTTTAAAAAAATCTAAGTAGAGATTTAAAAAGAAATAATCATGTTAATGCCATGTCAAGATACATTAAGTTTTAACCCATGCGTATGGGAACAGAATAGGGTAGGCTAGGTTATATAGCCCAAGTATTCTTGCTGAGCCTGGAGGTGGCCTTAAAGATCCAGATTCAGCAAATTTTATAAGCATGTGCTTCAGTGGGCCTTATGTGTGTCCTTAAAGTGAAACCTACTTAACTGGTTTGCTGAACTTAGTCAAATTAATAAATTGGTGAATGACAGGGATGCACTTGCCGCTATTAGTGGGACCTCTTCAGAACTCTAGGACCACTGTTGCACACTGGACTATTTATGTGAGAATGGGCCTCTGCTATGTGAAATAACTGCTGCCTAAAGAACCTTAACTATAGCAGTCTTTGATTTCTTCCGGTGTCATTATTTTGAATCAGTTCCAGAAGGGTAGCAGTGTTAGTCTGTTTTTAGCAAAACAACGAGAGTCCTGTGGCACCTTAAAGACTAACAAATTTATTTGGGCATAAGCTGTCGTGGGCAGAAACGCACTTCATCGGATACACAAAAAACATTTATTTGGGCATAAGTTATTAGTCTTTAAGGTGCCATAGGACTCTTGTTATTTTGAATCAGTATCTCTACTGATCAAAAAACGTGTTAGTAGAGAACTTAGCATGGATTACTTCAGTTCCATGGTACAGCTAAATATTTCGAACCATACAGATATTTAGTTTTTCAAAATTCACCTTGACAGTGAATTCAGTATAACTTAATTTACCCAGGGATAAGTTGTCAGCTGCCATTTGGACCAGAATGTTTTAATTATATAATATTCTGTATAATATGTCTCTTTCAGATGCATAGATAAGGATAGAAAATAAATTTTTAATCCTGCTAATTTGCTGTTGTATCATTAAGAAAATATCATTTCATATCCTCCCTAACATTTTTAACATTATACTACTATCACCAAGAAATGAACAAAATTATTAATGACAGATGACCATTTAGGATTAATGTCAAACTACTCTCAAGTAGCAGGCCCTGACGTATTGTTCAACTGAAATCGCTGTTGTTGTTGTTTTTCCCTCTTCATCCCCTTCCCTCTCTGTCAGGGGTAAAAATTGCTATAAGCGCATTATGAAATATTATACTACATGCTACATGCACGTAAAATATAACAGTTGTCACATTTGTAATTTGGTTTTAAGTATGAGATTCCTGTTAGGAATGTATATATTATATTAACAAAATAATATCCGTCCTGTACTGTATTATTTTGCTAACATGATGGCTAGATTTCAAATGAAATGCAAAGGTCATAGTTGCTATTATATCATGGATTGCTTAATCACATTTGCCTGTCTAGTACTGACCTCATCTCTCTTTAGTCCCAACTGCAACTGTCTACATTGCAGCATGAGTGGAAAAATTCAAATAAATGTTTACCATTTCATTCTTTAAAGCTGCTGTGAAGAGTGAAATATATTTATTTATTTATTTATTTATTTCAGGAGATGGTACTAAAATAATCCAAGAGTTGATTATATGAGTGCAGTAAATTTAGTATACTGAATGTCTTTTTCATTGTTTGTTCTATATCATGTATTTTGTTATATTTGTGAATACAGCAGAGAACATTATGTTTACACAGTGGTAACAGATCTCTTAGAGGCAGATGTATCCAGCTTGATTATTTTCAGTGTTTTACTTCCCCGCTCCCAATATCTAAGATAATAATGTGAAATTCTTTTGAAAGAGTGTTAAGTAAGCATGGCAGCTGTGCTTTGTCATGTTCTAGCTAACACTTATAGAATAGAAAATTATCATAAATATGATTCACAGTTGGACGCTTGAATCATTCTGTGCTTGAGAAAGGTAGAAAATCATCTAAAATTAAGAATGACTTTCCTCTTACTCTCTTAGGATCAGGTTTGAAGTCCATTGTGGTCCGGAGTTCAAATCATAGTGGAGAGTAACTCAAACTTGTGGTGTGAAATATTAGGTTTTAAGATGGCTAGCTAAGAAACTAACCACTTGTGAAACTGAATATCACACAAAACAGATATATTTCTTAATGTTTTGTTTTTATACACTCTGGATGTTCCAGAAAGTGCTATTTTAAAAGTGAGTGGGGTACTGGTTGTGTGCTTATCATTATGGGAAAATACACTGTGACAATTCATACACATGAGAAAGAAATTCATCCCCATTCACAAAACCACCACAAGTCATATGGACCACTTAAATTCTCAAAATAAAGCTTTGGTGTTGCATAGACCTTGTACTGGCCCTCAGCGCGATGGTGAATTTCACCCTGAACAAGTGCTGGTCAGGACATAAGGGACGTTTCCTAATCTTCTTTGGAAAGTGCTGTGAAACTTTAACTTTCTCCCAGACCTCTCTCAGTCAAGCTGAAGGGCTCTCAGTTAAGATTTTTATCAAAACCAGCATTTTGTCTCCGGTAAAAGATGCAATAATCCACATTTTTAAATCTGGTACAAAAATAACATCATAGTGTTGATCTGGCCAAAACAACTTCAGACTACACTGGAACTATGAAGTAATATAGTAATAGCTGGTGCATTTTTTCACTCATTTGATGAAAGTGCTCTAGTCAAACATTCTGTAGCTAAAACAGCTCTACATTCGTATTTATTGTGTAAGGTAGAACATTTTCTTCTGAAACAATTTTTTACTCAGATATTTTAGTAACAAAAATAGTTTTAAAAGTTAATTTTTATTTCTGCTAAAGGAGAACTTCAAGTGGAATCCACTGGATTGACAAAAAATATGTCCTTAATATGAAAAACCAATTGGAATGTTACTTTTAAATTTATAGTTTTGATTATTTTACTGAGAGAAAAGATAATTTACCTGATTATAAATTCCACAAAAATAACAATACGATAAAGTAACTTCAAGCACACATGATCTAAAAATAAATATGTAGATTACATCCTCCTTGTTACATCATGTATTTTCAAGAATGGTGACTCTTGAAAATTCATCATACATTTGAGATGTGATCTTTTCCAAATATTATATTACTCAGATCTAAGAATATTTTATTTTTAAAAGCCAATTCCCAGTTCTTCAACTGTTTTTAACCTTATGTGCATAGGTTATAATTATGTGAATATCTTAAAGATGGATTCTGAGATCAGGTAGGTGATCAATGCAATAAAACTAGATAAATATTTCTATTTAATTATTCTCAAAATGGACAATTCATTGGCTGTGGTTAGACTGAGAGTACCTTCATGTTGGTAGATTGTATGAACCTTATTTAATAGTCTCATTGGTTTTTCCAGAATGTAAGCTTCCATTTTATTTTATTTTATTTTTTTTTTTGGGGGGGGGGGGAGGGAAGGAAGAAGGGAGATCTAGTCCTTATAGCTGTGAAGATAATCTTCCAAACATGAATTTGTTCAATTTGTAATATAAAGTTTCACCCTAAAGTAAGAGGCTAATATTTGAGACTCGCTTCTGGGTGTTTTCTAAAGATCTATCTAAAATCATTCTGAAATTTAAAGTACACTTTAAATTCCAAGATATAAATCCCAATATAAAGGATTCTACCTAAATATAGAATTTTAATATGCAAAAATGTTGGGGAAAGCCTGCTTCTTCCCTTGGCATTTATTTTTGCTCTTTCTCTTCTCCCCATTTGATTCTAAATCTGCAGTGGCACTGGTTGCCTACAACTGCTTACCAGATCTCAATCTTCTATTCTTTTGAGATGTAAGCATCATGAACTGTTTGCTCCCTCTCCTTCATCCTCAGGATTTTCATTTAACATTTGTAATCAGGAAGGTCTAAAGTTTCTGCAGTTCCAAAATTGCTACCCCTGTTCTGTCCCTCATGTTCTATGAAAATACCCAGTGTGGTGTCTTTCTATTTATGTGAGCAGTTTCATAGAAGTCTACTGTAAGAGTATAGATTGTGCCATCAACAATTCAGTGTTGGTAGCCAACTTACCTTCATATTTCAGCAAGTTCTGTAACTGACATCAGACACATTTATAATTAAATTATTCAGATGCTTATTCAGACATTTTAACAGTAAATGTCTCTGTAGGGCACTCTGTTTGCAAAGGGTGAAATTCAGTCCTGTATGGAGGACCAGAAAAGGCCTATGCATCACTTAAATCCTACTGTAGCCTTGGTTGAGATGGCCTTTTTGCACAGGAGTGAATTTTCCTCACAAAGAAAAAAAGATGTGCATATTACTCTTCTTTTATCACAAAGGGCATTGGAAATGCAAGTGGCCTGTTGGTAGCCCTTAAACCAGATGCCCAAAATGAAGATTTTTTTTAAAACTGTGTTCTTTGTTTATAATTTTAGGTTAGTGAGAGTAAAACTAAGGAAGGATGTTGTCTTGATGCATATCTACTTTAGTTAAGAGCACTGCAAGCTCCAATCATGCAGCTCTGAAATGCACCTCTAACTTGATTTGCAGGTCACCAAGCCAGGTTTTACTTTTGATCTAAGATAGGGTTTGAACTAGTTTCTTCCAGTCGCTAGTGTGATAGTGTTGCCCCACCTCCTCTGAGGAATAATTTGCATACATACAATGTTATAAGACACACTGCACGGCACAGAGGAGGGGCTGCATTCCGTTTATGAAAAAAGAATGGTAGTGAGGAAGCATTCCATCTCTCCATCAGAAATGAAAGGAACTATCGTCCCCATTTTATGTATGTATTTATTATCCGTTTCAGAAGAAGTTTTCTGAAATGTTCACACAAGCAAAGGGGTAATGCCCCCTAAAAATGAGAACACAAACCAAAATGCAGTATGAGTTTAAAAAAGAAACATGATTTTTAATCCAATAGCACACATTTGGCGAGGTATGTGTGTGTGCTGTCTCCTAACTCGACAACTTGTGAGGTTGACATTACTGAAGTTTATACAATCCCTGTCATTTAGTGCTGGAAATTCCACTTTCATAATTGGAGGGACGAATCCTCTTTTATTTTGATCTCCCATTATAATAAATAGTGGAGGTCTATATTCAACTACCATGGCATATCTTATCTAACACCAACACTAATGGAGTTCCACATACACTTTTCACAGGCGGTTTTGAAAATGAGATGAAATGGGGCAGAAATAATGTTTTAATACAGAGTGTGTTGATATTATCATGAAAGTCACAGGGCACAAGACAAGACGTAAATTCAGAGCTCCCAACCATCAGCCAGTTGGAACACTGAATGATTATTCAGGGGGTTGGGAATAAGATATAGATACTTTAATCTCCAAATTACTGATTCATCTCCATCACAGATAGACTTTTCAGGGCAAGGGCTATCTTCTTAAGTGTTAACAATGCATAAATTGCCGAGGGTGTTACTATAATAAAGCTTATACCAAGTCACATACCGTCAGAGAGCACAGTGATGATTTGTGGTATGAAAACTAGAAAGGTTACATGAAGACCTCAAACTGATGCCTTCTGATGGCTGGTCTGTGGCCTTTGTTAAATGAGCTGGTGGTGGTCTCAGTTCAGTATTCTCTAGTGAGGAGCAGTCCATATTGCAAAACCTCCACTAAGTGGCAATTTTTTTGATAGTCTCCAGCAGAGAAATCCAGTCTAAGTGAACCACAGTGATTAATCTACAAGCTACTTTCAATCCTGGTTCCTCCAAGACATGGCTGAAATACATGGTAATGTGTAGAAGTTTGCAGTGTCTCTATCTTTGCACACAGAAAGTATATTGCTTTTTTATTAGTCTATATTAAATTGCTTTGTAAAATTAATTTCTATTATGTTAAACTGTATTTCATCATATTTTCTATTTTTTTTGCAATATACTTTATTATCACAGTATGTTTGTGCAATTTGTTAGTAGTCTACAGTAGTTTGAATAGAATATTCAAGCACATATTTTATATGCAGTTTTTACTAAATGCAGATATGATGCAGTGCTATGCATTTTAATGTGATGTTAGACTATATACAAGGCTCACAGAAATGTTTTATCGAAATCATTTTGTGGGTGGAGGATTTGCATGTGTGAGCTAGAGCAACAACAAAACATCTAAAATGGCAATGACCAATTTTGCTCTGGTTCTGTTGCATTAATTTGATGCGGTGCTGTCTCAATTTTGATCCTTTTATTACCATCATTCTTGGTTGAAATTGAATATGTTTTATTGAGAAAACAGTGCATATAAAATATGCCCCTGCATCGTTATGAGGCCATATGTTACTTAAATTATATGCTGATGGTTGTTCTTTAAACAGATGATCTATTTGGTTTTATTTTATAAATACAAATATCTGGAAATCTGTATCCAGAATGGAATGGATTTTAATAATCAATTTGAAAATTAAGGAATAAAAATATCCTTAGTTTTAGGACTAGACATGAGTTAAAATTGTCAGCCCCTTAAAGTCTTGCTCATTCTAGATTCATTGTATGGCAGTTTTAAAGCACCTCACTCTTATGATGAATGATTTTGCAGACTGCTTCACAGTATTACTTATCATTTCTTGGAAATCTTATTTAATTAATTTAAATTAATTATTTATTTATTGAAACTCAACCTTTACGATCCCTGTGGCATGGGTTGGGAAGTTTGGATTACTGGTCCAAAATGACCCTTGAGAGAGTTAGCACCTTTCATTCATAGATGAAACACTTTGGGCGAGGGGGGGAAACCCCACTCCTGCAGTGTGATTTCTTCACGCTTTCTTGGACTGCAGCAATCGTTGTAAAATATCTCAGATGATGAGACTTTGTTGCTTTAAAAATATATACTGAGTGTATTGACAGCACAGTATGATATCTAACTCATGTAATTTGAAATGGCAGGGGGAGGAGATTTTCCCCGGGATTTTTTTTTTTTTTAATACTTGACAGCTGGGGGTACACCGGCTTCAGATGTATTTTTAAGAGCCTCAAGAAGAAGTCATTTATGACAATGATGATCTAGCAATATCCAGAGGGGCTGAAATCTATCAGTGACACGAAAATCACCCAAACTTTCCTCCAGTTTGGTGCTGTAATTTTATTTAGAGGTCACCAAGAGCCTTCTTTATTGCCTTGTAGTCAAGGGCTCCTAAGGGTCTCTGCCATTGTACCAAATGAGTTCCCATTACTGATTCGGCAGCACTGCTATAATCATGGATGAAGGGCGAGCGAAGTTTGGGAGGGCAAAAACCAAGAGAAAATATACTATAAGAGGAATGCAAGAAAAAAAGCCAGAGAACCACGGCATTGGCTTCTTTCTTTTCAATTAAATCCTTATTTAATCCTTATTAAATCCATATATAATAATCCATATATATTCATATCCATATATATAATCCATTTATTTAATCCTTATTAAATCCATATATAACCCTTCTGAAGTGAAACACAAATCTCACCAGTTTAAAAACAAAAATGCAAGACACTTCTCCTCTGTGTTTCCTACAAGAATGACATTAATAACAAACAAATATATATACACACACACACACACACACAACTTTTCATCCTGTCTGCGGAAAGAATGGGGAGCATCAGATGCCCACAATGATTAGACTATGTGGTGGACTCATGCAACTCTGTATAGTGCTCTGATACCATAGTGATGAACATGATATGTGGAGGCAAACATAAACATTTGCAGGAAGTGCACTTAGCATATGTTTGTTTGCCAGATGATGTTGCTTCTCTTCTTGGTTATGGTAATGAGAGAGTATTTATTTAAATAAGAAAATGAATGTATTTCCCAGTCCTATACTCATCTAAAGTCATCCACACCAACTTCTCTATAAATGGGGTTTATATGGAAAGTGGGTAATGGCATTAGTTACTGAAGTGTCATCTTTGCCTTTAGGAAGGGTCAGATTATCCAGCAACTCACAAGTACCTAGGCAGATTAGCTATTTCAATCCTCGCTCATCTTCATTGAATATTTTGGTATATAATTCTTTGATACTGCTTAAGAGTACTTCACCTTTGTTCCCAGCTACATCAAGGCTGATTATACATCCTCATAAAATATACTTGACTGTAATAGAATTTTTTTTCAGAAAACTCTTATTAAAATAAGGTACTGTATGAAG
Source organism: Emydura macquarii macquarii (assembly GCF_026122565.2). NCBI lineage: Eukaryota > Metazoa > Chordata > Testudines > Chelidae > Emydura > Emydura macquarii. Next base: position 15,548,705 of record NW_027131485.1, read on the forward strand.
CATCTTTAACATATGAGTTTCTGTCTAATTACATTTAAATTATCAGAGTAAGCATCTCAAATATTTAGTGATAAACACTTTTATGCTACCCAGCAAAGCATCTAGTTTGTGAGGCAATATAATCAAAAAGCAGCTTGTACAATATGGATTGCAGATTGTATAACATACTTTTCAAATCATTCCGACTGAAATAAATAGGAATGTCTCCAGTCCTGCAAAGGAAATAAATGCTGTATTCTGCAAATTTAAGAAAAGATAATTGATACCTATAAAGTGCTATTGCTGTTTCTTCTGCAGGAACATAAAAAAGTAATAGAATTGCTTGAGAGACAATTAACCAACCAATGTTTAATGACTGGTTTGTTTGGGTTTTTTAGGGGGTATTTTAGTTAACCATTCTGAAGCAAAAAGCAAAGTATTCCACCAAAAAAATCAACATGGAAAAGGACTGATTTGTTGAACTACCATTTTTTAAAAGAGGAGCCATTAATCCCCACCTATAGCAGCTATATGAAACTTGAAACACAGGGTCCTGCAAGGTGCTGAGTATCATTAGCTCCTCTACTTGAAGCTTTTGCTGGATCATGTCGTTGGGTGAAATTCACCCTTATGCAGAAGGCCAGCATGAGGCCTATGCACCAAAAGGCATTGTCCTGGCTTACTGGACATGGGTGAATTTTACACCATACTGAATTGAATAGTTCTGCTTTTTTATTGCATATATTTTGAAGGTAGTAACAATAGAGAATATATATAATAGAGAGAAAGAAAGAAAATATATTTAAAAAAATAGATGGGTATATAAACTGAGGCTTTGTCTACACTGCAGAGAGAAGTCAACTTAGTTTAAGTCGACTTTCAGCAGCCGATTTTTAGAAGTCGCAGCAGCGTGTATACACTACGCTGTTTGCACAGGTCTCCTGCATTTTCATTGACCACTCTTAATTCGAATTGCAAAGCAGTGCAATGTGGGGCGCTATCCCACAGTGCAACTAGCCGTGGTGGCTGTTGGGACGAGTGTCATTGTCCCATGACGCAACGCTGCTTCCCCCTCCCGTCTTCCCCCCACAAAAAAACAGGAAAAGTATTTTCAAGCCGTTTTTTTACAGCGATGCCACCAAGGCTGCCCTGCTACAAGCCATCGAGCAAAACAATTCCCGATTGCTGCAGACTGTAACGAATCATCTGCAGTCTGTGATTCAAGTATGCAGAGCCATCAATAGACTTCTGCTATGAAGGATAGTGATATTGGGAAACGTGCAGGACATAGTGGATGGATTTGCCATGATGGGGTTCCCAAACTGCGGGGGGGCCATTGATGGGACGCCCATCCCTATCTTAGCGCCTGCCGACCTAGTGACCAAGTACATAAACTGCAAGGGGTACTTTTCCATGGTCCTGCAAGGGCTTGTGGATCCAGGGGTCGTTTCACAGACATCTATGTGGGGTGGTCTGGGAAGGTGCATGACGCTCGTGTATTTCGTAACTCAGGGCTGTTCTCTAAGATGCAGGTAGGCACTTTTTTCCCTGATCAAAACATTCACATCAAGGGTGTGGAAATGCCCATAGTGATCCTGGGGGATCCTGCTTACCCCTTGCTCCCTTGGCTAATGAAGCCGTACACCTTGACAGTGACAAGGAGTGTTTTAATAAGAGGTTAAGCAGTTGCAGAATGGTTGTATAATGTGCCTTTGGGCATTTAAAGGGTAGATGGAGAAGTCTCCTCACTAGGCTGTACCTGACTGAGAAGAACCTCCCTTCTGTGATATCTGCTTGCTGTGTTCTTAATAATGTGTGTGAAGTGAAGGGTGAGAGGTTTCCCCAGGGTTGGGCTGTGGAGGCAGAAAGACTGGCCGCCAATTATGAGCAGCCAGATGCCAGCACTACGCTGAGAGCTAAGCGCGTAGCGCTTTGCATTAGGGAAACTTTGAAAACCAGGTTCTGCAATGAGATGCAGGACTAATTTCTGTTCCTGTATGTTGTTTGCCTTTGGTGAACAACCCTCACCCCCACCCCCACCCCCATTAATATCTGTGCCCTCCAAATCCTTCCTGAACAAGATACGATTTAATAAAGAAACGTGTTGAAATGATGCAAAACTTTTATTTCTTAACATTCAAGTAATGGGGGAGTGCAAATGGGTAGAAGAGTGTACTCACTAGACACACTCCCGTCCAGATCCTGACATGGAACCGAAGATTTCGGAGTCTGACCAATCCTTTGCTGTCTGCAAATATCTGTGAAACTCACTGGCAAAGTGTGTGTCTCATATAGGATGATGATCTACTATTGCTATAGCTACCTCAAGTGGAGAGGTCTGTGTGCTGAATCTAAAGGCTACAGCCCTGTAGATGAACCACACAGGTGTCAGTATGATGACACATGATGGAATTTTGGAATTTTCAGTTTACTTTTTTTTAAATCTAGGAAATTACAATAATTCCCTGTTCTGGGGATCAAGCAGGGTTGAGTAGTAAAGAAGATTGTCCGTAGAACCCATGCTTAATTTGTTATAGAAGTTTAATAGTGTATAGTGAATTGCAGGTGGAGAAAGGATGATCTCATAGGTAAGGCATTTTAATGACATCTTGGAGAATTGGATTCTATGCCTGTCTCATCCACAGAGTTCCTATGTGATGCTAGTCAAGTCACTTGAACCATACTTTTCTGAGGAGTTCATAATTGTGTGGTTTTTCATTTTCTTGGTGCCCAATTTGAGACCCTGGGCATGAGCGGCACATGACTTCTTCTGTTGGGGAGGCTGGGTGGGGGACACTGGGGCTTGGACCATGGCTCCATCCCCTCCCCGAGGCCCCACCTATGCTCAGCCACACAGCCTCGTGCACAGGAGCAGAGCATGGGGCCAGCAGCAGCAGTTGGGCAGAGGGGAGATGCCCCAGGAGAGACTCCTGGGTGGAGGGTAAGCCTGGGAGTTGGCTTGCAAGGAGCCAAGCATGGGGGGAGGCTGTGGGCTGGAAACCCTAGATGTATCCACTTGCTCCCAGCAGCTGCATTTGCTGCTGCCTCCCTGCTTCTGTGCACGGTGCACTCCTGTGGCAGGGAGTGGGAGAGGGGCCATGTCCCAGGCAGCCCCAGGCTCCACGCCAGGCCCCGAGCCCATGGCTGGCCCCTGGGCATCCTACCCCAAAGGGCCTGGGGCTCTCTAGCCCATGGAGCCCCAGCAAGCGGCCTGTTCCTCACAGGGTTACAGCAGCCAGTTCTGTGCCACTCAACTGTGGATGGGGCGGAGTGTGGGCAGAGCAGGAACTTTCGGGTGGCAAACCTTTTAGACCCGCTGCCCATAACCCTGGGGTCTGAGTTGTAGAAGCACTGAGCACTCTCAGCTGCAACTGAACTCAGAAGGTGCTTGAACATATGAAAAGTTGTATAACGCTACATACTCTTGAAAAATCAGGTCCTAGTCATCTCAGATTGAACACCCAAAATCAGTGGATTGTTATGATTTTGCACCTGCTGTGTCTCAGCAGACAATCATCCCCTCAGCAGGGATAATCTGAAGATAAATTAATTAATGTTCGCAGAGCACTCGAATACTATAGGATGAGCACTATAAAAAAAGACCATGAGGAAATTAATAATTTTGTCTTCATACCAGAATTTGAATTTTGTGCAGTAAATTTAATGTGCAGCAATTAGTGCATGAAGCCACACACTGAACAATGAGGAGAAAACAAAGTATTAACTAGCAGCTCATTAAGTGACCACCATCCATTCTGTGCGCTGAATGAGGTAGGGGTCATATGGAAAAAATGGTATGTGATCATATAATTAAAGACGGCATCAAAATTGATATGCACAAGGGGGCTAAATTACGGTTGCACGAGAGCTTAAATTTGGCATTTTATTTTATTTTTTATTTTTATAATTATTTTTAATAATTAATAAAAAAAATAATTTTGAGTCCTTGGCTTTGCAATTTTAATAATTTTAACATAGTTTTTGTGGGTAATATAAATATTCTATTATTAATAAATGTATTGGAATTTTTTTCTCTTGAAAATCAGATACAAAAGTGCACTCTTAAATCTAGGGTAAAATCCTTTCCCATTGAAGTCAATGGGAATTTTGCAAGTGACTTCGGGCTGGAAGTCTAGCACTATTGCTTACCTCTCAGCTACTGGCAGGCAAACTTTTCTCTAAGGATAACCTTTCTCTACAGATATCATCACTGATCTATATGGAACCTGTTACCTTTGCAAATTTTCTTTAAAATCTTGCATGTGTTTAGAGTTGCTATATTTTTTGTTTACTTTTATATCACATCAATTATGCAGGAGTTTGGCTGGTTTTTGTTTTTCTTATAGTAACCATATCTTCTAAATCCCTAACTTGCAGTGAATTTTCCTAGATGTTCTGAAAAAACATTTCTGTAAAGAATTTGATGTTCATATGCAGGATTAAAATGGTTTATGAATTATGCAGAAAGAAGACTGTCTTGTTCCTTGACTAAATTTATCTCATGGCAATTGAATTATCCTGGCAACATTTAGGTAATGAAGACTATTAAGGTTTGATTTTTCAATTGTGTTTTTCTGTCTATTATTTCAGCCTTGAAAAAAGTATTGGCTTTTTAACTGTAACTTATTAAAAAATTAAGTAGGAATAATAAGTAAATAAAAAACATGCTCTAACTTTGGTAAGAGCAATGACAAAAAATTCTGATAATTGGTTGTTGGAGTTAGTTAAATAATTACAAGATGCTCGTGATGCCCCCTATTTTAGTAACCTTTTGCTGCGGAGACTAATAAAATGAGATGTGTTTTCATTTAAAGACTGCATTAGTGGTGTGTTTTAACTTGAAAATGCTTTCAAAATCCTTGAGAATAATACAACTGCTAGCTTTAAACACTAAGACACCTGCAGTACTGCAGATGAAGGGCTCAAAGCTGCACTGATTGTGTGCTGAAAACTTGTATTAATTTCATTGTGGGTTTTTGGTGCTCAATAAATGTCGGAATGGGCCCAAAATGTTTATAATACATTTATTGCTATTTGTAATGTAGATGTTGGTTTCTGCTAACCTTGCCTTTGTTTTTTCAACTCTTTTGTTTTATCTGTGAGGTGTTGAAGCCAATGCTTATTCCTAAAAGCCAACCTTTAATGCTTAGACAGCATCAATATGCCTTTGCATCTGAAACTGAGCTTAGATATGCAAGCACAGTGGATGCAGTTAAAATGTTGCATTTGATCTTTTTATTGGTATATATGATAGTACTGATAGTATTCCCCATTATTTTAAGTAAGGAATACATCATTCATACCAATAATATCTTATCTACAGGTAAAAATGTAAAATCGAATCTTTAAACTGCACCCATTCTACATGTGACATGCAGCAGCTGATATTACAAGATACATGCTTCGGCGTATTGAGAATTAGGATTGAAATCACTGTGGGACACAGAGACTACCGTATGTGTGGCATAGTCTGTCTCTTTAGCAAGAGTAAATTCCAGGGGACTGGATGGCACTGAAAATGGAAATTAGATATGGAACCTTTCATGTCTAGGTCACTGGTTTACATCTGGCTCATGTTGATTGTGACCTACAGTTATCACCTGATGACTGTTCAGTGGCCTGTATGAAATTAGTTGTTGGTCTCAGTTCATTTCATATTGCAGAAGTGTCTTCATCACAATTGACGCCCTTGATGGCAGGTTCAGCAGCGAGGCCACAGGGTTGAGTAGGCCTGGAGAATGAGCTACTCTGTCACCCTGAGAGGTAATCCCTGTAGGTCAGAGTTGATGCAAATAGGTGGGACAGCATGAGGAAGCTTGAATTACTGCTGCCTGTGCTAGTTTGTGGATAAACAGCTTGATATCTAGTGCTGACAATTTGGCAACTTGAACATTATTTTTTAAGATAGGAACCAGACCTTGTGTTGGAACAGACACCTACAGTATTAGCAGCAATACATTGCATGAAAAGCATTTGTGACCAGATATATTCCCTGAAGTATTAGAAAGTTAGAATGTATTCTTAGAGTCACAGCCATCTGATAGTTATGGAAGATTATTAACAAGGAAATTTTATTGATGAATTGGTTCATGAATTATAGCCAAGTTGATAAATATAATTTAAGAAAAACAAGATATAAACTGTCAAAGGGAGGAAAACTTGCATTGTCAGTCATGTACTTCCTTAAGAGTAGGTATTTGGGCCCGGAAAGTACTTAGGATGATATATGATCTTGACCAAAGCAATTTGCAGGCACAGTTAGTGTGAATTAAAGATAGAAGGAAAGCTGTTATTTCTAACATCCTTGCTTTTTAGTGCTTTGTACCACCCCCTTAAAACTGTCAGTGTGTATTTTTTCAAAACCAGTCTTTAGTTTCAATACCAAATTCATTAAAAAGCAAGGTCATTTGTTTGATTTGTATATATTCTTCTTGGCTTCCATACATTTGGGTTTCCATCCATGCTGAAGTATTCTTCTCGATAAAATTCACCACACCTCCACACAGCCTGGAGGCATGGAACTTTGACATGATTGTGTCAAATCATGTTGTTCGATGCTTTTTATCCTGAACATGTTGCATTGACAAGATATGTCCTAATTACTTTAAAGGAGGCCTGAAGATATATCATGTCAATGAGTAGGATTCATTACTGTGGTTTATTTAGATGCAAATTATTTCTTTATAGCAATTAAAGCCTTAGAATATATGTTTAAGTGTTAGGCAATTATGTCCAAATAAAATAAGTTGTCTCAAAGTGAGCCTTGGTGGAACATTTTGTGTGCTTTGTATTTCAGAAAATATTTCATGATATTTCTGCATCACTTTCATCATAGACCTCAAAACACTTTGCAAAAATGGTTAAGCATTACTTGTCCCCATTTTACAGTAAGTGACTTACTCAAGGTCACACAAAAACTCGGCAGCAGAGGCTGGAATAGAATTCAATTCTCAACTCTGTCTTCAGGGTCATGCTGCCTCCAATTCCAGCTTAATCATAAGTAACCTTAAAAGAACTGTTTCCATTCTTGCCAGAGTCGTTTACCGATTTTGCAGACCCAACATGTTTGACTAATTTCTGAACTTGAACACACCTTATTTCAAAGATATTGTATGCCACTGCTGTTGGTTCATGGCCAACAGACGTGCTAACTCTTCCCTCTGCTAGATTCTTTGGCTCTTTCTTCGACCCCGGGTGTTTGTCTGTTTTAGCCTAATGGCAGCACAGGGTCATTGGAATAGCACATCTCAGTCCATGCCCCTCGACTGAGAGGGAGATACAGGATTCAGAAACTCTTTATCCTTCTGCATTTCTCTTTATATGTTATGGAATTCTCTTCTTTTTGTGGATGTCAGAATGAAACGAGCCACATTAATTTTCAATTTTTAACAAGAACAAGATTTATTAAAAACAATTTATAAAAAGGAATTTAAATAAAAGAAATGGTTTGCTTAGCATATATGAATTTACACTTCTCATAAACCAAATAGATAATGCATTTTCAGTTTAGTTAGAGAAAGAAAAACAAGAAAAGTGAATACTTTGTATTTCATGGAATCAATCCTTTCTCTGACAGTCTGCTAGCATCCCTTGTGTGGGGTTATTAGCAACTCCCACTTGCAGTGTTCAGGGCCCACTTTTCAAGTGTCTCTGGCTGATTCAGCTTGTATATTAAAACAGGACCACCTTCATGCACTCAGGTGTGAGTGTTCATTAACCCATCCAAGTGAGGTGTCATTAGTATTTTATACAGAAGTCCTTTTGATCAGAAGTCTCTTTTTTGGGAAGACTGCATGACTGTTGTCTCCTAATTACCTCTGGAAGTTTCCTTTCAGACCTCCTGTCTCTGGGGATGGTATGTCAAAAGCCCTGGGGATTTCCATTACTTTAGATTAAGTACAGTGATTAACTTTTTATCTCTACTAAGGTTCCTTTTTTTTTGTAGCTACCCTACGCTCTCCTACTGCATATATCCAGTCTGTGGGCTTTTCTTCACATACAGCGCCTCAGCGCTGCACCAGTGTAGCTGTGCCACTGTAGCACTGTACATGATGTATGCTACTACACTGATGGGAAAGCCTCTCCCATCGTCATAGTCAATCCATTTCTCTGAGAGGCAATTAGGTGGTATAACGGGGAGTTAGGTCAGTACAACTACATTGCTCGTGTGTGGATTTTTCACGCTGCTGAGTGATGTAGTTATACCGATATAGGTCCATAGTGTAGACCTGGCCTGTGCGGCACAGAGCTATCTTAGGCCTGGTTTTTACTAGAAAATTAGGTCAGTTTAACTACTTCTGTCAGGTGGTGAAAAATCCACACCCCTGAGTGGCATTATTAAGCTGACCTAAGTCCCTATGTAGACAGCGCTAGGTCAACGGAAGAATCCACCACCTCTGGGAAGGTGGATTACTTACGCTGACAGGAGGGCCCCCCCCCGTTGGCGTAGGTATTGTCTATGCTGAAGTGCTGCAAGGGACACAGCTGTGCCACTGTAGCATTTTAAGGGTAGACATACCCTTAGTTGTGACCTTTTAAAAAAGCATTCTTACTTTCTCTTACCAGAAAACATGAGTTAATGATAGACCTTAGATGCTCTGTCACAGCCCCTTGTTTCTTACTACTTCTCCCCCATTGTGGTTTTTATTTTGGACACTCTTCATTGATTTTATTGGTTTGAATTTTCTATTATGATGTTTATTGTTTGTTAAGTACTGGCAATGGGGTCAGCTTTGTATATTACACTGTCAAGTTGCCTGGATTGGTACAGGAGCATGAATATCAACCTGAGGACTGACTGTTTAGAAGCAGGGTACACACCCCAAATTGGTTGTGAGTTCTATTCTTAGATTTCACCAACCAAGTATCAAGTGTGAACTCCTCAAGCGGTATAACAGCCGTGACATGGAGTCACAATCTCTTTGAATACTCAGATCTACCTTGCCATCCTGGTAAGCTTGCCTTTTTGATAGATGGCTCCTTACTCCAAAAATCACAACAATATTCAGATTACTCTTAGTCCCAAAGTACCAATCACTTACCCCAGGTCAATGGCACATTAGATTCTAAACCAAATGGTACACTTTTAACCAACCCTATAATAAATTAACTAAAAATGTATTAACTAGGAAAAAGAAATTAGTTATTTACAAAGCTAAAGCAGGTAAACGTACACATCCAAATGCATTAGTCTTAGGTTCCAAAAGATAATAGAGTCCACTGTAATGTGAAAATTCTGTGTGTCCTCTAAGGCTAAGCAGCTAGGGATCCCTTGCTTATGCTTGGACTTTGAGAGGGCAAAATTTCTAAGCAGCACAGAAATCCAGTTTCTTCCTGTCAGGGATTTTTATTCCCTTCCCCCAGAGTTCAAGCTGATGGGATGAGTCTCCACACACACCTCCTTTTCAAAGGTTTTGGGGGAGCAATCAACAAAGTATTTTGTCCTCTGAGGTTACACAATGGTTTGTCTGGTGTCTATGGGCCTTATTTTGTGGGGCAGGAGATAACACTACCAGTGGTAAATTCATATTTCACACTTGGTAATGCTTCTCTCCTCTCTATTGGAGAGTTACATAGATACAGAGTTTAACACTCAATATAACATGGGGTACAGATGATATAAATGAGATTAGTACGTGCTGCATCCTGCAACATTTCATAAAGTCTAACCACTGAACACATTCTTATTAACTTAACACCTATTTTAACAATGCTAACACAAAGGTGAGCCAGACTGGTTTCCAGCTATGGATTGGTCAGTATTCAGCTGAGGCCTAGGGATGTTGGCATGATATGGCACCTGCTCTGTCAGTGTCACAAACACATTAAAAAGTTCCTGTTGCAAGGAACATACAGCATAAGGTCCTGATTCTCTAACGAGTGCCATATGAGTGAAGAATTCTGCCCATGTGGAGAGCCTTGTAAGATCTTGGCCTACGAGACAAACACAGAAGAATCAAGAAGGGTGGTGATAAATTAGTTATTTTCAACCTTATTTTAGTTTCACTCCTCCTCCTCCTCCCTGTTGCTTCTTTTTTATATAATATTGGGATAGAGTAGGTGCTAGATTGACATGGCCTAGAATTTATAATTCTTAAGGAGGCATTTGAATAAAAAGAAGCACTGGGAAGAAGAAGTAATTTATACCTGAGTAGTCTATTTATGGAAGAAGAGATAATGAGTGGGCGATGATGACTAGGAAGGAGGGTCAGAGTAAAAAAACCGAGATCTGAGTTCTAGGATAGGCACAGTTTTTATTGCCCTTAATATGTCAGCAGTCAGATACCACACAGTTAGGTACTATATAAAGCCCTAAGATAAGTAGGTAATTGTATTTTAATCATATTATTATTCCTGTGAGTGTCATAAACTCATTGTTGGGGGAGACTTTATAAATTAATGTATTATCTGAATCCATCTATCTCATCTGGCCCTAGTTATGCTTTTGAATCTTTTACCCAGGTTTGTCCATCACTTGTTCTTACAAGCTGGACTATACATTTTAAAAGTACTTTGACATAAATAACAATTGGCGTACATATGCAGCAACTGCTTTTTAGATATAAATATTTTTTTCAAAGGTTTTTTGTGTGATATTTGTGTGATCGCTTTTTTTAAATAAAAAAAAATCTATATAAGGCACAAAGCATGTGCCACTGCATAGAGAGATTATAAAGGCAAGAATATATTGAGTTTACAGGAGATAAAATCTTTGATACAGTATGTTCTTATGGTTTCATATATGGTGGAATCAAGACCAAAAATTATATACACCTATTTATTGCAGGGTAGGGGGAGAGTTTTTCAGAAGTGACTAATGCACACTTTGATCTAAAAGCCTTCTGATGTTTTATTGGGTTGAAAAAAACCCACAAATACACTGAGGGGCATTTCAAAGCTATGTGAAATTAGAAAGCTTTATTTTCTTTCCTTTTTCTTTAAGCAGCCTACCTAATTTAATTCACTTTTTTGTGATACATTTTTCACTTCACTATTGAGGAACTCTGTGTTGGTAAGCATTAGCCTGAAATGATTGTTTTTTATGGCCATATGATAAAACCCTTAAGAATTGGCCACATTTTCACTTTTTTTAACTGTAGCAATTCAGACAGGTCCACTATAATTCAAGAGAAAACTTAATTTCCTCCAAATAATTAGAAAACATTGTTTTTTCATATGTGGATAAATGTTTCACAGAACTTTTCAGCAAAGCTGTTTTCATCATACTTGTCCGGAAGTGAACTAAGATCTATGAATGTGGTTAACGCAAAACTCGTTAGGCTCATTTGACAATCCTAGCCTAAATGTTTACGACTGTATTAATCTTTGTTTAGGAGCCGTTGTTGCTTGTAACAGATATCTTGTCATTTTATTGTATGTGTAAAACAAAACAAAACTTTCTGATGCTTGTTAAATCTTAAGCAATAGTAATTAAAATGAGTCAATTTGCATCCATTTATTTTCTCATGTTTATATTGGTATCTGTGTATATATCCTGCCTGGAAGTATAAAAGGGGGACACTGTTTTGTTAATAATAAATAAAATGTTTTAAAACGTAACAAATTGTATAACTTTCTAATGAATAACATCCTACATAATTCAGACTGGGAGAATTTAAAAAAATAAAATTTATTTTTCACAGTTTATGGTATGTATTTCTCTGAATTTAGATAAAGGAATGTATATTTTACTTATACAGCCAGCTTCCAGTCAATTTTTCTTTGTTTCTCAGGCAGTGGCACAAAAGTGCATTGCGAATTACAAATACTGCCGAAATATCTGTGTTTAAAAGAATTGTTTTCATTTCTTTGTTTTTAAAAATAAAAGCAAATGGAATCATTTCTGTAGGTCTCAGTTTTTATTAAAGCTTATTTTTACTAACCCTGGATTTTGCTCCAGAACTCAGCTAACAGTGCCCCCCCTTAAAAAGAACTCTCAATCCTCATCCTCAAAGGAAACCTGCACAGCACTTTCAAAAGATGAGCCTGGGGAACTTAAATTCATAACTCTGCCAAAAATCATGGATTTAATAAAGACACTGGATTTATAGCTCATTACAACAATCTATAATCCACTAGCCCTCCTTTGTCCTACAGCAGAGGTGTTAACTGCCCACTTCACCTAGAATGGTCCCTTCCAACATGTGTTAACTCCTTATCTGTTCCTCTGTATTTAGCTGAGCACCTTTCCTAGACCTGAAGAAGAGTTCTCTGTAAAGTTGAAAGCTTGTCTCTCTTACCAACAGAAGCTGGTCCAATAAAACATATTACCTCACCCACCTTCTGTCTCTCATATCCTGGAACCAGCAAAGCTTCAGCAACACTGCAAATAATAAAATTGGTGGCAAACCAGATGCTTATTGACTTTATATTGAGGTTTAGCAATATGGTAGTTGCATATTTAATTAATATACGGGTATGGGAGAAGCTCTCCAATTGTCTTTTTGTAAAACAAACACACAGGTTAGCCTCTAAAATGGATAACTAGTTACACAAATCACTGCTATTGTAACAAATCCATGACCAATTAGGACTGCTGTTATGACCACGGGAATAACTGTATTGCACCTGTAAGTGGAGGGGATCCGGGGGGAGAGGGTGGGGGAAGGAGAGCAGGGGCTGTTGCTCGGTTGGCTCAGGGAGGAGGAACAGTGTTTTATGGGTGGAGGGGGGGAGAGGTCAGAAACTGCTGCAAAAGGTAGGTAGGGGTGGTATCAGCGTGGTGATGCTCACTCATCCTCTGGGAATGGAAAGGTGGAAGGATTTAAACGGGGCAAGCCTGGGCTGAGGAGGGTGTCCACCCTCCCTCCCCTTGAGATGGTAAAATACCAGGTTTGGTCAGGACCTGCTGTGGGCATTGCGCAAGCTGCTCCTTTTAGGGGGGTGGGAGGGAATGTTTTCCCTCATCACCAGATTGGCCCAGATGGAGTGTTTGAGGGGAGGAAGGGGGGGAGCCACCTTCCAAACAGCAGGTTCAGGGAGAGTTTTGTTAGGGTGAGGAGGAAAGGGGGTGGACTATATGTTGCAACTCATTATGTAAACGTGGGGCAGATGTCTAGTGCAGGTATTCCATGGGGAAGGTTTACAGTGAATGACTTGGTAAAGGACTTAAAAAGGAGGTGTTGGTTAATGGACCAGAGTGGGAGGGGGAGGGTTTCAGGGCTCCTATGAATGTTACAGCAGTGAGGCAACCGCAGTTTTCTTGTAGCCTGTGTGGATCGGAAGGTCCCAGCAATGGGATGGAAAATTAAGGGGGATTGGCAGAAGCCCTCCAGGTAGTGTTTAAATGAACAAGAGGTTACCTGCATTATACACTTTTATCTGCTGGGTAGTCCCAGACATCTAATAATAAAGTTGCAGACTGATTAAATGCATGTCAAGTGACTACTGTCCTTGTTTCGGTATAGCTGGACAACTCAGCATTTAGGATAGAAAGGAAAAAATTCAAATCCTTTTACTCCAAAATCAAAGGCTCCCTTTAGTGGGGCTAAAGGAGAACCTGTTTTTATCTAATTATTTCCACTAGGGGGTGGTGTGACTCAAACATACTAATGTATTACTTTCTTCAACAGTGAATAGTGTTTTATACCTGATGATAGTATCATGTAAATAAAATAAGGAATATAGATCACAATAGATTATTCAGGAAGTATATGTAGATGTTGTTCAGCAGTTATGAAGAAAAATACATTTATTAAGTTTCAGGGAACTGAAGCACAGAGAAATTCAGAGGCTTTTGGAATCAGATTTGTTTTATTAAAGAGAACACTAGGAGTTACAAAGCAGGAAAGGGCTTGGATTTGGATATCAAGCAGTGGACCTGACTCTACTACCTTGAACCTTGTGTAGTGATTCATACTAGTACAAAGTGGGTGTAAATCTAGTGTAAATCTAGTGTGTTACACCCATCTTTCCACTCACCTTACTCAAATGTAAAGAGTAAACAAGATTCACGGCAGGGGAGCACTGGAGATTGAGACAATATGGCTCAAGGCAGTTTCAGATGCAGAAGAAAAAGATAGATTGCCAACTGTTGAGGTGCATAGTTGTGTTAATATTTGAAGAGCATAGAGATCAGGAAGATAGAAGAGTGTAGAAATTAGGACTGAGTTGGAGACTAGGAGGGAGATTATATAGTATAGTCTGAAATGGATAGGAAAGTAAGGAATGTTTCTAAGGAGATAGGTGATCATTGTTTACTGTTTGAGCCCTGATGGTCATAGCAGTGCAAATAAACACAGTAGTTACAAATAGAGATGCAATGCCTTCTGGGAAGTAGTTTACAATCTAATTCTGACGTAGAATGTTGCACATGCGTTATATAGTATTTCAGGTGCTGGTACAAGATTGAGGCGGTTACAGGAATATTTAAGAGATCATTCTTGAAAACCTCTAAAGTTTTTAGGAAGAATTTATACAAATGAAGTTGTTTAATGCAACAAGAGGCTGAGAAGGACATTGAATAGGTACTTAGAGGAGGTTTAGGGAACGAGAAGAAAATTAGAAAGAAATTAAGGCATAAATGTAAGTGGGAGCAGATTTTTGCTGAGGGATTTGAAGGTGAGAATCAGAAACATGAACTTGATCCAGAAGGCAAAGGGAAGCAGGGAAGGAGTAAAAAAGAGTGACATGGTCAGAAGATGAGAAAAGAGAACAATTTTAACAATATCAGTTTGACTGGACAATTTTTGTTAGTAATGGGAGTCTGGGAGAATAAGGTTGCAGTAGTTGAGGTGAGATGACAAGGTATGGACAAAGACTTCAGTAGCATTGATGAAAGGGGGAAAAATATGGAGGCTGTTGTAGAAGAACCTACAAGATCTAATGACAGCCTGGATGTGGGGGAGAAGGAGGCAGAGGTGTTGAACATGACATCCTATATATCTAAATATACGGAGATAACAGATAGATATAAAATATAAAGCACAGAGTGAAAAGAGGAGAGGAATTGGTGATTGATTCCTAAGGGATCCTGCCAGAGAGCAGGAACAGGATGATCAAGGAGACACTGAAGGAGCCATTGGAGAAGTAATACAGAACCAGAAGAACACAGAATCCCAAAAAACCTGTTGAGAAGAGAGTGAATAGGAAAGAGTCATTGAATGCATCAGAACTGGCAGATGATATGAGGTGGGAAACAAGGATAGAGACAAAGTTCTAAATTCACATGCAGAGTTGTACTTGCTTACACACTAAGATTCTCAGGCCCATTTTGCATCTGTCTCAGTGTGAAAAACTGCCCTAAAACTAGCAGATTTAGTCCTGGAAAGGGGATCCTTAGATGGTGTACAGTCATTGATCTGGCTCTGATGTAACTCCTCTTTCTGGCTTCTGGAACAGGAGTGGCTTTGGGGAAGGGATGTGGCCACGGAATACTTATACTCTGGCAATGCCCAGATGCCAAAATAGTCCCTGCAGACGGTTTGGAGCTGTCCTGGGGCTGATTTAATATACACTGCGGATTGGGTCAGCTCAAACAGTTCCTTTTTGCACCTCTTCCCAGCTACATCTAACACCAGTGGAGGTGAAAATCTTGTCCCAAGTCTGAACGTGGACTTAAGTCTTTAGACTTGGCCAAGAGGCTTTTAAATTATTAGTCAACTGTGGTAAAAGCAGTTATGGTGGTTCAGACGGGATGGAAGTGAACAAGAGAGAATTGGAGGAAAAGGGCCAGATT
This sequence comes from Emydura macquarii macquarii, assembly GCF_026122565.2. Taxonomy (NCBI): domain Eukaryota; kingdom Metazoa; phylum Chordata; order Testudines; family Chelidae; genus Emydura; species Emydura macquarii. Next base: position 15,564,360 of record NW_027131485.1, read on the forward strand.
CTGAGGAGGCCATAAGACATGTAAAGCTGGCTCAGTCAGACAGGATTGCCATAGTATAGGGGAATCCCAAGGCAGCATAGGGTCTACATAGCTGGCTTTATACCATTCCTCTTAGTTATGGGCCTAAAGACAAATACCTGAAGCTTCCATTAATTGTGCTAGGGGTTGAACTGGATTGGGAGCCATACAGGTATCTTAGATTGCATCAGAGGACTAAATCCAGAAAGGGTGAATTGGCCGCAGCATGTAGGGGGAAAAAAAAAAGTAGAAAAATGGAGAATTGGAGAGCTAAGGTCAAGAGAGGGCTTGCTTTATTGGATAGGTTGTGGTAGAACATGTTTGTAAACTGAAGGAAAGAAGCCAGGGGAAAGCGAGTGATATGGTAAGAAGAATGAAGAGGCTGTCAATTGGGGGAAGGTATATTTTCACTGTCAGACATAGATGATGAAATGAACCGATGCATTCTGAATAAACTGAGGTCTGGAGGGTTTGGATTTGCGGAGACCACACAGAGGGAACAGCTGCAGTCAAGACAAGATTGAAGTGATATGACTGTATTAGCTAATGTATTGTCCTTCAGTTTGTTTCATCACAATTCAGAAAAGTCACAGCCTCTGCCTTACAGTATAATTAAGAAAATCTTCATTCTCCATCTGAATCTTGCCATACATTTACAGATTATTAAATAGTTAATACCTCATAGAAAAAATTGGAAAACATTTCACTAACCCAGTTCCACTGGCATACTGTGTATATGATGTATATCTGCATCCTTCTTTTTTTATCACTAGTGACATGAGAACAATCTTCTTGTTCCTAAGTTCATGTGCTCCTGTTGCTTGAAGTCATAATCATTTTTGTGACATCATAGACTCTCCAGGGTATGATATGTAATGTTGCAAGCAGAGGATTATAAATGAGGAATGAGAATCAGGAGCATAAACACTTTTAAGCAAAAAAGAGCTTGTATCCATATAAACAACATTAGTAACTTTATATACAAAATGTATCTGTAATAGAACAGTGTCTAAGTAGGACATTTTTCCTGTGTATCACTAATTAGCTTTTTAATGTTCCTTTGTGAAAAGCAAAAAGGCTATCAGTAAATGTAAACAAAATGCACCCCCCTCAGTTTCAAAGGCAGGTTTGAGGCTGGATTGGCAGGGAAAAAAGGGTAGTGGCTCTTTAAGTGTCCCCCTCCTTCAGGGTTGGAAGGGAGGGGCTGCTTGGGAGCAGGAGGGCATCACCTAAGAGTGTATATAAACCCTGCCCCTCCAGCCTGAGCCCTCTCTGTTAGCAGCTTCTATTCCCCCACCCCAGGATTAATGTAGGACTGGGTTTTTTTGGTATGCTGTGGGTATTGTATTAGTGATCTTTTTTGGGCTTGGGAAGGAATTATGCCTCATCGCCAGATTGACTGGGTTGTCCAAGGTAGGTTTTTTCATCTTTGCCATTGAAGCTCAGGGGCCTGGTGGGATAGGTTGACAGGTGTCCAGTGCAGTTACGCCTCACATGAGGCAGTCTGGTTCCTTGATAAACCAGTTTTGGAAGTGATTTAGAGGAAGGCATCACCTAAAGGTGCTGGGGAAGAGGGTTGGGAACCAGCTATGAAAGCAGGGAGTGAGAACAGCCTTCCACTAGATGGAGATGATGAGAGAAGGAATAACGACCTGTACAGTACAAGTTACTGCTGAGTAGTTCCCAAATGAGTTATGTTATTAGAGTTATGGCCTATTTGAACCACATCCATCTTGTCTTTCTTCCCACTTGTCCAGGACACTGCTCTACATCCTTGTTTACACAAACTCTCTTACTTTCTCCTATCTGAAACAAGGGGTATTAGATTACTGAGATTCAGAAATGTGGAAACTGTCAGCCAGCTTTCCCAAGTTCAGAAGGCACAGCTGAGTGAAAGTCATTTTAGCTAAAGCCACTAAAACCTTCTATGTCCTGCTGAGCTGGTCAGCAGCCCAGAGGCAGAGAATATGCATGGGCTTGCATCGGCATTGGACTACTCAATAATCCACACCAGTATTTAGATTGTTTTAAGATTAATGTTGGCTAATTATTCCTGCTGTGTCCTGCTTAATCTTTAGGCTTTCGGGAAGTTGAGCAACAGTTTATACTTGAGAGTGTTAATTCTGCAGAGCTGGGATACCAGAGTAGACTTGAGTCTTCAGATTTTGCAGACTCAATGATATGAAGACTTCACATGCCCCCAGAAAACTTTAGATAATGAAAGGCTATACTGTATCCCTTCATGAAACATTTTTTCTTCTGGAACATTGGTAATAGAACCATGTGAATAGACCACATGTATCAGACACCTTGCACCCTGTTGTTTAAAACCATCCTGGGAAACTGAAGGCAAAGTTTTAGAAAAATGTGTTATAACTACAAGAAGTCAAAATGGGAATTGATATAGTTGGATATGTATCTGTCAGAAAAGGTAAGTGTGTGTGAAACAGACATACCAGCACAACATTCAAAGCTGGGGAGAGGAGAGAGAGAGAGAGAGACTAGATTGGGTGTGGGGGGGGGGTGCACATGCTTTAAAAAAGTGCTCTATATCTCAGAAAGATAGTGAAATATTCTGTTTCATTTAGTACTGTGATTATAATGCAGAACACCCTAAACTTTGAGTAACTTAACATCCAACTGTGTGTATGGACCATATCTCTAAACTGGTCAAACCAAAATCGCAGATTCAAATTTGGTGTCTTAGACCCAATTCTGGTAAATATTCAAATCGTGTTGCTTAATGTTTTAAGGTGTCACAGTTGTTTAGGGGAGAAAGCCGGGGGCTGCATTTGCAATGTTTAAAAACAGATCTTTTACCATCAGAGAAATGTTCAACACACAGAGTTCAATTTTTACACATGGACTTCTTAATACATTGTCCAAATCTTGCATTTGGATTCTCAGTTCAACACACAAACGAATATGTCTGATGATCAGTGTGCCTGTGAGCTGATTTGGATAGCCAGATGTGGGATTTGGATGTCTCCTATTATTATGTTGGAATCTTTGGGGAAAAATTAGTTTTCATGGATAGTGAAAAAGCTAACTTTCAATAGCAAAAAACAAAACAACAATAGCAAAAAAACAAACAAAAACCACTCACCATTGTATTTTTCCCTCATGAAATTCTGAAAACATGCAAATTATTTGCCTTTTTTTGTTTTTGTTTTTCTGGTTAACTGAACTCTGAATTGTGACTAATGATTTTAATTTGACAGCATTTTTAGAATGAGGGTGGGCCACCCTGTTTTCCAACTCGTGTTTTCTGCCCTTCCAATCAAACCAACAGCAGCTTATATGTATCTTCCTTCTCAGGTTTGTCAGAACTGCTTCAGGCTTAGCTGACAAGGAGAGACATCGGGCTTGATACTGATCTTGCTTGCTGTGGTGTAAATCAGGAGTAACTCCATTAACTTCAGTAGAGTTACACAGATGTAAAACCTATGTAAAATATAGTGTGTTTGTCCCTCCTCTACTCCAGCACTCTTCTGAACAAAACTTTCTGCATCACTTCCAGAGCCTTTAAGCTAGGAGAACCAGGGACCAAGCTTGGTTTGGAGTTAAGACCTTCTGCTTGGCAATATCTGACAGTCCTTTAAGAAATAGCCATTATACATATCCCTCCATTTCCCTCCATTCATTTAACTGTTGGCTAATACAGGGACACTTGTGACTTTTTCCATTGTTGTAAACCTGTACAGTTAATGCTGAATGCTTTTCAAATTTGTACTGAAGTAGCGCTGAAAAGGTTAACCTTGGCATTGAGTCCCAGTAGACTTTGGGTATGAAATATTGGAGAAGTCAATGGAAGTAACGCAGTACTTAATAGAAAGAGAAAATTAGTAATTCTTATTTGCCTGAGGTAGGTGCAGGCCTCGGTAATGTCTTGATCTTTGTGCGAATAGCTAGTAAAGAAAGCAGTCTTAATAAAAACCTTAAAATAGAAATAGAAATTTTCATGACAAGAAAATACTCCTGGAATGATGAGCTGTCACCCAGGAATTGGAAAGAAAAGAAAGAACCTTTTGTATTTTTAATTAGTCTTTTTGATAAAGTATAGTTGCTTTAAAAAGATCAGTGGTATTCACCTGTTTATAAAATCATCATACAAATATATTTAAAGCAATGGGATATCGGTGGAGTGGGCAGAGGGAAGACGAGTTTATTAATCGTTAATAATTTACCAAAAGATTATAGTTACATGTTTTACTTGGGACTGCAGGACAAATCTTTTCCCATGAGATCAAGTGATGAGGGATATTTTATTATGGTGGAAGTTAGAGGGAGGGAGTGTTGTCGAGTGATCAGAGCAGAGAACTGGAAGTCAGGACTGCATAGTTCTATTCCTAGCTCCTGCAGCAAATGACAGACACACCTTGGATGTGGTACTTGAATTTTTTTGAATCACATTTACCCATCTGTGGCAAGAAAATACATATTTAATAAGGGTGATGTGAGGCATAATTAAGATTTGTTAAAGCATTTTGGTTTCCTGGTATCAAATGTATTATATAAGTATAAAGTATTAGAAATAATATAATATTCTCAGCCCCTCAGACACATCCCTCCTTTTGAATGGTGGCTGTAAGGGCTGGATTGATAAGTAATAGTTTTCTAGGTGGGCATTATTTGCAAATCTATAACAATGGAGGAGAGCTTTATTCTGTGTTTAGTGCCAGGTTTATCAGAGGGGTGGGGAGCAGGAGGCTAGCTAGCTGGGAAATTCTAGAGTGACCTAGAAGGGCTTGTATTGCCCCTTAAGTTATGAAACATTGAAGATGAAGAATAATTACCTGACGAAAGTAGTAAACAAATATCACTTTTTTCCCACTGTTGCCTATCTCTTCAAAGGCTTATTTCAGGCATTAATGAAACAGCTAGAAAGCATCTCAGAGGAGAAGGGAGGGTCAAGTAACTTAATTAGAAAGAGAGACAAGGAAACGTTGGTGAAGTGAGTGTATTGACTCTCTTGGGAGGCAGAAAGCTTTGGTGGGCTACGAGGCCACTGGCATTTGTCTTCAAGGTGGCCACAGGATTTTTTTAGAAGGTGTAACTTGTGCTGAGTGAGGAAGAAAAGGCTGACTGCTGCAGGAGCCAATACAGGACAAAATTAAAAGTGAGAAGTTTGAAGTAATGCTTCAGATTTTCTCAATACAAACAGCTTCATTCTCATCCATACGAGGATATTCCCACTTTGTGGGAATCTTTCATTCAGAGAAGGTAACTAGAATTTAACTCCAAGTTAATATGTTAATCGGAAAACTGTAGAGAGTGCATGGACTTTTTGAAGGGTTAATGTGAATATTTCATAGGGCACAACAAACTAAACACAGCCATTATTGCTGAGACAGGTTTGAAGCAAAGGATTGTGGGGGGTTGTCTGACTTCAGTAGAACGTTATTTTTACTTGATGGAGAAGGTTTGGCTTATTTGTCAGCATGCTGTGAAACATCTCAAGGATGCTATTTTTAAAAAAATATATAAAATTTTGTTTGTGAAATCATCTGGCTACCAAATTCCTATAAATCAAAAGATTGCTATTGGTGGAATGAATTAGATGAAATAAAACCTAATCGTGCATCACAGGCTAAGAATGGTTTTGCAGTTGTGGATTAGGTTTGCAAGAAATGGTGGTTTTGCATTTGTTTCTGGCTGCTTTTATTATTCCTGTTCTTGGTTGGACTTTCAAGGTGAGATAAAAGTTTTTATCTTTCTATTTGACTTTTAAAGAGGTTGATCCAGGAATATGACTATCTTCAGGTCAACCTAGTTATTTGATTACCATGACATTTCATACCTAAACAGATGAGGGGAAAGGGTGTTACATCTTGTTAAGTACATAAAAGGACTCTAATGTATGCAGTTTCACCTATTGTCATTATATGAGAGCCTTTCACCTTTAGCCTTCTCATTCAAATCCAGCACAGGTTATCTTGTTATGTGTTACATGTGACATAAATTGATGGCCTTGGTCCAGTTCCTAACAAACAAAACTACCACAACTGATACTAATTGGCACCCTTGTGGACAGTTTCACCAAATCAGGCAACGATCACATTCAGTTCAGACTGGATCCAGTAAGTTTCCACCTGGACAGGTTGATTCAATTAGTGGTGGTGGTGGCATGGGGCACCGAAATCAGTCTTTGCAGTTGCTGATGGAATTATCCATATTCTGGAGATTGAGAGAAACTAAAGATCAAGAGTTACTAAAATACAGATTTAGTTACATAGATGGGATGTTGATGAGAATTATAGGAGTTACTTAGGATGAACATTAGGGTTCAGACCAAACAAGACATTTCATGGGATACTAGTGTGAAAAGGCATTCAAATACAAACTCTCTCAGGTCTTAAAATATAATCTTGTCTTGCTAGAAGCTTCAGAAATGCTGAAGAATTCTTGATCAGTCCCTTGTGATATCATTCTTGCTTATGAAGGATGCAACGAGTCAGAAAGTGTCTTAAGGTTAACCGTGTTTCTGTGGCCACTTATCATACTTTCTGTATGTATAGCCATATCTTGGAGTGTGGTTAGGCTGTTGGGCTGATGACAGTGTCTAAAACAAGGAAATGGCTTGACAGTGATTTCATCTTTCGAAAGCAGGCATATTTGTTGTTTGCAATGAAAAGTTACCCTGGAGGGGCTCAGTGTGTCTGTTACGAAGTGGGTGAGAACGTTTATTTTCTCAGTCATTTGGAGCAGGATATTATTTCAAGCTAGAGAATTCTGTTCCTTGTTAAGGTCTATCGTAGCATACATGTTTTGAGTTAGTTGTTACGTTTGAGTATGTTTAATGTTTATGATGAATTATTGCTGATACTAGTGTTATGTAAATAAAGGTGAGGTGTTATTTAATTTATATTACTGGCACAATGATGGTGGGAGCCGGCAAAATTTAACAGAGCAATGGGAGATGCACTTTCTTGAATGCTAGGTGTATGTTAGACTCTCTACACTAAATGGTCTTGAAATGATTGTTCATAGATTGCTTTAAAGGATGTGGATTTTATTCTTTTCTTTTATGTAAGTATTCTTAACCATAAAATGTGTGATAGACAGAGAGAACTTTACTTGACCATTGTCACGTTCCAGAAGTTCACTTTTGAAAATTAGATAGCCATGTATAATTCCAAACTGTTTGGCCTGGAAGCATTGTGCCTTTGGTTTTGGCATTATGTAGAATGAATGGGATATTGGCCCCTTACATAACATATTTGTTTTTAATTAAAGATTCTGATAAGGTCTTATTAAAGTACCATGTATTATTTATCATGTTTCATATGAAAATGAGCTGAAGGGAAAATTCTATCAGCTTAGGGCATTTGCAGAATAACAGGCTTAATGTGCTGGGGGAAAAAAAAAGAAAAGCATGACATACTCTTGTCAGAACAGGAGACTGCTTCAGGCAAAGGGAAAGAATGGAAAAAGGAGAAGGGGAATAAAGAGAGTTCATCTGACGTTGTCTCTTTTCTTTCTTTGCTCTTGGTTTTTTTTTTTTTTTTTTTGGCATGATAAAGTAATTTGTGCTGCTGTATAGCGTGCTGTTTTAGTAGTTCAGTGGTACACTGCTAAAAGCATGGATATTTCCTAAGCCAAAACCAAATCCCTGTATTGTAAGTTTATGTATTTATTGTTTTAGTGTTAATTTCTGTGCTCTATATACATGGGTTTTGTTGAAATGACTGCTTTTGGACAGAAAAATTATGTAATAATTGGTCCTGTTGGAAGGCTTGTGGTGCTGTTGTTTGTTTGTTTGTTTTTTTAAGATGACTTTGTAAATCTAAATCATTCTTTTGGGTGATGGAGGGGTGTAAAAATATAAAATAAATAATTTTTCTTGAACTCCAAAGCCTAAATTTCAGTAACACGCTTTGTGGAACTGTCTGTTTTCAGTTCAAGTAGTGGCTTTTTTTTTTAAAAAGGAAATTGTGATACCAAATTAATGACATCAGTGATGACAAAGACCTCACATTTATGTGGATTAAGTATTTATTTCTTGTCCTTAATGTTTATCTGTTGGTATAAAATGCATCTCGGTTAAAGTTGGGTATCCTACAAAACTAGGTAATTTATTAGTCTTCTGAGAAGTCTGCTTCTGAAAAGAAAATGAAAAAAACTAAGGTGATGCTTTGAGATCTGACCTTCTTTCCTAAAGAATTAACAACTCACTCATTTTGTCAAAAATCATTAGTATTTTTTGTTATATTTTAGTAGTGCCTAGGGAAAAAAAACTTTAATATTGAACCTCAAGGACAAGTTAGAGTATAAATTATGTGATTTGCAGGTCACATGCTATTTTATAACATAAAGACTAACTAGATCTACTAATGAATAATAATTACTCCATAAAATAAAGGAAAAGTCTGTATGTGAAATACTATTTTGAGCAATGAGGTGTCACTTTCATAGTAAAAAGTAAACCTTAAATTCCAAAAATGACAAATGTAATTTGTCCATATAACTTGACAGTATGATCTCTTATAACAGACTTACTATTCCTCAAATACATTTGTAATTTTAGATTAGATGGGTTTCAGAGCAGTTGTAAACTGTTTCCCTCATTTAAAAAACAACTGTGCCACAACATTAATTTTATTCTTTGTGTTTCTACTGCAGTAGCTACTCTAATATACTCACGGTATTTTTTTTTAAATGATTTTACAGGCTTTTTTAGGAGACGAGAGTGAATGGCATGTAGGTATAAAACTAAGCTGTTTTGTGGAATAAGCTTCTGTCGATTTGTTAAGATTATATTTTCTTTCTCAGTTTGTGCACCATACTTGTGTTTCTTAGAAGGTGAAAGCCCTTTTTATTTGTCAGGTAGTCCACAAAAAGGGGGGAGGGGAGAAGAGAGGGGAGAAGGGTTGAATCATAACAGATATTCAGTCCCAGCTGGGCAATGACATTAATTGTCCAAATCTCATGGACGTCTGTGATGTAGCATGCTCTCTCTCCTTCCCAACCCTCCCTAGGGATTTTAAAAATGCAGTATTTGAATTTTGGTGAGTGGTAAAGACCCTGCCCTAGGACCCATTTAACAAATGAGAAGCTGTGCAGCATCAGCACCAGCCGACTGAGCCTCAGTGAGTCAATCTCTCTCTCTCTACTAGTCAGCAGCTACTGTTGTGAGACGAGCCTCAGCTCTACTGTCATTGAGGAAGTTCCATTTGCTCATCAATAGGCTGCAGGCTGTGTCTTCTTTTTTTTTCTCTCTGTTAAAAATTTGTAGTTTAAGTCTACCAAGTGTCCTTAGCTGACAAATTAATGTAGGGCTCTAGCACTGAAAAGGAGAAAAGAAAACAAGACAGTGAAAGACACTGTTTCTTACTTAAATAATCAGAAGAAGAAAAAAACCTGTAGTTGCAAGACAGGACAAACGTGCTTGCATGCAAGCCCCCTCTCTTGTTCTACGTAGACTTCAGAGCAACACCATGCAGCATCCCCTTACGGGTGCAACCTGTGTGGCATTGCCGAATGTGGGTATGTGTCCCCAGCTCTCCTGTGCCTTGACTTTTATGTACTTACAGCAGGTAAGTTTGTTTAACTTTTTTCTTCCCCTCTATTGACTGCATTGTCAGCATCATTTATGGAATTCATAGTCTTAATGGTATTCTTTGTATGAATAGGGTGTGTAAATTGTCTTTTATCGTGTGGGATGAATCTTGCCTTTGTACTTAGAAATGATGAGAGTAAGTAGAAGAGTTAATTTAGTACAGGATCAACCATTTGGGTGCTTTTAAAACCTTTATTTTGTCAAAATCTTTATTAATGCTGTTTGTACATAGCTTAATACAGTATTTTGATTGTTTTACCCATGGATACTGTACCACAGTTTCAGCCATGAAAAAGATTGCTTTTGCTTCTTTATTCAGTTGCAGGCATAAATTGTACTTCTAATGCAAACGTGCCCAATGGCAATTTTGTTTAAGCTTTCTTCGAAGCCAGAAATTTTAAGTCTTTGTTGAAATGTGCTGCTGATTAAAATTGAAATCTAACTGGTTTCAATGAGAAAAGAAAATCATTTAATTTTTTAAAACCTATATCTGTGAAGAATTAGAATATTTGAATCACAGAAGTAAATTTGCATTGCCTTGAAAAATGGCCTTAGAAATTAAAAAAAACCCCACCTAATTTTAGTTAATCTTTAAGAATCTTCATTTATGAGCATCATATTTGCTGCTGCTTTTTTCTTAGTATTCCAACAAAAGGAGTTTCCAGTTTATAATCTTTACCTATTTTATTGTATAAATAAAAGTATTAGGCAGCATAGGATGTCTAAACTAGAGTTGTATGTATTTGAAATCATTATTGTGTGATACTTATTTTATTGTTTGTTTTTTCAACTGATGAGCCCACTACCACAAAGGGTCATACAGTAGACATGCACAGCCAAGATTAAAATACAGTGTCATTCAAATGTGATTAGTTCCGTTTATTCTGGCCTTTTTACTGAGTTTAATTTTTTTTTTTTTTTTTTTGGTGGGTGGGTGTGTACTGTAACTCCTCTGAGAGGTTACATATTGAGGCATTTGTTTGTGAACTCTTAAACTTCCACAACAGTAGTTTAGATACTGCCGCGATATAATTCATATCTTTATTGCTGAATTTAAAAAAATCTCCTGTTTAAAAATTCTTTTTATTATACAATTTTATTAATATATTTTGCTGTTCAAAGATTAATTTAAAGTTTCTCTTTTATGTTTATATATTTAACAATTCTGTTTACTATCAAAAATAAATAAAAATATTTGAAGCTTCTGAACCTTTCTGTTGCTTGTTTCACTAATAGTATAATGTAAACCATTTCTAACATACAGCATGGAATACATAATAAAAGATACTAGATTTTGCATGTCTGTGGGAGGGATTCATGTGTTCACAATTAAAATTTACATTAGATAAACAATGTATACATTATTTAAATGTCTTGCATAGCAAATTTAAAATTATGTTCTTAATAGCTGTGCATTCTGGATATGTATTTAATATATCATTTATGGATCAGCTTTAAAGATTCTTGTCTAACTTGTGCAGTTACTTGGTATGTACAAAATGTACACACATGTCTTGCAGTGCTGGTTCCTGTGAGTTTGCCAGACAACAATTTGAGCATTAAGGAAGGAACTGTTGAAAGGGAAAATGTGATTTAAGGTCAAAGGTCAACATGACCACACAAGGAGCTGATAAAAGATTACATAAAGATGAGGTTGGGGGTTGTAATAATGTTCCTGTATGATCTATTGCAATAGCCTTATGCAAACATATCCACCATACAGCAGTGCTTTAAGGCTTAAGAAAATATGTGCAACCATAATGATTACTTAAAAATAGTGAATAAAATTGCATCCAATCCACTTGAGAAAAAGATGAGAAGTGATTGCTACTGCACTTTACAAAGTGTTATGTCCTGAAGTTGATATTTTAACTCTTTAAGTGGATTAACTGGTGCTTTAGAAGTTTATAGGGTATTGATAACCGGTGGCTTTTTAGTCTCACTTTTATTGTCCAATCATTACACTTTTACCTGTCTTAATCAGGTAAACTGCTAAAGGCATCTGCATTTCTCAAGGGTAGTTGTGAGGATGGTGGTTTCAAAATGCTATGTCTATTTGTTATTGTGTTTTGTTCATTTAGTAGGCATCATACTTTTACTGGATATCTCTTAGTAACTTAGAGAAATATTTTCTTAAATCAGATTTTGGTTTAGTATTTGTTGCATTTGATTTTGCATTTTCTTAATTACAGTTCTATCCCGTAATGATTTTTATCTAAAAAGTAGTTACGTAAAGTGAAGAAATGTAAACACTGTGATAACTATACCTACAGAACTGTATGCAGATTTCTTAGGTTTAAAAAGAGAAAGATAAGACACAATCTATGCATTAGCAGTGCATTTGATTTTTGTACCTTTTCTCTATCCATAACAAATAATGTGTAGTAAACACACAAATCTAACTAGATGTCACTCAAATACTTTACTGAAACATAAATTTTATTCATTTCTCTAAAGCGGTCCATTGACCTTGGAACTAGTAACCTGAATGCTTTAACTAACAAGTTAGTAACCATTAATACCTCTGCAGAAATCCTCACTTCCACCAATATTTACACATTATGTGAATCTATATAGCCATTTTTTTTCTAATTTATACCCTTAATACCTCTTCTTTGTTTTGTATCTCATTGAAAATAAATACACATTCACAACATTATTTCAACAGTATGACCATTTCTTTCCTCCACCTATGAGATTGACTAAATATAATAGTATTTTATCCCATTTAAGTCAAGCAGTTGGGACAAATAAACAGCCTTTCCTGAAAGGTTAGAAAAAAACCTATATTTTTCCCCCCCTCAAGATGGGAGCTGCTGCTCTTTCTCTCAAGTAAAGATGTACATACCCATAAGGCTGGGCTGTTTCTTGAGAGCTGTTCTGGTCTCTCTGGAAAACCTGGGGTTCTGGAAGTTCTTTAAAATTGCCATTATTTACTTTATAAACTGATGCTGCTCTATCTGTTGGTTAGATAGGTATTCATAAACTTTTTTCAAAAGTGCCACAAAAGCTGTTCCAGTACTATTTCAGTGCTAGCGACTGTCGATGTATTTGGTATTATATCGTTCCAAATTATTGGCGTTCATAAAGTTTGTACACTTAAGTATAGAACTAAAATATTATTTTAAACAGTGTTTCTGTTCAGACACCATAGCTCATTTAGAAACATCAGCAATGTTGCTGTTGGAATGTTAACACTGAAAGCATAGCATAAAGGCCTAGTCTACGTTATAGATTAACAGTGAGCAAAATATTCATTACAAAAGCAAATAAAAACTGAACGTTGTTGGTTAAGTTAGCAGAGCTATCTGAAAGCCGTCAAAACTACTAGATAGAATTCTACTAAATGTAAAAGATCTAGTTCTCACACATGGCAAAGACCACTGTGGGTGTGTGGCAGGGATAAAAGTGTCGGATCTGGAAATTTGTGTTGGGCCATTATAAAGATAACAACTGTTAGCAAAATTGGAGATGCATATTAGGATTTCACACAGGGCCAGTTTTTGCCTTTATAAGGAGTCTGTGTTTTGGTTTGGGCCCATTTCCGCATTATTTTGAAGTGTTGGAATAACTTTGTGTTATAGAATTTAAAAAGAGTGAAGTAAGAAATGGCACCTGGCTGCATCTTTTTGTGTCAGGTGTTACAGCTGACTTTAACCCTCTGTGAATCAGGATTTAGAATGTATTAACAGAGATTTAACTATGTTAGATCAGTGATAACTATATACTACAAATATATTGGAGGATGTAGTGGTATTTATCTGATATTTTCATGGGTGAAGTACCAAAGCCAACCTTTAAAATACTGTGTAAAATTCCATTTCATAGTGTGCCATGCTGTTGTCAATATTTTAAGATTGGTAATTTTTTCCCACTTAATGATGATATATGTGGTTTGTTTTAAATAGTGAAGTGGTTTGTACAAAGGGTAATTCCTCTTAAATGGAGCCATTGCTCATAGTGGACATCCACAGATCGAAGCAATTGAACTGAAACTTCAATATCAACCTTCTTTGTCTTTAACTAGAAAGTAGTTCATGGCATAGATAGTGGTCAGTGAGACCAGTTTTCATAACAAAGATTTTTTTAAAAATCGCACCATGCATAGGGTTTCAGTCGTAAATTTGTGTAGTGTTATTTAGACTTTAACTATTGTGACTATGAAGAGGAGATGAATTCCTCACTCAATTTACCTAATTCATGCTTCTGAATCTGAAGATTTATAGGAGTCTGAAGTATTTTTTTTCCACATTCTGTCTTCATGACTTAATTCAAATTTGATTTATTAGATACTGCTTTCGATTGATGCAGTCAATAATGGAGAAAGGGATTAGAACAGATTATCTTCACATATAAATTATATAAAGAATTAAAATAGGATGGATGAATGATTTCTGGATGCAGTTTGCCTTTTTGATACAGAACCAGTACATTAATTGTTGAATGACACCAGAGCATTTTAGTTACAGTTCAAAGTACTTGTGTAACTTTAATTTTTTTAATTTAGTGAGACTTGATGGATCAAATGTTTTAGTTGATTATAATAGGGGAATGATAGGGGATAAACAAATACTTTATCTTTCAGCACAGAAACATTGAATTACTTTCCATGTACTGAATATATCTGATTCATTGTCTCTGTTGTAAAATTATTTAATCTGACTTTACCTCATGAAAATTGTAAGCATCTGTTGGCTTACAAATTTGAGCCTTTGCACAATTTTATTCCTCAGCCTGCTATTTCATGGCAATTTTCATGTGAGAACATACAACACTCTGCATGAGTGGAAAAAAGTCCACATTACTAATGCTCACTCACCATCTGTTTTTCTTACAGCTGGGCCTTGAATAATAGTCCAGTAACTGATGGACTGAGGGTAGACAATCTTTTTAGAGTTTTCTGATTCATTTAACCAGCTTCAGTGCCCCAAGAGAAACGTAATGCTAGTTTATTCATTTTGGGAGGGTAAAGACACTGTACTTTGTCAGTATTCTGTTAGAAAAAAAAATTGCCATATTGCAAACAATATCAGGTTGATGCATTTGTACCTAAGGGGGCAGTGTGGCACTCTTAGGAAATTTCATCATATAAATGAAACCGAGCTCACAAGGTGTGGGTGTAATTGCTGCATCTGGAGATACTGTTAATGCAGAAGTAGTGAGTGATATCCTGATGTTCTGTTTATTTTAATTAAGAAAAATAAGGTCATTTGATGTTCACTGAGAAATTTCCAAGTTGACATACAAAACTTCACCTGTTGTTTAAAGTGAAATTTAGATGATTATAGCATTCTCTCACAAAAGAGCTATTTAATTGTTTTCCAGGGACCAATAAGAAGTGGCTTAAAGATCAAGTGCTGTATTCTAATTCTGAAAAAAGCTAGCTTGGGCATTTGGCTACTGCTGTATTGAACAAGGTCACTTCCCAGCCACAATAGCAAGAGGAAGTGCTTTAGTTAAGTAACCCCCTCCTTAAATACCCAAGGCCAAAACAAAACAAAAAAACAACCAAAAAGTGAAGGAGGTTATTGGCTGCTTTGGAAGATAAGAGCAAGAACAGTCCAGTAGGAGTTTTCCTTGGATTCTATGTGGCAGGGACAGGTAAAGTACTCTTGTCTTGGAATAATTCCTTTTATATATTGCTCCCGGAGTATTTAGAGGGGGAAAAAATTTTGGTGAAAATGTAATGGCTGGATTTTTTGTTGTCAACTATTTGTAAATTGTTACTCTTCGTTAGTATTTATTGAATATTTACATCGATGGTTGTTTTTAATAAGTGCTGTAGCATTTTGTGTCAATGGAAATGTGCAGTGGTCAGTTAAGCTGGAGACATTTTGGAGTAAAGAGCAAACATTTTCTTTCTGCTTCTTTGTTTACAGTAGTGGAAGAAAGTGTTGGGATATAGAGGTCTTTGATATTTGTTTGTATATTTCTGAACTGATAACTAAATTATATCAGAGTTCTCAGGGAGCTCCAGTTTAAATACTGTGTTTAGGTTTTAACAGGTAATAGAGGTGAGAGAAGTGACAAAAACTGTTGACATAAGAGTTTATCACCTTGCATTATAGAGCTGTAATGACATTAGTGGAAACTAGAAGCCAACACTTTCCATATGAATAATCCCTCAAGGTCTATAACCTCTTTAAGGTGTTCCTGGGATTGATTTATCAGTTTTAAATTGAAGTGTGTAATACTCAGGCTCTCCTGAGGAACTCTTGTCATTTCTTTACTAACATCGCTCATTTACCTCTGAGCAGCATAGTGCAGAGCCATTGACTTCTTCTACATTTGACTTCCCCTCCTCCTCTGTCAATGCAGCAGCCCAGTGAATTTAATTAGGGAAAATAGCATATTTAATGTCTATAGTGTGCTGAGTAGTTGTAGTCAGGCCTTTGGTCTTTTGCACTATAGCAGGCTCCAGCTGTGGAGAGATCGGAGTCTGTTTTGATCATGCTCTTTTTTGTTGTGTTACACACATGCAGAATCAAAATTAGGAACTGTAGGAAGAACTAAAGAACACAGAGGATTATTTTGTGTTCACGGTGAGGTAATGATTTTTTTTGCAGATATGAAACAGAAGTGTTTTAGATTTTAAACTCTAAACACCAAAGATATTCAACAGAATACGCCGTTTAATTCTAATAAGATCTTTTTGTGTTTGACTTTTGACCATTTACCATCAGAATCAACCAAAAAGTCTTGGCATCTGATGAAGTGGGTTGCAGCCCACGAAAGCTTATGCCTGCAGAAATTAAATTTGTTAGTCTTTAAAGTGCTACAGGACTCTCGTTGTTTTTCAAAAAGTCTATGTCTTCTTAACTGTAGCCCTGTGAGTATTCCTAGCTTTACATCTGTGCATGTATTTGGTAGGGTGTACTGCTCTGTTAGTATTCATTGTCTTTGTGAGCGTCTTTTTTGTGCTTTGTTTCTCCTCTCTGTTTCTGTTTGCTACTTTGCTTCATTTTATACTGTGGGTAGGTCACGTTTTATTGAATGCATAGCTGTATCAAACATATTGATCAGCCACATTAAAGTTTTGTCCTTCACTTTAAAACAGATAGTGATAAAAATAATTAGTAAAATGGAAATGTGAAGTTCCTTAATATAATTTAAAAACATAGCTCTCTGAAAGTTTGGAAGACTTGATGGAAGAAGTTTGAACCATGTTCGGCAGAAGTTGTGGAAAACAGAAGCACCATCTTGTTGAACAGTTCTCCAGGAAAAATGTCAGGTAGTTACTTTGAAATTTTGGGATGGTAGGAAGCCTATAATATTGTACATCTGTCCTCTCCTTCTTTGAGCTTTCCTTCCTTCACGTGTGTCAGTCCTGTCTCTGGGATATAACATGGCTGCATACCTCAATTAATGTTCTATGGCAGGGGAGGAAAACATTCTCTCTCTCTTGTCAGAAGTAAAGTTATTTACTTTCAAAAGCTGACAGAATAGCACTGCAGGGGCTTCATTTTTTTATGTTCAGAATGTCATTATTTTGTAATGTAGAGGGACTTCTGCATGCATTGTAGGCTTATTCTTATGGCTGCATAAGTGTAAACGGGCACACTGTTTTAAATACAACCATTTTTGCTTGTGCATTTGTGCAAAATCATATTAAAAGGTTATTTAAAGGTGTTCCTTTTAGCTGACAAGGAATATATTTGTTTACTACTAATGCTAAATATATACACAGCCATGTTTTGGGCCTACCTGAAATGCAAAAGTGATCATATGCTTGGCTGCCTTTCTAATACGTCCTTTTTCTCCTGATGTCAAGCTTATGGTGTGGGACTCAAGATAAAAGATTAAAAAAAAAAATCTGGTGTAGAGTGGTGTATTCATGAAGTAAAAGCCCAGGAAGTCAGTTAGATCACTTTATTTCCTCTTCCGTCCTTAGTATTGCCTCATCCAGTTCCATGTAAAATTGTATGCTGCTTATCAGAGGTTTATGAGATTAGCTATCCTTCTATAAAAAGGGTCTTGGGAGACACAAAGTAAAAAGATAGTATGGGTAACTTTTGTGCACATAGTTGATTCTTTCTACCTCCTTCAAAAAAATGTGTTCCCATGAGAAGCAAAACTTTTCCTCATTCAAGGAGGAGCTTCTATTGCAGTTACAGGGGTTTTAAGAAAAAAGAACAGCCAGACTTTCAGTAGCATTATCAGTTTAAGTTTTGCTTCAGTTTAAATTGCAAAGTTAAACACACTTAAAAAAACCCCAATTTGTTAATTTGTGGTAGATTTAAAAAAAAAAATTCAGCTTGAAGTTTTTAAATACAGGGAAATAAATTCTGTTTATAAATGAACTTTTTCTCTCTTTACAGATGTGAAAACCACTAAATTTATATTGCAATTGCTGGTCTTGGGAGAGAAAAAGGAAAGGAAAAGTACAAAGCTATTGGGAAGCATCAAACACAGAGAATGATGGAGTACATTTCAGAGCAGCCAATTCCAACCCCAAAATCCCTGTTGTGCAGGAAGGCTTTCCAGCTAGCACAGGAAATTCAGCCATTGCCCAGCATAGTATTAATGATTTATACACACCGCACCACTGCTTTTGTTCACTAGCAGAGCCTGGTTGTGTTAATAAAGGAATTTCAGGAAAAAAGGGTCTTGGCATGCTGAGCTGTTTTGCTCAGTGCGGTGGATGCTGCCCTCATAAATCAAAAGAATTTAGTGCTTTACAACCTTTCAGAGATGCTGAGTTTTTTTTTTTTTTTTAATCTGATTCACCTAGGAATATTTTCATTGCTTTTCTATAAAGAATGAATGAACTACTGGATGAGATCTATCTCAGCTGTTTTAGGGTTGATTGGTTTGCTTCACAGTGGCATTAAGCTTCCATTTGTTTCCATTTGGTATTTATGCTTTATGGTGTTTTCTATGAAAATAGGCTAGCACGGTTTTATTAGCATAAAGAGATGCAGATCACTTTAGATTTTGTCTTCTTTCTTACACATAACCCAGTAAGATGTACAGAGAAAATGTGTGTTTTCAGTAAACAAAATAACTGTGTGTCCTTTATCTAAAATAAAAATGTAATAAGACTCCTGGGAGCACCTATTTTAGCATAATGTACATATTAAAATTAGAATAATGCTTTTTTTATTTGCAAAAAGATGTTTCAGTTTTGTTTTAGTAACAAACACGGGTGTTAATTTTCTGAATCAAAGTTGTTTGTGTACCTAGAAACTTTCCTTTTCTCCAACAGAAAGTATGCAAATTGATTAAATAAGATTTTTTTTTCCATGCATTGAAGACTACTTTTAGAATATTGGATCAATGTTTCTATAATAGGAGAAAACACATCTACATTTAATTATTGTAGTGAAAATAGACAATGTATAGTAAACATTTTATATATTGCCTTAATTCCTGATGTGGAATAGAGAATTAAATGGGACACTGAGCGCCAGAACAAATATGAAGTGTGATGTCTATATAGTCTTTGCTTTGTTTCCCATTTATTCTTCTACCAAGGAGTATGTACGAATGTGAATTTCATTTCAAGGAATTTATCTTGCTGTTAAGGGAAAACACATACTTTATCTAATAAGGAATTCATATAATATTTTCAGATAGAGCAGTTGCAATGTTTTTGGTTTATTTGGAGCATGTTCAAGTTCATTGAATTATATAGCCTTTGCTTACAGAAAATGTGATTGCATTGTCAGAATTTTGTTGCATTACAAAAATATGGTTGCCTAATAGCTTTATGAAACTCACCAATGCAGTTAGCAGCAGTAGTAAAATTAAAGTTAATATTGCAGAGAATTTTTTGTTCATAGTTTGTCTTGCTGTCTGATGAGGGCTGCATGCTGATAAAGGAAATTATTTATTTTATTTTGTTTTCATCACAGGATAAATGGTGTAAATATTGTGGATTAATACAAGGCAGGTGTCCAGTAAATTAGGTTTATGTTTATATTGTACCATTTTTTTGCTTGTTTGTCCTCTATTATTTGGGTGCATGAGTGTCTCATTGTGTTTAATTATGTCTACGAGGCACAAGACAGCAGTCAACATCTGCTCTATTGTTTCCTTGGTTTACATATAGCTTTGATGGGTTATTAAACAATCTATTTTTCAAACAGAAAACAGTGAACAAGCTGAACCCATATTACATTATTTTGTAATGGTACATTATGCAATTAATACTCTAGGATTTATACATATTTGTTGTTTTGGCCAAACAAATGCCTTCCTATTTTAAAAATTGTTTGAGATACACAAAATGCTCTATGATCTCTGACAGTTTTCAACGAATAGTAAATATCCAAGTTATTGTGATTACAACATATTAAATTAATTTTATCCATACATTTTATATTTAAATAATATTGAGTTGTGAAATACTGAGACATAATACAAATATAAAAAATCAGAAACGTAAATTTATTGTCATATTTTCTCACTAGAAGCAACTCTCTATATAAACCTTATCTTTTTAACCATAGTACAATTTCACTTATATATGATATACTATTGAATTTGGTGAAGTTCTAAATTGTATTTCAAACATTCATTTGGGATAGACAATGCTTATATTGGCTCCAGTGCTGAAGGGGGAAAAAATCACTCCTGTTGAATTCAGAGAAAGTATTTCTATGTTAGTATTGAGAAAAACTGCAGGATTTTATTCTTCTATATATTGGCATTCTGATACAAGGCTGCCCATTTTATAGACCTCCCCTTTTTTAAACCTTACCTTGTTTAAGATTGTTGGTATAGTATAGTCCTCATCCTGACCGTTTAGGCAGACTGTATTGAGATAAATTATTTTTGAAAATCCAAACACTCCAGAATAGGTTTTTTGACTAAAGAAATAAAACTTAGTAACAGATGTTCCAGTCACATGGTCAAATAGGTTTTTATTTGTATGGTCATTGCTATTTATATTTTACGTATTTTAAAGATAGTTTTCCAAATGGAATGTAGTAGGTGAATATTTCTTCTGTATATGAATAACATTTATAGCAAAAATCATAACTGATACTTTTATAAATTGGGCAGATGAACACAGAAGCAGATAGGACTTTAAGTAGCTCTAGCTTATTTTATGTCCCATTGGAAGTAACACCACATCTGGAGATAAACTAGCCTACTGTTTTGAATGTTTTAGACATTTAAGAAAAGTTCTTTTGGTTCCATTTAGAATCCTAAGTTTCTACTCAAGTATTACACCTGGTTTTCAGAAGTGCTGAGAATTTGCAGCTTTCATTGACTTTAGATGGAGTTGCGGGTCCTCAGTACTTCTGATATCGGACCTTTCGTTGCTTTATTTATAAAAGGAACCCAGTCATCTCACCATAGAATAAAAAGGTATTTTAGAGAGCAAATGAAGTTGTAATCTTTTAATAGCTGCATAGACTGTGATTCATACGTGTTTCCAAATTGAGCCCTTGTAAATATTGTCAATGTAACTGCTATGCATTGTATAAATATTTGACAGCACCCAGACTGTTCAACTTCAGGACTGTAAACTATCTGGATATATATAGAAGTACCCATTTAAAGATACATCTTTTGGATTTATGTATAATGTATAGTTATTGAGGAAAGTAGATATAGTTAACTTGTTTGGGGCAGATGTTCTAAGTTTGCATACCGCTTTGCAAAATGTTATTCAGTGTTTGACATAGAACAAAAGCAGTTCACTTTGAGTGCAAAGCTAATTAGGAACACTTGCTAACTTCCCACTCATCTATCCCTGTAAATCAATCACAAGAGGTTTGACTATGATGCAGAATTTAAAATATGTCTCATTAAGTGTCAGCCTAAGCTCCTTAGGAGACCTGGAGCATTACATACTAGTTTTGTTGCTCATATATTCCATGTGGTTGTGACAAGTGTAAGTTTAAATAAGAAAATTCCTAACATAGTTCAGGAATGAAAAAGGATCGAGTTAGAAGAAACTCTGATAAATAGTTAACATTTTGGCTTTATATAATCAGACATAGAGGACACAATCCTTAGCTGGTGGAAATCCATTTAGTTCTCTGACTTCAGTTACCTACACAAAACCATGGAAAAACAACTCCATAGGTCAGGTCTCCATGATATTACTAAATGATTAATCAGGGCATTAGCTTTTATATATACACACACACACATATGAAATCAAGCAGACCACATGATGGTCTTTTTAGAACATACACAGAAACAGAATGCTCATTTACGTTTTTCAGATCAAACACAGGTGCATATGAATACTATTTTGCAGTGTACATTTCAACATAGAATATGATTTCAGCGCAGGATACCCAGAGCCAGCTCTTTAGTTGGTGTAAATCAGCACAGTATGTTATATTCTGGATTGGATCTGCCCCCTAACATCTTGTTCTGAAATCAAATTCTGTGTTGCAGCATATGTTCTAAAAGAAGTATTTATATGCATCTGTGTTCTGCGTAAGAAAAGCCTTAAGAACATTCTTTTTTGATAAATGCTGTAATAGTTTGCGAGTGCACATATTTAAAGATAGTTTGGTTGTCTGCATACATATTGTGTGCGCATTTGTGTGTGGACCATGCCTACCTCCGTTAGGACAATGTGCTGTTATATTTCTCTATGATAACCATCGAGAAGAACTCAGGGATCATTGTTTTTCACAGATTTGTAAAGGGAACTGAACGGAGCCAGCTTCTAGCATGTATTCCAGCTTCTTATTGTGGCCTGCAGAATTCTGGCATTGAGTGTTACACGTTACAAGGCAGAATTTGGTCCATAGAGCATAACGTTATTTTTAATTGCATTTACTTTAATAAATCCATCAAGGTTGAATGAGAAAGGATGAGAGTTAACCTCAGCTTGTCCAACTTTTCCATTAGTTTCATAAATAGCCGGATAGATTAGTAGAAAACTGCAAAGAAGTTCCCTTTCTTAGCTTATGTGTTGGTACTAGATTAGGCAAAACATGTGGGGAAGAAGGCATTGAAGGAGCATCATCTTTAAGTAAAATTTCCAGGGAATTGTAAGTTTTTGAAAATAGTTTCTTTAAAATTTCACCAGTTCCAGTTGGCTCATTAATTATCCTGGAAGTGACAGTTCTATAGAAATAGCTATGCAGCACTTCTCTTTCATTTCATTACCAAGAGAATGTTCCAAAAATAGCATTTGCAATCATGATGTGTGCCCATTGTGTCTGTGAAAACAACACAACAGGAACTCTTAGTGCAGTCAGTGATCCCCTTAGGCTAATCATGTAGAGTAACAATAAGCAAAGGGGTGCATGTGGGGGGAGGGGGTGTTGGACAAGCAGAGTGTATTCATTTTTTTCCATTTTAATACCCATTAATGTTGAATAAAGAATGACTCCTCTGTTCATTCTACTCATTTCTCAGCAAAGCCATGAATCCCAGTGGATCACATTCCTGTTCATATTGTGCCTTTCATTAACAGGATGTTTAGAATTAGAATACCTTGGGGGAAACCCCACTAGTAAGCTGTTAACAGGGGGTGACAACACTAAAGAGAGTTTATTTTGCTGATGTCTACACCTGCTTTGATGCAGTGAAATAGGTTTCGGAATATTTTAAATTCTCAATTCTGGGGTGGAAGCTGTTCACCCTTTGCCCTCTCCCTTGCAACTACAAATCTCTCCTATTTCCAATTAATATCTCTTATATCCAATTGACAAACTGATTTAAATCCAAATAAAAATAGTCCTCTTTAGTTGTTCTTCCTCACTGTACAGTCTTACCCCTGTCCTTGACTGGCATATTCCGAGGACAGACACAAATGAAGGCTGATACAAACCATAATTTTAAAAGTGGCTGCAAAGGCACCATTTTATTTCCTCGGAGAGAAAAAAAACAACCTGTAAATTAGCTCAAAGGCAGGAAGTATTGTCAGCTGATGGATGACAAGGAAGGAGATAGAGAGACTAGGTGGGTGAGGTACTATCTTTTATTGGACCAACTTCCATTGGTTTCAGAGACAAGCTTTCAAGTAAAAAGAGCTCTGTGTGGCTCGAAAGCTTGTCTCACCAACAGAAGTTGGTCCAATAAAAGATATTACCTCACCCACCTTGTCTCTTTAATATACTGGCATCGATATGGCTACAACTAATTGCATACAAGGAAAGAGAGTTGCTCTTTTGCCATCGCTGACCTCCTCTGACCTTTTGGCACCGATCCAACAGTCAGTGTTGTGGTTTTTCATTCTGATAATGTAGTAGTTGAGTAGCTAGCCTGTTCTGGTACTCTGGTATCTCAGCCCAATACAAAGCCTCGTATAGGCTGGTTTGTCCAAAGGTTTAAATAAGCCTACAGTTCTGCAGAACTAGTGTATGAGATAACATCAGAGATGGGGTATTCCCAGAGAACCAGATCCACCCACCCAGGATGCTGGGTTGATGCTGAATCTCTACAAGTAAGTGCATATTTCTGCAAAATAATGCATATTTCCTGTTTCTCAACCACAGATTTGGAGGCTAACTGACCTTTTCACTAGTCAGCTGGGCTCTTCTGTTATCTGCTGTTAGGATTGCCTGCCTCTGATGGTGCTAGCCATGAGTTTAGCTTGCTTTTCCCACTTCATAAATCCTAGCCAAATCTCAAGTAGGTTAGAAGGGCAAAAGTTAAAAAAAATATTGTCAGAGAAGTGTATACCCTAAGTATGAAATAGGCTGGGATAATTATACTTTGCCCTCTCATACCTATATGCCCTGTCTCCAAAGAGAATAGGGAGATACTCAGTTCTGAACTGAAATTCCTCCTGACCAGTTCACCACACAGTTTTTGTTAGCTGTTGTCCAAGTCTTGTTTCATTTAGAGTTTGGAACATGTTATTTGGTGGCTTTGAATAATCTACTTTTCAGTGGAATTCAGTTACTGTTCACTTACAACATCCATTCTATGCTGCTGTCTTTTAATGAGATCGATGCTCCTGAGGTGAATGATAATCACCCTATAGGTGCACATGGCTGTTGTAGTGATGGTTATAAATAGGGGCCATAGCTGCCATCACTATCCGTCCAAGTGGAATGAACTTTCCTCAGAGGCAAGCTAAGTTGGGAGCCAAAGCCCTCGTCAGCAGATTACTTGTGTATTAAAGGGAGAATGTTGTGCTGAAAAATCTATTTCCTGAGTAATAGCTTGATGCTCCACCATTCCAGATGAAGTGGAGGAGGAACATCTTTTGAAAAATAATGGAAATGTTAGATGTGAGCAAGAAGAGATCTTAACTGTCTGTATAGTTGTGAGGAAAACTTCCTAGGACCTGATGTAATGATGAAAAATGGTGGATCTACCCATAAATTGAGTCTTGTGGTCTGGTAATCAGCAATGACAGGTAGCTTGACTGCACTGATTTAGAATGGATGGGTTATTATTGTTCCATAATCCTGTCTAACAAATGTCGGTGTCTACCAGAGGAGAGCGGGGAACAGACATGTGTTGCGGGGTGTGGTGATTTCATGTAATAAAGGTCCTGAGTATGAGAGGGGCAATACTAATCCTTGGTATGCCCAGGTAGGCCATCTTATTACACACTTAGTGCAAGGGGACTAATGACTTGAGACCCAAACCACTCAGCTGCTTCTTATGTAAGAGGAAAAACAATAACTGTTCTTGCAGATCCTCATTTGCTAACCAGTGTGTGGGAGTGAATGCAACCTATTTTTGCCCAGTGGTGGAAGGCTCTTTTTTCCAAGATTATAAAAGCAACAGAGTGGTGAATCTGGTATTTTGGCATGTTTCTTTTATTTGGAAAAATTAATAAAAATTATAAATACATAAAATAGAAGCAGCAGCTTGTGTGGAAAAAGGACTTAGGAAGAAGTTGTGAAAGCCTGGGGAAAACCCTCATTCTGTGTTATGCTTGATCTAATTGACTATTTGACAAAGTATTTAAAAAATCAGCGTGATTTTTGTTGTTTTCATTGTTATGGAAACAAAAGTAACTATATGCAGTCAAGTTTACAGGGCATTGGCTACTGCATGTCAGGTATTGCAATGAGGAACTCTCAGAATGTGTGTAATATTCAGTGTTATAGCCATGCTCAGCAAAACTTCTGTGAGTGTTGGACATACCATTTTTGGAAGTTTCCTACTTTACTTTACACATTTGTGGTGGAATTTTCAAAACTGCTCAGCATTATTCTGCTCATATTGTAATCCAAATTATGCCATTACTAAGTATTTTTGAAAATCCCACCATTGGTGTTTAGGAGGTTGAGGAGTATACCTAAGCCTCTCTGATTTGTTTTGGAGAAATGCAGGTAAAGGGTCTTAGGTCACAGGCCGAGATCTCCATGGTGCAGGATGCTAATATGAATTGGACATGGAACCTGGATTGTCCCCCCAAGAGCAGTATAGAAGGCAGAACTGAAGAGGAGAGTCAGTATACTAGGGGCAGCAGATTACAGAGATCTATAGTTTTGGTCAAGTAGCCATAGTCCTCCACAAGAAAGGTAGGAAAACAGGGTGGTGTTGGCCTCTCAGAGGTGCAAGTGATATAGCCCATTCCTTCATTATATATAGGCTTGGCAAAATTAAATTTTTATTTTTATTTTGATTATTTAGTCAGATATCTATGCTTATTTTTAAACATTTAATTTTTTTAAATCAATTTAAGTTTTCACAGTGGCAGGAAGTTATGGGTGTTGAGACAACAGTATGTCAGAAAATAATTATTCAATGACCATAGATTTCAAAAAGTTAAAGATTTATAATTCTTCAAACACAAATAGTCAACATCACATCAAATATACAGAATAAATATCCAAATAAAACACTAAGTTCTTAGCAGCATTTTTCTTTCTATTCCTGTCTGTAAATTTAAAGTATTAATGGAAATATGTTTTCATTGATTTGTGTATGTGCAGTGAAATTGATGTTTACTGACAAAATCTAATCCTTCCTAGCTTAATTATGCTCCCTACCATAAATAACCTGTATGGGTCTATGACACTCTCCTCAGGGCCCTCTGTGTTGGAGATTAGACTGTCAGCTCCCTTCCACACCTGTCTGTGTGCCTCACCATTGTTCAATTTGTATTGGCGATACAGGCAATCAGGCATAACAACATTGCTTTGTCTAGGGCAGATTTGTGTATCCTTAACCTCTAAAACATATTTTAAGAACATATTTCCAGTACAATTCTTTATGAACAATCCATATGTACACGACACCGTGGTATTCATGACCAGTGTGTTACCAGTTTTCACATGATACTTTTAGCTGTTTGGTTAAATATTCTGACAAAATGTGTGTTGGGTGTGCCCTCTTCCAGTTGGCACAAAGGGGCTCTTATGGTCATGGGTTCAGGACAAGAAATAACTTTAGTTTGCAGAAGGCAATAGAAACCAGACAGGAGGTCTTGGTAGACCAAGCAATACTGGTTTCCTTCAGCAATTTCAGTGAACTGCTTTATGCGGTCCAGGGCAACATTCCATGAGCAAGGGAGCGCCTTTAACAAATAGAAGTATTCAAAGCCACAGACTTGGTAACTAGCATGAGCTGATTCATTGAAGTTGGTCTTGTGTCACCATAAGCTTTGGAACCACTTCAAGTGTCTGGTTTTTCTAAGGAGAGACAGAGACACCAAAATGGGAGGGAAAAGAGGGATCTTGAAAAAATGAATGTTCTGTGTGATTTCTTGCATAGCCTAATGTCTGGGTCACCTTCCTAACGTATCGATCTGAGCCATTAAATTACTGAAGCCCCATGATCCATATTGCCTTGATTTTGTCAGTTAAGGTGGTGTAGGTAGCAGGCACATAGGTTTACATTAGCATACCTGTGGGATCCTAAAGAAGTAGGCAAACAGTTACTTTGAGTGCTTTTACTCTACGTGCACAGGTAGGAAGGCCAAGCAGGTTCTATAGCTGTCTTCTATTTCAAGAGGGTGACTTTGGTCACAGTGTCAAGCTGTGTGCCTGGATATGTAAGGTTGATAGACAGGTCCTTTTATTGGGAATGAAGGGGAAGCCCAGCCTGTGATCTGGAAAGTCCTCAAAGAATCAAGGCTTATGTAAGTGAATAGAGGTTAATGACTCAGTAAACAGTAAATCATTGTAGTAAAGGGCTGTAGATGAAAAGTGTGTTTATAACCTATTTTAAGTAGGAACTGAATTCCTCTGAAGCTAAAGAGAAGAGCTAGGAATATTGGCAAATCCATATCATAACAAAAGGTCACTTTTAAGGTGAAACTAAGCAGATTAAAGTCTTCAGGGTACACTAGGAAAAGATACAAAGAGAACATGATTCCATTTTTGTCATTAGAGCGCTAGGGCTACAAGAAGGTCAGAGGACTGGCTGTACAGAAGACAGCTGGAGGTCAACTGGATCATTTATCGGTGTTGCTCAGGTACAAAGGATCTCTTAGGGACAATGCTCACATGTGAGACCCTGAGATAGGTCGGGGGAAGTAGGAGATAGTGGTTGGTAATGCAATCATAAGTCAGCACTTGCTGAGATATTACTCTAACAATATCAGAACATCATCCCAAAGGAGCTAACTTGTCCTGACTGTGGGTCTCTTAAAGCCACAACAAAAGTCCTCCTAAACATATTTCCTGGCTTTTTGCTGAGGATACTCTTACACCAACTCCCATAAAACCCATCAGACTAGAACCACTTAACCTTAAAATCACCAGATTTGCCATCCTTTTTTTAAAAAAATGGGCAACTCTTTCCTCTGGAGTGGGAACTCCTCCCTTTCCAACATGCCCATTGCATTGGTACATAGCTGATTCAGCCATGGGGATGGGAAGACCACTGACCTTATGCTGAAAGGAGCTAGCTGTAATTAATTTTGAGTCCTGGATCCCAGTCTCCAGCCCAAGCCCAGAAATCTACACATCAATGAAACAACCGCGCAACCCAAGCCCAAGTTGGCTGGCATGGGCCGGCCATGGATTTTCTTTGCTGTGAAGATATACCCTTAAAGGGTTCTTTGTTGTACCTCAGTTCCATTATTGATTGTGATAGGAGCAATGGAGTTGGGAGCTGGCTGTTGATGTGGTTGGCCCTTTAACTTCGGACCAATGGACACTTGAAGCTGTGCTTGGAAGAGCAGGAATAGAAGCAGCATCTGAGGAAGGAGACCAGGAGAAGTGAAGCTCTGCCATCTGCTGACCTGTTGTTTAATGGCTGTGCCTAATAATTCTCCAGGCAACCCCTGAGCCTGCTTACATCAGCAAGGAGTGACAAATGGCAACTCTCACTCTCTGTGTTATAGAACATATACGATTCTGCGCTAACATTTTGTTAGCCTAGTGGCTAGGAACAGAACACTATCATGATGAGTGAAGAACTGAAAACTGGGCAAGAGACTGTAAAAAAAAAAAAAAAAAAGTGTTGATAAACACCTAGGTGCTGCACTTCGTACTGGGTACCCCATTATCACACCAGTGACATATTTCAGGGACAACCTGGAGGGAGTTCAGGGAAGAGTAAGAAAGATGATCAGGATGTGGGAGGGTTTGACCTATGAGGAAAGATTAAATAAGTGAAATCAAGCTTGACTGATGGGGGTGTATTCATAGGCTACATATAGGGTGTATAAACTAAGGAAACAGCAGAAATATTTATTCTAACATTCATAATATTAGGATGAAACTAAGACAGGGAAAATTTAGGCTGAATATTTGGGGTGGGGGGGAGGAACTTCAATATAGTATTGGTATTGAACTCAGGTATAGTATCTTGGGACCTGTTTGAAAAGACTTCCTTTGGGACATTTGAAACTAGGTAGGATGAGGAGCTAGAATATTTCAAGTAAAGAACAATCCTACATTGGTAGGGAGATGGACTGGATAGATCTTTGCCCTCTGTAACTTCTGAGTCTGTGTGTGCCATTGGTTGGCTGATGAACTCATTGCAGGGATCCCCCTTGAGTGCCCCTGGCAGAGTGGTTTTAGCCATAATTCTGTTTATCTTAAATTGTAATAAAAATAGGCCTCTACTTTTGCCTAAAAGACTCCCCCGCCTCCTGCTCTCCACCCGCTATCTTTATTTAAAGCCTCACTTAGGACTGTACTGATTTAAGATAAATACCCTGACCCTTTCCTCACCCTCTTCAAGTTTCATGATGTATAACAACATGTTGCCCAATTCACAGACATATTCTGTAGTTTATTTCTCTCAGTGCTTCTTCAAAATGTGATTCTGCTTCATTCTGATTTCAGATGATTGCTTTAGTATGGAAGCAGCGGGACCGGAACTAGAATGCTGATGTCTGTAGTAGCAGTGTCTTTGCTGAACACAGGCGTAGGAGGCAAAAGAGGCAAGTCCATAAGCTGGTGACTTTGCCAGTTTTTGGAAGTCTGATTGATTGCTCAATTCATCTGTAGTGTGGATATTTTGAATCCCCTACATGAATTAACTCAAGTGATATGTTGTTTACTTGATGGGAAAAGCCATGAATGTTTATCTAAAAATGAGCTGAAAGTGTGTGTGCATTTCTGAGTATCTGGGCTGTGATTCAGGTGATGTCACCCAGGAATATACATCCTAATATAGCTGAATGCTGATATTGCAGTGCATGTTTTTTTAAATTATGCAGTGCACCCTGGAGCATGTATACTTTATCAAAATATTTTTCTTTTAGCAGTAGCTGTAAAAAATAGTTCCAGGTGAAAGAAAAAGGAGTGGTTTTTTTTAATATATCAATTTATTTTCATTTGTTTTTCTTTTATTCTTTTTTTTAAAGGGGAGGAGTCATTAGTCAGTTTCCAGAAGGTCCTTGGGAATACTTAATGAAAACGTTAAGAGTCTGCACAAAAACTAGGAAGTCCGGACTTGGGAACAGGTAACTGAAACAAGCCATCCCTTCAGTTAGCACATTGAAGGTGCTTTATTGGTTTTGTTTTGGTAGCAGCATTGTAATATTTTTCTAAAAGAAAACACCTTGAGAATGAAAACTGAAGGGTTGTTTGAAATAGCTGGACTCCCCTCTCTTTTCCACCCACCCTAAGGCTGTGGGGGAGGTGGGCTCAAGGAAAATTTGTTACCATTCATGCCCTCAATAGAGGATTAATCCTTCAGCATGCTGAGCATTCTGGTCCTGATCCAGCCAAAGCATTGACTTTGTACATACTTAACTTGGAGCATGAGAGGAGCCCTTTGAAGTAAATGAGACTATTAACATACTTAAGTATCCTGCAGGATTGGGGCCAGAGTACTCAGCATTTTCCAGGATCAAGCCCTGGGTCATCAGGATGTTCTTCCAAAGTGGAAATAAAAAATAAGACTAAAAGTGGTCGGAAAAACTTGTAACAAATTAAAGCTTTCAAGGGCTTTATTCTGATATTCATTATGTTGGTGTAAACTGTTGAAGCCAATGGAGTTGCGGCATGAGATCAGAATCTGGCACAGGAAAAGGATGTGAGTAGGGCTGTGTATATTTCTATGCTTTTGATTCACAGAGGTTTGTGTGAACTGGGAGCTAACTGGTACACAACAGAGGGCACAACCAGGCAGCCAGAACTTGGGTTTAGTGTCATACTACTTAGCATTTAGAGGCATGTTGTTATAATAAGGCAAATAAAGCATTCTTTCATTAAAACAGATAAAAACAGTTTATTTTCAGTCTTTTGTATATATTCCAGAATTGCAAAGCAGTGAATGGAAAATGCTTTTAAGGCAGTTGTGACGCTTGAATATTTTCATTATTCTCAAATCTCCATATTGCTTACATGCTGAAACAAAAATGACAGACATAGGGTAGATTTCACAAAGTTTCTTAGGCGTGTAAATTCCTTTTTTAGGGTGCCTAAATCCCTGACTGCGATCCACAAAACTCACACCAAACCCTGTAGGTGCCTAATCTCGCTTGGCTCCTACACTTTTCAAATTAAACATTCCCGAAGTGTCTGTTTCTGCCTCTAGCAGGTACACTTTGCTCAGTTGGGGCATCTGGATGCCTGTCTCCCACCTATGCTCCAGAGCAGTTCACAAGCCAGGGGAAAATAGGTGTTCAGTTACCTAACATGCCCAAGGGACCTGATCTGGCCCTATTCAAAAGTGTTGTGGTGGTGGCCACCTTATAACTTTTAGCTCAGTGGTTAGAGTATTCACCTGAGTTGTGGGAGACTCAGGTTCAATTCCCCTCTTCCTGGCAGAGGGGAAGAGAGGATTTGAACAGGTATCTCCCACCACTCACAAAGTTCTCTAACCCCTCAGCTATGGGATATTCTGAGGTGAGCTTCTTCAGTCTCTTCTGTGGAAGCTGTTTCACTGTGGATAAATAAAGGAAGGGTGACTGGGAGGGTGGCCAAATGTCCTGATTTTCTAGGGACATTCCTGATATTCAGGGCTCTTTCTTACATAGGTGCCTAGTACCCCACCCCCCACCCTCATCCCGATTTGTCACACTTGCTGTCTGGTCACCCTAATGACTGGAGCAGCGGGATTTGACTCCATGTCTCCTGTCCTCCAGGTGAGTGTCCTCACAGCTGAACTACAGAGTCGTGTTCTCTCTCTCTCTCTGGTCCAATGACTGTTAATGTATTTATCCACAGTGGAACAGCTTCAGCAGGAGAGACTAAGGGAGTCCCATGTCAGATCCAGCACATGTTTTCAATGCCCCTTTTCTCTTTCAATGTAGGCTGGTCTTTGCACTGTTTAGACCAAACAAATGCTGTAAATCAAACCAAAACATATTATTTAATAAATTAAATAATTTTAAATGAGTTTTAGCTGCAAGGCACATTCTGCAATTTGGCCTTTGTTTGTGTATTTCTGTATTAAAGTTAGTAAGTGGTTTTGTAACAGAGCTGATGAAAAACTTTAAGCAATAAGCCCCACGTGTCAGCCTAGTGTACGCCTGATAATTAAATTGTAGAGAGTGCTGTAACTTCTTAATAAGAAGGAGAACATGAGATATGATTAATAGCATAGCATACTTAGATAACTGATATAAACAGCACTATCCCCAACAGAAAAGTGGGGCTCTCTATGAACAGAAGACGGAAATAGGTAAACATTACTTTATTACATGATGATGGCTGTGTCCTCAGTGGCAATCTCTGTCTCTCAAAAAAAGGCAGCATAGAGGGTCACAATTCAGTATCTAAAGTTAGAAAGGTCATTAGTAACAGAGGTCAACAAGCAGCTGCTGGGGGGAGATATCTAAATCATGTAATATGGCTGCTTTGATACATGAGACTCAATTACTGAAAACCTTTCAATATGGCCAAAATGTGACATTAAATAATTGAATATCACATCAAATCTTGTCTGCAGTTAGTTATGTAGAAAAGTAATTACGCAGCAAAATCAAGAAACTGGAATTAGTGATATGAAGTACCCTAGATATTCAGAGATTGTAGGAAATAATATTTGTAACATGTAAAAGGAAGTTTTAAGCACTTAAAGTAATTCTGTGGTGACAAAAAAAGCCCTCATTTTTAATCCATATAATTTATCATATTTGCAACTGAAGGCACATTATAGGTTGTATATTTGAACATAGATCCTAATGACTATACACACTTTGGAAAACGGTTTCTTTCAAGTTCGTTTTATCTCAAATTAAACTGCTTAGCTATATAGAGATAGAAATAGAGAGTACATTAAATAACTTTTCATTTGGGTTACGGCAGGATAAATTATGCTTTGTCTCTCTTACAGGAAGAACATAAGTTTAATAGGAGAAGGAATGCAAAACTCTGTTAAATTATAGTCGGCTCACTTTTAAAACACTGTGATAAATGCAACAAAATAGTACACTGTAAATGGTTGGAAAAGAATATATTAGAGCATGGAACAAAGAATAATACAGGCAACATTGACATTGATACAAATATTTAACTACTGAGAAATACGCAAAATAGACAAAAGGCAATGAAGCAAAATAAAGACGTGCACAGAAGTAGCATAAGACTAAAGTTTTACATGCTTATTATAATGCTGCTATTTTAATAACATATATATATATATACACAATAATGGAAAAGCTCATTTTGATTTCTGAAAGACTAGCTTCTCATTGTCACCATTGGTATGTATTCCTCCCTATTGTTCCCAAAATGAATTCCAGTCTTTTTTCATTTGCCAGGAACAACTGGAGGACCCCAATCATGACATGTATGTTTCTTTTAAAAATCTAAATTGATGAAGCGTAGTTGGTTAGTCATGTTGTTTAAGATGTTCCCAAAATATCATCTTCCCTTTTGGTAGACTTAGCTTTGCAGCTGTTGTTGCTGTCTGTTGTCTTTGACGGAAATTTTAACATTAGGAGTTACTGACATCAATTTATTTTATTGTATTTGTTTTTTACAGCCGATGTTGGCTTTGTCCCTGAAAGAAGTTATTTGGTTTTAGCTCTGAGTTTGGAAGAAGTTGGTATATAGATTTTCCCCTAACTTTCAATTGATGTGTTTAGCATTAGTGGGAGTAATAACAATCACTTAAACCATGGTGTCGTTTCAAGGAGTTCTGCTACATCCATAGAGTGCCCATGATTCTGCCATCAGTCTCATACTTCCCTGGACTTGTTCAGGTAATGCTAGGCCGCTTCCAACAAGCAACTTAACTCTAGTGCACTTAGAGTAATAATTGGAATTTTTATGGTTGAGAAAGCAAACACTTTTAATACAGGCAAAAACCCTCATGTAGTCAGTGAGAAGACAGTAGGAAATCAAAAAGATGGATCACCCTAATCTGTGTATTGACATCTCTCATGGCTGAATAAATGGTGTAGTTGAGCTATATTTGCTTGTATTGATCTGACTACTGTTTAACATTCATGCCTTTACTTCATGAGGTTGACCACAGGGCAGAGGATTTGCTATCCATTCTGGCTTTCTGAGGGACTCAGCATTCCCACGGCAGGCCATGAGACAAAGTAACTTATCATGATGTGGTTCAGTTAAGTGCTTTAGCACAGCAAATATGAGAAGCATTAAATATGCATTAATTCATATATTACGCTTCACATTTAATGTCTGTGTTTTAATAAGAGGGCGTTTTTGGTGTGAAAAATATTATATTTATAGATCAAATCAGCCTTTTTGAATTTGAAAAAATGGTAAGAATGTGGCTCTATAAGAAAGTTTCGTTTTTTAGAAGTTAACTGGCAATTATTGGATTTCTTTTGTCTGTTTTGTTTTTTGTTGGGTTTTTTTTTGGGGGTGTGTGTTTCTGTGTTAGATTTTACTTCTAAAACATATACCTTTCTACTGCTAGTTAAATTTAGGATTTTGGAAAGGCTTGTCTTGCAGATTTTTTTTAAGGAAAACTTACTCCGTTCCTTATAGTATTAAAAAATGAGGAGTCTTTTTAAAATATTCAAAATAGCATGGCCAAAAAAATAACAAAATGTGCAAGTCCGCTGTTATGCATTAACAAGAAATGGAGTTCAGAGAAGTGCAATGTAGCTTATTACAATGTCAGTATAATAGTCAATAAAATAAATACTTGGTGTGACAAATTTATTTTCAACTTTGATTGCACCGTTTTTTATTATAATAGGTTGGATGTTGGGGGGGAAAAGCAACAATACAAAATACCAGGTTATTCCAAATGGAATAACCATTCAGTAATCCAGGATTGTTAGTTGTCTCCTTCACTTAAGATTTCACTCAATATCAGACACACATATACGAAGCAGAAATATATTGATCCACTCAAGACTGGCCATTATCAATATTGAAAACTACATATGCTTTCTGGCACGTGCAAGCTGAAGATACTTTTTATGCAGTGGGACACAGTAACAGAATTGGACACATCAAGTAGGCCTTCATATCCATTAGAATTTGGGGGTGAAGGTCGGACGCCAGAGCTTAGTCAGACCTTCTGCTATCCTGTCCAATAAATAATTACAAGCAAATTGTGCCTTTCACTCTATGCTGATTGATGCTGAAATTGCTTTTGAAAGTTCTCATAAGTTCCTGTTATAGATTAAGTGCCGGAGTAGGAAAAATAACTGCACCCAACTGAAATGGGTGAATGTAATCAGGTTTAATGGACTTGAGAGCTTGTTGGGAATTAAATAACTATTGATTTGTTGGAAAGTTGCTGTCATTACAAAATGCCACTCTGGACGCATTATCTAAGCAGATAGATTAGAAGTAAGGGCCCTTTGAAAATTTGGAATGCTGTATTTTTTTCTTTTAAGAATCATCCATGGCTGTTGTTGGTACGCAATTAGCACCTTTCGGATAGTTGTAAAACCCAATAAATGGTTATAGGATACAGTAGTTAATTATGTTTGCAGATACAGCAGACATATGTCCATTATTTGGACTCTTCTACTCCCCCTCCTTCCTCCAAAATCTCACACTTGATAACTGTAATTTTTTAAAACAAACTATTTAGTATACAATTCATAAGCATAGTGGATGCACCCTGGTACTGACTGTTCTAAAAGCTGGTCGTGAGAAAGAGATTATCTGTATTTCTGGTGCACTGAGCCAACATATGATATTAAAATGTTTACATCTGGGATCAGTGCTCTAGAGAATGACACAGGTGTTATGAAGCAAATATATTTAGGTTGGTGATTTCTATTTTTTTTCTCTCTGAAAATAAGATCAGCATAAAGTATCTATAACCCACAGACCAGTAAATAGAATATGGCATATTACTTCCTTCTTATCAAGAGAATGATGATTATATAATACTCAAAGCTTGTAAGGAAATTTCTTTCTTTTTTTTTTCTTACTATGATACCTTCATTTCTTTGAATTAGTTAATGAAAAGAAAAGCAAGTTTGGTTAATAGAATCATCCTGGAACTTCTGCAATTAAGGTTGTGTTGGGTTATTAACTAAAACAGCATCTAAATGCCTTGATTAGGCCCTGATCCTGCAACTGGATTCATATGGGATTCACCCTGCAGAATTGGGTCCTTGAACATGAAAACTTCTCAAATGTGGACTATTTCAAAAGGACCTACTTTAGTTTTCCAGGTAATTTTTACACACTTTAGACCCTTGTTTGTAGAATACAAAAATATATCAAATCACTTCTTTTTAACATTTCTGTAGAAACTCTAACACACTTTTGGGGAGGAATCCCTGTTTCATTGGTCTCAACAGTCAAAACTTACCATTTTATAGAGGTCTGCCACCAACAGAACAACCAGACATATGGTCATATGGGCCAAAAAAAAATGCAAATGGTTACTTTGGGTTGTTCATCATTGTAGTTTTACTTCTTATCATGGAAGTGTGGTGTTCAGGACTCCTACCATACCACCAGTAACTTCAAGTAGACCCTTCTAGGCATATCCCCATGACTCAGCTCACTTCTGAATCTTTTCTACCCATCTCCTACCCGCAACATGGAGGGCTAGTAGAGATTACCAAAGGAGGACCTCACTGCATGAAGACTTCAGGTCTCCCTTTATTCTCTAAGGCAAAGTGACCACCAGGAGAGCAGAGGCTTTTGAACAGCCTGGGGGAGTTTAAATAGGGGTGGGCTACAAGACCTGATCAGATAGCCAGTTTCCCTATCCCAAGCCAATGGGAAAACAGTGGCCCCCCCAGCCATGCCTGAACTCTTGTTTCTGCAACCCACCCACCCAGGCAGAGTTTGCATCCTTTATAGTCTGTTCAAGATTCCTTCCCTCTTGACTGCAGGGGAGGGACATTTGCCTGAAAACATCATCTCCCTCTTTGTTTCCTGCATGTTCCCAATGTGAAGTGCTGCAACATGGTCATGGCGGTGAGGAGCCAACAAACAAGGGGTGAGCGGTCGGGGAGGCTTTTAGGTGTAGAAATACCATCTTATATAAAATTGTAATGTACGTATATGTAGATAATTTATCTTCATTTTACCGAGCTTAGAACTGAGATCATGCATTTGAGTGAGATAGTGAGGGATGAGATGTGCACATTTTCGATGGTTGTGTGCTGGAAGTGAAAGTGAGGAGGAGAATTTTGTTAGTGCATTTGAGTTTATTGTGTTTAGTTAGTAAAGTATGTGATTTGAGGTTGGGACAGATATTAAATGTTGCCTTGTCTGGTGATTTATTTGATTTTTAATGATTGCATTATTAGGGAATTCACCTTAGCCACCTTAAATGTAGATTGACAAAACATTTTTTGTGGGGGAATAGCCTGTAGAAAGTGAAATTATGTATCAAAAGTTATGTTGATTTGTTTCTGTAAATAATAGCTGTCAAAGAGATGCTTGAACACAGACTATTTGTTTCGAAGGCTGATTAGGCTCCAGTTATGATCAGTTAGCCTTCATAGAAAGAATACAGTACTGAATGCAAGGGCTAGGAATCTTGGCATCTGTGAAGGAGGAACCTTGCTTTCCCTTACCTACTGCTTCTCCTTTCTTGTGCCTGTCAGAGGCTGTTGAGAAGTCCCTGAAGAGTTGCAGAAACTATGTATCATATCATATTGAATCTGATATTTGAAAAGTTACTGCTAGTCTGTAAGTAAGTTACATGTTCAGAATTAACTTCCAGCGTGGGGTTCGATGAAAAAATCCTGAAAACAAATTAGTTTAATTTTTCATTGTGAACACTGTTGGGGAAAGGGTTACAGGAAAGTACAAATCTGCATAAGCAGCACTTTGCATGATGTGGAAGGAAAGATGTCATCCTGACTTGGCACTCAAGATGCACTGGCAGATTTGCATGGCTAACACAATTAGACTCCCACCAAGCACAAAAGGGGCACCGCTGTTCAGCAACCGCATATGCTATGTGTAGTAAGTCATA
The DNA here is from genome assembly GCF_026122565.2 of Emydura macquarii macquarii. Lineage (NCBI taxonomy): Eukaryota > Metazoa > Chordata > Testudines > Chelidae > Emydura > Emydura macquarii. Next base: position 15,602,557 of record NW_027131485.1, read on the forward strand.
GTTCACGAGAGCAATCACACTCTTCTTAACAGATGAGGCAAAAAGTGCCATGTAACATGGTGCCAGCCTCGCAGGAGACATCTTGCCCTGCATTGGGCTGTTGTCCGAGTCCTGCAATTGCATCCAGATGGGGAATCACACAGAGCTCCACTGACTTCAGTAGGACTCTGGTTGGGCACAAAGGTGTGCCTGTCTGGATCCAATTGCAGGATCATGCCTGTTAATGTACTGACATAACTCAGGGTGGTAGGTACCATTACAATACCTCGGTAGCATAGGTTGCATGAACAGCATACTTGTGGTTATCTCCAATATTATAAACTGTAAAATGTAAAATATGGGAATTTAAAAACTGAAATGCAGTGTATAAGATACGTATGTGGGAAGTGCAGGGGAGAAGATAAAAGCCTGTTATATACATCATAGAATACATTTTGCAGGACATCTGGGAAAATGTCTGTAAATGGTCTCTGTCGTTTAGTATTTGAAGTATTTTAAATGTGAAATCTAGAAATATTATATGGCAGGATTATTATTAATTATTTAAAAATGCAAACTTAATACCCAACGTTATAATGTTTATTATTTATTGTGTGGCCTGGTTGGAAGGCTCTGCTCCCATGATCATAGAGCATCATAAAGTGACTTCTTCATATGTATTAGGACAAAAAGTTATTAAAGTTGAAATTACTTGGACTTTTAAATTAAAGAAAATACTTGAAAATGCTAGACAGAAAAACTGTTCTATTTTATACAAAAAGTATTTTTTAATTAAAAGATTAAAGGGACACTATCAGTCTTTACTGATTAAGATCAGTACTCCAAAAAGTATTTGTTTCTGCATTTTGATCACTTTAGACATGCTATATTAGCATGTTTGGTTTTTTTAAAATAAATTGGGCCAGGTTCGAGGAAGGCTAGTTTTGTGGGTTTCAAGCTGAAGTTTATTGTCACAGTGTTCGGTAGTCTGAACTCTAAATAAGAATCTTGGCTCTTCTTCACTATTTTTACAGAGGGTTTTTTTTTGTTTCTTAGAGGTACAGGGGGCAGATTTGCTATTAATGTTCATGTGGTGAATTATTAGGCAGCTATCTTTACCTAGTGATATTACTCTTCTAAGGCTGTAGATGTACTAATACCATAAAATATGGGTAATAATATACTTGCATCCAAAGTGTACACAACTGCCCACGTGCTCCTTTGTGTATCATCATTAACTTGACACATCTGATTTTCAAAAAATGTTATACTTCTGTGATTGTGTCTTAAATTAATTCCTGACAACTGGAAGGGAGATAATCTGATGACATTTCCATTTTATTTGAGTTTTCAGTTGAGCTGGATGAATTTTTCATAGTAAACTTGAGATAACTGTCTAGAGTCAGGAATAATGTGAATATCTGCTCTGCAAACTTCTTCACAAACCTGTTTTCATAACAGTCTGCAAAGTACTATCACAGTCTTGATGTTCCAAACCGAATAATAACAGTGATATCACTCTCAGAATAATTTCACATCAGTGTAGTAAACTACCAGCATAAAAATATTGGAATCATCGCTAGCTGCAAGTTGTCTGTGTTTCAAAAATGTACTATGTGTAAATTATTCTTCTTTAGCCTACAGCATAGTAAATTGAAAAGGTTTCAATTATTCTGGAAACTTTATATAATTAATGTTTTTGAAAAGTAAGTGCTGAACATTTACAGTGTCTTCTTGGAGCCTTTCTATTGGTTAAAGTGCCATCTGCAGTTTTATATATTTGTTTTGATCACTTGTAGATGACTGTGTACTCAGGTGCAGATGAGTAATTTTTATTTGAACTGGCTATATCAGCCTCTATAAAGCCCAGCAAAGTGGTTTTCCTTAGTTGCAGATTATTTCTGCCTTGATAGTGTTGTTCTACCTTTGCAGGTGACAGGATTATCATATTATCCATACTTTATATTCCATTGGTCCTGTGAGTGGTGGGCTAACATGTTTTGCTGCTGCTGTCTCTTTTGATCTAGCTGTTTCTTTGCTATCTGTTTTCCAGTGGGTATGTTTATATTTTGTTCACTTGCTCAGACTGAGTGTCAAAAGGTTTCTCTCCCTTGTGTACTGTGTGTACTTGTAGGAGGAAACGAAACAGCAAGAAGAAGAATGATGATGATGATGACGACGACATGGTCTGTATTACTTTATTTACAATAACTTCTTTTCAATTATCAATGTCTAAACCTCCCAGATGGATTCCCCCCACCCCCCTTTAAAACATGGATCAAGTAGTCAGTTACTCAAGAGGCTGTAGACAGCTTGAAAGGTATGTTTCTGTCATTGTTACTGTTGGAATGTTGGGTTTTTCCCAAACTGTTTTTGTATTTTCTTCTGCAAGAGGCAGAAGGAGTAAGATACTTGTTGACTGTACATTTTTGTCATACATGTGTGTTTGGCATTGATCAAGTGACCTTCATGTTGAGACAAGAAGGGTAACCAGTCTAGATGGTAATGTTCCAATAAAGGAGAAGGTGGTTTATATCTTTTACTAGCCTGCAAATCTTTCTCTAGTTATCATCTGTTTCAGAAATCATTTGGGTGTAGAGAATTCTAGTGAGCCAGGAGATCCTACTTTACCTGGTGTTTTGTCCAGTTTTTTCTCTATTGCATCTTAGCCAGGAGGCCTTTTATAGGCTTGACAAAGTGGCAAGAGATTTTATGTGCCACCCAACAGATATGGTATTTTTTTCCAATCCTGGTGTTATGTAGGATGTCGGTAACAGGAAGTTTTGAACAGCATGATATGTAAGTAGAGTCACCAGTTTATGTGTCAGGTACCATACATCAGCAAAGTGCTTTGATATGACAAGAGCTGGATAAGTCTGGGACCTTCAACTGCATCTCCTGCAGTGTTGGTTTGGTTTTTTTTCTTCTTTAAGTTGAGTAAATACGAAGAAATCTAAACATCATGAACAGAATATGGTTTATATTTATTTATCCAAAAGCCAGTGGAAACTTTTAAGATTTATATTATTGGAAGCTTCATGTGGAAATTTATCTAAGGATTACATTTCTTGAGAATTTGTATTTTCTGCCAAACTATTTACCTAGCCCTATATATTTTTAAAAACACTTACAAATATTTTTCTACTCTGAAAAGTTACTGCAAATGGCCTTGTGGGTTTCCATGTGTATTTTATGTGAATGATTCTGTATCAGATGTGTTCAGATTCTATGCAAAAATCGTTTTATCCCCTCCCCCTTTCCCCCCCATGCTAACTCAGAAAACTGGGGCTGGAATATGAAAACCAAGCTATGGTACTTTGAGGCTCATGCATCATCACCAAAAATAAAGATTCTGCAAGTCAGATTATGCCAGGAGTTGCAACTGTGCAAATCTATTATTTTCAGTAGGACTGTACATTCATAGTTGAGAGCAGAATTTCTTTGTGCAGTTGGAACATAGTTCACAACTGTGTTGCTGTGTTTGCTGGAATAGAACCCAGCTCCCTTTCCCAGAGCTAGACTGGCTCTGCAAGGCTTACAAAAATCTTAAGTAAAATAAAATGTATTTTTGTCATTAGGGTAAGCAGACACCGAGTGATCAAGTCTGCTGATTAGGATAGGACGGTTCCATTGTTATAGTCACTTTTCAGAGTACAATCACACTTCAATACATAGTCCAATCAGTTAATATTTTTAGAAATGTTCCATATTTATTTTCAAAATTTCCCATATTACTGATATTTTTATATACAGTGTGTAATATCATTGGGTCCCCATATAAAATTGGCTGGCCAGAAATATGTGTCAAGGGAAATAGAAGAGGTCTGTCTGCCCCAGGGAAGTATGTTGAAAAAATTGTTAGAGAGATCAATTTTGAGATCACATGTGCTAAAGAAAAGGAATATGGGAACTAGCACAAGCAAGGAGTGTTATATAGGGCTCAGTTCAAAGATAGCAATCATAAACAGGTTTGGATGATGATTTCAGTGGGCTAGATTGTGAACCCCTTATTCATATTGAAATTAAGTGAATAGCACTTTAAATCATAAGTAGTTCCACTGAAGTAGTGGGGCTACTTTTGTAGTCTGGTACTTCTCAGTGTGATTAATGGAATCACAATTTGTCCAAATATTTGCAGAGCTGTTGTTACACTTGGGGGAAGCATATGAGCATAAGAGAGGTTAGCAGAATATTTGCAGAATCTTGATGATTTCAGTGACAGATCACAAGCTTCATTAATGAACAATACACTCCTAGACAAGATGCTAGAGATGGATTTAAATCTATTGTGGATTATGCACTTGGGAAGTCCCTAGCGGTGGATGATACCCTGTCAGTGAACCCTACTGATGCTTCAGATTCTCCAGGGTCCTAATATGATTTAGAAGCTGGGTGATTTAGAAACTATGCAGGTGACTTAATCTTTTTTTATTCTGATTGGTTTATTAAATAAAGTACAGCTTTGAACACTTACGTTGCCCTTTGTTTTAGTGTCAGGCATGCCAAGCTGAAAGTGAAATTCTGTGGTCTATGTATGCAGGAAGTCAGCTTAATAATCATTATGGTCACAACTCTGTGCTTGTTCAGTGGGCCTTTATAAAGACTTGCACATGTTTTACAGGATCCTGCACCCTTATTTAACAGCATACCCATTAATGTATTGCATTCTTTTTTTTTGGAGTGCAGTGTTGCTCAGACTTTATAAGGAAGTTATAAGACAGGTTCTTGTCTTCTCCCTCAGTAACAGCAAATGATTAATGAACATTTTCAGCTTCATCCCCGTTGCATAAATTAATGAGCTGACCTGGATTTCCTCCATTCTCTGTGTGAAATTGTATTGAAACTGATTAAGTTCTCCTTTGACTAAGGCCATTTTGTGGACTTCTGATACTGTCTTGTGGAAGGCAGAACACTGGCATTTTCTTTTCTTGTTGTGTGACAGTTGTAAGGAACTACAGAACACTGAACAAGGAACTTTACTAGAATAAGGAAAACAGATTATTCTTGTTCTGGCTCTCTCTCTCTCTTGCTCTCTCTTTCACTTCAGAGCTTTAGCCTAGAACTTCCGAAGCAGCACTTTCACCTGATTTCCTGCTATACACTTAAAAGAACTAGGACATGTATCTTCACAGATACCATGCTTGTCTGTTCTTATAACACACAGTTTCATAACATTTGGAATAGTCTGGGAGGAGAATAGCGTATCAGAGGGATATCGTTCGTATGTTTCAATCATGCCTTTTTCAAAACAACAGTGTATATAGTCAAAAGGCTAATAAACATGAATTATGCCTGCTTGGTTTTCCTGTAGATTTAGGAAGTGCTTTTTATTTTTGCCTTGATTTAGAGGCAAATGTGGAGCGCTGTGAGTGCACCCATTGAACAGTGGCATTGCTGAGGTCTCATTAAGCAGTTGCACTGCTGAAATGTAGTTCCTTTTACTTTCTCATTTACAAAGTTTATGATTCTTATTACTGCAATTAATATCATAGATATTTGGGACCAAGGAGTATTGGAAAATATTCGGATGGATAAGAATTAAGGTATGTCCAACATAGTTTGTTGATGGTGAATATACTCATTCATATTCCTCCTGTTCTGCCTCTGGTCTCAGTTTGCCATTCCTGAATTCTTGACAACATGTCCTCTCTTCTTTCTACATCCATGAGATATTTTAAGAGTTAAAGTGGGTGATGGATGATTTTATTTCCTATCTTGCAAATATCAAAGTGTACACCCAACCCATTGTCCAGTTTTGCTAGAGCAGTAAAGTGCTTAGAAGTGTCAATAATTAGCATTTGTGCTCACAACTAACTATGGGTGTCAAATTGCAAGTTCAGATTGAACCCACAAAATTAGATGCCCTTTCTGAAAATGAGCTGTTCCCATGTTTGAGGTTGTTGATAACACATTCCAACCATCCTCGGAAATCAATTATATTGTCAGTGTGGATTTTCTTGTTCTGACTTGGGGTTTTGGTGACTGTTTCTGGAAATAACATTCTTCCATATTATTACTACTATTTTTGTTTACTATACCTTGATTGAGTCCTAACAGATGTTTGTTGTGGATCTTCTGTACCCTATTTCCTTCTTGCCATTTCCCCTTGCATTAGATTACTACGAGGGTTGAGTGAATCTCCACTTAATAATTGACTTCCTTCTACTCCGCTGAAAAACGTATTATACAGTACCCTTATAGATAAGAGTAAAATCTCATATATATGCTGGACAAAAGATTTTTCAGCCTTGGTACCAGCCCAAGTATCTCCAGAAAGTTGTTGGGTTATTTTGAATATTGGAACTTGGAACTTGCATTTTGGTTTTCATTATGAAATTAGAAGAAGGTACATGAGGATATAAAGTTTACGGTTAAAAACCAGGTCATGAGTCCACCCGTATATATAAAGTTTAAGGTTGGAAGCAAAGTCATGAGTCACAGATATATAGATATGAATGACAGATAATAAAAATAGATAAGACGGAATGGGTAGAGAACCAAGTTACTGAGTTCCAGGATAACAGGAGGCTCTTGTCCACTTCATGGTGATTATCATGGTCTCTGGTCCAGTTTTCTCTGACTTGAGTCCAGGTTCACTCAGTTTTTATACCTTTTTACATTACATATTCATTAGCTTTACTCCAGTCAATGTTATTTAACATTACACATAACCAGTTATACATTTATCCAAACTTGCATAACATATTTTTAATTCTCCAATCTATATTTTTATAAATCATTAACATTACACCAGTATTAAATTAATAACACAAAGTCCTTATTTTCTGCCATTCAGCAGTTTTCTTCATATTTCAGTATTGTAGGTCATCATATGTGTATCATCCTAAATTATTTATTTACATAAGTTTTTTTATTTGAATAGGAAAGTTATGGAGAAAAATGTAACCTTAATGTCAGCATTTTCTTATCTTTTCCAAATGTGGGTATTCAGGGGACATAGTGCTCAAAGTCTAGCATCATGCTTCTAAATCATAAAAAAGCTTTGTCAGTAATTTTGCTTGTTGCATTTTGAGGTGCTTTAATTTGAGGCCTTTGTATTCAGTTGTTCCGCAACAGAGGTATTATTGGTTTGGTTCATTATGAAGTGCTATTCGAAAGTGGGGCAACCTGGAATTTAATATGTTCCCGAATACAGTGTCTGTTATAAAAATAAAAAAGTGACCCATACAAAGTGGGAATTTAATAATAACAAGGATACAGATGAAACATTCAGAAAACAAGTTTAAATATTAATAACTACACTTAGCTGCCTATGTAGATGTAGAACTATTTTATTAACTTTTTTTTTGAAAAGGACAAAAATATTATTTATAACCATCAGAAATTGGTCCAGGAGGGGATGCTGTTTCTTTGATGCATACCAGAAAGATAATATTGTTCCATCTCAGTGCATCTTTTTCCCGATAGTTGTTCAATTATACCTGAAGAGGTCTGTTTCTGAATATGTTAATTCTTCTTTATTGTCTGGCCCAAAGGCTGATTGTTCTTTGGTAATTGTCTGAGGTCCTATATTGTAGTGCTGTGTAGTCTTTCTGAGCATGCTCTAGCTGGAAAACTTAAGTATATGTATGAAAGCTAACTGTTCAAGTGCAAGCCATAGTGTTGCCTTCTGTACTTGATCTCCATTCCACTGAACAGTATTTTCAGTTACCTCTAGCCCAGTGGTCCCCAAACTTTTGGGTCACGTCCCCCACAAGCCACAACTGGGACTGTGAATGGGGCTGGGAGCCGGGGTCCAGGGCCAGGAATGGGGCCACAGACCCCAGGGCTGGGAGTCGGGACCAGCCAGGAGCAGAGCTCAGGGCCTGGTCTGCGGATGTGGCTGGGAGCCGAGGACTGCCAGGAGCGGGGCGTGAGGCCCGGGCATAGGACGTGGCCAGGAGCGGGATGCAGGGCCCAGGGCTGCAGTCAGGGGGGGCAGGGCTGGAGTGGAGATGGGGACAGAGTGGGGCTGGGTAGTGTTTCCTCTCCACCCACGGGCCCAGGCCCCACCATGCCCCCTCGAAGGTTCCTCTGTGCTCCCTCGAAGGTTCCTCTGCGCCCCATAGTTCGGGAACCTCTGCTCTAGCCTGTTCAGAGGTACAATGACCAGGAGAAAGAAAATGCTGGCATGTTATATGGTGACACCAGACAAATGATCATACAAGAGGCCTCTGTTGGCTCCATCTGGGAGTAGAGCAGGGTATTTAGAATAGAAAAGGGGTTATTTCCTTTTCCTCAGTGAAGCATCTTAAACATAAATAGAGATGACTCCATACTGGCACACTGGATCCGACCATCTGTCTGAATTAAAATAATTTAAAAAACCCCATAAGTAGCCATTTGTTTTAATTTAAGTCTGTGTCTATGTTTTTTGGCTTGTGCCTGTCTCTGATAGCTAAAACTGGATTTTTCACTAAGTACAGTCCCAACAGAAAAAAATGTTACACCCCAAAAATAAAGGGAACTTGCAAAATGTGGCTCTACAGTCTCCAACTCTTTCTCCATTTTGGGCTTTCCACAATAGCCAGAGAAAACTTGAATCCAAAGAGACCTGAACTGTGGGAAAGTGCAGATTAGGTTCTGACCCTGGATCCATATCTAATGAGTGCTGCCATCCCACTCACCGATTGCATCAGTGTGTCTCAGTAGTTTGAAATTGAGTTTTTCCTCTTTTGTGAGCTGGTGCTTCTTGTATAAAAGTGTGAAAGGAGATGCTGCCTGAAATGTTGATGTTACATAATAATCTGGCTCCATCAGCATATACAGCTGCTCTCTGTATGTTCTCATCCACCTTGTAACTGAACAATCCTTTGACTGTATTTGCACAGAAGAGTCCTCATATGGAAAATACTGTCCATGTAATTTCAAACTTTCTTTTTTTTAAAAACTCAGTGCAGAATTTTAGAACTATAATTAAAGAAATGATTCTGAGTAAGGTACCTCTCATAATTTATTTGGAAACAGTTCCATCCCTAATAGATTCCCAAAGTGGTGCATGATTCAATGAAAATTTTCAATAAGTGAGAATAATAGGTGCCTCAGTATCATCATATCATTGTTCAGTGTGTACTGGGTAACTATCTTCTTCCTTTATTGCCCTGGTAACCTTGTAGTTATGCATTGTTAAAATGGATGGCAGCAGTCTGGGTGCAGCTGGTATAGAAAAACATTATCCATTGAGAAATCCCAAATGAGGGTACCTTTTCTTGCTGGACTGACTGAAGTAAGTACACTTCCTTTTAACTATATAAATCAGAGCTTTGATTTCCCCGCCTTCCTCTGTGAAAGAGCAAACAGTCAAATTCAGAGAGAGGGAAAGCAGCAGATGTTCACACAAATCTCCCATCTGAAAATGTCTTCTATAGGTTGAGACAATTGTTAGGCACAATTAAACCCAGTACATTCATCCTGTACCATAAACCCAGTTGGATGAATATGTGCCCAAGAGGGAAGTACTGCACTTGGAGGGAAGATCATTTCTCTGGATTTTCATTTGCAATAGATTTTTTTAAGAGAGTCACTATGTGAAAGACATAAGGAGTTCTGACTGACAGCGCTGGAGTCTGTGGTCAGATTAATCACACTATAAACTATTTCTTTGAAAGAAACTTTGAGTGCAAGAGACAATTTCATAGAATCGTAGAAGATTAGGGTTGGAAGGGAGCTCAGGAGGCCATCTAGTCCAACCCCCTGCTCAAAGCAGGACCAACCCCAACTAAACCATCCCAGCCAGGGCTTTGTCAAGCCACATCTCAAAAACCTCTAAGGATGGAGATTCCACCACCTCCCCAAGTAACACTAATAAATCATATGTTTCAGAGATGCTTATGCTTGAAATCTGTTTTATAGATGGTAGTTGGTATTATGATTCCAAGTAGCTTAAAAGGCTTCTGATGTTCCAAATTCAGTGCTGTCTTCTCTGTAATAAGCTTTGTGATGGCAACTCCCTCTTGATAACTACAGGGATATGTGTGCCTTTCTTGCACATTATCTCTGAAATGGTGAATTAATTCTTGGTTTCAGAAACATACTAGGTGATGATGAGAATGAAAATGAACCTGTAGATTTTTTTTTTAAATCATGTAGGGTGCCCAAAAGAATGACATCCATTAATACAAAGAAGTATTTCCCATTTCTGAATATATAGATATATTTTTCCCTGCTGTTTTTTGGCATTATTCTTCAACAATCAATCATCTTATTGTACAGAATATGTGGCTATATCTGGAACAATGCCAGCAAGTGCCTTTTACTGAAATATGTCTCAGGATTGTATGTTTGTACATATATAAGAATCTCTCTCTCAGAAAATGTTGCTGTTGACCTAAAAATGCCAGTGGTGGGTCACTGTACTCTGTCACTTTCCCTAAAAAAGGAGACACACTACATATGTAAATAAATCATCCTTTTTCTATTGTGAAATTACTGTCTCTTAATGTAATAAGCCCCTAACCAACTCCTTAAAAAGAATCCACAAGTGATTTATCATCGAGTAAGTGACTTATAATAAATCCTAGGAATCAGTCTCTTAGCTATTCTATACATCATCTCTCTAAAAATTTTCCACTACCCCAATCTTGACTCCCCATGACAAGAGAAGAAACTCTAAATTTTGACTGTTTTTCCAACTGTAATACTCCTCATCACCTGTCTGTGTCTGATTCCTCTGCAATTACTGATGCTACAGTTGGGTTTATATACATTGCACATTGGTACTGAATATATGCAATATTTTATTGGCTGCCAGTGGTTGATAGTCTGACACACAGGAATTATAAAATGATCTATATATTTAAGTATGAGAGTGTGAAATAAGTATCCTTGTACCACATAAATAATGTGCTTTGCCCTTATGGGAGGAAACCTGTTGCCTCTCAAGTAAATCTCTCTTTGCGACTGCTGAGGTGCAATTGATGGGCTTCAGAGGAGCTGTTGGAGGTTTGCTGCAGTGTATGACCTTTGAATGTACAGTGTATAGGAATAGGCGTCTGCATGTGTGTGCTTGAACCTGTTAAGTGGGTATGTGATGTTTGAGTTCTGGCATAGTCTTTGACAGCATTGAATCACTGCCTCCATTGTTGGTAGATATTTGTATGTGTGGGCCTGATATTGTGGTGTAGGGAATCCCACATCTTAGAGTCAAGACATTCTTGATCAAGGAGTTCCTGCTCCAAAATTCTCTCCTGCAGAATAGTAAAATGAATTAATATCTTGATTTTTTTAACACAATTCAAAACGCAACTACATTCAAACTGCAAAAGTTCCAAAATGTATCAGAAGCTGTCAAACTATATATAAATACATCCATAAATACATAATATATATTTATTACTTTTGTAACATAATCGCTCTCTAATATACCTATTCCCATGCTAATTATGTGCTAAATATGCACAACAGCACCATCCAAGTATCATGGGGCTATCTCCTCCACTCTTGGTCTCTCATAAGGAAGCCATCCAGAAAAGGAACACATGCTCCCCTTCTAATGGATTGACAGATGACTTCCATCCACATCATGTCTCCATGCCATGCCTCGAGTGTCATATTGCCTCTTTTATGTCTATTTTCACTCACTTCTGCCTTTCTTTTTATCACTCCATTCTCTCTTTCTCTCACCCTTTCTCATCTTGTTTGTTTTAAATATTGTTTTCCTTTTTTCTTTCTCTCTAAAAATGGGCATTTCTCCATCTAATTTTAAAATGGCATAAAATAACTTTTTCTATTTTAGTTATTTAATATTTTATTCTGTTGGATATTCCTTATCTCCCTCCCAATCTACATAATATTAGCTCTTTATGTTTATAGATTCACTGGTTTCCTGGTGATGGCATATGAAATTCAAAACACTTTCTGTTGCATTTAATCACAAGTGATTAATGGGTTGTGGAACCAAATACCGTGCTGGATAAAGCCTAGGTATATTTTTAGGGGACACTGAATACAAGCAAGCAGTGAAAGTATTTGCTCAATTACCTCACAAGTACCATATTTGTTCCATGCTGAGTTGCCCAATTATACTGTTTCAATTGTCATTCATTATACCATTTATCTCTTTAATCTAAACTCCACATGTACCTCTTAACACAAACATAACATTGTAGATTTGCTGTATTCTGATATTACATCATGAACATTTACTACTTTAAATACTTTATTTATGTCATTATATATTCATAACTCCCACTGAGTGTTACACCCTCTTGGATGGAAGATAAACCTTCTATAAATTGGATGAGACTGAATATTCCTTGGTTAGCAGATAAGTAGATGCAAGTCTTGAATTGAGGAACAAGCTAAAATAGTAATAGTATTTACAGGATACCAATCACAGTGAGTGTTCTACACACACTGAAAAAAGGGAGCATGCACTTTGTGACCTCTGCAGCAACTAACACAATTTCCCCAAGAGGACCAGGGTCTGGTCCATGGCAGCTGAGGATGCTCAGAATATTTGTACAAGATTAGGCCCAAATGTAAAGTGATTCCAAAGTTTGCAATAAGAAGAAAGCCTAAAATATAAAGGTGTCTTTAAATGACATTGCAAATGTTATGGCCATATTCAGTCTCTGTATGGCTATATGATGCCTCCCATTGGCAGAACTCTATCTCTGATTGCTGTAAATTTCACCCTTGAGATAGTAATGCATCCCTTCTTTTGTCTATAAATTGAGTAGCATCTGAAAAGAGGAACACTTTATTGTGGACACCGTGTTTCTCAGATGTTTTGATAAGATTAGAAAAATCAAGTAGTGATTTTAATAGTGGCTTTTACCTGTTCTCCAATGAGGGAAAACTACTTTGGTTAAAATCTGATTTGCCTCCCTCTACAAAATTTTACCCATTCCTCAAACTGATCTCAGTCTGATTTTTTTTGTATCATTTTATTAAGATTCAGAAAAAAATTGGATCAGCACCTTTCCTAATTTTGCACCAAAATGAGCCTCATTGTGCACAAGAGCATCAGACTTTGAGATAATTCATACAAACATCCAAATTCAAACTGCAAACCTCTAGATGCTTGTCTAGTCTTGGTAAAGACAGATATCATACTTCAGTAACAAGGCACTTTGGGTTAAATTTTCAAAAGTACAGAAGCCTAGGGCCAGGTTTTTAAAGGTATTGAGTTGTTGCTCTGCTTAGCATTGCAATGCCTAACTGACTTAGGACCTTACATCTCATTTGTAGTGACTTGAGTGTCTCATTGAAAGTCAGTGGGACTTAGACACATAAATGCATGTCACTTTTTGAAAATGAGACTTAGTCTCTTAAATTGTTTAGGCATTGAAGAGCCAAAGTGCCTAAATCACTTTTGAATATAAGACTTATACTGCTGAATCATGTAGGCGCTAATAAAAGTAAAAAGTAATGAAGGAAAATTTGAACTACATTGATGATAGGTGTGATCCAAGTATAAAAACTAAGTTCTGCATCTGCAGAATTTGGAGGTGGTATCCCCTTAAGTTTGGAGGTGATTGCACGCTTATTAAAATAGCATTGCTCTAAAAATGGTAGCTGAGTTTTATACTAGTGAGGTAAAGTAAATGATGGCTAGAAAAATATTATGAGAATAGGTAACACGAGCAGAAATTAATTGGTATATAAAAGGTTACCCTTCCTCTTAGATAAGATATGAAATCAAAGCAGGAGACGATGATGAAACCATCGTCTGATGTGTGTGCGGTGGAAAGAGTGAGGAGGGTTATCATTGAGTCATGAGAGAACAGCTAGGAAGTCTAAATTTATTTTGTTATTAAAAATTTCATTTCAGATTAATCCCTTTTGAGATTATCACTTTATTTTAAAGAGGTTCATAAAGCAACAGTAAACAAATTACTGTACAGTAGGTTCACGTGACTCAGAAATGTCTCAGGTAAAGTATTGAAAGATGTAGCAGTACTGCTGTCCACATGTATACAATGTGTGACATCTGTGATGTAATCTCTAAATAATCATCACTCGAGTGTTCTGTCTGCAATTATTGTCTGTTGGTTTGGTGAGGTAGGGAGGATCATGTTTTGCAGCTAGAGCAGGAGAGTGAGTATCTGGACTCCTGTAATATATTCCCAGTGACTCAATGTGCACAACATGTGAACAACATGTGCGCAGGATCAGATTTTGTATAACATCAACAAGTCACTAAGGCCATGTCTACACTACACAGTTTTGTGGACTTAACGCATCTTATGTCGACCTACCTATGGAAGTGTACACATTGCAATGCTTCTCCTACCGCTTTAACTCACCTGCTACGCTAACATAATGAAACCACCTCGATGAGAGGCGTAAAGCTTAGGGTGACATAGCTAGAGTGTCACAGTGTCAGTGTAAACAATGCATTGTTTACGTTGCTCTAAGTGGCCTCCAAGAGGTATCTCACAATGCCCACAACGAGCGCTCTGGTCACCATTTTTTACTCCACTGCCCTGCATCCAGATACACAGGTGAACGCCCCTCCCCTGCTAAAGCCCCAGGAAGTTTTGAACTTGCTCTTCCTGTTTGCTTGGTGTGGTGAGCTCACATAACAACTGCCCAGCTGAGCATGCCAGCTCCATGTAGCAAACATGCTCCTGCTTGGAGAACACAAGAAGTGGTTGATCTCCTAGGTCTGTGGGGAGAGGAGGCTGTGCAGGCGCAGCTGTGTTCCAGCCACAGGAACTTGCTTGAGGCATGGAAGGGAAGAGCTATCATAGTGAAACATCGCAGTGCCTGTAAAAATCAAACAGCCATGACAGACAAATGAGGCAGAGTCACCTGTGGTGCAGAGCTGCAAACATGCTGCTTCTACAAGGAGGGGATTAGGTCAGGGTGCTGGTAAATAGGTCCCCCCATCTAGCTCCTCCTATAGCCTTGTGTTCATAACATATAACACAATACTGAAGAGCAGTGCAAGAGCCATGCTTTCTGACACAGATGTCTTACTCGCAGGTTGCCAGAGCAGCTGGAAACCTAGTAGGATGCCCTTGGAATGATGGGATTGAGAAACCTGCATCGTGTGATGATGAACCTGCCCCCATGAGCCGTTGTAAACCCTTCCCTGCAGCCAGTTGCACAATGGGATTGCTATCCACAGTGCACTGCTCTCTGTGTTGATGCAAGAGCTGCTATTGTGGATGCACTCTGCTGACACAAGGAGCGTAATGTGGACATGCAACAGCTGTTTAATTACAGCGGTGGCTGTATCTCGATGTAAGTTAAGTTGACTTAACTTTGTAGTATAGACATAGCCTTAGTCTATCCACGACTTAGTTTCCCACTGTTATGTCCAAGGAATAGGAGTGTTTCGTCTGATTCTTAATTTTTTTCAGGATGAAATTGTCCAACAAAAAATTTAGGAGATTTATGAAGATGATTCATATTAATGTGTGCAGCATTTAAGTGATTATGGGATTGCATTTCAATATCAAAACGTGTATGCCGGTATGCAAATCGTTGTTTGATATTCAAATTCCATTTCCTTGCCAAGTGAGAAATGACATGGTGATTATTGTCTCATTCCTAGTCCACATCAACAGAACCAGTGTTCCAGTTGACGCCATTATGGCAAGCTCAGCAAAAGGCCCAAGAACTGAACCAACACAGAGAATGAGCTGTCTTCTCATCTGTAGAATGGAGCCTTGAACATGTAATCAAGACACATTGGCATTGATTGCTAATATCATTTGTTATCTTCTAAAAGTTGCAACAAAACAGCAAACCGAAAGCAGGCAGATACTTCCAATACCCTTCCAATCTTACTGAGACACCCATTTTTGCCGTCTCTGTAACCATTCCTTAATTTATTTTGGGGAGTGCTTGTCATAGCCATGTTATTTTTTCCTTTTTAATTTGAAAAAGTGTGATATATGGACATAGATTATAAAAAAATATTGACATGCTTTTGAAAAATATATAAGCATATATTTAAGTGGTACAAACTACAGTTAATTTTTATTTTTATCTCATGTGCTCATGAGCTTAAGTTTAATTTAAGTGCCTTCCTGAACAGGGATGTGCCAAAGTGCTTTCCTGAACTGGGGACACGGTAAGGTCATATTACAGGAAGAACAGCAGAATTTCTTATCTTCCCATTGTTGTTGTTGTTTGTTGTTAATTTATTAATTATTTATTATGATGGTAGTACTTAGGAGAAACAGTCATGGATCAAGACCTCATTGTGCTAGGCACTGTATAAACACACAACAAAAGGCCATCCCTGCCCCAGGGAGCTTACAGTCTAACTAACAACACAAAAGACAAAAGGTGGATACTGACAGGTGAGGAAGCACAAGGAAAGAAATATGCTAAATAAAATAGATAGGGTTAATGCTATACATGAGTTTCTTTTCGTTTGTATCATTGTTTATGAAAATATGTTTATAAACATGATTACATTACTTTAAGAGCAGCAGCTAGATGTATACATTCTTCCATTGTCTGTGAATCTGCCTTCTACCTCAACACAGCCAAGGTCTGTCAGTATCTATTGCAGATATAGTGACAAAACTATGCTGTGGCTGTGTAAGTCAGGGAAAGGAAGTCTACAGAGAGCCTTCCAGCCTTTTTCTTGTGTGCCTGCCAAGGTCAACCACAAGATGTGTCCTGGCAGAACCTAGCATCTGTGGCTGTGTTAGCAATCCTAAAGAAGGAAGGTCAGGGTCCTGGCCTCCCCCTCTTTCACCATCCAGCAATGCAAGATCCATTCGAGGATGGAAAGGATACAGTATTCTATGTTAAATGATGAAGCAATGGCTGCTGCTCTGTGTGGTTCTCCTAACACTTCCAGAGGCAAAGTACCTGCCTCATATAGTTAGAGCAATCATTCCCCACCTGGGGTCTGGGATCTCCTTGAGGGGGTGCCAAAGATTACAGGAGGTCCATGAGGCTTCAGCAATATTGAGGTCATTTAGCTCCCCGCGCTCCGTGCTGGATGCACCGCCCCCGAGCTTCACACTAGCCGGAGCAGAGGAGCAGCCCCACACCAGTGGGGGCCTGGAGCAGCCCCCGCCAATCCGCCAGGGCCCGCCTCCATTACCCTCAGTCCATGAGGGACAGGAAGAGGCACAGCCACACGGGCTGTGTGGTGGTAGCTGCACCAGGGAAGCCTTAGCTTCTTACTCAGATAAAAGTAATTATTATTATTTATGTCATTTAGTGTTGTTGTTGTTATCATGGTATGTGTTTATGGTCGGTGAGGAGGGGAGTGAAGGGGTGCGTGTTTTACCTAGTGTTAACTAGTGGGGCTTTCACTCAAAATGGTTGGGAACCACAGAGGTAGAGCACCTGTTTTAGAGATAATATTCCATAGAATTGATAGCTTATAATTTCTGTGTGTGTGGAGGAGGGGGGAGGGGAAGAAGAGAAGCATTTTGGGTTTTTTTAGAACTGCTATATCTCAGAAGGGCAGTAGCACAGTTAGGGTGGTAAATACTACCTTTTTGTTGTTGTTTAAATACTGTAGTGTAAACGAGATTGTAAATTCTAATATAATTGCCCTTTGGTTCATTTAAACTCTGTCTAAAGCTATCATTTTCAGTATGTTTTGTTTAGATATGGTTTATACTGGAATAAAATACCATCTTCTACTCCATTATGGTTTGTGCGCCAATTGTCTGCATAATGGGGAGATGACCGCTTTAATGGTGACGAAAACATGAGTGTAATGAATGGAAATTGCTAGTGATCTGTTTACTAGTGTGTTCTGTGTTTTGTTCAAATATATTTTTGGAAACACCTATGCACGCGTGCACACTCATACAGAAATATTTATATAAACGTGAAAGTCTCTCTTTGGATAGTGTTCTGAAGAAAGGTCTGTTTCCTGTGTAGCCTAACATGGATCATGTACTTTCACTGGGAGAGACTTGTCATGGCTGATTTGATGCATACTGTATAGATTTTTAGTCAGCGCTATACATTATAGATCTGAAAACACCCAACGAATATAGTCTTGAAAAAAAAAAGGAGAAAAGAACATGCATATTTGTTTGTTTATTAAATGCTGTGGTTTGCAGAAACATGATAGACTATTTTTAAAGGTTTGTGGCTAGATCATGAGTTATTTTGTATTTCTTTGCAACCATAAACATCTCTGTGAGATATAAATGTCACCAGGAACCAGAGAAACAAATGAAACACTCCAAAGGATAATAAATACTTGAAGGGCTATGCCAGAGATTTCTCAATAAGGCAGAATTTACAATGCTGCTTATATTAACATAGATTTGATATGTGCTTAAAAATCACCAGTCTTCTCTATTTCACTTGCATAGAGATACTGTGCTATTTTCCCCACTTGCCATGTTTATTATCACCAGGATGTGCTTAAATCATGCTCTTTACTCAGTGAAGCTTTGCTGAAGAATGTCACTCAGTAGTTGCAAAGCTGTCAACCACTTTTCCCTAAGCTACATTTATACAGGCACCTCAAGAAGAAATTAATGAAGTCTTGTTTCACTGCACATGTGCAACCATTTTTAATAAAAACTATTAGTGACCTAAAGCATCCTTTGTACAATTACACCTTTTCCTTTGCAGAGTGAGGGCCGCTTAAGTTTATATTTTATAGCAGATATTCACTTTTGTTTGTGATATATTTATGTGAGTTTACTTGCTTATTTATCAGACCACTGCTAGATTATTCTCACTTCTGCTGAAATTTGACAAGCCTGCACAGTGCTAAGCCCTGTTAAAATGGTGCAAAGACCCAATTATAGAAACTACAAAGACATGCAAGAGTAAGCAAAGAAAAACACATATAAAAGGATTAAAGATCAAAATAGAATGATTCCAGTGAAGCTACATTAGGAGACATCAGGGAGGAAAACATGAAAGAATTGGAGTATGAAGAACAAAGCTTTATAAAGCTTTGGGAAACTAAACTATTTCTGTTAACTCTTCTAATTTGAATGCAAACATTTTATTCAATTTTTCACAGGTAAATACATATTTTTAAATTATGTAGTGAATTAAATACTTGAATTGTGATCCTTGTACATGCTGTATGTGCTTTGGACTTGGTATGCAGAGTAATAGCTTATGCTGCTTTTAACAAAGGGTTTAGAAAGTGGGTTGTATCTTTAATTTTAAATTAACCACTATCCAAGATTTATGAAGCCGTGAAGGCAGGTTTTAATCAAATGAATACTTACAGGTGCAAAACAAAGTAGCCCTTTTATTGTTGCTGGAGCCAGACATCCTAATAAGCATCCTCGACTTATACAGCAAACACAGAATTTCACTAAACCCAGAAGAGTAACAAAATTGTGGCACAGAAAGGAACAGACATGTCACACATTCTAGGAATTCCCTTGACCCAGCACATGCTTTCCTTCATATGAAGAATTATTTTATAATATACATCTTGTGCACACAAACATAAAGACAGAGAAGGGTGAAGTTAATGAAAAATAATTGAGCTGTAAATTAGGCTTATTTTATAAAGATATCCTTTAAAAGCAAATCCATTTGATGCACTAGGTAAAGTACAGAATTCTGCAATATATATTGCTGAGTGAGTTTATGATTGCAGTGGGAATATGTTTCCCATAGCATAGTATTTTAGTTGTTGTTGAGAACCAGTTTCGTTTATCTATTTAGGTACTTACATGGCCCCTGCTCACCAAAGATTCTGAGTGCCTTTTCTTGCATTTAGTATTCACCATATTTGTGTACGATTTTACAAATGGACAGAGCAGATATTACATTCCAGTAAAGGTGACCTTCCTTTACACAAGATCCTTTAATATATTTCTGAATCTCTTTATAAATCAATATATGTTTGTGGATCAGGGTGGGACCATAGTTCTGTAATCAATCAGAACAATATTTTTAATACTGCCTCTACACTTTTACCCTCTTTTGCACCGTTGTACCCTCTTGCATTGTGGAAAAAACAAGTAGTGCACTGGAGAGAAAATAGGTACTGTGGTGATGGGCATTGTATAAAAACCTATACAGACAGTAAGACAGATAATATCAAGA